>NC_141821.1:30244665-30900736 GCF_982586985.1 Callionymus lyra
ATTTTCTGATCTGCAGGCAAAAAAAAAGAAAAAAAAAGTGTTGTAACCTCATTTGCCAGGATCATCTCAGAGAAGCTTTCATGTTCAGGGTTGACGCTCCTTCTGCTCCTCCTGCTCCTCCCGTCTCTCCCGAGGACCTGTCTGCCGAGTGTCTCCCCGAGACGTCTTATAGCACAACATGAAAGCGCTACAAAAATCGCATTGTTTCGCCTTCTGTCACAGCGACAGGAAAACTCACAGGAGGGAGAGTTTTTTTTTGGTGTTTACTTTATCAAAGACAGAACACTCTGTCCTCCTGAAGAACATCTCAGCAGACGTTCTGTACAACTATCTTCCCCCTAAGGTTATGAATACACTTTACATCGTGCAGGACCTTTTCCACCTGAGTTCATCCCACAGTGTCCTGTTCAATGGCACAATTATTTGGTAGGATATTGCAGTGGACCATGATCCTCCACACAGACGCACACAGGAAACACCAGGGGGTTGTCAGCACCATGGATAGCGTCTGAGATTTGTGGCCAAAGAGGTGATGGGATGAAAACTAAAAAAAAGTAAAGAAGAACTCTAACCTTTTGAATTCAAAATAGGTCTTAAATACAAACTAAACATCAACAAAATGATAGCATATAATATTTTGTTAAAATATCTGTATTCCTTATTGGTCAACCACATAGGACAGTGTCGATCAAAGTTCTCTAAATACAATATAGAGGTTGAAATAAGAAGCACTCAAGACTCATGGATCTCAGAAATGAACCATATTCTGCTCCGGAGTGTGCAGTTCTCCCTGAAAGATAAGGAGGGCGCTACTGAGACAGACACCCGTGATCATGATCCCCATAAAAGAGACGCTTCTTCATTTGAAAAGGACTTTCGAATTGTCCTTCGACAATTAACTGCGAGAAATCTCGAGTCATCAATAATCAAAAAGGTAAAAACAAAAGAAAAGAAAGTCATGGACGAATTGGGATCATATCAAAATGGGACCTGACACCAAACTGTTCTTCTTTTTTTTCAACCCTCATATTATCTCAGGGTCAAGGTGACTCCGAAAGCCCGAAAAAACAAATGTGTTTGTAGTATCCCTTTTGTTGTCTCTTGGTCAAGTTAACCCTTGAGCTCTGGGTTTTGATAATTTCAACAAGAAAGGAACTTTGTTTCTTTTAGTTCTTTTTGTTTCTTCTATGTGTGTTCTCAGAAGGAGAACAATGTCAGATAGTAGCGAATAAGAAGGTTACTCTGCACTTTCACTTTTGAGGAGGTCATTGCGATGGTTACTACACTATAGCGTGGTGGGATAGAGGCTCTAGCACAGGGGCAGGCAATTACATTTCCTCAGGGGCCACACTACACACTATGACTGCTGTAAGGTCTGTGAGCTAAAGGAAAGAAACAAAATCTTTATGATGCCATATTATGTTATAATTTTAAAAGTTCATAATAACAGTTAAATATGTTTAATAATGCCATTGTTTTTTTTAATGTGTATAAAATAAAATATGATAAAAGGTTGCTATAAATAAATAGATATGTTCTTTTTAGGTAAAAGGAAATACTCATAAAAAGGGAAAAGAAATAGAAATATAACAGTAAAAGTGCCGCATGTGGCCCCTCAGGTGCACTTGGCCCATGTCTTGTCTAGCACTAGCTAAAGGCTAATACAAAGACACAAGGACAAGAAACGTGAATAAACTTGATAGACAATAGAAACTTAAATATTTGTTATTCCATTTAACTGAGAATGGATGTTCTCAAACTCTCCTGAACATACTTGGTTAAAGGTTTGATTCCCACCTCACGTCTCCCAACTAGAGAAACCTTGATATGGACGTTTGAAGTAGAGTTGCAAAACTCTGTTCATGAAAAAATAAAATTATAAAGAGTCTGAACCCCAAGAAATTTGTGAATATAGATTTTACTATTCACCCATTTACCGCCTTCCTTCCTTTCATCGTCACAAAAAAAAAAGGATAATCTTTTTTCAGTAATCAATGTTAAAAATGTTCACGAGACTGACCACTTCATTGGGCCCCAGCTTTAATCAGTTTTTCCATAGTCTCTTTTTAAAAATGTTAAAAGTAAAAAGTGATGTATTTATTTGTATTTATGTACCAAAATTTTGTCATAATCCTTTCCAATACTATGTTATCCAAAACGTCCAGTTGAGCAGCTTTGTTTATATTCCGGTTTATGTGGACCTGTCATCTTACTTTGCGACTTCTGCTCAATGGGTCAATTGGCCTTGTGCTCGAAAGGGGGCGCTGTAAATAAGCTCGAGTCAGCATTATATTAATTTTGGAAAAAATGTATAATTTTTAATTAATAATTGATAATTACATTTTAAATGAATACATAAAGGAGATGGAGGAAGTGGTCATACATACATGTACATACATGTACATATGTACATGTGTTGAGAAAATGTTAAATATTTTAAATGAAGTTAAAGCGGGAAAAGAACACTTTCCACCTCTGAAAGCCCAAACATCTGATTTGTGATTAAGCTGGCTACAGTTCACTGGCGGGTCAGAACAAGAAGCTTCTGTGCAAATACAGAAACGTCTGCCATCGTGAGGCTGCGTTCGCTGACCTCAGAGCAGTACCAGTCCCCTCTTGTGCAAACGCTCAGTGTGTTCCAACAGGTTAAGGATGCAAGGATTTTCACTGCTTAGCCTGTTAACACTGTTATGTGTGTAAGTTAGATAATTACCACTCTTGCTTTGCCAGAAGTGTGTGCCGAGTCCTTTGTGTAAGCAAACCCGCCTTATCTTTAAATTCTCCGGCTGCGTCCGTTTAAGCTTTTAACTCTTTACACAAACACACGTTCGTTCTGCAGCGACTGCACATTGTGTGTGACAGTAGGAGCTGGAAACAAAAGTGTGAGTGCGAGAGAATGTGTGTGTGCGTGTGCATGTTTGTAGGTTCCTATAGGGTATATATTTTCAATTTCCTTTTGACCCAGAGGAACCCCGCAGAGGACGTTTAGCGGCGGCGGTGTTTGGATTAGGCTTAAGAAAGATTAACGGGACATGGATGTGGAGGTGCACACCAATGTGCAGATAAAGCAAGAGGGAGTTTTGAATGTGACAAAAGTAATAAGAATTACTTTAATTGATTAAAGGTCTTCAAGTTGTAGCGAAGTCTATTATTAATGCGCTTCAGCACATTAACTATTTTGAGGTCTGACATATGTGACATGGGATCGTCATGTTTATTGGCAATTTGTTTTACAATATCAACAACTGAAGACGTCTTAAAGGGCCACTATTGTAAGACCAAACTCTCACTCCTCCTCCAGCCGGCTGTAATCACACCCCGCTTTGTTTATACAACAAGTCCACGGAGGTGGAGACTTCCGGGATTGATGACGCGCAGTGACAAACCTTGATGCTTGAACAATCACAGCAGATTTTGTTATGGTAAACTAGATTTAATCTCCAGATTAAGTGGGCGGGGCTTAAGCACATTTTCTAATGTATATATTTTAATGAAAAGAGAGTTTTGTACAAACAGACACATACTGATGAGTACAATAGAGTCCAACATCTATTTAAGACACACTTAAATCAACACATTAGTTAAACTTTAAGTCATGCAGGAAAGTTTGCAAAAACTGTAAACTATCTTCTTTTCTTTCTTTGTGCCCCACAGAGAAAATATTTAAGGATCAATAACGTGATTCGTGTGTTAGAGGAATATTATTGATCATCCGTAACGATATATATGAAGTTATTTCAGAAGTGTGTAGCGATGTGATGATAACCCTCGAGGCACACAGTGTCCTTGGTCGTGCAAGAAGTTTGGAAGAAGACAAGCTTTAAATGTTGGACAGTAACAGTATTCATTTAGGAAATGTTGATAATGAGACACTAAACAGATGACAGTCTTCAGTGGTGTTCCCTGGGAAGGTTTTGTATTTCCTTGGAATGCTTCCGTTTGTAGCAAAACTATGACCAATAGCTTTGGTCAGTTGTAGTGGAAAAGGAGCTGAGCCAAAATATCCCATTTATAGTCACAAGTTATTGGGTAGTGTTTGAAAGATAGAGACAACAAAGTGTTAAGTTTATCTTCACTGTGTCCGGATTCTGATACAGAGAAGGACTCGACCACCAGGGAGAGACTGAGCGTAGAACCACATCAGGAGAGGCCAGGTGAGGTAACCAGGTCCTCTAATGTGTCCCGGACGAACCACTCCGGGGTGTTCTAGATACTTTCAGTAATAACAGTCTTGACTATTAATTAATCAATACAGTCCTTCAATAATGATATCCTGGTTTCAACCAAGATTCTCTTCATTATCTTTGATTTAAAACTTTGCTCTAGGATAACAGCGACCTCACCTTTGTCCAACAATGAAAGGAGTGTTCTTGTCCTCCACTTGGAGGTAAAAGGGTCAGTTCCCAATATTAGCCCACAGAGAAAGAACGAGATGCCTCTGGAACCACATCTGGAATCTAGCTCAAGCCAAGAGATGATGTTTAGCCAAGCAGATAAAGTATGGGTTTCTTTACTAAATATGGGTTTATTGCATTATAGCTCGTCTCTGCGGGAAACCCACTTTTTTGTTTTGCCGGGAATAATGATCTCATTACCGCACACATGCATGTTAAGACGTCGATTACAACAGACTTACGGAGGGATCCATGATTATGGCGAGATGAACAACTTCTGATGGCTCAAACTGCCAAATATCAGCCTGTGTTGGGATGAAAGAAAGCGGTTTGTCTTATTAGACTCTTATTTTCCTCGTGTCTCGTCGTTCCCGTTCCAAAGCATGAACAAGGGCAGAAAATTACTGATGTGATCTTCCTGATGTCTTCTCTTTTGCTCTCCGCAATAAATCGATTAGACGGCCGAAAATAATCACGCGGTCATAATGATACGGCACAGCCTTGTGTTTAGCAGGAGAGATATGGTCGAGGGTCAAAAGGTTAAGCACACAGTTAAACAGTCAAGTTGAAGTGGATTCAGGGATGTTGGTGCACATTTGTTTGCTTTCATCGTGCATTCCTGGATGGAACACAACGGTGCCGACCAGCTGCGGATCCTGAAGTCTTTAATAAATAGAAAACAGAAAACGAGTTGGCGTGGAGGAGAACAGAAAACAAAGGAAGGGAAATCTTGAAGAGAAAACAGGTACGAACGTGGTTGGCGTGAATCTCCTCCTCTGTTTACGCTCAAAGGTTGAAGGACAAGTTCAACTTCTCGAAAAATGAGTTTATTTGTCCAAACGATTGGATTTCCAACTCCTTCAGACGTTTAACTTCACAGACAATTAAACAACGTGTCTTTTGCATCTGATTCGGTTGGACATTGGACAGATTTCAATGAAGCTTCAGAAAATGTTTTTAAAAAGACAGGAAACAGATGATTTAATTTTAATGTAGTTCTGGAATACCATCTGGATCCATAAACGCTTTGACAGATTTGTTATTCAAGGGCAACTCATACGAAAACCCAACTCTCCTGACTCACTCTCATGTTTCAAATGTTGAAGTCCCTCTCTCCAAGATGCAGTAAGTCCCTCATCATGACCATGTTTTTAACTTTTTACTTTATAAAGTTCTATCCAGTCTGAAATCTCAGCGAACGAGAGGTTACTAGAGAAGAGTCCATTATGAAGTAATAATGGCTTCACTCCTCCTTTAGCCAGCTGTAATCACACCCGCTTTGTTTATACAACGAGTCCCTTGGAGGTTTTGGTATTTTAAGACGCACGGTGACAAACCTTGACGTTTGACCAATCACAGCAGAGTGGGTGTGGTTATGGTAAATAAGATTAAATCTCCAGAAAAAAAATTTTTTTCAGTGGGCGGGGCTTAAGCACATTTTCTAATGTAAGTATTTCAATGAATATAAAGTTTTGTTCAAATAGACACATACTGATGATACAATAGAGTCCAACATCTATTTAAGACGCTATAATCAACACATTAGTTGATTTTTAAGTCACTTTGCTGCATTCAGGAACGTTTGCGAAAAAACGGCAAACATCTTCTTTCCTTCTTGTTGCGCTACTGGTGAGATATTAAGGAACAAATAACGTGATTAATGTGTTAGAGGAATATTATTGATCATCCGTAACGATATATATGAAGTTATTTCAGAAGTGTGTAGCGATGTGATGGCAGCCCCTCGAGGCACACAGTGTCCTTGGAGTTGCAAGAAGTTTGGTGTCAATGACCAACAGCCGGTCAAGGACAAGCTTTAAATGTTAGACAGTCACAAGGAAAATCACAAAATATGTTGAAATGAGGCAATATTTCATTGTTGTGTTTACAATAAAAGTTTCTGATTATGATTCATATACGTGGTATGAATAACCCGAGGAGGCCACGGGTCATACCTGGGTCGGACTGGGGAGCTCTAATCGCAGGACTCCAACACACCAGAGTCCAGTCCAGACCGAGACACGGTGGCCAACCATTGATGTTTGCATAAGAGCCAGTGAGGTAGAAACAAGCGTGTTGCTAAACAGATGCTAAAACACAGAGACCATGATTCAATCCCAGCACTATTAAAGAGATTATGCATTTAAGAGATGATTAAAGTTGGAAGGAGAACCGTCTCTGCTGCATCTGACACCCCCGGGGTATTATGGTCGCTGACTAACAGTGGTTAGACCGTCATGGATTTCATGTGCATTCCTTGAACTCGTTAAACATAAAGTGCCTCGCTCCTCCTTCCTCTTCCTTTACAAATCTGTCTGGATGGGAGCCTGTGGGAAGAAGTCTGACTAGGATGTGGCTTTTTAATGCTGATCCTCAAGGTTGGTGTTCGCCGACTTCATTAGCTCCTCGGTTATGTCTGCAGAGCATGGAACCGTTTTCTGGGTCTTAAGCAGAAAATGACTCTCTTTGGAAAATCTCACCTGCAGTCGTCGTGTAAGATAAAATAGATAGAGTCTCTAAATGTAGCGGATACGTCACAGTAAACGAGTACATACGACAAATAAAACACAGTAACACGCTGGAACAAAGGGAGGAACTCAGGAGGGTAAAAGGGAATTGTTGTAGTGCCATAAAAAGAAAAAGATTATCACGTTGTTTCGAACAATGAATCTTAAAGGGTCGTGTTGAAAGTGTGACTCTCTGCCCATTGTTTTATGGAACTTTGCGCGGCTTCCTGGAACCGACTCTCTGGTGTGTGAGAAAGACATGAATGGATTATCATTCACACATGACTATTCCTGGAGATGAAGACTTCCTCAAACGTCTAAAGCTTCTGACAGTCATCAAAAGCTCCGCAGGCGCCCAGTGAGCCATGCATGAGGAGGAGGAATAGTAGCATCAGATGTTGAGCTTGAAATCTCCACAACACCAGTTTTTATCAACTCTAGAAAAAAACAAAAAAACATTTTGGCAACACAGCAAAATAAAAGCTTATTTTCTGATCCTACTTATTCGGCTAAAAGTTTTTTTGCAAACTGTCCTTATTGCAGTCACTTTTATTAGTGTCAAATCCCTCTAAAACATTAATGGATCCAGATGGTAGTCCAGAATTATTTTTAATCGGTTTTGTGTCCCTTTAAAACACATTTTCTGAAATTTTATGGAAATCTGTTGTCCATTCATTTTGGACCAGTGGTTCCCAACCTTTATTGCAACACATACCTGTTTAATGTCAATTATTTCTTTAAATCTTTAGCAAGCTTTGCAACATAGAAGAAACTCTAAGAGGTTTTTTTTAATTGTGTATAGCAGTGCTCTCTAGCTACCAGGTGGCAGTAGTACTGGAGTACTTCCTGTTTGTTTCAATATTGTTCTTTAAAAGTCTGCCACAAAATAGCGTAAAATATAGATATATCAAATTTTCCCGGAACAATTCTTCTTGTTGAGGCTTCAATACAAGATGGATGTTACAGACGAGTAGTGTTGAGGTATTTGGATGTTTTTAAGTGTCTTTTTGGACAAAGTTCGTCCAGTGGGCGTCAGTTCCTTTATTTTAATTAACTATAACTCTAAAAAGGAATAGAATCTTCTGAAAACAATCCCAACCCTTAGTCAATATGAGTGAAGTCTGAATTTTGGTTGAACACTTTAATAATAATAATAATAAAAAAGCGAAATTAAATGAATTATTGTATTGATTATTGCTTCCTGAAAGACCTGTTTAGTTTTAAAATAGCGACACAAGAAGTCAGGTACACAAAAAATAAACAAGCTTGTAAACTATCAAAAAAAAAAGTTTTATATTAATTAAAACATGAAGTTTATATTTGGGACACTAGCTAGTCATGAGCTGCTGCTGACTCAGCATTTTCATGAGATGTATTTTCTGTGCACTTTTTTTTTTTCTAAGGATGATGCTATTTTATATGAATTAAAAAGTGTATTGTACAAACGTCAATGTCAATAACGGCTGCGGCGTGAAGGGGGCGGGTGTTCTGGCAGGAGCGCCTGCAACACAATACCACACAGTGATGGATGACGGAAAGATAGACCTGGCAAATGGCAACAACTGCCTTTCGCGAAGTTTCTATTTGATCTCCTGGTCTGGCAGCCCCTTTTTTTACTGACTGAAATTTCAAACTGTCTTGTTCTCGAACCCAAATGTTTTATCCAGAGGCAAGATCCGAAAACAAAGCCTCGTATAAAAGCGGTTTTATTGATGCAGAGTCGCACCTTCAGAGCATGCCTCACACGGTTCAAACAGCGGTCTACCACTTGCATGGCTGAGTCTGGTTATGTGGATCAGCAGACTGGCATTTTACTGGGCACCAGCGAGCGGGTCGTAACCCCGCCGCCGCACATGTCTATAAAACGTGTCTGTCTGTCCTCGGGGTGTAAGATCTCCCGCTGATAGTTACACTGCCGAGTGCCAACGAGGCAACACACACATCCCAAAACTATTAGCACATAAACTCGCAGACGCACACACACAATTCAGCTGTGTGTGTTGTTAATCAGGTTTATAGATAACACATGCAGCACCAGTTTCCCATGATGACACAGAGCCGACGGCGAGAAAACACAGGTCGTGAGGTCAGGAGTGTGTATGTGTGTGTGCGTGTTCATTAAAGTGTGTGATTAATGTGTGTAAAATCCGCTTTTACGAGGGTTCAGGTCTAATTCTCCCGAATTTAGGTGAGGAGAAAATAGAGACCGTGTGTGTTTTAAGTAGATTAGTAACAGCAGAATTATGGAAAAGTTAGAACAACACTTTAATGTGGCTCCACCTGAAACGTCTTTACACTCTTCAGGACAGAAAACAAGTTAGTAAAACATACCGTTACGTTATATCAGGTGTTCTCCAACTAGAATGTTGCAAACATTGTTTGGAAGAAAACGAGAAAAGTCGTGGTTACTAGTCCGGGTAGTTTTAATAAGAGGCTCTAGAAGAGGTTGGTTTTCTTTGTCATTGATTATAGGGATTATAGGGATTATGTTATTGGATTAAATGATACTGACGCAGTAAAGCCAGATGAGTCTATTAATCAGTGGAGGATTATTTTGCTTTCATGGCTTGAACTTTCTTTCTCCTCTGACTGACCAGAACGTCTTCTCTCCAGACGCCCAGAGAGCTGCGACTGGAAATGAACAACATGGAAATGAACTTTTTTCTTTTTACTTTCTCTTAGGTTTGTATTTAACACCATGTGTCTTTTTATTGCTACAGAGTGTCGATCCTTCTTTCCTTCCATCCATTTATCCATCCATTGATCCATCCCGCTATCAATACATTTATAGCCCATCCTCCTCTAAATCACCACATCCATCCATTTGTCCATTCATAATTTCTTCCATCCATTCATCAACCCACGCCTCAATCCATCCATCTGTCCGTCCGTCAATCCATTCATCCATTCATCTGTCTGTCCATGCATTTACCAATCTGTCTTTTCTTCTATTTATCCATCCATCTGCCCATCCATCCATTACTCCCTCTATCCATCAATCCTTCCATCTGCCCAAATGGACATATGTCCATCCATCCATCTATCTATTCATCCTTTTATCCATTTAACCATCCATCCATCTGCCTCTGGGGGCATCTACTGTATACATCCATACATCCATCCATTCATCTTTATGGCCATGCATTCACTAATCTATTTTCTTCCATCTATCTATCTATCTATCTATCTATCTATCTATCTATCTATCTATCTATCTATCTATCTATCTATCTATCTATCTATCTATCTATCTATCTATCTATCTATCTATCTATCTATCTATCTATCTATCTATCTATCTATCTATCCGTCCGTCCGTCCGTCCGTCCGTCCGTCCGTCCGTCCGTCCGTCCGTCCGTCCGTCCGTCCGTCCGTCCGTCCGTCCGTCCGTCCGTCCGTCCGTCCGTCCGTCCGTCCGTCCGTCCGTCCGTCCGTCCGTCCGTCCGTCCGTCCGTCCGTCCGTCCGTCCATCCATCCATCCATCCATCCATCCATCCATCCATCCATCCATCCATCCATCCATTCTTCCTTCAATCCATCCATCCATCCATCCATCCATCCATCCATCCATCCATCCATCCATCCATCCATCCATCCATCCATCCATCCATCCATCCATCCATCCATCCATCCATCCATCCATCCATCCATCCATCCATCCATCCATCCATCCATCCATCCATCCATCCATCCATCCTTCCAGCCGTCCGTCTGTCCATTCATCCACCCACCCCACGATCCATCCATCTGTCCGTTGTTCATTTCATTTATCTGTTTATCCATCTGTTCATCCAACTATCCATCCATTCATTCATCTGTCCATAGGTTCACCAATCCGCCTTTCTTCCGTTCACACGAACCAAACCAGATAACGCAAACTTAAAGTGATTCTTTGGAACACAACACTGCCATATTTGTCCAGAGGAAATGATGCCTGACGTGATGAAGGGAGTTAAACTGTGGCGTTTAAGGAGTTGTAGGCGATAACAAGCTGCTGGTTGGCAAAAGTAAAATCACATTTTTTATGTTAAAATGTTTTTCTATTCAGTAGAGTCAAACGGTATTTAGATTTCTTTAATAATTCCGGTAATAAATAAAGTCTATAAGCTATATATTATAAGAAATAACATATACAATTGTTTGACGATATTTACGGTACTTTTTAGATTGAATTGATTAGCTTTTTCCGACAAATAAGGATCATCACTTGGTGAGTTTCCTCTCTGGCTGGTGCCCACATGCGTTCACACTGAGAACACTGCACACAGATCTGTATCAAATCAAAGATGGTCGTTACAAATAATGATCTCTGAAACGTTTGTTCAGTGAACAACAGCAGAAATATTCCAAACACACACAGAGTTGTAAAGATGGTTGAATGCCTCAACAGTGGGCTTCATCATAAATAACCTTCTTCTCATGTGGTCGGGAACTAACGGCCACAGTCCATCAAACTTCTTCTAATGAGATGAAGAAGAAGAATCGGAAACATTCAGAGCCGACATGCGAGAACACTTCCCAACCCAACGCTGTGATGTTCCTTGGGAATTCCTGGAAAATTGGAAAGAAGAATAAATAATACATGTTATGTTAACACAGGAGTGATCACCGATCGTGTCGTAGTTCTTTCACCTTTTGATCTTCTTTAATCATTCATGCATTCATCGTCGTCCTCTGAGGTAAATCACACATTCATTTAGAACCAAATCAATGCTTCATGGTCACCAGTCAAACTTTTTTTCTTCTAGTCCTGTCACGAGCCGACAGAAAGTGAAAGTGACACACACACAGTAGGCCCTTCTGTGACCTTTGACCCCCCAGACTCATCAATAACCAGCAGCAGAGAAGACGTGTGTGTGCTGTCTCATTCATCTTCATTAGTCGCTTTGTGCCAGTGTGTGTGTGTGTCTCTGTGTATACGTGTGTGTGTGCTCAAGTGTGTGTTTAGATTCCAGTGCACACATGTGAAACATTGATGTTGCATTTAGTCTATTAAACGTAATGATAGTAATACATCGTTAAATAATTAACTTTAATTATAATGGTTATAGTTTGTGTTGTTATTATTATGAGTTTATTTGTAGTGTTTAGATTTAAAAGGCTCAACACACCACTGTTTAAATTGACATTGAAAAGACTCTCTTAAGTCAAAAGCACCTAAAAATTGTTTTTAAAGCAAAATAAAAAACAAGATTTTAAAAAAGGAAATGATGTTAGGATGAATTGATGCCATTTCACAACAATCAATTTCAATAATTACCATTTTAGTTTTAAACTTTGTATCTTAAAATACGCATTTTAAAACCTAAGAATACATATGAAGGTAAATATATTTATATAATCAAAGGAAAAATGTGTAGAAGAAGTAGCAGAAGAGGATTTTTCTCTTGGAATTTGACACACAAAAAAAAAATTCAAAAGTTAACCTTGGTGCTAAAACAATGTTTTATTCATTCATTATTTGTCAAGCAAGAATCTGTAACCCCTGTCCTCCCCTCTTCCTCCCCTCTTCCTCCCCCCTTCCTCCTCCCTCCTTGACACATATTCCTGAAACGAATGTCTCTATCCCAGCTCTCGGTTCGCTCCACAAAGACGGCGCAGCAAATGTGCAGATTGTTTTATTGGATGCTGGTGTGGCCGAAACAGATCCGTTCCTTCTCCTTCTCGCCAGACCACATGAATCTGAGACGAACCAATGTTCAAGGGGGAATAATAATGAGATAACACACACACACACACACACACACACACACACACACTGCTCTCACACTTCAGAATGATACAAGGATGTGTAAGAGTGCACCAATAAAAGTGTGAAGCAGCGTGAAACAATTTAACAAGTGTCCTCATTCAGATACTTTTATCTCCATGATAACGAGGAGGACGGCGGCCAACACACACTTTTTCCCGCTCGCCTTCATTCGCCCTCACACACACACACACACACACACACACCCACACACACACACACATGCACACAGGAAGTTCTTGAACCTCGGTCTGCTGTTTAATGCCAAACCTGTGAACATTTTCATTCATCATTTGTGTTCAGTCACATACTACTTTATGACCTGATGATCCAACTCTATAAAGATCCACCTCAGCTCTGTCCACCACCTGTGTCACGCTCCAGACTCTCAGCCTGAGGTGAATCAGATGATTCTAGTGGAACGTCAATAAGAGTTAAGCTTGGATTTCAACATGTCAGCAAGATGTTTCTTCGTCAGGACGGACCGTGACTCCGCGTTGACCAGAAAAGAACATTCAGGCCGCAGAATCAAAAGTGTGGACCCTCATGATAAAGGTCGACCACGTTGAAAGTCTTCGAATCAAAGGACCTTATAATCCCAAGACTGTTGCCAGGAGCAGTTGTTGGGAAGTTGAACTATTTGGAATAGACAAGATCCATAACACCAGTTAAATCCAGAAAATAAATATATCTTATAACTAAACTTACATCAGTTTGCTCTATAGAACTTATAAATTATGTATATATAACTGTGTCTTATTAAACCACCATTTTAAAGTTGATTTGCCATCTTGGAAATTTAGTTTTCCTATTTAGCCTCCGGTCAAGAGGTGGAGTTCGAGTGGGCCTAACTCTTTTTTGCCGAATTGGACAGACTGCACCATTTAGTCGAGACCATTAGCATTCAGAAAATCTGATATATCCAAAATGAAAATTCACCTCTCCCCTAGAGTTGGTGCCAAAAGTAAGTTAGTAAGTAATTTGTATTTATATAGCGCTTTTCCAGACCAGGGTCACAAAGCGCTTAAACAATCAAAACAATACTCAATAAAAGATATACTTTATAGGTCAACATAATACTGAGAACAACACAGGAAAAGTGAAGTTAGTCTTTTTTAAACCAGGATTTAAATTTGTTTTTTTATGCTGTAAAACTATTTTTTTCTGCAGCCAGCCGCAAGTGGACATTTGATGAACTGCATTTTTTTGCACTAAAACTCCTATGTTTGCTCCACTGATGGGTCTTTAAATGAAAAGGGATCAAATGTGACAGATTTAAATAACAAGATGGACTTCCAGATTATCTTGGAATATACGGTTCTTCCAACACTATCCAGTTCCTCTAAACCCAAACCAGAAGTGAGTAACGACTGCAATTGTGAGCAACATATTTCTTTATGATTCTCAACAGAAGTGGTCGTCAGTTTTGATGTCAGACCTTCATGCCGTGAAGCTTTACTTGACATTATGATAGAACATGATGCAAGAATGATCACAATATTATTTGAATTAAACTGTCAAGTGTCAGCTGTCAACCGTCAATGAAATCATGTTCATGCAACAACAAAAAAAAGACACAAGCATGTTCATCACTTAATGTGCCAAATGTCCTGATCTTTGATAAGAGAACCAGATAAGGTTGTTTTCTTCTTTTCTTGAACGCTCCACTAGCATGCTGAGTGTCATCCATCTCACTCTCCAGAGCAGTGACCCCTGCTGCCTCAGAGGTCACGGTGATGACGTGCAACAACAAGATCCATCTGACGCCGTGAAGGTTATTTTGGCTCATTCATATCTCGCCGTGAGAGAAGAGAGAGGTCGACAGTTTGCTCCACTTTTCTTGCAACTTTATTAGTATTGTTTCAAGTTCATTAGTGGTTTTAATAAAACAGCGTGTACACAGTGCTTCCGTCTTTACAAGTTCCAACCAAACAAACGAGCGCAGCGTGAACCCTTGACACAGTCGTGCAAACAAAATATTCCTCATAAATTATTTGATCAACAGCAGACATTTAGAAGAGGTCATACAAGTTCAAAACACCATCTCAAATAAAACTGTGTCCAGAGGTCGAATATCACAGAGTTGCTACTTTTTTTTCTTTTTTTTTTATAAGAAAAAGGCACAAATTCATCAACTTGAGTCCCCCAAAAAAAAAACCACCACCCAAAAAGTGACACTTCAGCCGAAGTTGGATTAAAACACACTTCGGTGTGTAGACTGAAGAACACAATCCCTTTGCAAAGTTACATACTTACTCGCCGCACTCCTTTATTATTGCATCCAAATCATGTGCTTTAACAATGTTTATGCAGTTACAACATGTGTGCTCATATTAGTACATTTAAGTGTCATATATACGGACAAACAACAGATTATTCTCCCTTTTTTTAAGACATTCATATGTTTAGTTTATTATGGAGCAACATCCCACCGCTGGAGCTGCACTAGGTTTAGTATTGCGTCGCACAACTTCCTCCTGAATAATGTGCATGATGAGAAGACATTGAAAAAAAAGAAAAAAGAAAAAGCAAGAATTGCTTCTTCGAGTGTTCAAGTAGACGAGAGGAAATGGGTTGCCATGTTGGCTTAGAATCCTCCTTCCGGCTGCTAATGCAAACAACAGCATCACAAGTCCTTATGTTCATGTTCAGAACGGCACGGATGTAGAAAGTGACCGACACTAGTGTTCCTATAAGCATGTTGTTATTAGCACAGCTGGACTTTATATATCATTCAACATATACTCAGACAACGCGAGTTTCCAATAAATAGAAGAGTTTGAATCCCGTACATGAATCTTCTCAGCTAACGAAGGCAGGAAACTAAGAAAACCAAATCATGGTGGTTAATCTAAGTTAAGAAAAACCAAGTGATGTTCTCTTCCAGAAACAAGACCTGACCTGAGATATCACAGACTCAGACTGAACATCTGCAACGTCTTAAACTCTAAATCCAAGCAGCCAATGAACGATCAGAGCGGATGAAAACACACATTTTCCCAACAATACAGGACAGTTTTGTTTGTGTGTTTAGTGGAAACATTTGTGGAAACACTCATTCGCTCGGATACTAATGGAAGATTTTCCGTTGTTGTGTTCCAGTTTTGATGAATGTGTCTTGGTTTTAATGACGGTTTCCGTCGGGTTCGTCTAATCCTGTGGTGTGACCTTGACTTTCCAATAACCTTTTGCGCTGCGACACTTTGGGCCGGCCCTGGTGACACACCAAAGTTTAAAATAATCTTTCAAAGATGTTTTTATGAAGATTTCTTACAGCAGCGGACTTACAGGAATTTTGTTTTAATGACGATCACAGAGCTCCGGTCAAGACCAGAAGACATTTATAAAACTTCTTGCTAACCACGTGAACGGGTGACATTAAAATAAGATTGCGTGAAACATTTGGAAGGAAGCGAGATGATTGACAGTCAGGAAGGTCACGCAGCCCAGTAAGGTGCATTAACAGCAGGACGGATGCAGGTCAGACGTGGTGCTGCACGATGAGATTACGAAGCTGTTTGATGATCGTGTCGATGAGCTTCTGCCGGTCCCGGTCCGTCTTTCTGAAGGTTGCGAAGACGTTGTTCTTCCTGCTGCTCTCTCTCATCCTGGAGAGGGAGTCGGTGAAAGATTCAGCTGCATGTTCACTCGTGAAGATCACACTTTATCTGAGAGAGGATACGCCTCGGAACACATGATGCAGAACATGTTGTTTAGGGTAAAACAAGGAGGGACAATATTATTTAATTTGAAGCCTGAGAAATTTATATTGTCAATATTCTTACGTGAATTAATCAACTTATTTAATGGCTCCAAGATTCCAGCACTAACTCACTGGACTCACTGGTGACAGTTGCTGAGAGGAGATCATTGAACAAACTACTGTCCATCATGGATGATGACAGTCTTCCTCTCAGCACTGTCATCAGTGAGCAGAGAAGCAGATGGAGCATGAATGCTCCTTCCCACGTGCAACACTAATAGACTCAAGGACTCATTCATTCCTCTGGCTATTAAATTGTACAATTCTGAGTTCGGGGGCAGGAGTGGAGCGAAAGAATCTGGATGTTCTGTTCTATGTTAATCTTGTATCCTTTGTTTTTGTTATTTTTCTTTGATCTATGTTCTTTATATTTAGACTTAGATTGTATCATCTTGTTCTTTCTCTTTATTTCTCTTTGTTCTAGTTCTATTCTTGTTTTATTTTGATTATTTTTTATGGAAAATTGCTGTATTTGCTGTGGATAATTTGAAAAAAAATATATATATCCCAAAGGAGACCCTCTAAGGGATCAATAAAGTTCTACCTAACCTAACCTATTATTAGATTTAAAAAATAAAAATTAATTTACTTTCTAATTATGATGAAATGAAAGAAGTAAAATTAATTGTTTTATTTTTTCGGATTTGAAAGAATATATACAACATAGCTATATTTAAGGATAATGAGTAGACTTGAAGTCATGACCAGCTATCAAGACCCGAAAGTGTCGAAACCAAGGCTAAAAGAAAAAACTAAATGTACACAATAACCTGTTTAAGTTGAAGAACATTAACATCTCGTCAATTCACAGGTCGATTATGTCTTGAGACCACTATTACAACAAAGCCCAGGACCGCAGAGACCTGGACGGGACTGGGATAAAGAATAAGTGGTCTTGAGGTTCTACAACACTAGATATTATAAAATATAACTTGTTAACTTGGTCTTGCACACAAATGCATTGAGTTAATGCACAGTTGTTAGTCATCCAGGAGACGTGGATTATTATCATTATTGATTTGTTTGTTGCACCTCAAGACATCATTAGGTTTCAACAGTGAGTGTAAAGATGCATTCAAACAATAATTCACCAGTAGATTCACCATAAACACCAATAAGTAGTAGATCTTGAACTTTCTATGAAGGTCGTTTGTAAAAATGCACCTCGAACACATTATATATTTATAAGACTTTAAAGAAGACGTCAGGATTATCATTAAAGTCACTTGATAACAATGTTTATTAATTATTATTTTGTGTGTGTCTTAATGCATTATAATGTATCATTATGGTTTATAGCTACACTGTATTTAAAATAATTACTGTAACTGGAGAAACACATTGTAATAACAGTTTTATATATATATGATTGTAAACCGTCATAAAACCTTCTATAAATTCTTATAAATGCATTAAATGTCTCAAGAAGGAGTTTGTTATGCTTTATACACGAGACCTTCGTTATTTCAACAAATATTCTAGTGCTGAGAACTCAAGGATCACAACTGGTGCACTTGTTCTCCCTGTGAATGTGACATTCGTTCACCCGTCGCACTCAACAAACCTACGTGGTTCTCTAGTTTGTGTTCATGCCAAAAATTCAACACACAGCAGTCACAACAGCACAATACTCACGGCTTAATAACTCTGTCAAAACATGAGAGGAAGAGGAAGATGAAGACAAAAAAAAAGATGGACGACTGATACACAGTTAACATCTGAAAATCATAACATCAGCTTTCATCACACTCGAGTTATATTATAATCTTTGTTCCCTCAGTTCGCAACATTTATTAATCTTTTTTTTTGCCAGAAGTTGTTTCGGTTTGTGCACGTTAACCACACTGCAGATGTCTACAGCAACACAAGTCAACAGTTAATACACGTTGATCTTTTTAGCTCCAATCAAATCTTGACTCTAGGTAGTATTTCACAGTGAGCCGGAGTCTTATACGGTCACCTGAAGAGTTAACTCTTCTGTCCTTTATTCATCTGCAGGCCATCAGATTATCTTTCTGATATTATAATTATGACCTCACTATGTGGGAAAACACAAATATGATTAAAACAAATCAATAAATGCAATAGATTTTCTAAGCACTCAAAAGAAGATTTCAAGGTTAAAACCTGCAGACTATGGTACAAGTAAGAACGCTCTCCATGTAATCAATTATAACTCCCATCATGCCTTGCAAAGAACCATCCTTAAATCCAACCAAAATCGTATCAGTACAGCTGCAATCTAATGTATTGTCTTGAATAATAGTAAAAAGTATTAATAATTATACTTGTCCAGCAACATGTTAAACTGAGGAACTCACTTCTCCAGCAGGGCCAGTGCTGTGTGTGGATTGACTCTCAGGTATCTGCAGGTGGATTTGCCGTAGTCAGCCAGGTAGGTCGACCAATCCCAGAGGGTGAAGAGGTCCAGTAACTTAAGAGAAAAAAAAATGACATGATGGTCAAATATCATTACACAAATGCTTAACTACACACCACAGCATTAACATCACCACTCAAAAACTGTGACATAGTTTAACACATACAGGTGACATTTTTCCAATGTGTAATTATCATAAGAAGAGGGTAAATAAAGTAACTCAGAGTCACTAAAAAATGGTCATCTTCACATGATAATGAATAAAAACAGGATGGTCTGCCCAGTCCTTGTGTGTTGTGGCATCACCTGCTGCAGACCTCAAACACACAAACGCACCATCATCCAATATCTGTCTGCAACACTCACACATGAGCAGGGAGCCCAAGTGAACTCTGGGTAACACCAAACACACAGACCCAGAGAAAGAAACCATATGTGAAGGAGGGATGAGAGAAGAGGTGGGGAGAGAGAATAAAGTAAAGAGGGATGGAGAGTAAAAACATATGTGGGGGGACAGAGAGGAGTGGACATGGAGCGAAGGAGAGAGAGAGAGAGAGAGAGAGAGTTGAGATGCAGAGACACAGATGGAGAGAAATGAACAACAGTGCAGGAGGAGAAACGGAGGGGGCAAATGAAGTGCAGATGAAGATGGATAAAAGAGTTGGAAGAGGATTGATGAGTGGTTGGCTATTGAGGTGCTATTGGCAGAATGAACGAGGAGAAAACTACAGAAGAGAGGAAAAAAAAAAGGATTGATTCAAGAAGTTTCCCAATTTTTTGTTTACTGGATAAATGGACATGGATCCACGAGATCAACAGTGTCACATCAAGTCAACGTGAATCTGTCAATCACAGTTTACTCATCTTCGGTTATTCGAGCAAAAGTATTCTCAAGAACTTAAATAGATTATAGTGAGCCTCACTATATGGGTGTATTCTGTACGGACTCACAGTGACAACATTATATGGAATACTTCCTGAAGAACAAGGCAGTAAAATACTCACAACACTCTATATCTCTTTATCACGGCTGTCAAGTATCCGTTAGCACGACAAATAGAAAAACCGCCAGTTTTTAATGAGATCTTTAATAATGGGTGAGGGAGAGATGACTTAATTTTGTTCTGGATTACCATCTGGATCCATGTGTATTTTGAAGGATTTGTCACAAATCACAAATTATACAAATAATATGAATGAACACGTTTGGGTAAAAAAAAAAATGGGTGGAAATATCCAATTATTTGATATAATAAGGTTATTTCTATACATACAATAGCAGATGGAAAATCCTTTTTTAAAGATTAACACAGTGGCTTTAGTAACTCAAACTAGTTTTGTGTCGACACACCTCACAACTTGCACATCAGCAGCTGCTCAGCTTCGAGTATCTTCCGGATGACTGCACGTGCCAAACATCATATCCATGAACAAAACTTGCTTCTCCACATCCTTCCCTATCTCCTTTGCTCTTTACTCCCTTTTCCTCCCACCGGTCCTCACACTTCTGGATTCACATTTCTCTCCGCCGTGTCCTCCAACTCACCCGTACGCTGCTGAGGTTTGACCCGCTAATCCGCCCACATAAACAAGTGCAAACACGAAAACAGGCTACATGCACATGTAAACAAGGATAAACACACCCGAGGACTGACACTCAAACATCATCTGGATGCGAGCCTCCGAAAAGTATTCCTGTTATGTGGAGCAGATTTGTGAGGACGTGTGTGGTGTGTGTACGTTCTGGTGACACAGTTTGAGGAGAAATATATAGATATATATTACTTTTTAAACACTATTATAATGACACCACCTGGTCCTTAAATAACTACAAATCTATTACAAGTGGTACCGAGTTCAGGAAATAATAGTGAAAGAACAGAAGAAAAAAGCCGAACACGATCCCTTCATAACAAAAGTTCAGGTTGGTGTTAAAGGAAACCGATACACAATGTCAAAAACGATTACAAGTGAGAGCCAAACATGGGGACGAGAGGGCAATGCGATTATGAACGGAGGTGATAAGGGAGAGGACGTGGGAGTTTTGGGTAAAGCGCAGGTCACAGGGCAGGTTTGGGGGGGGAAGGCTTGAAAAGAAGGTGAAACAGTAGGATAAATGCAACAAGAAAGGAGGACAGCGGTAGCCGAAGAAGATAAGACTAATGAAAATGAGATTGGTGGAGAAAAAAAATAAATAAAGAGAAAACCTTCCTAAAATCACAGCCACCGGCAGCCGGTCCTGGCAAGTACACACACACACACACACACACACACCTGACCCACGATTCACCCTCGGCGCTCAAAACGGCAGGTCTCTCTCCTCACCCTGCGCTGAACTTCTCTCTCCGTCTCGCTCCCCCTCTCTCACCTCGCTCTGACCTCCCCTGCGCTATCGCTCCTGTCTCCCCACTCACTCACACACACACTCTCTCTCTCGCACACACACACACACACACTCGTGCGTGCACACACACTTAGATTATTGCTTCCTCTTATTCTTCCACAGAGACAAGCAGAAAAACAAAGTGACGTGTCACGCTCACATTTCTTGTTTGTTTTCACTCATTTCTCCAGAGCTAATGGGCTCCCCGCCTGCACTCGAGTAAACACTTACCTCACTTTCTTTCCTTCAACCTGTTCAGTCATCACCCTGTTCTCGTCCCCTCTTTGTCAACTCAACACTTTATTTCTTTCTACCTCTATTAGCCTCGCTTACCTTTCATTAGCACTCGTCTCTTCCCTCAATATCTGCCGTACAGTCCTTTTTTTTCCTACTATAATGACCTGGATATATTAAAAATTCCTTTTCTCTCCTCTTGTCATTCATACATATATTAAGATCATTTTCAAACAGACAATGTCACAAAAATCAAGACAGCTTAAGAACAAAGCCAACAGGAGCCTTTATATTCTCAGAGGAATATTATCATTACCTTTATATAAATATCATCTCAACACAGACGGACTTAGAATGAAATTCAAAACAAATACATGTCAAACTATGGTAGCTCATCAACAAGTAAATGTTTTTTTCTGTAGTATTACAAATGGATCACCATATGATCGAGTTCTGCATCATTAAAAATGAAAGTTTAGTCAATAAAAGTAAATGTTGTGAATTTGGTAAAAGTAGGTTAATTTCCATGCAGAGAAAAAAGGCAATACTATCCATTATTAATAACTTAATTTAAACATTAAACTAAAACTATTTATTGTAACTATATGTTCATAACATTTGCAGTTGTTTGGAAAGAAGTTTTTAATCCGTTTTACGAATTAACGAATGAGCCGAAAAGTAACCCTGAACCAAATTTGTATTTGAAAATAAAATGTATTGAAGCAAGTTTTGAACATTAGAGAGTTTTCCTTCCACTCATGTTTTATTTTTATCTGAAAGTCATGATAATGAAACAATGTTTAAAAAGTCAAGTTGAGGAATAATGAAGATAACGCCTGCTCCAAAAAATGTATTTCTATAGTTGATATCAGCTTCTCAAATCCCAAAATGGATAGCTCCGTCTCTCACTTCTCTCAGTACGTGTGCTAATGGATTTTCCGGCTGCAGGCAGGATTTATTTGTTTGTGAGCACCAGGGAATCAGTGTTTTCCTGTTCCTAATGGCCAAATGTCAGGGTCAAGCAGGATTCATCGTGTTCAATCTTACAAGTTGTGATGATGCGATTTGAATTGGATACAAAAAAAACTTTGAAAATCACTGTCATTAAGTTATATTTGCTGCAATAAGAAAGAATCAGTCTGGGCTGAAACACACCAGTTCCTTGAAGTCTGTGGCCGACCTGTCTATCAATCTGTCTGGTCTTTCAGAGGATTTGAAAAGCAGGAGGTCAAAGGACACTAAAAGCAAGTGAAGTGGACTTTTATCTACAATAGCCATTTTGACACCTGTCAATCTCAAGAGCCACTTCTATAAACCCCCACCATCTCTCCATCCATCATCCCTCCATCCATCTGCTGCCCTCTCAAGACTACTTAGATAGCAGACTAGAGGTATTGAAAGAAAATGTTGCAAATAATATCGACAAAGTAGGTTTTAGGTTGAGAATGAAGGTCAATATACGCAGGTGAAAAGCTACGACCAATGACATGAAAACCAGAAAATGTCAAATATCCAATCCATGCACTGGGAAAGAACGAAATTAGTCACATTGAAACAAACAGATGCTTCTGTCCACTTCCTCTGCCTGGACTTAATAACCTACAGGTAACGCAGGGGTCACCAACGTGGTACCCGAAAACACCAAAGGTGGAGTCCACAGGCCTGTTTAAACTCTCTTTTTATACAATAATCATCTTATTATGTTTGATTTTGTATTTCTTTTTGCCCCATTGGTAATTATTGCGAAATCAAAAAAGTGATTAGTGTATTAGAGCAATATCATTATAATCCATAATAATATGAGTTAAATATTTTTTAGAAGTTTGTAATAAATGAGACAGTGATTTTGGAGCCGCTTGTAGTTGCAAAAAGGTTGGTGACCCCTGACCTTATGCAACTATTAATTCTGATAATCATTTAAAATGAATTTGTGTAAATAAAACCATGACTGTGAATCTGTGTCCTCAAGTTGGTTTTAAAATAGGTAGTTAAAAGAAGATGTAAATTAACGTATTTAATAAAAATTAACCATATTTCACTGAAAAACACCGTCAGACCATCTTTACACATTTTCTGTTTTGATAGAGATGTTGTTTAATCCACTCAAAAATGAAAACACTGTTAAGCCCCTGAAAAATGTGGTTTTGGCGTTTAAAACGCAAAACATCTTATCAGGCACCATCAGGGTCTGCGTTCAAGCTGCTAGTGGTGCTAAAATAATTTTGCTAATGTATTTTTCATCACTAAATATAGCACCTAGCACATGCATGCAAACAACAGATCACGCATGTATGGAGCGAGAGCCTGAAAAGCCACGTCGAGGAGCAGAATGATTAAGTTATCAGACCATAATTGGAATAATTCTGCAGGGATGTTTACGACTTTGAAGTAAGAAACCATCCTTTCTTACAAAATTGATGGCCAGATATTAAATCGAAACCACAATCTTGAATCTTTTGTACAGCTGCGCGCAGACTTATTTCCACGACCACAGTACACGAGCGCCAGCGACCACAACACAGCTCATCCTCCACTGTGAAAACTTCTGCAATGTATATACTGTACTTTATTAATCCAGTGGGTTTGTTGTTTGTCCTCTGCAGGATAATACGACACAGATAGCAAAGAAGCTACAAATCTGGATGTAATTGTTCCCTGAGGAGAAGTAGTGCTAAGAAAACCAACATCATCTTCAAAAAAAAACCCCATCAGACACTCGCCAAAACAAATGTTTTATTTTATAGAAATGTGATCGTCCTTCTGGATTTATGGGATGGCATGATGATCACTGAGGTTTGTCGTCCACCGAGCACATCTTTGGAATTAATATCCAATTTAGTGTGTGTAGAGATTAAGGGATTCTTTCAAAACTCTTCAAAATGTATGATACATGCCTTACGTTTATTCTATAGAAATCGTTTTTTTCTATTTAAAACAGGGCAACATCATATATATACTGTTGAATAAGAAGTGCCAGAATTGTATTTCATAGCATAAAACTTATAATAATAATTATTTTCAAAACATCCTTCATTCATTTATTCGTTCACTCAAGTAGTACATAAAAAAAGACTGAAAGAATGTAAACCACTTAACATATTTAGTTATTGAATCATATGAATATGTTTACATGCATCCCTTTTTTAGTTTACTCCAAAAAAAATGCTAAAATCGCAAGACAAGATGCACGAGAAAGTGTGGAGCGGAGGATAACTCCAATAAATACAATAATGGAGAAAACATCCTCAAGGCGCTTAGTTCATTATTAGGTAGTATAGTTTCTTCTCCAAAATACCTGAATATTTTTTCCGTGTACAGCCCCCCCCCTCCATCTGTACGCACTTTGAAAGATTGTCACACAAAAAGTTTGTCACCAACAGACAAAGTGAAATGGACGGAGTGGAAAAAAAGGCTAATCGAGAAGTTCGAGTGGTTCAACCAAGGGTCTCCACTGTCAATTAGACACTACACAGACGGAGAGAGTGAGAGAACGAGAGGAGGGAAATGAGAGGGAAGAGAAAAAACCTCAAAAAGAATGATTGGGGAAATATTACAGGACTGCAGGAGAAAAGGGAAAGGAGGGAGCGAAGGTCAGGCGGAGGCTAACTAGATGTTACGGAGGAGGCAGAAAGAGTGAGGGTGAAACTTGGGGACGATAAACGAGTGCAGGCTGATGTCAGCGGGCCCCGCTGGGAGCTGCCTCGTTCACTGATAAAGCAAATAAAGACGGAATAGTCCAAAACAAACAGGGATGGAATAACAGCGGTACTCTGAGCTTGGTTTAGATTAAAGTGTTATTTAAAAAGGTCAATTTAGGCTGCGTCACACTAAAGGGCCATTCAAGCCCTTTAAACACTTTTTTCGAAAGGTTAATTGTGGGCCACAGGTTCACAGAGTCACTTTCATACAAAACTAAATGACGTGTATCGTCACGGAGATACATCTTAATTTTTAAAGGCTTTGTCTTTTATTATATAAATAATAAATTACATTAATCAATTAAAAACAACAGCTAATACACTAAAACACGATCGGCATAATAATATGCGGGGCCCCAGGATCGTAAGGTTGTAAGTGGGAAGGAACTGCTCATGACATTTCTCTGCAAGTGGAAAACAAACATCTCTTTCTCCATCTCCTCCAGAACCCAAAACAGGAAGCAGTTGAAAGGTGAGAGCTGTTTCAGGTCCTCAGCGTCTTGGTTTGACCATAGATTGACCGCAAAAAGTTACACACACACAGGAAAGGGTGTGTGGATGCAAGTCATATTAGGGAGACTAACAGAGAGGTCAAAACTGATAAAACAGAACAATGACCCGACCCGGTCACTGCACGGTCACTGTATGCGTGTCAGAACGCTGCCGGTGCAAAGATGTGAGCTAAGAATGTCATCTAGAAATATCTGTGAAAGGATGTCTGAACTTAATCATCGGCTGACCACTGGCCGCAACTTACAAACTTCCACTATTCACCCCCGACAATCGGGTCGTTGAAGAAACTGTTGTCATGACCAGCGGCTGACCTGTCGCCACGACGATAAGAGCTGGCCACAGACAGGACAGGAAGTTGAGACGGCGGCCGAGAAACACACTCTCTGACCTCTCCCGCACAAATAATAGCTTGAACTCGTAAATCCAGAGTTATGGACACACGCACACACATGTTTGGAAAGCTAGCATTTCTTGGCCGCTATATCTTAAGCACAGAAGGATCAAGGACTTAATGACTAGGCTGACCTGAAGTGTGTGTGTGTGTGTGTGGCTATATCTAAAGTGTGTGCCTAAAGCGGTGTAGGTAGCGCTCAAAAAGTATGCGAGCAGTGGATATGATCAGATAAAGGGGGGGTTTTAAGAGGTCGAAGTAGAGTTCCCACCCCTGGCTGGCTCCAGTACTTATCTCACTGACCCTAAGAGCACCCATACATTTTCATAGTGTTTGTGCAACTGTTCAACTACTTATGCAGCGTCAATCAGACCAGGTCATTCAAAAAGTGTGCCATTTAAGACCCAATCCAATGTTGGAATCTATCAAGACTCACTCGTGAGACAGATCTTAGTTTAAGGGCTAAAATGTACTTGTATCGGTAGTTAGGACCATGTTTTAGCACTAGTCATTGTGACATCATTAGAGATGGGTTTCATTCACGATTTATCTGAAATTGACAAACCAGAAATTTCAAACACTGTCTGAAATGGTGCCTAAAGAATAGATGACATCCACTCTTAACACAGACTCAAAACAAAAGCTGTCACAGCATGGCGTCTTTGTGTTGAAAAAATAAATAAGTCCAAGGGCCCCTTAAGAGGATCGGTTTCCATTTCCTACGAGTCATGTTGCAGCAGCAATGTTTAATAAAAACACTGTTAACAGACATTAAATCGCTTGATGTCAGTACATGAGGCTTTAAGTGATACAACAAGATTCCTAACAAGTGTTCAATGTTTGTATTTTAAATAAAGATTTAGAGGAAACAAGACAAATATATTTGAGTCACTTCACAGTACAATGATTCTATCCATAACAATTTTAATAAAATTATTAATTATTATTATTATTAATTATTAAATAAATAAAAAATATTCGTGTTGCTTTTGACTTGTTGACATCCAGTGACTAAGAATCACCAACTGATTAGAAACAATTCAATTTAAGTGTATTTATTAACAAGGATGTTGTAGACCTGGCCACACAAATCAAAACCAAAGTTTTTCCATATATAGTGCAATAAATGATACTTGCCTTTTTTCTTTTTATATTACTTACAGTGTAAACGCAACACTTCAGTATAGAGTGATCATAGTGTAAACAAACTGTCTGAAATTCAAAGTTTCGTCTTTCCTTGATAAAGAGCCATTTTCTTATTAAAAAATATCTGGAATAATGGCAAAAAATTATGCACAATGATACAGCTAAAAGTTATAATAGATCCGTTTGTGTGATCAATACAATCATGTGGGAATAAAACTAAATTGAATTTTAACCGGAGCATTTCACCCATTTTCTATAAATAAAACTAAATTGATTAAAGTTTTTAATTGATTCACCTTTAGTTCCATTCAAAACATGTGTTATTGTCTATACTGGTATCATGAACTATAGATATGCCAGTGTTAAGATAAGATAGGATAATGTAGAGATAATAAAGAGATAATGTCAGAGTAAAATTCATGTTGAAAGAAAGGAATTTAATTTGGAGAAAAAACAAAGATATTTGAATCAGATTTTGCCTTCAAGATTGAAAACATTGGTCAAAGTAAGAATATTTTGGTCTCTTGCATGAGTTTGAAACCACTTGTTTGAAAACACTTACTGTAAATAAGTAACAGTTAGAAATTTGGCCATTAATTTTTTCCCCAAACTAATATACACAAACAGTAGAATTAAAACTATGATGAAAAGATATGAAAACTGGGATTATCAAAAAGAACCAAGACATTTTTTTTGACAAAGTCCAGGACAAACATGTATATCATATAAATGAATGAACTAAATGCAACTTGATGATCAGCAACGAAGCGGCGACGTGTGAACGACTCAGGATCACAAAGACGGCTGAAGTCTGATTCAGTGGGAATGTGTCACATCAGTGGTTGAACCAGCGAGGACTTCCCGAGTCTGCGCGTCTCCCAAACTTCAGCAATAGATCGGCAGGCGAGCATTTAGATGTCCATCCGCGGCTCATCATCCCTCCGTGCTCTTTCTTCCTAGCTCATCCCGCTCTTTCACCCCTCTATTCATCCCCCCTTCTGCGCCTGGTCAATCGCATGAAGGGAAGTGTCAGTCTCCCGAGGAGAGAGAGGGAGAGCGAGGTTGTGCGACAGCGGAGAGAGAGAAAAAGACCACCCTCTTCGTCCATTTCACCCATCGTATCACTTTCACCTGACTGCACTCTTTCAATCTGAATCACTTTTTGCTGGCCTCTGTCAACATGTTCACGCATTCGTGTCTGACTTCCTCGCTAAACGGATTCAAGCCAACTCTTCTTCCGCTGGAGGAAAAAAACTATTTTCTCGACACCCCCCCCCACCCCCCTACCCTCTATCTATACCTTCCTCACTTATTTCTAAATGATAATCGGTGGTGAAGGTGAAGCCGTTGCAGATGTGGTCAGCGCTGGACTGATGGCACTGGTCTCTGAAGCCGACACAGTGTGGCAGCTGTTCCACTGTGACCGCAGAAGCTAGGAATGTGACAGTAGCAGATTTTCTGTCCGATTCGATTCCTCCGACCTCGTCCTGTCCTCGTTCTCACCTCAGTAATCCCAAAGTTATTTTCTTCAACAGAATCTCCCGCCATTCATCACTTAACCTCCCCCATACCTGGGGAGCCGCGAGCACCGTAAGTCAAGTTCTGACATGACAATAACCTTTTCAAGGAGTCAATGGTTTTGACGACAAGTTGTTTTTTTTTAATGTCTTGAAACCACGGATAAACAAGGAGCCGACAATCAAAATGAACCTCTCAATATCAACATTTTAAAGGAAGGGCAGCTACGTGGGATAATGTCCAGGACGTAAAAAGTAATATTTCATATAAATAAGGAAACAAGAGCATTATTTAGCAGTTAAGTGGAGAACAATAAAATGACAAACACACACAAGTGAGTATATCCTTCTAAGACAGATTGTGTTTTTGTGAATTTTTCAAACAATGAAGGAAGAATACAAAATGCTTTTTTGATGAACAATGCTGCATTTACTTTTGTCAAGATTTACTACATGCCACGTTCATGACAAGCATATTGGATTTATCATTAGAAGTTTTTTTATTTTATTTAAAATACCACACTTGTGTTAAGTTTAATTAATTTGAAAATGAATAACCAGTTACATTTAAAATGTTTAAATTAATAGTTTAACAGTACAAATTGACTTCATCTTTAAAGAAAAAAGTCTTATATTGCTCAACCATTAACAATCCAATTAATTTATTATTTTTCTATGATAATAAATGTGAAAAATGTTTGCAAAATTAGAAGAAAAAAAATGATTAACTATTTTAAAAAGAGAGGGATTTACAAATCTTTGTTAAGAAGATCATTTAGAATAAATATAAATAAGAATAAAGTAACAACTTCTTCTTAGGTTTTACAGTAGAACAGATCAGTTGCAATCTCAAACAAGCCTTTCCATCTTTGATATGAAAAAAGAGAGAATGTGCAAACGAAGTTCAAGTTCAAGATTTGATCAATCGGCAGGATTACCATATCTCGGAGGCTCCCCTTCACATCTGAATCCTAACCCTATTATTTGTGTCCGTCCTTAACGGTTGCATTAGTCTCTGGAAACCTCTTGAAATATGAGCTGGCTAAATGGACCACAATCCCTGTCCCAACAATGAACCCTTTTAAAAAGTCGCTCAACTTAAAGTTCAGCTTTATCTGTCGCCCATCTGCGTCTGTTTATCAGCAAACGCTATCTGTTGAAAGGCAACAAACAATGTCATTCAGTCGACTGGAAAAGACATTTACAATTATAGTAGCAGTTTAACAAGGGAAGCAAAGTTGGGGGATAAAACACCAGTGAAATATTGGTTGTGGAATGATAAATTATATTAATTAAGATAAAATACATGTTTAAAAACTTAAAAATCCTGCTATTTATTTCTTTAGTATTCTAAAAAACGTGTTTACTTTGAGTTTTTTCTTTTATTTGTATGGTAATAAGTGAGGTTTCTCTCCATCCGAGGCTCCCGTTTTCCCCGGGCCTGTCCCGAAAAACCAAACACACACACACTGCCCACGAGAGGAGCCGCTTTTCTGTTCGCTCTTAATCTGTGATGGCTACGCTGTTCAATCTACACAGCATAAGGATAAGGGCCGCAGTCGTCATGCTGTGACATGTCGCTTTTGGAGAGGGAATCTTTTAGGGGTGATGGTCCGGACACACAAACGTCAAACGGAGAGCAAAAAGGCCTCAGCAGAGTCTGTCTCGGTGCAGTGTCGAGAGTCTACGGTGTGTATAGAGGGTGCAGAGTAGAGAGAATATAAGAGATTGAAATAGCTGAGTTTTCAATAACTACATTTAATTACACATTATTAATTAAAAAATATCTTTATTTAAATATATATAACAAAATTGGTATTTAAGGATGAGAGTAAAACCAATTAAGGATCAAAAGCAGACACAGAAGAATTGCATCATTTAATTTAATATTTGTAAAAGCATTTCTAATCTTAAACTAATTTAATTCAATCCATTTCAGAGACTTTGAACAACAAATATTTAAGTAATCTTCAGTAAATAAAAAAGGCCTTTTGTAAAAAGGTTATACCAAGAACAGGATGTATAATATACAAATAATAAATTAAGAACTAAATTAATAAATGATAAAAAAAAACATTTAGACTTTCCTGACAATTTAGCAATGTTCAATTTGCTAATAGGATAAGTTTCTGATTCTGAACATGGTCATGATAAAAAATACATCTGAACATGTTTTGTTTTTTTTCTCTAGTAAATAACAAGTGACAATCATGGTGACAGACCGAAAGTCAGTTTTGAAAGCTGTTCAAAGCGAACCTGTAAGAGTTATATTTTCATTAATTCATGTCCTCAACGTTTATGCTAATGTTACCACAAATTGATGTTACTAGATTAACCTTTGTTTTAAAAGTTTGAGAATTGAATTTTATTTATTATTGACCATTTAATCAATTTGAATTTGAGCTACTGTAATTCATCTTTGGCTTCAGACTTTTTTTGAAAGTTAAAATATGAATATGAACATGTGCAATACAAGTACTTCCTCGGGTACTAATGGAAATTGGATATAGTTGCATGAAGAGGAGTTTTAAATACTAATTAGTGAATAAAAAAAAATGGTATAATAGCATATTTAATAGTCGTTAATTAAAAGAATACTATAAAAAAAGGGGGCTCTAGCTTCAATCACCACGTCTGTGACTGTGTGTGTTCTGGGGAACTCCTGTAATGGCCCTGTCCCAGGACCCCGGAACCTTCACGAACACCGGGACCTGACTACACAACAAACAGCCCCTTCAGCTTGATTTATCGACCATTCACCAGCAGGTCACACGTATAAAAAAATAAAAATAATAGGCATGTATGCCAAAGGGATCAATGTGTGTACGGGCCAATTGAAAGCTCGGCTGCTGACAGGTAAACATGACAAATTTGTCTTCACACACTCAAAATAATGCAGATCTGACACACACAGAGACGCACTCAGGCAGATGTGTACACACAAGTTGAAAGCGTTAGAGGCGGGAGGAATTCTTTTGATATGATAAGAATGGGTGAAAAAACAATGCATGCGTGGAAGAAAGAAAGAAATGAAAGACTTTAACGGAGTGATGGAGTAAACTGATTGGAAGGAAGAGAGAACGCGAGGAGACGCCAGAGAGGAAGGAGTTGAAGGAAAAGCAGCAGATGATTCATGCAAAATAAGTGAAGAATTTACTTTAAGTATTAAATGTGATATCGATGCCATTCTTTCTTCTCATCTTTTTCCCCCTTGCATCTCCTCCTCGGAGCCAGTGAACAAGAGGCACTGCATCATCCCGACAGGCAGAGAAAGAGAAGAGAAGGAAAGAGAAAGAGAGATTGTGACGGAGGGATAAAGGGCTATCCGTCTCTGTCTGTCACCTCATTCATCGTCCCCTGCTCCGTCCTGCCGCCCCATCCGTCATCCGCTGTCACGCACCAAAATACAGACACACTCTCCCCAACAACTTTCACACACTCGACAAACACACACTCAAAGATATGCAGACCAACACACAAACATTGACTCGCTGTCCGGCCTGTTTCGCACATTCACTGCGATGAACACTGGTTTCATAGATACACAAGCATGCGCACACTCGCACACACACACACTCACACTATGACAAATCAATCACTTCGGCATGTATGACGACATCTCCGGAGTTTTTTACATCCAATGATGATGACGGACAGACAAAAAAAATGAATAAATAAAAGGATGGCAACATAAGATCCCACTTTTTTACTTGTAAGTTCACAATATTCCTTGAAGTGAGGTAACACACAAACGTCCTCGCTGCAACATCCGCTACAATCAGTGTGAATCAGAGACATCACGTTTTTGCCCTTACTGTAAAGCTGCTATTTAGCTCTGGGAGATAATCAAGATTTATAACCACTGAGCCAAGAACCATGCATGGTCACGCTTCGCAGCTCCAGTGAAACTTACCAACATCCTAACAAGAAACCAAAGAGAAAAAAGGTGCTCTAAGGAGAGACGTATGCCCTGTGCTTGTGTCAGTGCTATGAAATAAACTATTCTCTCAGGCTAGAAAACTAAAAATAAATGGATTAATTGAATAAATGGATACATTTACTTTTTTAATTTGACACAGAAATTTGCTACTTTATAAATTCACAATCTGGAATGTTTTATCATTTAAATTCAAAGGTGTACATTGAGAAATGTCTTGTATGTCCAGACAATCCTTGAAAATTGTATGTCTAAAAAGACTAAGAATTGACATGAGTAGTATTTTGAGACTGCAGACAAAGGATAATAAGAAACCTAATGACAACAAAATGCCTGATATTATACAAAAATACATTTTTATATTCATGTTTAGCTTCTAATTGGTGTCACTACTGTATTTTGTAGCTTAACTGCTATTCTTTAATTTTTGTCATTTAAAGTATATCCATCAGAATTAATCCAGTTAAATTAAATGTGTTACATATGATAATATTAATGAGAACCTTTTTGTGAGATCTGTGCAAAGTCTGGCCTTCTGCAAATATTCATCGGGCCTCGTGACAAACCGAGCACGAGAAGAATGTCTCATAGTTTCTGTTTAAGGTTTAATTCTCTATTTTATTGTTCAATATGATTTTTCACTGTTCAAACATTTTACCTGATTTATATCCATAGTCTTTTTTCTTTATTTTTTCCTTAAATGGTTAATTTTGCAAAATATTTAACCTTTTTTTTTAATCAAATGAAATTACAAAAATGAATCTAAAAAACATTACTGTATTTTTTTAAAATTTCATTTAAATGACTGTAGATAAAATATAAATACAAAAAAAACACCTCTGGCTGCAGCAACAGTATTTTAACAAAACGTTTAATTGCCCACACATTTTGGAGGAACAAGATATATGCACATTGGTTTGTTTATCTACTGTTTCATAAGAAATTTCAAGTTTATATTTCAGTTTATTTTAGTTCTAGAGTTTGACACTTGTTGCCGACAAACGTCCACACAGGTGGGCCTGAAAACGGTGCTTTTCACAAAACCAGGGGTTTATTGAAGAGTCAAATACTGGGTCGATGTATTCAAAATGCATGAATGATGAGGCATGTCAGTTTTTAAACTTTGATGGATAGTGATGAAAGTCATATTGTTGTGGAATACAAAAAGAAGAGAAGCACACAGAAGAGGAGGAGGAGGAAAGGTTGGAGAGGGTGGATGGGACGAAGGATGAAAAGGACAGAGGGGGAAGAGGCGGAGGCCGAAAAAAGATAGTGGAATAAGAAAAGAAATTCAGAGACAGAGTAAACGAAGGAGAGGACCATGAGGGAGACAAAGACCTACTTGTCTCAAGTCACTGAAGGCCAGAAGCAACGTGTCACCCTGGAAGCCTGCGACCGGGCCGGCTCTGGCAAAACCTGTGGGAAAATACAAACCCGCCACCCCTCGGTCCTCCCCCAGAGAGAGGGAAGAGAGGAGGAGCAGGAGAGAGAAGAGAGTGAAAAACAGAATAATAAAAGACCTGGTCGCATTTGCTATGCATCGGGATAGATTGGCAGACAAATGACAGCCTTGGGAGGAGAAAGAAGGAGCGGGGTGAGGTGATGGGAGGGAGAGGTGGGAGGACTGGGTGTCAGAGTCATGTTGCTGCTTAGAAAGCGAAGGAGGATGTGTGCGGGTTCTAGATGGAGCCACGTTGTGTATATCAAACTTTCTTAAAGGTGGAGGTTGAAAGTTTTATTTTACCGAGTTATTCATGAGTGTGTATGCATGTGTGAGGACATATTCAACCTGTGGGCGACGGCCTCGCGTTTGTGTGTCAGGGTCGTGTGGAGTGTGAGCTGGGGTCTTGGCGTCAGTGGGACCCGTAAACAAGCCGATTGAATCAAGGAACAAGGGAAAAGAAGGCTGCCGCGAAGAAGAAGAAGAAGTGGAAAAAAAAAAAAGCAGAAAGAGCAAGTCTGTAGCTAATCTCTTCACCTTCAAACACACACACTCGCGCACACACACGCGTGCGCACACATGATTACACGCCTGCCACCTTCAGTGACCCTGTGACACAGAGCCGGTCTCAAACTGTGTGATGCTATCTCTTAAGAAAACCTTTCCTTGTCTTCAACTTTCTTTAGACACGGAGTCTATCGTCATTTATTTCATTAATTATCATAAATGGAAACACATTTCTTGTATTATTCGTAGAATCTTTTCATGACAATACATTGCGAGTCAAATGAAAACAGTTAATGAAAACAAAGTGTCTTGGAGGTGATTTACAGTATTAATGACACACGGTGACAGACCTTGATGTTTGACCAATCACAGCAGAGTGATGTAAATATTTCAGTCAAGTCTTAAGTTAGTCAAAATACCAGAAATGTTTTTTCCTGTCTGTTCATGAAGACCTTTTTCAAATTTGTGTTGAAGAGGTTGACTTCAGAGGGAGTTGAACGTGGTCCCGCTCAACAAACGTTTTTAACACGCTCTGAAGTGGTTCAATCGCTTTACAGGAATTACAGGAAGACAACATGCTTAACAAACCATGAGTAATCCAAAGTGACATTTTTCCTCAGTATTTTTAATGGTTGACTTATAGGGGGAAACTCATTTGTTAATTTAAGTGTCTTTTAAATATATCTTGGACCTCTATTGTATTATCAGTATGTGTTTATTAGTACATAACTCCCTTTTCTTTGAAATATTTACATTAGAAAATGCTGTGGTGATTGGTCAAACATCAAGGTTTATCGCCGCACATCATCAATACCTGAAGTCTCCAGCTCGCAGGGACTTGTTGTATAAACAAAGCGGGGTGTGATTACAGCTGGCTGGAGGAGGAGTAAAGCCATTATGACATCATAGTTCGCTAACTTTATAAAATAGAGTTGATTTTTAACATTAGTTGCCCTATAAATATTACGGAACTATTACCAATTATTTTTCTTGAGTCATTCAGTAAATGTCTACAACATTGTATCAATGGATCGTTTCTGAAGCTCTCTGAATTCCTGTGGTTTCCAGCTTCCATTCATCTACAATCTCATCTTTTTCCCACCCTCATCCCCGCCAGGGCCCAGGCTTCCTTTCCATTGAATCCTGACCTACCCCATACCTAGAACCCCCTTTTTCTCTCCAATGTCGCCCCATCTATTCTATGTTTTTCTCATCCGAACCCCCCAGTCTGCTGTGAATGAGTAACTCTGTAACCTCCTAACCTCTATGCAGCACTACACGCATGTCACTGCGCATCATGTCAGACAAACACACATACACAGACAGTGTGACCAGCGCTGTGACTCTAAGAACCTTGATCATGTACAAACTGAGCCAACAACGCCTCACACTCATTCATTCCACCCTCTCCTTTATCTGTGCATGCTTAAGTCCCAGAGAACAAGAAGGAGTAGGAGGGAGAGGAAGGAGTGCGGGGAAGGATGGGAAGTTTGGTAGAATTAAAAAATGGCATGGAAACCGTTTTAATGGAAGAGAACAGAAGAGCGGTTGAAAAAAGAAGACAAAAATAAATTACAGGGCACATTAAGTTAAATTAACCATTTTTAAAATGAACTGCAAAGGAAACAGAATAGGAAACAAATACAATACACACAAAAGTAATTAAGTGTTAAGAAATATTTACGATCATCTCCTTAACTTGCTTTTAAATGTGAATTTTATAGTCTGGATTAATGAACAGATGATATAAAACGTTAATCAATGGATATACAGAGTAAAGTAAAACAGGACAAGAAAGAAAAGCAGGGTGAAAGCAGTGATTTTCTTTAAATATATGAACTAGTCTAACATCTTACCCTCACATTCCTTGACATCAGCGTCCAGCTGGTGCAATGCTCCCATGGAGATCTGTTTGACCTCATCGAACAGTTGCATCAGCGACGTGGAGATGTGTTTGCAGGCCGACATGCAGGCCGTCTGAGCCACTTTACCCTGTGCAGGACAAATGATGTTCAATGTTAGCCACGTCCATCAGCTCTACGGTGCCTGAAGATACTACAATTATTAGCATCTATATCCAAGAGATGTGCGTGTCAAAACTAGCATAAAAAAAAGTTATTATTTATTCTATGAACATTTCTTTAAATATGTATGATAGAACTGAGAGACAGGAAAACCTGAAGACTGAAAGTCTAGATCGACAACTTCACGTATACAACAGTCATCCGTGGTCGTTCTCGAGTTGAAAAACGAACAAGCGTAAATCCCTACAGTGACACATAAAAGAGTGGTCACATTCCAGGTGCAGTCACAATGATGAAGTAGCATAATAACAACGAAAGCGTTGGATGAGGAAGTGCATGACAATGCATTAATACTGGTGCTAAAATATGTGCTTTTAGTGGGCTTGATGGAGTGTGTGCGAGCTTGTTTTGTATTGTCGTTTGATCTGGTTGTAGCCTGGATCTTGACCTCCACATCTGCATTCATGCAGAAGTGTGCGAACCCAAGAAACATTCAAAGGTCATTGCAGTGGGAAACTAAAGTGATGAAAGGAAACCGGTATCAAGAATTATTCAACTGTTCCAGATGTCTTTGAGACACTTGCTGTATTACACAGAAAAGGACTCTGTAAATTAAATTTAGAAAAATGTAAATGTCCAAGCATTACTTTTTCGAGTATGTTTTAAGAATAATATCAACAACCGCAAAATCTCCTTAAGGATTCAGGCATGATCCCCGATGACTTTTGGTGCCTAGGTATCTTGTTTGGATCTAGATTGAGTACATGAAGAATACAAGAAAAAAGACTTAAAAAAAAAACTTTTTTGTCATTTATGTTTCATGAATAAGGAAAGTAAAACACCCTGGTTCTTAGCACCGGTTAGTAGATGAATTAATTCACCTTGCAACAGATGGTCAATATTCTTGAATTTGTTTCATCTCTTTTAAGGTTCCTTCCACTTTTAAATAGACTGCCGTACGGTGTACATTTTAGGATGTTTTTATGAGGCTGCTTCGTCTGAGGGATGAAGCTGTTTAGTGTGATACCTGACGATGTCCTAAAATGTACACCGTACTGCCGGATATCCGGCAGACAGACTTGCCCAAAGGTCGATTATAAAAGGACGAGATTGAGCGTGAAATGGGCTTACTCTGTTTACATGTCCAGCTCCAGCTCTGACTGACAAACAAAAACATACAGGTAGGTGTTTCAGACAGGTATGGCGTTGTGACAGTTTTCAGTGCAGACAACTGGAAACAATTAGCTTGGGGCGCACAAGGGAAGACATTTGAGGTTAGAACTAAAAATAAAGAAATATGTCACTTATAGGAGTTTTAGGAATTTTAAGATAATAGGAAACTAAACAAGAAAAACCTATATATATGGTGAATACTGATATATTATTCTGCAGAATATAATAAGTGCCACTCGATAGGTTGCAGTGACTTAACAGGTATTTCACCGGATAGGAAATTAAATTAAAGCTAAATTAAATAATAAAGCAGATGTCCTTATTTATTTTAAAATATACTACCATTATATTTATGCTAAATTAGAAATGGATCAAAGATCATAGAGTAATCAAAAAAAGATTAAAAACGTGTTTTCTGTTGTCACAAGAATAAAGAGAAAACGCAGAAATAAAATAAAGGAACTCGAGCTAAAAGAAATGGGATCTCTGAATGTGTCAGGAGAGGCCCTACTCTGTTTTTTCCCAAATCCCCCCCATTTATCTAATGAGGCGTTCATCAGAGAGCTCATTAAAAACTACTCTACTTCTAACGGCTGAACAAATAGACCAGAAATTGGGGGAAAAGGCAGGAAAAGTGGAAAAGATGAGGGAGGAATCAGCTGGGTCAGAAAACACTGGAACAATCAAGAGAGGGCTCTGAACAAGACAAGGAGAGAGATGTGAGCTCCAGAATACTGGTGTCAAATATTCTTGTAAAACCCTTATGAAGACATTTTTGTTCACAAAAGCCAATAAAAGTATATGAACATTTCCACAAAAACTTGAAAAGTAATTTCACTAAAATACAAATCATGAATGCATAATTGAAGGTCGTGCTGTCAATAAATTGTATTACTTTATTATTTATGATTTTGATTTACAAGGGTTTGGAAATCACAAACATCAGCTAAAAGGAGGCTTTATATACCGTTTTATACACCGTGTGTGATATTTTCCAAGTAAAACCCGATCGCTGGAGCCGCAGCTAGCAGAACGTCAGTTAGTGGCCAAAGGCAACCGGTGCTCTCATATTCAAACATTTGTATTTTTTAATTAACCAGCATGTGTGTGGGCCGACTCAAGGACGCTTCTTTCGAGGAGACTTGCTTACGTAGCTTCACTCACAATTAACCTTGACAAGTTATTTACACTCGCTGTGATCAACTTTTGACAGAGTAGCCACTGAATACAAGCCAAATTGTAAAACAAACAGAAAAAGGGTTCGGGTTTATCATATTTTTGAGGGAATGTTTCCAAATATAAGCTTGACCTGGAGCTCAAACCTCAGATGAAAGATTAAGAATTGTCGACAAATTTTCTGGTATAATCTGAGCCGCACATGTTCGAGTGTTTGATTCCATAAAACATTGATATGCATCTCAATCAAAACCGAGACTTGTTCGGAAATGTTCCCTCTTAGAAATCCGCTTGAGCCTCATGCTAAAACCATGCGGAAAATACAACAGAACCATCAGTCAGGGCTTCTCAACACCAAGGCATGATGATTCACAACTCCTGGAAGGGATTGGACACGGTCTCTTATATGATCTCTATCAGCCCAGAAACCTGTCAGTCACACAAGCAGCAGGTCGGAGCAGCCAAGAGTCGAAGTGGAATCACACCAACAATATCATGTGATTATGGCTTGCTGCAACCTGAGTTCAACCAAAGTAACAGACGATATGTGGTTCCAGTTCGTTTTTGCTGCACTCTGTAGAAGCTGAAGATCACAACACCATCCGTGCGGAAGCTTTCGGAGCCAGAACTTCTAAATGTTGTTTCCTTGACTGCAGCTCGACGTGGGACAAAAAAAGATGTTCTTACACTTTAGAAAAAAAATAAAAATGAAAATGGACTTTAATAGAAGCTTTTTGGGTTTGAAGGACAATTTATTTCCCACCCAGCTTTTTTGAAGCTGAAATAGGTTTCAACTACAAAAATAAACTAGTATTTCAGTAAGTGGAAGTCAGTGTCTCACTACACTAAATATATAAAAAATTAGTCAATGGTGTTTAAAAATTATTAGAGTTAATGATGATGTCGTTAATTAAAAGTACTGTTTGGTGTTAAACAATCGCTTAAGTCGGTTTACATGTTGCAGACTTAATATCACACATTTTATCATTGGTTTAGTTTTTATTAAACAACTGGTTGCTAATGCTAATGTGGCTAAATGAAGTAGACATGCTTAATGTTATTACTTTTTTATTTAACTTTCTATAGCAAGGTCATACGCTAGGTCTCACTTTAAACTACATGCAGCTTTGCAACTTTAGGTAACGACTCAGGGTTAAAGTTTAGGGGTTAATAGGTTCATTCATTGGTTCGTTGGCCTCACTTTGTTACTTTAATGACCAGGATACTCACCGGTAAGATAGCATGTTCTACAGGCATTCCCTGCGACAAAAGAACAACAACAACCGGACAGTTTAGCAGTCGGAAACAAAAGAAAAGGTTTGAAACATTAGTGTTTTGAGTATAAGACAAGATGAGGGAAGGCTGCGTCCAAAGTGTCACGGTATATGATCGTGAAATAGGAGCGCACCAGCCTCATCAAACCCTGTGGGGAATTTGGTTAGAAGGACATTCACAGAAGCAAAGCTGCCAACTTTCTCAGTGTTCCGCAAAAAAGTGATCAAGAAGCTTATAAAAAGAAAATGCTGTGGTTTCTTTCCTAATTATCACATGGTTTTTACTCCGGGCACCTTTTCCATTCCTTTTTTCAATATAGTCTCTTGTGATATTCGTAGTTGTAAACTTCTGGTGGCTCTGGTGTTGGACAACCTGTTCCTCAAACTCATGCAGCCTTAAAAATGTTTACTGAAAAATCTCTTCCAAATTTTAATATAGTTTAAGAGCTACAGTACAATAAACATTCGATTCATGTCAGAAACTCTCTCCACCAAGACAATTTAAGAAATATAATCAAAAACACATAGATAGAAGATTAACAAAGACACAAAGGTGGCAAGTTGCCTAACAAATTTGCCCTTTTGCTTGACACAATCTCAATATGAAGTCATCAAATTAGCTGCCAATCATTTATTCTTTAAGAGACGACCAGAATGGCAGCTAATGACCAGGTTTCCCAGATTAAGGACATAAGAAGGCTCCTAAGGAATTTCGGCTAAGAAGGACTGCTAATTTAAAGTCGTTTCCCAGACGCGTTCTTAACTGCCTTCTTAGGAGAACCTTAAGATCAAACCAGAGAAGGTTCATAAGAAGCTCTTAGTGGGCTTTGGCAACACATTTATAAGGTTTTACTTGGTTTATTGGACTGAAAACCGTTATAGTGCATTTTCTCGTTTTTTTAATACATTTTCTACGCCCTTGAATGCATCATTGGCGTATGACAATTCGTGCAGCAAAAGTCTTTTGTGCATCCATGTTAATTTATTGCAGTGATTATATGGCAAAGGGATGTGTTGAATGAAGTTTTACTGATTTTTTTTAACTGTTTAAAGTTTAGTCATAGTAGTAGTTGTGGTCTGACAGAGCGTCATGAAGCACCGTCATTATTATATAACTGTTCTAATGAAACATCACGTCATTTTTAAGCTAATGACGCCACCTACTGACCTCTAAACATCATGACACTGCTTCATTAAGCTTCATCAGTCGATCACTACATAGTAGCTCTATAAACGTATATATGCAGATGTGTATGGAAAACTTAAACATGTAATTCAATAAACTTCACAGAGCAGTCGGTCACCAAGAAGGCTGTTAATGGTGGCTCAGTTCAAATCCTATATTTCCTTGTGAAAGATCATCAAAAACCAACTCTGGGAAACACATCCTTCTTCCACAACGTTCTTAAGGGCACTCTAAAGAAGATCGTAGCACTTCTTAATCAATCTAGAAAACCCTGCCATTGACGGTTGAGGGTCTGATTACACTTGATTAGTGATTAGTATTAGTCTTTGTGCTGACTTGACATTAGAATTTGACAAACAACGACAATATAAATTAAATCCATTCCACTATTTTACAAGCTTGAGTTTTCTGCCAGACAAGGCCAAATGAACGAGTAAGACTTGGCTAACACTAACCACCTACACCTAGCAGCAAATACGGTTAAGCAAGGGGCCAAAACATTACACTTTGAAATCACACACTACTGATTGATTATGATAAAAGTCTCCTTAGACACCAATATATACAGCAGCAATGATGTACCTTTATTCTCCATTTAATAAATACAGTTCGTGTTTGACCGTTTACATATCGACCACTGCTGAATATTGTATTACATCATTTAAATAGGGGAAATAACTTGTTTCTTTACCCATTATCACAGAAACATTTGGAGAATGACACACAGAATATAAGTAATTCGAAGTGTTTGTGGTTTTTTTTTAAAGATTCTAATATCTTTCTTCTATTATTATACTACCCCGAACTCTTCTTCCATCAAGAGTATCTTATTCATTTCTGTGTAACGCAACACTTTTATATGATCACCTTTTATTTTAGAGGGTCATACCACCCAGCTTTTTAGATCCATAGTATCTGATCCACTTAGGAGGCCCCTCGCAGTGTGTGTGACGGGGTCATGTCCGGGGCTCGTGGGGGTGTAGGAAAATCTCCTCAGAAGTGCTGGAAAACACTTGGCTCAGCCACCGTGTGCGCACGGCCTTATGGCCTTGTGACCCGCTTGGACGGAATCCGTGCGTCTTAAAACCTCAAGAGTGTGAGAAGCATATTTGAGTGGCGTCCATGTACTTAAACAGTCGCAGGACAAATTTGACAGATTATATGTTCAAATTAAGAGTCCGGAAAATATTGAATTAACAGATGGTTTTCAACATAAAATTAAATGACATACTTTGATAAATATTCTTATCATGTATCCTTTCCTTTTATTTTAGGTGAATGAGTGATCATTCAAAATTCAAATGTTATTCATTTTCTACTCACCCTCATGTCGACTAAAGGTTGGGATTATTTTCAGACTAATCTTTTTTACTTTTTGGAGTTATAGACCAAAAAAAATGTAAGTACATTTTAATGTAGCGAATGATGCATAGTTGTCAAGGTCTTCGTCCAAAAAGACACATTTAGAAATGTTGGAAAAATATACGGATTTATTTATTTTTTCTGGAACAATTCCTCTTGTTGAGGCTTCAATACAGGATGGAGGTTACAGACGAGCACCACGGAGGTATTTTCAATGTTTTTAAATAAGTTGTTTTGGATGACGATTTCTGAGCTCGAGTCGCTGAATTTAAATGGACTTGCATTTTTGCCTAGAACTCTAAAAGAAACAGTTTACTCTAATAAATATGAGAAAACTATGAATTTTAAATTTTTGGTGAACTTTTGCTTAAAGAGAACTAATCTACTAATCAGAAAATCAGAAATACTTAATTACTAGATCATAGTTACAGACACGGATAACAAGAATCAAGTTTTGAGGGGAAAATTAAAAACAGTGGAAAGACTTGTTTTCATCCATTTTTCAGGTGAATGTTTTCTATTTAATTATTGCAGATCTTTTATCTAGCAAAAACTAAAAAAACTCAAAGGTCATATATACCTCAAGACATTTTGGCATTAAATAATTATACAAAGTAATTGTTGAAGTTATTGGAATACTCAATAAAAAATACTTTTTTTCTTGCCTTGATTAATTGTTAATTACATTTTTACCTTGTGTGTATTGTGCACGATTACCCTTATGGGAATGATCCCTCTGGGCCCCTGCTCTAGAGTCAACAACAAGCGCTCTTAATCTACTGCTGCTGACATGAGCGCCTCACCTCTTAATTAGCTCATAGGGCCCCATGTTAACGAGCTAACAGGCTTAGCCCGTAACGAGCTAAAGCCGATTGTCCGGCCCTGTTATGTCAACATGCAGCAAGGAAAGGCCAGTGAGCTTATGATGAGCAAACCCACTTAAACCCATCTTTAACTGCATGACCTTAATGGTTACTTCGATGGCCTATAAAATATTAGTGTAATACACACAAACTTATGCCAACTAATGTTTCAGACAAAAATGACAAAAACTGCTGTAGAAAAAGAAAATAGTTCAAACCCCAAAATGATGTCTGCTTCTCCAGACCTCTGTGATGTAACACTATCCTGCAAACAACATGCACAGAACTACCAGATTTTCTTTTTGAGAACCCCCCACCCCCTTGATGTCAGCCGTCCAACTGCAGTTTTTACAACCCACACTGGTCAGGTTTTCTCCCTCTTTGAGCAACCATTAATTTAAGTGATCTTATTTTTATCATTAGGAAGTAAAGAGCATCACCTGTTGGTGACTTAGAATATCAACAGCTGACAAAAAACACGAGACAGAATGTCACCAGTGATAAAATAAGCATTAAAAACCTTTTAAACCATCCAGTTTTAGTGTGTGTCTGCAGGTGTGTGTGCACAGATACTAACGGGCAGGTTTGTGAAGACGCTGAAGGTGCTATTCAGGAAGGCAGTCAGGTCGATCAGATAGTCGCTTGGTTCCAGAGTGCTCCCCGCCTGCGCTGGGGCCATCCAATCGTAGTCGGCCAACTGCAGGAACTGGTCGATCTTGGCATTCAGACTGGTATAGATTTCTGCTTCAGCTGCGTGGCGAGCGTCCTGCAGGAGGACATGTTGGATTAAAAACTGAACAAAAAACTTTCTATTTCAATTTAGTTTTTACCTTAAACGTCGAAGTCCCGTATAACTTGGTGGCATTGGCTGTGTCAGGAGGAACATTGGTGATATTTGATATGAACTCCTCAAGAAAGTGGCAGCTCTGCTCCAGGTGCGTAGTGTTAATAATCACCTGCACCAACTACACAGAAGACAGATCAATTCATTTACAGCTGTTCATTTAAACATGAATATTTTAATTGGCAGATCATTCTTACTAGCAAAATAATTTGAAACATGTGCAATATAGTTTTTTTAATCAAAGTACATTTTCAACCGGTTATATAAGCGGCTTCAAAATAAATAATCTAAAAATCAAATCATCACAAGACTTAAACCAATAACATATTTTCATTTTTCATACTTTCCTGCATATAAAGTTCACTTTTAAGTATTTTCTTCATTCATTTCCTTTTCTTTTTTAGAGTTTAGATCTTTGTAAGAAAATTATGAAGCAAAAGAATGTATTATTACTTAGTACTATGTCAATTCTACACAGCCAAGATACGAATGCCCGTAGTTTAATGCACCAGTGAGACTAGTCAGGAACGCAAAACTTAAATAGCACAGAGGATATACTTATTTTAAACAAAATTGAATAAAAAGAATACCAATGAAGAAAAATATATATACTAAAAAAAAAAAAAAATCTACCTTTTAGATAAAGTAGAAATGTATCCATAAGTGTCCTTTTTAAGGTCGAATGAGGAGGAATGAGTGACATTTATAAAAAAGTGGTTATTAATTTGCCCTAAGAACATTTTTATAAGCTGTTTTTTTAATATTGTACCACACACAAGCACATCACCTCTGCCAGTCCCACATTCTTCTTCTTAATGGCATACTGCAGGCAGTGGCTAAGGGTTCTGGTCAACAACAGATTTGTGGACTTGCGGATCATGTCGTCTACCTCTGTGGAGCTGGGGAAACACACAAAAGCATATTTTTAATATGCCATATATAAACACAAAAGTGTACAGCTTTCCAGAGAGCACTGAAGAAGGCCAGAATAAACAGTTAAACTGAGTTTCCCCGTCTGCTAAACTTCCATTTGGGGGGAAAATAGTTTATATGTCATCAGAGTTGAGCAATCAAATTATCCCCTTTAGTCAGAAGGCCACATTTTAACAACACTGTTTCAAACTGTTAAGCATCATTTTCCCATTACAACAGCAGTGCTTCTGCAAAAACAGTCCTGACAAGATATACCGATATGTATTCCTGCCACTGCTTTAACAATAGACAGATATTTAGAGACTGAAAGTAGTCATTTGAGAAGAGAAAACGATGCTTATTGAAAATGAAAAAGGAAACAGACCAGAAGAGTTTTAGCTTCATAGAAACGTAAAAATAAGAAAAGATTATATTTTAAGTTTGAACTAGAAAGAACCTTGCTTGAACAGAAATCCATGCAGCGGGAATTTGAGGACTTGATGCACCGGTAACATTACTAGCAATCAGACATATTGCAAACCTTTTGACATGATTTTGATATTCTTAGAAAGCAGAGTCAGGAAAAGGCAAGTGATCAATGGCAGTTGACTGGGAATTTAAAAGGCTAAATGTGTCCAACTATCAAAGTCCATTTCATATTGTGACATATGTCACAGTACAGATGGAATTCCAATCTGTACTAGTACAGATTGGAATCCTGTTACTGAACTGGGATCTTAATATTGATATGTCAATCAGAGAAAAAACGTAAATTAGTGACTCGGTATAAAAGAGCTAATTTCCCCGTCCCAAGCCAGTTCCAAAGTGGATGTCAAAGTGACAGCATAAAGTAGTCTAATCAAGTGATGGCGGCGGATGAGAAGCAGCAGAAAGCAGAATTCTACAGATTGCTTGAAGAGATGATCAGCAGCCTTGGGTAGAGAAAGAAGGAAAGCTACTGCATCACACAAGAAAGATATGACTCTACAAGCACTACAACTAGACAAGTGGGTGAAGAGCCAAGATGGGAGCTCCTATTAGAATTGTAGATTGTCCTGGTAGAATTCCCATGTGTCCTAGGACAGATTAGAATTCCAATAATCAGATCCCAATACAGTAGTAGGATTCCAATCTCTGCTAGTACAGAGTGGAATTCGAATCTCTACTAGAAGGATCTGAAATCCTACTAGTAGGGATCCTACTGGATTCCAATCTGTACTGTGATACATAAATTGAACGTTTAATTAAGTAAATATTTTTAGTCAATTGTTTTTTCGAATTCAACCGCAAACATGAGTAATTTTCGAAGGCAAAGTTGAGAGTTGAGATTCCAATCTTTTAAACAAAAACAAATAAATCCTGAAAACACTTGGATGATTCAAAGCGGGAGGATTTCAATTCCTGGAGCAGCTGAAGTGCAGAGTTGACAGAAATTCCAAGTGTGTTTAAAGAGAGCAGGGCAAAGAGTTAATGTGCGCTGGTGAACTCTGCAGACAAATGTACAAATACAGACACACCACAGAATTTAGATAGAATTTCACTGTATTTATGTTGCCATCAGTCACAATAAGCGAGCACTGGCTGTGTCAGCTAAAAGACGTCTGTGCCGAGCATGAGGAGTAGTAAACAGAAGTGACACTGAAAACTCCTTACTCTTAACACTGTTACATCATTTATTAATGTCCCTTGACTCTGCATCTACACTGATTCAACATTGAGGTTTATTTTGATTAAACAATTAGCCAGAGAATGTTGCATTAAATAAAACGTGCCGAAGTTTTCTGACAATTTTAATGCAAAGGTTGAAATGAAAGTGGTTTAAAAATTTGGAGGTAAAAAAAAAGAAGTTTTTATTGACGTAAAATTATAACCTTGAACATCCACTGATAATATCCATCCAGTAGGTTTCTACATGTAGTCCTGTTTGTCTTCACTCAATCAGAAATGCAAATTTGGGTTAAGGTCAAAGGTCACAGGGATCAATGACCAGAATCCGGGCCCTTCGTCCAGTCTGCTTCCGGGCCTGTGAGTCTGGGTCGTTTGAAAACTGTTGAAAGGCGAACGCTTGTAGTAACCAGATATTTGGGTGTGTACAACCACACACTAACTCTGACTGAGGGAAGTGATTAGAGCGGTCTGATTGGCAGCACCAGAAAAAAAAATCCGTCTGACAAACGGGTATTAAAAAAAAAAAGGCTCTTCATATCTTTACAAAAAACTTTTGAACAACAGTTATCAGATGATCGACGTCATGTTAAATGTTTCTGAAACATGAAAAGCTTTTGTTTTTCTCTGATCAGGAAGTTTTGGTGGAGAAAGAATACAGTATTTGGGCAAATGTGATGTTAAAGTGTCTCGCCTTGATACAATTATTTCATTACAAAAGAAAGAGTTAAATGATTATTCGCTCATCAGACTAATGCTTTTTTTAACCTGATAAGGGATGAACACACAAGACTTAAATAACAACACCAATCCAGCAATCTACAGCAAAATAATGGCAAATGTTATAGAATCATGTATTTTATCTGCACATGTATGAGAACAGTGAAGCAGTTTTAAAATTATTCTTTTTTCTCTCGTTTTAAAAAATTAAATCTTATATCTGGTATTTAAAATATTTCATAGGCATGTGGAGGAATAAGAAGAAGATCCTTAAAGGTATTCGTTCAAGAAAAATATTTTATCAAATAGAAATGTCAAAAAAGCACATTTCAAGATTGGGTTTTGTGTGTACATTTACCTGAGATGGAGGTCTTCCGAGTACTTAAGACAGGCATAGATAAACTCTTTTAGCTGACTGTAGACTTTTGGCACAAACTCTGAGAAAGGCAGCTTTTTAGGGAAGGGTTGCTGGAACAAAAAGAAAGAATGATCATTCAAAGGACTGTCCTAGTTATACTTCTCAATCATCTTGTTTTTGGGTTCACCTTGTCCAGTTCAGGGTCTTGCATTGGAAACTGGGAGGTATAACTTTGGTATTCCTCCTCTGTTGAGACAGGAATTGGACTGAAATTGTCCTGGTCCAGCACCTGCCTGTAGAGGTGCAACATAGTTCTTGAGTTATGGTGAAATAAACCCTGCACTCTTAAAAAGACAAACAGGCAGAGTCATCCCATTGGGGTAATTCTGATGCTTGAGGTTTCTTTACCACCCCAGACTCTTTCACCACCTCCTTTCTTGTTGGCACTTTGAGAGTTCCGACGTTCCAGCGTTCCATAGAGAGGCCATGAACCGGAGAGCACTCTATTCAACAATACGAGACAAAATTCCTGTGGCTTCCCGTGTGTTTGAGTGTGAAACAGAGAGGTAGAGGAATATGAGGGAGTATGTGTTTGTTTGTACGCTCTTGCTGCAATTCCCATTGGTGCCGTTGGCTGTAAGCGATGGTGAAACAATGGCACGCGTCATCTGAGGGCGCTGCCCATTCTCGGCGACACTTCCTCTCTCTGGCTGGTCGTAAAACTTCAAAACCACGACATTTCCCACAAATCGACAACAGCATGTTTGTTTAGTGGGCCCACAAACTCTGGGTACGCCCGAATGACCTTATTACTAAAAGGGCACCACAGGCTCTCCAGCATTCTCTGACTCCGGCAACTAAGTAATAAAAGTAAAACCTTCCTATTCACCTTGTGTGGCTGAAGGTGAGAAAGATTTGACAATATTTACCGAAAGGTGATGTTCCATCTTTTCAGCAAAATTTCCCCATACTGCTCCCTCATCTCCAGGAGCATGTCGAAGAGTTGTGAAACTGGAAAACCGTAACCCTGAGGCAGAAAAAAAAAAAAGTTGTGTCACCTTAATTAAAAACAATTCTAATTACTACACCTACGGATTGGAAAAGATCTTTACTGTTGTCGGATCTTACGCATTCAACAGTAGCTCAGTGTGAAGACTCTCTAAAAAGATTTCCCACGAATGATTCAATGATGTTGCTGAGGTAGAAGATCGGTTGGTAGCAGTTAAATTCTAACTTTGTTTACAGCGAGAACTTTCAACCTGTATTTAGAAGCAGCACTAAGGAAAATTAAACATATTTGTTTATGGCTCCCCCTTGTGTAAGAACATTGTAATGGCAATCAATAATGTTAAGTTGGTTTCCCCTTTCATATTTCTGAAAAAGTCCTCTCTGTACTCGAGCCATAATGGAAATGTATGAAAATGCTGTCTCTGACAAGATCTTTGTTGCAGTGGGTCAAAGAGCACCAATAAAAGTTGTACTGCACAAGTCATGACTATTAAAAATGAACACAAAGATTACACAAATTAAAACCCAATTGGGAATTGAAAAAATAGCAATTAGCCATCTAAAAAAAACAGAGCTATTCAATACAAATCCTACCGATACCGAACATCCTCAGCAGCATCGTACACTTCTTTCTATCAGGTTGCTGGCAAAAGAAACTTTTACGGAGGTTTTGGCTCGTGTTATCAATTTGTCGATGTCTAAATAGTTCACTTCCAACCGTTCTGCTGTTTTTCTTCTCATCTAACCTAAACTCTCCATCATCCAATCAATCACATTCAGCGAAATCCATGTGCTTTCCAGTACAGTGGAGAACGAATACACAAGAGTACAAATTGACATCACATGATTTCTGAGAGGTCAAACTGTGAAAGAAACTCTGTCTACGGAGATTGGCAAACACATACATTTTTTGAGAAACATTCAATGAACAAATGTATTCAGCTTGTTTTATTTCACTTGGCAAACACCACATGATTTAGTTTTGACCAGAAGAAGAAGAAGAAATCCATCATAAGTGGACTGGTTTGGGGCAAAACAACGGTAACTCATGCACTATGATGAGCTGCAGGAAGATTTACTGGTGGTATTATAATGTACATACCTGCAGAGTATCAGCGAAAAGGACAATGAGGTTCTTGAGATCCAGCACCAGATCTGGATCATCACAGTATGACTGAAGACAGGAGAAATAAATTATGCATTGAAAAAATGTTATAATTCAAGATTATTCTTTTTGAAAAGTCTTGCCATTTCCAATAGAAACACATAGATACGCTGAAACCTGATAAAGAACAGAACAGCCAGAAACAATTGATGTTACATTATACAGAGCCAAATGAAATCTATGGATTTAAAGCTTTGCTTTACTTTTCTTATGTTAGGGCTTATATTGCCGTTCAGAATAGCAGCAATGATTTTTGACACAACAGAAGAGTGAAATAATGGTAATAAAGAATTAAAAGAGAAAGACTGGATTTGTCCTTACAGAATGGGTCCTCAGTGCTGCAATTATTTTGGAGAGTGCCAGTTCCCAGAGCTCCTCCACATACGCTCTGTTGACCAAGCCTTGTGTTGTGTGAAGGACGTGATCCTCCACCACAAAGAACCTGGAAAGGTGGCGGATTATATTAAAACAGGTAAAGGCAGATTGTAATATTCCCAATTCCCCCCCCCCCAAAAAAAAAAAAATCACACTCATCCGGAACTAAAACATACTAGTCAGCAGAAGCAGCTATTAACCCTTAACTGATTTCAAAAAGTAAAAGCTCTGCACGAAGGATTCGTGGTCCGGGCATGGACTTGTTGGTAGATTGATGACATCGTTGGAGAAGGAGGATGGCACTTTTAAACGGTTTAAATGGTAATAACAGACTGGTCTTTGTGAGTGTCCAGCACTGGCTGTGTTTATAGAAGTGTCTGCACAAGTTAGACAGACTAAAGGAATAACAGAAATAGATCAACAGACATCTCACACACTCCATAAATCGATACTGCTGTGGGTGAGCTGGTATGCATACATGCGTGTGACGGCAAAGTTCTCTTACATGGAGAAGAGGGGAGGAGAGTTGAAAAAGGGAGAATAGTGTTGCCACAAAGAGAAATGTATAGACGTTGTAGCCACTTTTATAGATCATATATGAAAGCAAAAAAAAAGGTAGACTTACCCAACAATCTGATTGAAGTACCGCCTGTATCCTTCCAGAGTTTCATGCTAAAAATGAATGATTAGGATTAAGAGATACAAAAGACAATAGCTTACTTTATCTATGAGTTCCTTTAAATTATCTTTTAAATCAATATTTTCAATGATATGATGAAGAGGTAGGTGTTTAGAAGGTGAGGAGTGGGTCTATGTGGTGAGGAGGGTCTAAGAAGTGTAGTCAGTGAGTGTCTGGACTTAAAGTGCACATGGACAAAAACAGAGTGAAGGTGCAGTCATACCATGTTAGAGTGAGGCTGCAGCACAAGGCGAGCCTGTTTCCTCCTTTGCTTTCTGTAGTAGTTCTCAAACACATCACGCAAACCCTAGAACACAAATTACAAGTGAAATCGCTGTAAGGTAAACAAACAGTGCTGGTACACTATATAATAGTTACAGTATGTACGACTTGAGGGAAATCAAGAACTTATTTCTGACCATGTCGAAGGGCATTGTTCTCAGAAAATTGAGATGCAAGCAGGATAGTGGTCTACTCATTGACTCCGGGTACTGAATCAAGTTGAGTGGAATGAGGACTACCAGGAGTGGCATCGTCCCATTTTTAAATTGAATTTAGTTGTTACCCTTACACAAAGAAGGAAGTCTGGAACTAAAGATCATAATACCAAAGACCAAAACAAGGCTATTAAGTGAACTGCCTGTGTGTATTTTAAAGATTATTGGATAAACAGTGTCGAAGCTTCCACAGACTCAAACACCAATATTCTTTCACCTAGAAGCCATTTTACTGCCAGCAATTTAACTGGAATAACCTGTCCCCATGTCTGAGGAAAGAAAACAACATTTGGTGTATTACATTTCACTCCAAGTTTCATGACAATGATTCAGAAAAGGAAGAGGGAAGTGAATTCCTTTTCAAATCTTTCATTACCGATGGAAGCGTTCTTATGTTAAAACTGCAGACGCCAAAGCAGAGGCTTAGCCTGTTTTCAGATTAAATGTGCAGTTTATTCATCATTGCCACACATCTTGCCAACACCTCTTCAGCTGTCAGGAGAACCGACTCCATCCAACCTGTAGGCCTGCATTTAATCTGACACAGATTAGATATACAACTTCAGAAATGATGGGATGCTGATTTCACCAAATGATGAACGTAATGAGGTATGAAACCAAAGAGAATAGCAAGAGAGTTCAAATGAGTGCAAGCCCGAGTGTGTAAGCAAGAGAAGATGCTGTTCATCTATAAAGACTAAACCAGAGTGCGGCTCCGTTTTCTTTGGCGTCTTTGGTCAGACATCAAACTGAAAACACCCAAAAAGCGACAGGAGTTAACCAAACATGAAACGTTTTTTGATCTTTCATGCCTCAGCGTTTAACTTTTGGTGCCTTGGTGTCCTCTCCCTGAGAGGCTTGTTGACTGTCTGAGCCCACAAGAGTCCAAATCACTGTGCGGTTTGAGATTAAAGCCTTGAGGTGGACGGATGACTTGAAAACACATTTCAGTCCATGCACCACCTATACAATCATTTAAAAAATTTGCTTCTACAAAATATTAAATGTTTAAATCACTTACATCTGTTCTGAATGAATAAGGGCTGTGGAAAATTAGTCTTCAATACTGTCACCACTCAAACAGTTCAGGTTCTCAGACACAAAATGTTTTTTTATTTAAAAAGAGAAGGAAAATAATGGAAAGTATACATCCAAAGTTTGGCCTCTCAAGCTTTTAAGTTTACCAAAGTATTATATAGTCTTGTAATTATCATTATTATTATCGTTTTATAATATTTTTTATAAAGTTTACACAGAAAATGTCTGTGTGTTCATTTAAATAATAACAATCTTCTTGGATGAAGTTAACAAGTTAGTTTGCATTAATAAGCTGGTAGAAGTAACACAGTGACTATAATTTCAGACAGTTCATGTAAAAATGCCAAAAAATTAAACCTAGCACCAGCAACCATGTCATCAACAAATCAATAATTAAATTAATCATTTGAAAACTCTACTATTAGAAACAAGAAATCAACTGTAATTATGAACTGATGATTGCAGAAAACAGGTAATATGGTAAACTATAGGCAAACTATTGGTAAGTAAGTTAGTAATCTTTCATCTGAAAAAAGCGCCTTTCGCAGGCCAGGGTCACCAAGCACTTAAACAACAAAACAATACACAGTTAGAAATACATACAAATTTACAAAAAAAACTTTAGTAGCCGAGACAACAGAGTGACAAACATGGCAGCCCTAAGATAATTAAGAAAAGGCCTTAATGATTTATATTATTATAATACTAAGATGAAGGTTGACGCCAGGGTTGGACACTCATTTTCTTAAGACCTCACATAGAAGACAAGCACTACTTGAATGTTTGCTTCAAATCCACATTTTCCTCTATACAACTTAATGTCAAAGGTAAAAGAAAATAATAAATATGAATAAATGTTGCCGGTAGCGTTACACTATTTTTATCCAAACACATCAGAAAGGTGGGAAGTAACCACAGGAGGAGAACATATAAAGCAACACAAACGACCCTTGTGTGATGGGCTGCTCTTATTCTGTGCACGCTGGGCATCAGGCCCATGTTTGGACTGATCGCAACTCTGTCCACATCCTTCAACATGAGAGCAACAAAGAAGTATTGTTCAACAGTTGATGGCACTTGACTCAAACTGGAAAATCATGGTCTTCAAATGTGAAACAAGATAATGAGATGGGGAAGGAAAGAACGACAGAACTTGAATTGAACTGAGAGTTGATTGCTAATGTGATTTCACTTCCAGCTTTATTAGAAAAATAAATCAAACTGTTACATGGCTGTGTGCGCACAGCCTTAACCTTTATGAACTGGATTTGGTGCGTGTGTTTATTATCGTCCATTCAGGGCTCGAAGCAAAGCAGCAAATTGTGCAGCTCATTTCCTCCTAGTAGATGCACGTCTGTGCCTAAATGTCAGTCATAGAAAGTGAAAGACCCTTACACTTTAGAAGAATGTACTCCACCATGTTTAGCTGAGCTCTGCTGCGTTCAAGGAAAATAAAATAAAATAACCAAGATGTAATCAAATTTACTTTTTGCTGCTGGAAATAAAGGTTTCAGTTTTGGTCTCAAATGCAGTAAATTATTAATTTTATATATATATATATATATATATACACACACATACAGTACTGGGCAAAGGTTTTAGGCAGGTATGAAATAATGCTGTAAAATAAGAATGCTTTCAAAAATGGAAGTATTAATAGTTTATTTTCATCAATTAACAAAATGCAGTGAATGACAGGAGAGAGAAATGTAAATCAAATCAATATTTGGTGTGACCACCCTTTGCCTTCAAAACAGCATCAATTTCTACTTCTAGGTACACTTGCACACAGTTTTTGAAGGAACTCAGTTGGTAGGTTGTTCCAAACATCTTGGAGAACTAACCACAGATCTTCTTTAGATGTAGGCTTTCTCAAATTTTTATGTCTCTTCATGTAATCCCAGACAGACTCAATGATGTTGAGATCAGGGCTCTGTTGGGGCCGACCACCACGATCCTTAACGTTGCCCGTTTCTTTGTGCTTCTTCAAAAGAGCTTGAACATCTTGAAACTGAGTCTGCTTTGAAATCTTTGACTGGGAGAAACCTTGCTGATGCAGTAGAACTACCTTGTCTCTTGTTGCTGTGCTCAGTCTTGTCATGGTGTACAACCTGTGACATGAAACTTCCACAACCTCAGCTTGATAGCAGAGTTTGTTCCTCACCCAGTTTTAAGCTCTTACACAGCTGTATCTTTTTCACTTCATGTCGTGTTTCAACCTACTTGTGAAACTGATGATCATTAGCACCTTGTTGGTATAATTGGTTGATCATACACTAGAATCCTACAAAACCCCTGACTTTGTGCAAATGTACCTTTAAAAATTGATGCTGGTTTGAAGGCAATGGGTAGTAACAACAAATACTTTTTTGATTTAGATTTCTCTTTTGTACGCTCACTTTGAATTTTGTAAATTGATAAAAATAAACAATTATGATTTATATTTTTGAAAGCATTCTTAGTTTACAGCATTTTTTCCCCACACCTGCCTTAAACTTTTGCAGAGTAGTGTATATATATATATATATATATATATATATATATATATATATATATATAATTATTCTAGACCCTAATCAAGCAATCTGGAAAAATAATACATTGAAGTATTTTCCAAATGAATTACCTTGAAAAAAATATCTGAGAATAAAAAACACAATAACAAAAAAGTCAACAATAACAAAAGCAAGGCAAAAAATAAAAACATATGTAACATTGTCATTTAAACCACAAACCAGCTGTCATGCAGTCAACATTTGTATAAGTTAAATAAATACCATTTAAAAACTTTCTTAAAAAGAAATCACTCGTCAAGAAATAATTATCAACATGTTTTTTTCTGCCAGAATAACTGAGTTCAGCGACCTATTAACGTTATCCTTCATCTCACCATTTGTCCTCCCTTTGACCTTCTTTCGTCATTTTGCTTTTACCCACTCTGCCTGTTCACTTTCTCCTTCCTGTCAAAGTCCATGCACTTCCTGTCCCACAGCCACAGACTGAACAGAAACAGGCGACCCTCTGGTCATAATGGCCCGGTCACAACCTCTACAAGCCTGTGGGCAAAGGTTCCTCCGTGCAAGCGTACTTGAGACGCACAGAAATCGGTTTCCACCCCAGTCATGGCCCAGTCAACACCTCTACCCATGTCGCTTCCACTATTGCTGAGATAAGACACATACATTTTTCCCTTTGCTCACAGGCATTGCAGCCACCAAGTTGGAGCAAAGCCAGGCTCAAGTCGGAGGCCTAATCTTGTGGAATAATTTGCTTTTTTTTGAAGTAGAAGTTTGTGGACAGTCAGATTTGGGCTAAATAACAGACAATTTTAACAAGATGATTTAGGTTAAGTGCACAAAGGATACCACAAAACTCTAATCTGAAACTTGTGGCTTACATTTGTCTACATTTATAATGAAATTATTATTATTATTATTATAAATATATATTTCAATGTTGATGTCATCATTTGCCGTAATCTTTTAAAGAAATACAAAATTAAGGTTTATTTTTGCATCATTGAATCCAAAGTATATACACCAAACTGGACCTCTCGCTTGCGCACATAGAAATACTGTACATCCACAGAGATCTGTAATCACTCACCTACAGATAAATAAACTAGATCTATGTTTCATAGTTTCTTTTTTTCATTTTTTAAGCAGACTAAACGTTGTAAAAAATGTCAAGCATAGGTTCATTGTAGGTTGATACAGACATTGGTCGGGCACCATATGTGGTTCTGACTTTATTTATTTGGTCTTTATGAAGACAGAGTAACACTTTAAGACAGATTGTATCTATTTGTATTATTTATTTAACTACTGCAACTCATCATTATATAGTATGTCCTTCAAAGTAATTAGAATGGCTATTGAACACATATTTAGAATAACATGTTTTTTGAGTTCTTATTTTGCTTATTTTGATATTTGATTACATTTTAACCCTATTATCTCTTGCTCTATGAACCCTCACAACAGTCAAAGTACAATATGTGTCCCCTGAAGAATTTTTTCCCACCCCTGCTAAAATATAGGAATATATTAGATATTGGAAATACAAACTTTGGGTGTAACAGTGGTAATAGTGGTTTGTTAATCATCCAGTACAAACATAAAAGTTAGAGGTTATATTATCTTTGAAAGAAAGAGAACTTACCAGCACTGTATGGATATGCAGACAGTGATAAACTGGAGAGAAATCCACCAAATCTTGAGCTCCAGGCATCTGAACAAAGAGAATAGTGTTATTATTACAAAAATTAAAGGCATAAAAAAAACAATTGTATGATATCTCTTTACATTATTTCTTCTTTTCAGCCACTAACTACCCTTGGTGGTATATAGCCTTGTAACTTTGATGACATTCATGATTAAAAAATGACTGCTTTTTAAATATTATAATATATCATTATTAAAATAATATAAGAATAGAATTGTATTTCATTTAACATTCATTTTTTATAGTTTTAGAGAGATACAGAACATCTTCATAAGAAGCATTGAAGAGATGACATATAATAAAGAATATTAGAATGTTCTCAAGATTACAATAAAAGTGTGACTTTTAAGAAAATGTTCAATTAGAAAAAACATGATTTAAAGATCCACGTGATCATGACAGAGTAAAAAACTAATATTCCTGTTTCCTGTCTTTGAGAGACTTCTACAATAAGATGTCTCAACCGTTGAGGTCTGACCAAAATACAAATAAAATCGAGGTCGTGGTTTGCATTGTATCTAAAAACAGACTGTTTTGGCAAATTTCTTTTCATATTTTTAACATCCAATAATTACTTCTCCATTGCAAAGTGTATCTTTATGTAGAGGAACAGAGCTCCAAACAATAGCACTGTCTCATCACTTCATTTGTCTGAGCAGAGTTTAAGATCTAATGTGTAACTTTGATTTACAGTATTTTAATTTAGATAAGACAAGTATGTGTAAATTAAAAGGGAAAGCTTAAAGTCAGAATGATTGAATATTTGCATAAAAAAGAGGAAAAAAAATACAGTTAACTTTAAACATTCAATGGGGGGGAAATGGCGAAGGCAAGACAAAAAAAAAGCAGGGATCACAAAGAGGACAAAAATAGGATGATGAGACACGGGGGGGCAACTTTAAAGGAGGCAAAGGGAAGGAGAAAGAAGGACATGGCAGAGGTGGCGTGAAGGGACGGGATGCCGGTGGTTGGCATCACTGAAGGCTTTGGCGCCAAGATAGTCGTAACCCTGGCGACCGCGGGGTCAAGCCTTTGTTTAAGCCAAGGTTTTCCCGTGACCAAGGTTGAGTCAAGTTTACAGGACGTAAATAAGCTGAGGGGACGACAGGGACCTTAAAACAGAATGGGAGCTGAAGGGTGACAAGTTCAACTCTATTCTCTACAGTTTCATTGTACTTTTTTTTTCCTTTTCTTGAGAGTGAACACAGCAGCGGCAGCGGAGAGGAACTCTGATCCCGCCAGGCATTCCATGAAGAGTTCATTGTTCAGATACTCTGCCTCCATTGTACAATAGTAGTTGAATGTCCAGGAGTTCATTTGAACTGTCAACATCTGCACTGTTAACATAATTCATCAATTTTCGGAGTTAGAACGTATTCTTTTAGGAAGAAACGCCACACGAACCGTGTAGAGATGAAGACTTTCAATAGGACCTTAGATGGGGCATGTTTTAAGCTATACATTTGAACTCATAAATAAGTTGGCGTTAGCTTTGATGTAAATCCTCCCTTACTTCATCATCCTCGTCGTCCTCCACATCCAGAATGCCAGAGTCCTGTTCCGACAGTGGGCTGCCTCCTTCCCCATTGCTCCGTGTCACCGGGCCCCCAGCGAACGCCTCCTTTCGGTGTCTTCGGCCGTTGAGGGCCCTGTGCTGCATGGACACCGCGCTGTCCAAGGAGCGTTGAAGCTGAGCCTGTGAACATGTTTAGTTATTCTAGGTCTCCAAAGCCAATCACCACTTGACAAAAGAAAATAACCAAGTATTAACACGATATACATAATGTTTACCAATGCCATAAATCATGGGTGTGGAAACATTTGATGACGTGATATGAGCAGGTGTAAATGAAATCTACCAAAGGGCCTCACTGGCAGCACTTTGGAAACGTCCGTCCTAAATCTTGTTGTTGGCAATATAGTTAATTTGGCTTTAATTACTTCTATTTAGTGGGAAATACAAAAAGAAGATCTTAAAGCAGCGAGTCACATGCAGACAGTAAATAATAAAGAATTATCATGGGAAAAATATGCTTATTGATACACCGTTTGAAGACGGTTTTAAGGGAAATGCTTGGGATGGTCAAAAGGTCTCCGTTTGATATGTTTGAGCCACTCCTTGTCCCATGATAGTACCCCTGGAAACGACCAATAAAACGGTTCGAACAAAGGTTCGGAATACAGCAGCAGGAAACGGTACCAACAGACAGGAAAGGCAGAGCAGGAAGGACAGAGACTTCATAAAACTTCAAACCAAACAGTAGGAGAGAAAACGTGACCATTTGGGCATCAGTAGCTCAAATTTGTTTTCGTGTATATCGTCGTTAAAAGTTGGAAAAAAAGAAGAAATTGTGAAGTGTGAAAATGCACGTAGATCAGGTGTGTCAAATTGAATCCAAATGAAAAACAACTGTCCAAGTACACAAATTAAATATTAAGCAAGAAAAAAGATCTTAATATCCCTGTTAATAAATGAAGGCTTATTTTGTTAAAAGACATTTCTGTGGTTCTTTCCCAAATACATCAATTCTTATGCTTCAGCACTGAATCTGCTTTGCAAAGAGACAATAAAAAAAACATTTTGTCATCATCCATTATTATCACAAATAAAAAGCTTGAGTGCTTCTAAAGAAGGATCCGCAAATTCCACTGTTTGTGTTGATAAGATATTATAAGGGAAATCTCAAACCGTGATAGTTTGCTTAGAAGTGGTCAGAAGAGCGTTGGCAGTCTGTCACTGACTGATGAAACTTGCAGTGATTTTTACATTTTATTTTATCGTAAGAAATCAATTTTTAAATGAATGATTAATTGCATTATTATTATAAAATACACATTTATTTCTATATCATTCATGAACTCTTGCTTTACAACCATTTTAGCTATATTGTAGTTAACATTTAGATAATTAAAATTATTTCCAATTATTTAAGGTCAGTTCAGTGCACTTTACAATTCTTTTTGCATTGAGTGTAAATTAAAATTTAATTAATTTAAAATTGTGTATTATAACATTTTAATAACAGTGATTCACAAGAAACCTGGAATAGAAAATATAATAAATGATTATAAATTGCTGACAGAAAAGTGGAAAAAATTTAAACGGCTACACCAGAGGAATTTGTAAACATGTTTTGCACTTTGGAATAAAGGCAAATAACCAAAAACATTGCAAAAGGCACTTTGTCTTTTTCCGTCTTCGTTTTTGCTGCCACCTACTGTACTTTTTTTTCTGAAAATCAAATTATATCAAATCGTGAGGTCGATTGGTATCAAAAAAAAAACTTCAGCCAGAACACGACTCTGCTGAAGGCCAGTAAATCATCTTTCTCCAATGACACACATCTACCGTCTATATTTGCCTGTGATGGTTCAATTCTCTGACCCAGTGTTTGCCCTTCACCACTACGACTGCTGCTGCATGCACACGCACGTGTGTGTTCAGTAACTAAATACAGGTAATCAATCTTCTTCCACTTCACAGACTCAATCTGTTTCCCATTACAGCAAGAGTGTGTTTGACTGTGTAATGCAACTACCGAATACATAGTAAAGAGGCTAAACTCATCCCTTTGTTCAAGAGGTTGGGAGTTGGCACAGAGATAACTGAGGTGCGTAGGTCACAACTGAGGTAATGCTTGGCTTATTAACAGCCGTTAATCCATGTATAAAGTTAAAAAGAATAGAGAGAAAAGAGGCATGTTCCTATTTGACTCTGTGATGTTACTCTTGCAGACTCTCTTTTAAATCAATGAATGTCTTCTTTTTTATAGATGACAAAAAATATTGGAATAAAATACAGTAAACATCCAAATATTCCAAGAAAAACAACACTGAACTTGGGAAGGAAAATGCAGTTCAGATTCTGCCAATATTGGGAAAACGTATATCGACTGACAGAATGCTTAGTTTTTAAGACCAATAACAAGAAAGCTTATTAGACAAGATGGGTTTGAGAAAGACGACCCATGTTAAAAGGATGAACATCATTTGGCCTGCAAGAGCGAAAAGAAAAAGTTGATGAAACTCAATTATCAAAATTCTTGGCAATAATTTTTTTGCTTTTCAATTACCCCCCGAACGGCACTAAAAGTGAACTCTGTGTTATTTTTGCCACCAGTGGAAAGAGAAAGAACTAAAGCAAATCACACAAAAAGCGGGATCCTTATTTTCTGCAATACTGCTAAAATAGCAATGGTTTCTATTTTAGAGCCAATGTTGATATTAAATATAATGATTGTCCAGAAATATCAGTGATGAAACTGGTGCATTACAAAGTATAGTGGTAAGTAGCTATTTCCAGATATTGAATCCTAATCCTTAAGGCCTAATAACACCCATGATGACTGTCTCGCTTCACTTCGTCATGACATTAAGTTGGTTGAATCCAGCGATCATTAAAGCGCAAAATCAGTGATTTTATTTGAACGCTGGCGGATCTAATAAAATATTATAGCGATCCCACTCACTGGGGGGACCTTGTGACAAAGAAAGAGTCCTGTTGGTTGATTTTAAAATAGTAGAGGTCTGGTTAAATAAGCTGGATCTTGGTTCTGTGACAGTGCAGTGTAAATAAAGTTATATAAATAAAATACCAAAAATCAAAGCAAAAAAAATAAAGAATACTAGATTTTAGAACAATAATATGATTAAGTAAATTGATGGTGCGTGCGGTTAGATCACCCTTAAAATAAGAATCAGACTTTTTTGCCATTAATGTCAGAAAAAAAAGGATTTTTTTTAGTGTTTCAGTGGAAAAAGAAAGTCAATCAACTCTTTAAGTGCAGATACAAGGTTATACAGCTCAATAATACCTCTTTGGAATTGAAAACAGCAAAGTGCTTTTTATTTTATATTTTTACCGCTTGCATTTATGAAAGAAAGACCGGAGTTAACCCTATCAGATCGGGGAGTTGCAGCCCAAGCCCTTTCTCATGTCTCCGTTGTGCTTTTTCCAATGGGCAACTAAAAAGAAGATGTTTTCCATCCGGTTTTGTTGTCACTTACTCCTATTGCAGAGTGAAGGCTGTATGCCAGGTATTGGACAACGCAGCGTAATCTGGGTATCAATATCAGAGCGGCTGCATCACATTAATCTCTGTGTAATTAGTGGTCGAAGAAGTTAGAGTTTGGCTCCTTCAGTCACTGCAAGTGGATTTTCTACTTCAATGACTCTAAAATTGCCTTCCAAGAACCCCCAGAAGTTCACTCAGAGGTTTCAAACTAAAAAAAATATTTTTTATTTTTCCCAAAGCACATAAATCTTCAATCAAAACTAACTGGATGATCAATATCTACATGCTATGTTATGTTACACAACATATGTTGTGTACTAATGTTGCTAGTTGAACCTTGCTACATTTTAAAAGAGCCTCTTTCAAGACATTGTTTTACTTCTTTACTTTCTATTGCGTTTTTTTTTTGGTCCACAGCTCATAAACTAAAAAAAATTAAATATTCAGTCTATTTCTGTCCTTCAAATAATTCTCAAGACATTACGTCATGGAAAGTGTATTGATAGTCACGGTAGAGGTTTTGTGTGTTGTTTTTTTTGCAGATGCAAACCTAAAACCTGAAGTAAAAATGATCCAATACTGACATCTGGAGGACAAGATGGGTTTCACCAATATTTCACAGTTGAGTCAAGAACATTTTATTATAAGGGACAAATTAACTTCAATGTAATTTGTTTTAAAAAAAAGAAAATGGATATTTCTTGATGAAAAGAGATATTTTGAGCTTTTCAAACTCCAGATATGTTTCTTTATATGGCAAGGAGGAACCATCGTATGATCGGTTATTATCATGCATCATTCTAACATGACAGACTGAACAGAGGAACAATATCACGACAAAACGATATTTAGATATTTAGCTATTTATAATTAACATTTAAAATGTGTTTTTACATGACATTTTTTGTGGGAAATCCCCCCCCAAAAAAGCTTGTAGACTCGTTTTGAAATATGGTGTGTATGCATGCCGGTGTGCGAGTTCTTTGTTTACCTGTTTAATGGCCGCCTCTCCGATCTTATCAGAGTGTTTCCTAATGCTCTCCAGGAAGTCTCTCAGCTGCGTCATGGCAGTGTCCTGTATCTGTGTTCTCAGTTTTGGGATGTTTTCCGCCATGATGGAGCAGAAGCGGTACTGGCCCGCCTTGGGAAGACAAGTCTGCTCCAACTGTTCCAATGTGCGCAGTGCTGGATAGTACCTGGTAGAGTAAATGAAAAGATGGATAAAACACATTCATTCATTAGGGCGAGAAAATCCTTATCTTGGATCAATGAAAAGCCAAAACACTTAATCACCAACATAAAAAACAAATCAACAAGCTCGTGCACACGCTCATCCAAATCACCCAGAGCACTTTTTTAGAAATACTTTGCTCCATCTGTCAAACAGACGAGGTCTCTCTTTGCAGTGGCAGCCAGCTTTGGCTGACCCTCGGCTGCTCTCTGCGAGCCAAGCTGCCGCAGGACACAGGGATGTAGAAAAACACACAAACAAACGACAAATTTATGACCAACCAGCCTTCTGTCTTCGGGTCAGGATGAGGGCAGGAAAAGAAGGAGAGACGGAGAGAAACTTGGTTTATAAGTGGACTTGTATTTCAGGATATCTGGCACCACCTAGTGACTAAAACATGGTACTTATCAAATTGGAAAATAGGAAAGGTATTGTATAGCGTTGGAAATTCAATGTTTCAAAGTGCCAGAGTTCGAAATCAGCCTGAAACTGTACACAGGAAAAATGTATGTGGCCATGAAATGTTTGCTAAATATTTGTGCCGGTGCAAAATATTATACTGTGATTTATTGACAGAACTGGAAAAAAATCCTTTCAAACGCTAAGCAACATCACATCTTACCCTAAAAACACTGGATACCGATGAATCCAGAAAATCTGGAATACTCACTACATTTAGTTGTGCATAAACATTTAAACTAATGCGTCTCTGTAATATGTATACATTTATATTCATGGTGTGTGTATAGATTTTTCTGATTTATCGCTTTCTAATTGTACATTTAATAAGTATATTGAATGCAAACTGCATTTCGTTACCGGGTACTTGTGACATGTGTAATGACAATACAGTTGAATACTAATTCCAATTATAAATATCTGATCCCTCACTTTTGATTCCTCCTTCGATGATGAACTCCACATGAGAGTGGCAGAAGATCAAAGAAGATGCAAAATACATTATTTACAGAATAATCAACATTTTCTACATGGATGTTCTTATCCAAATTCCTATATGTTAAGAGCAAAAGGCTTTCTGAGACAACTATGCATAAAGGGCTATTGGTTTCTATTATCGACCACAAGAACAACATTGCTACTGTTCTATTATAAATATTGCTTAATATACATAAATGTCATCTCATTTTACAACGCTGAAAATACACGTGTTCAGATTCTGATCATATTTTCTACTTGTCGATACTCACAGTAATGTTAAGCAACAAATAATGACATTTTAGAAAACTGTCCAAGAGTATGTTGTGTCCCTGAGCAAAAAACTTTACCCTGACTGCTCCTGATTGTTGAGCTGGCACGCTGCGTCGCAGCCTACTCCCATCAGTGTGTGATTGTGTGTGAATGGGTGAATGCGTAAGTTAATGTAAAGCCATTTGGATGCTGAACAAGCATAGGAAAGCACTATACTGTATATGTAAGAGGCATTTACCATTTTAATTCCTAAAAAATTCCTGTAACTGCAAGAGCATAATATACTTTAAAGAATTTTAGGCCAGGCAGCAAAACACTATGAAGCATGTGAACGTTAATGATCGTCTTATTCTCCACTTGTTGGTGCACACATTCAGTTCAATACCTTTTAGCTCTCATCTGTTCCTGAAGTCGTCCGTACATCTCCAGTACTGTGGGGAACAAAAATAGTTACATTAAATCCAAAAAGGTGAATCCTAGCTGTATCTCAGATTTGATTGGTAAAAATCATTCGTAGACACTACCTGGCAGGCAATGCGTCAGTTTATCGATGGTGGTAGCAATGTTTCGCTGCTGGACTCGACATTGTTGCAGCTCCTCCATCGATGTCAGAAGCTGCAGAGTAGGACAAAAACCATTGATCGGTTGAACAATCTGATACAAAAGGACTGGTCCCCCTACCTGTTTACCATCATCCTGGAGACACCTGTTGGTTTCAGTCACCTGACTCTGAAAAAGGAAAGCAAACACTGTGAGTCAATGTGACCACCTCAATGTAGCCCCGTGTCATTTACCTTGAGCTTTTGTGCCTCCCCTCGTACTTTAAGCAGCTCGGTGATGGAGTCAACAAACCCCTGGAAGTGATGGTTGCACATCTTCTCAATCTCCCTGTCATGGTTCCTGATGCGTGCGTCCAGTTTATCCATAAACAATCCATGTTCCTGACCGTCGTACACCGACCTGAGGAAGGATACAAAAATCATACAAATTTGAAAGTTACAAAAGCAATTTCCACCTCTCGTGAACAGTAATGAAATGAATAGCTTCTTATATTTTTTAAGAATTTTTATAAGATTTATACTTTGAGCTTCTCAGTTTGCATTTCATCATTAAATATGACCAGGATATGAAAGTCTATCTAAAGAGGTCTTAACACACTAAACACTAGTGTTGTGCTTCTTTTGTTCCATTAAACATTACACATTACTTATTAGTTTGTTAGTTTACAAAAGCACCATAAAGGTAAGGACACAGTCAGGCAATGTGACTTGGTTTGTCATCAGACGTAAGGCTAACCTGTAATGATTTCTCTTTGACGATAAGCATCAAAGAAAAAACGTGACATGTAGACTTCTGCTAGTCTGTGATTTAAAAATAACAGAACAAACAAGAATGAAGTTTAAAATAGCACTTTTGGTGCCAAGTATAGACTTAAAAAGGAGATGCTATGGAGCTCATACCCAATGATCCTTCAATTATAGAGAGAGATTTTTTACCCATGGAGCTGAATTTATTTAAATGATGATGTTGTCAGAATTTGATTTAAAAGGATATTTAAAAAAAAACACGAGAACAGACGGGAACTAATGTGTGCTGCTAAAAAAGCTTTTACTTCTTACTAATAATTGCTAAATTAATGACTTCATTCAAAAAAAAGAAACAAAAAAGCCTAAAGATACTTCATATTTTTGTACTTCTTGAATGCCCAGCTACTGGCAATTGAAAGGTTGACGATTAATTTAAATAGGAAAAACAACATCCTCTTCTTTGTAATATTGTTAATCCTGCAACTTCCTGTGTTCTTTTCCTTTCCGGAAACAGCACGCACACACCTGCACTCGACAATTACTGACCCTTCCTCCTGCTCACCAGGAAATGCCAAAATTATCCGATTGGACAAAGGACACCACATCAGGCAACACAAAGAGCGGCCATAACACACGGAGAGCTGGTAGACATCAGAGACAAAACAATAAACGTGTCTGTCTAAAATTAAATCTTAAAAGTGTCCCCAGTGATAACCACAGCCTTGAAAAACAGTCCAAGTCACACTGAAAGTATATGTGCTATTTTAATAGTGAAGGAACAACTAAAAAAGGTTGCTTTGTAATAACTCTTTGCGTAATAATTTTCAAAAGAAAAGTAGTACAGTTTCTTACATTTGCTCACTTAATTTTCACAACTATTGAGATGACTTCTCCTCCTATCACTGAAGTATTTAAATATATGACGATCTGTTTTTCCTTCAGTTAGGAAGCTGCTGAAGTTGAATTAAGTCCAGCAAAATAAATCTTCTTCTATGCCTCTGAAAGTCGTTTCAGAGATGAGCTCAATCATAGCCTTCAGTTCATGTGATCATAAAATACAGTCGTTATAATCCAACCCTTTTATTCTCTTTGTATTGACCAACACACCCTGAGAGTACATTCCATTAGGTTAAGCACACTTTTATGCAACTGTAAAAAATGATAATGATAATGTGCATGTGTAAATGTAAGTAAATATACTTTACTTGCATAGACATTTAGAGGCGTGTGTTTAAAGTATGTGATCTGAAAGTATGTGTTTGTGTGCATGTGTGGGTGTGCATCGTCACTCTATACCATTACATCACATGTTTAACCCTTCTGACACCAACATAAGGAATTAACCATTAGTGTCTGTGTTTAGGGAGTACTTTATGTAGAATGTAATCTATGGGTGTATACGGAATATTGCATCTCTCACTTCAGGAAATTCCTTTGACTTTCAACTTGATGGATAAAAGAGGGGAAAATTGCAGCTCTCCTACACAAATATTGGTCACGATCACATAAAGACACAGCATGAATCTAGTAACCAAGCAAAAAATGAAGTCAAGGTGCTCACTGTGAGGTATATTTTGTAATATTTTGCTGTCAGAAGGAATGCCTCTCACAAGTCTGAACCTGCATTCAGGTCTAGACAGATTATTAAAGAAAGCCAATAATTTTCGCCAAGAAGAAAAAGAAAATCCAAGATATATCATCCACCATCATAGTGAGCTTCATGAAAACCATAGTTTTGTTATGGGTTGTTATTGTAAAATAGGCTTTAAACGGGTCAGACTCATATCAGGGGATTTTAAATTGTTATTGTCTCACTTGAGGATCTGTGGTAATATTCTATTGTAAATTAAATGACATCTCTTAATCTGAACATGAACGGTATATCTGTATCATATAGAGACAGAAAGTTCAAGACCTGCCTTTACATCGGAATCATTGGGTGAACTGAAAACACAGAAACATGTATAAATACATCTGGTAAAGCATGAGGTTACCACCAGAATATTCCCCCGGCAATTTGTACACTCGCACTTCCCTAAGCTGTTGGTATAAAGGTTGACACTGTTAATATTGAGGTCATTTGACAATCGAATGTACAGCTTTCCCCATAAATTATCTTTGTGCATTTGTTTTTAGAGTAAGCAATATTGTGTCCCTGACATTGTACCAACTATAGTCATTTATATTTATACCACTTATAAACTCAGAATAACACCAAAAATAAGAGGCAAAGATAAATGTATCTCTCAACTCTTGCTCAATATTTGGCTTCATAAGAAAAAGGTAGGTAGACACAGGAATAGTAAGTTAGTAGGTACAAATAATAAATAGATTCTGAATCCACATTACAGGTACAAGTGGATAGCCTGTCAACAACAACACCCTACTTGTCAAAAGTACATCAATTGCTCTAAATACATATAATTTAATTTTGTAATTGTGGACAAAAAAACAGCTCACATGTGTGTCAGTTGAAAACAGTGTCATTCAAAATAATCCCCAACACTAACTGATGTCAACAACTTGAAGCTTGAGGGTCTGTTTTGGTCACTGCTAGCCTGTTAGCGTCACTACATGTCAAGGATCTGAGTCATACGTTTAAAGTTAAACTGCGTGAATTGTTACCTAAAGTCATGTCGTTAAAGTAACAAGATGTATTTGAGATGGTATTAAGCTGACAACAGAGATACGCTTGAGAGTCAGTTAGCCACGCTAGCTCACGTTAGCTTCTGAAAAGTTCCAAGAAAATCTAAAGACAGATTCAAGAAGACACTTAAACGACAAGCGAAGTTGAACATTATTAAGAAAATATGGCACGTTTGACGGTAACAGCGAGTGGATATGTGTTCACCGCCTGCCAAAGCTGGCACAGTTATCTGTCCGAAAAATGGCAACATACGAGTTAAAGTTTTGTTCGAGCGTCACTTGCTAAGTGGCTAACCGATGCTAGCCGGGCTCGCTCAGCTGGGTGTCGCCGTCCAGCTCCGGGGCGAACAGCTGTGTCTTACCGGAGCGTCGGCCCGATACAGTTGGTGTCCGTGCTCTCGATCTCCCGCAGGATGCGTTCGTGTTCGGCGGCTGTCTCCACGCTCGCCATCCTGCATGTTGCTGGGGACGGTTCCGAGTTCAACTGGGCAGACTGGCGGCTCGCGTGCGTCATGCTGGAGCCACCGGAGGACTGGCTCGGTGTCACTGAAGAACCGGGTGACGTTAACGCGTTAACTCATCCATACGTTTCTAATCCACAGATGTTTTTGCTGTATTCAAGTTCAATTTAAATCTAACATAAAAAGAAGTCTGGCAAGTTGGTGAAATGTCATGAATTTGATGTTTTTTTTATTTATATTTATTTGTATTTTTATTCTCAACATCAGTGTTTCCTAACCAAGGACCAAGAAATTGAATTCATAATATTTCTGTTCCATTGATTATGACTGAAAGTTGTTTTCTTTTTTGTCTTTTTTAATGGTATTAAAAATAGAACTAGCCTGTGACGCTTGTGTCAGTCAACTTTCCAAAAAAAAACTGTAAACTTGTGAAAATGAGTGAAACACGACATCTATATGATTTATTTTTACTGTTTAAATCTGAAATCCGTGAATATAATGCCGACATGTATCTGGTCTGTGGTGTAAAAAAAAAGAAGAAAACCCTGCCCTACATCCCTTTATTCGATTTCTCTCACAGCACATATAAAAGCATCAGATTTACAGTACAAACAATACTTTCAATGAAATTTTCTTTAATTGTGTAACAGAGAGATTCACTTTCAGAATTTGTAAACTTGCTTCTTTCCGCCCGAAAACAGATAATCTGATTATGAATTGAAAACTAAACTATTAAAATATATTATAATTATTATAACCCTGCGTTCATTGACCGAGAACGTACATTTAAAGTCAACCAAAGGACCCAACGTTTGCTAAAGAAATAGGATTAAAGATGAAATCGAAAGAAATTTAAATTGAAAGAAACTGTGTAAATCTGTTGTCGTAAGGGATTCCGCCCACAAGATGCTGCTATTGTCATATTCGTCGTTTTATTGCGCAAGACTGTGAGAAAATATACTCAAACTATAATTATTTTAAAGCATATTGTTATTCACGGCTAAATGTTTTAAATAATTGGATATGTTTCCGATTATATAACTCAAAATATACATTGTAGATCCTTTATTTGTTGGCGAACAAAACTAACATAAAATAAAATTTGAAATGAATAAATATTCATTTTTCCTGAACCAAATATAATTTGACTTAAAAAACTTGATTATTTTTTTCTAGATTGCTCAAAACTGAACACCTCTTCCACTCTGTCGTAACAACATGCATATGCAGATCAAATCGCAGCTGTGGTTTTCAAAAAGGATGGATATAAAAGCTCCTCGAGTGAGTGAAGAACATACGTGATCAGCCTTCCGCCATAAAGAGATCTTTAACATGAAGACTTGGGCTCTGTTTGTGCTTCTGTGCAACATTGTGGACGTGAACGAAGTATCAGGTGAGTTTTTTTTTACTATTTCTGTAATAGATAGATAGATAGATAGATAGATTGATGTGTTCGAAACAAATATTTTGTCTATTCTCTGTAAAAGTTTGTGTTTATCTTTAGGAAATTCCACATTAGTCGTCGATTGTCTTCAACTTTGGACTCTGTTGAATGGAAAATGTTTTTACTTTGTAAGAAGAGAAATGACCTGGAAACAGTCAGAGGTAAATATAACGCTTTGATATGTTTCATGATATATTTCACTGTACAAAAAAAATGTCATGATGATGATATGATTGTAAGTTATGGTGCTAACTAAATGTGTGTTTAATGTCCACTGTAGGACTACTGTCAGTCTATGGGTGGAAACCTGGCATCTATTGAGAATATCTTTGAGTACCGACAAATCCAGGAGTTAATAATGAATGGCACGAACGACTTACCTGTGACCTGGGCTGGAGGAATGAATAAAGAGGAGGTAGATTTATTAAGGGAGCTCAACACACCTGAGTGTGTTACTAAAACGCCTCCACTCAAATCATTAATTTCATCTCTACTAGGTAAGTGTTTGGCGTTGGGTTGACGGCAGAGAAGTCACATTCAGTGACTGGTGTCCAGGGGAGCCGAATAGCATCACATCCAAACAGCAGTGCTTGCAAATCAACTATTCAAGTAATGAACACAATTTAACAGGTCAATAAAATGTTTAAATCTTCTGCTCTTATAATTTGTCTATTCTCACCTGCAGGTAAGAAATGCTGGGACGACGATCATTGTGACACTACCAAGGCTTCTCTATGTGCCACGCCCGCCGGATTTGGTTCATTCAGTTCAGGCCTTAACAGTCGTGTCAATCCACTTCAGCTGTTGCCAGTTTGTCTTGCCTTTTTCATATTGAATATGTTTTAATTTGTTTTTCCAGCAATCAAACCACATTCACATCTGCATCTTCTAATGTGAGTAAGTAAGTAATAGTTATTTGTAAACAGCCTTTCTAGACCAGGCTCACAAAGCGCTTTAACAATACAAAACAATACGCAGTTAAAATATATACTTTAAAAGGCAGAGACACATAAGACAAACACAGGAGTCCCAGAAAATCAGGGGTAACCAATGAAGTTGAAGCTCTGTTTGATATTCAGTCAAAATGTTGTTTATATGTGCAATAAAATAAACTGCATGAATGACTATTTCTTTTTTCTTTCAACAAGTCAAATGTAGTGAATTTTAAATTACCGGTAATAGAGAATAAGGAGTAAAAGATCAGTTGATTGTAAAACTAAATAATGGAGAAAACAGAATCATAACGCACCATAAGGAAATCTGCAACTAACATTGAACATTTATTAACATTAAAACAATAAACAACATCAGACAAAAGGATGAAAAAAAGTATAATTACATAATGAAAAATACTCTTGCATAGATAGCAACATGGATAATAACACTGACAAAATCAATGAAGAAAATTAAAAAATCGAACAATGTTGACATCAACCAGGTCAGAAACAACAACACCAGCAACAAAAACAAAAATAACATCAATTAATTTTAAAGTAAATAATTTCAACAGTGAAAAAGAAAAGCAGCCGATATAAGAACCTTATCATTTTAGATAATAATTATATTTGTAGAAGTATCTGCTGGGTTAAATTGACGAGATAAGATTATTTATATTAGAGGACCAGTTTGACTTGAAAATAATTATTTAAAGTGGCTCTTAACTGTAAAGTATGGTGAGGAGTTTGTGTGAAACAACATGTTCACTCAGACACCAAAGTCAGCCATTTTTTTTCCTCCTGACTAAAATATGTTTTCTCTAATCCGATTAAGCAGTCCATTTTATATCTTGAAACCTCAAGTCACAGTCAGACCATGCATGCTTTGTTGGAAAGAAAGAAGGAGGTTTAGAATCTGACTCAATGCTTTAAACAATGATGAGAAATCCGATCTTGGTTCGAAGACACACTTTAATTATAATTACAAAGAGAAAGGACCGAGGAGAGTTAAAGTCTCTCTCTCAATCCTTTCTGAGGTACAAAGAGGTGCAGCTACTGTTATATCTCCATCCCGGGATCACAAGCCGCTAAGTTTATCACCCTTAATAGTAAATAAAATAAATATCTAAACCAAACTTAACCTAGTCTGTCAAACTGAACCTGAGAAACCTGGGTGTTGTATTTGACAATGACATGTCTCTATTTCAACACTGCAGAAAACTGACCAGAAACGGTTTCCTTCAACTGAGAAAAATCTCTAAATTTAGGAAAATGTTGTCACAACATGATCTGGAGCTTATAATCCATGTGTTTGTGTCTTCTCGTCTGGACTATTGTAACAGTTTATTTTTGTGTCTAAACAAGAAGGAGCTGTCTCGCCTGCAGTTAATACAAAACTCTGCAGCGAGAATTCTGACCCGCTCTAGTAGAAGAACTCATATTTCCCCGATCCTTAAAACTCTTCACTGGCTGCCAGTTTCTTTCAGGATCAATTTTAAAATTCTGGTTCTTACTTTCAGATCTATTCATGGTCAAACTCATCCTTACATCAGTGATCTCAAACCTGTGATAACCAACATGCATCTGCAGATTCTATCTCAGTTCCTCTTTTCAAAAAGGATGGATATAAAAGCTCCATGAGTGAGTGAAGAACCTACGCGATCTTCTTTTTACCATTCAAGAGATCTCTAACATGAAGACTTGGGCTGTGTTTGTGCTTCTGTGCAACATTGCTGTTGATGTGACTGCAGGTGAGTTTTCTGTAATGTATTGGCAACAAATATTGTGTATACTCTGTAAAAGTTTGTACTTTATCTTTAGTCAACTGTCCGCAACTTTGGACTTTGATCAATGGAAGGTGTTTTTACTTTGTAAGAAGAGGGATGACCTGGAACCAAGCACAGGTAAATATAACACTGACTTTGAAATATTTAACCATAAAACATTTTGATTTGAGTTGTAAGTTATGGGGCTGACGACATGTGTGTTTAATGTCCACTGTAGGACTACTGTCAGTCTATGGGTGGAAACCTGGCATCTATTGAGAATATCAATGAGTACCGACTGATCCAGAAGTTCATAAGGAGTGTCACGAACGACTTACCTGTGACCTGGACTGGAGGAAGGAATCCAGATAATGTAGATTGATTAAAGCTCAACATAGTTAAGTGTCTTATGGCTCCACATCTCTACTAGGTAAGAGTTTGGCGTTGGATTGACGGCAGAGAAGTCACATTTACTTACTGGTGTCCAGCGAAGCCGAATAATGGCGTACAGAAGTGCTTGGTAATCAACTATTTAGGTAATGAACACACTTTGACTGATTCAAAAATATAACAATACTATACAACTATGAAATATAATATTATGTGACAATGTAAATGTGGATGTTTTCCTGCTCTTATAATTTGTCTATTCTCACCTGCAGCAGAGAAATGCTGGAACGACGTTGATTGCGACGGTTCCAATCCTTCTCTATGTGCCATGCGCACAGTCAGCAGCTCCAACATCAACACTCATGTCAATCCATTTGCCATGTTGTTGAGTTTGCTTGCCTTTTCCTTATTTGTTACCTTTTAGTGTGTGTCCTCTGACAATCAGACCCCAATGGAATCATTGGATACAGCCTTGCCATCCCTGCTGCTTACCCCATTCTGCAACTTTAAAGAGATTCAAATCTTCTAAATGTGTCCTTTGTATTTTTAATTAGGTAAACTACTGCATTAATGACTATTTTTCTTTCTTTTAAATTTAAACTTTTTGATTAAGAGAAGAATAAGGATTTAAAAGATCAGTTGATTTGAAAACGAATGAATGGATAAACACATAATCATCAGGGACCATAAGGAAAGATACATCGAGTTGAAACATTAAACATTTATTAACATTAAAACAATAAACAACATCAAAAAGAACAGGTAAAACACATACATTACCTTATAAAACAACAACTCTTACATACAATAATTACACAATAACTAACTACATGGAAAGCAACATTGATAATAACACTGACAGAAACACTGAAGAATGAACTTTGAAGTTAAAATTGTGAAAATGTAAAGTATTTAAAAGGAGCAGAAATAACAAGAGCAGAAAACGGTAGATACTAGTGTGTGATTGTATCTTTACAAGTCTCTTTTGGGTTAAACTTAGACGATAAGGTTGAAAAAATATTTTTTAGTTAGAAAACAAATTTAGAGGAAAAGATAGGAGGCCAAGAACGTTTTAAATCCATAATTTAATATTGTCTTTGCATATTCAGCAGTTCCATAATGGCCACACTGGTTACTTTTTCTATTTAGTAATATGTGGCATAACAACTTTAAATAGAAGATAACATCACGTGTTGATCTCACACTAAATTGTATGAAAAACATTGAGGGTTTTAACTTATCAGTCACGACACGGGAGTCAGAACGACCTCTTCAGTATTGATCAAGCCTAAGCATACAAATATTTAAACAAGTTACTGAAGGTTCATCGTTAACTGTCTCTTATTGGTTGGCAAGAGTTACCCGTGGTTATCCAGCAGGGAACCTAAAACAGGGATGTTTATAAATGAGGATATATTGAATTATGATCCTTTTGTTGCTCTCAGCAAACTGGCTCCCTCATTTATTGTTGTTTTCTTAAGTTTTTAGGTTAAATTTTAGATTGAAGGAGCAACTTGACTTTCATAAAAAACTGCATTAAGAGGTTCTCAACTGAAAAGGTAAGCTTTTTGTTGCATTTTGGGGTTTGGGTCACACAGTATGTCCGCTCTGAAACTAAGATGAACTTCAGCATCAATATCATATCTTGACATTTCAAGACACAGATACGCCACTCATGCTTTGTTGAAAAAAAGGAAAGGACAAAAAAGAGGAAGGTGTAACATTAACTAACGTCCTCTGGTGCTGCTGCTACTACTGATTAGATTGAGAGATATAAGTTGCAGAATCCATCAAGTTTCATCATATAATTCAACATATTTTCACCTGTTCATGTTTCATTTTTGACGCACATGTGGATGAATCTATTTCCTACATCCATACATGTAGAATCTTCCACTTGATCAGGGTTGGTTTGACAGAACAGAAGTCCAAGCAAATGGACCCCTTGCCTCACAAAAACCTCCTCCAGATTCTGGGAGAACATATTGATAATTTCTCTAACATTCCCTGTTTCTGCTCCACTTTAAAAATGTATTAAATTGTATTTTCTTCCAGAGAAAAAAAATCTCTACTATGAAGGTGTTGTCGTTTTTGGCACTTGTGTACATCACAATTCCACTGGGTGAGTAAATATCGGGTGGAAGAAAGTTGAATTCTCCTCCACTGATTCTGCTCTCGCCACAGCAAAGGCCGGTCTGGTGAAAAGGGCGGTCACTTGCCCGACCAATTGGTTCGAAAGCAATGGTCGCTGCTTCCAGTACCACATTACGGAGCTCAGCTGGGCCAAAGCTGAGGTAACATGTCACAAGATTCACACCCATGAGTTGGCTAACATTCATTCATCTAGAGAGGATTTCCCGATTTCCTTGTCTGTATTTTATAGATAAAATAATATCAAATTCATCCACAGAATTATTTTTGCTTTTAACACAAAACAGTTTTTAACACTTTAATTGACAATTCTTTTTCGATGAATCCATTGCTGGACAACAATTCATTTTCGTCCATTTTTGAGTGATACAAATTTCAGACAGAAACATTTTTACACCTGTTGATGCACCTCGGGTCGATAATGTCATTTTTTCGTCTTAACTTTATCAACTTTCTTAACAAAATCATCTGATCATGCATATTTCTCTTCACAGCTACATTGTCAATCCGTTGGTGGGAATCTTGCTTCCATTCACGACACCAAAAATTTAGAATTAATCCTAGCTTTGATGACGCAAGTGGGTCACGGTCATCATGTGGCCTGGGCTGGAGCCACCAATGCACAAGAGGTATCAAACCAACCTCCACTCGCCCCAGTAGCGGTCGTATTTCGTTAGTTGGTGATGTAGAAATTCACACAGATTATTTCTCTTGAAGAATGACATCTGGCTGTGGAGCGATGGAACTTACTTTGTTTTCAAATACTGGTGTGTTGGAGAGCCCAACGGTCAAGCACGAGGTGCAAACTGTGGCCAAATTAATTATTCAGGTAAACCCTCTCTCTCATACATTTTTCTCTGGAGAAAATATCCATTTGTTTTGGGAAAGTTGAACTTCTTTTTTTCTGTCCTACAGGCTAACGTTAGGTTAGCTATTACATAATAGCAAAATAGCATTTTTATATTTTTTACATTTCTTTATTTTCACACCTATCTCAAATTTATTTTCTTAGACAATTTTGGACATATTTTAGATTTTTGTTTTTCTTATTCATGAGATCACAATTTGGACTGGAAAACCAGTTTTCTGGTCGGATTTTTCCCTAAGACACAGTTGCCGAAGATAATATGGCAGCGCTTTAAGTAATGTTGAGACATTCTCTTTATGTTCTCACCTTTTGTTTTCTGCTTGCAGCTGCACATTGTTGGGACGACGATCTTTGTACCAATACCAAACCATTCGTCTGTGTCAAGACGCCGTAAACACCAACAAGCTGAAGCGTGTCCTTGTATGTCAATCAAGGGGATATGAAGTTGTGTATTGTTGATTTTTAGTAAGTTAGTGTTCAATAAAAATCCTATTATGAAAATGTTAACGGACAGAAGGAATGTACTGCATATAAATAATGTGATCTTATTCATGAATGATTGTGTCTTTGTCACACTTCTTCTTGTCTATTTGCTCAACTTATAACCTGTACCACAAGAAGATCTGCATAATGCTATGAACATTTTTCTTTGATCAACTTTTTTCAATTGTTTGAATAAAAATAACTACAAAAACTTGGTGGTATTATTGATTACACAGATGATAATACTTTCGTGGTGTTATATTAATAAAGAATAGTACCTGTCCTTAATAAATCATGACATACATGAATTTTATGGATATATGTGATTCAGATTTCCACAATTGATTTAGTCATTTTGTCTGTGCAAGCAAGATAATTGAACACAAAACTGCTCACAAAAAAGACCTTCACCATCACATCACAGAGATGTTAGACAGAGAAGTGAGCATCAAGAAGTATCAGCGTGTTATCGATCAAAATAGACTGATACTATTGATAGTGTTAATTGTGTTGATGGATTTGTTGTCATAAGTGCATTTGCCTGTAATGTTGTTTAAGTTTAACAAAACCTTTATGTTATTATTATTGTTAATAACCTTATAATTATATAATGACATAATTATTATTATCTTAATATAATGTATATATACATGTTGTTTTGTTTATTCTTTTTTGTGTTTATTCTAATATGTATTAATGTTCAATTTATCTTTCAGTTTCTGTTTCTACTGTTGCTGTAATATCCCAAAAATGATCAACTGTGGGTCAAATAAAGTAATATTTTATCTTATCTTCTGTATTGGTCTATGTTTTTTTGTGGGGTATTTTCTACAAAAAAGTTCCTTTATAGATCACATTTACTTGCCCAAGATATTTGGCCCTTTTGACAATTATTTTATTCATTCAAGATAATAGTGCCTTTATTTAATGTTAGTAAGTAAGTAAGACCTTCGTCTGGAGAAGCGCTCTATAAATATTACTTGTTTGTTTGTTGTTTTTTTTCTAATAGTTTCAGTCCCTAACACATATGCATTCATTTATCAAACAAACTTAACAAAACAAAAAACAGTAGTCAATTTATTGAAAGTTTTATTTTTCCCTCCTCTAGTGTCAAGCTTATTTCTGACTTTTTCTTCTTCAACAACAACATTTTTTTAGTTGTATGTTTTGTGGTTGCTTAGGAAGATATCTGTTTTGAAAATAAGTGTAGTCTAAAAATATGTAATTCGCTATAAGATTTAAAGTCAACTTAAGCTAATATTGACAATTCAAGCCAAACATCCTTCATGGAACAACCAATTCTTTGAATCCAGTTGACTTTGAACACGTCAAAGAGTCAGAGGTAATAATCTCAAGTCCCACATCGATTCCTTGTTTTTTCCCTCTGTTGATTTGGGCACAAATACAGGTCACATCGACTGGCCAGCTTTAAAAGGTCTCTGTGACATCTTCAAAGTCCACAATTGATCGAGCCTCTCCACACAAATTATAAACTGGTTCGTGGTCTCATTTTTCTAGGGCTCTGTCTCTTATTGGTCGGCAAAACTCATCTAAGCTAAGCACTTGGAACACAGAAGGGTATAAGTAAGGATAGTCTTCTCTGGGTTTGTTTTGTCTGTTTTCTGGGGACCGTTATTGATTCTCTTGCTGTGCTTCAAAAAAAAAGAAAAAAAAAACACTAGATGAAATAAATTCTGTCTCAAGTGATAGTAGGTTAGGTGGATGACAACACAAAGGTAAGATATTTTTCTCACTTTTGGGTAATATTGTGTTTAACACGTTTCTAAGCTGGTGAATGTTGACCAGAAAAATAGAAAAATACTCAAAACGACATTTTCATTTCAGGAAAATGTGTCAAGTGTTAGAAAATAGTTATTTTGTCTATTCCTTTGTGTTTGCTGGATTTGAGGTTTGGCATAGTCTTGGAAAGTTTTCTTTATCCAGAATATGACAAGACAATCTTTTTGATTTCTTGAGGTCTCCCATCTGAAGACATTTATTACAATGAAGGCACTCGCTGTTCTCATCTGCGCGCTGGTAGTTCATTCAGGTGAGTAAGAAAGGACCTAAGTAAGTCATTTATATTTATAGAGCGCTTTTCCAGGGTCACAAAGCGCTTTAACAATCAAAACAATACACAGTTAAAATATATACTTCAAAAGATCAAGACACATAAGACAAACAGGAGTCCCGGAAAATCAAGAAAAAGCCTGCACAAATAAAAATGTCTAAAGATGTTTCTTGAAGGACTCGGTAAATCCACAGATAGTCAGCCCCTCTTACGTAACCAACCTGGACTAATCTCAATCTCTGTTCTGCTTCTTCCATATCGAACTTCTTTACATCTAACCCACAAAAACTTAGAATACCTTTGTAAACCTGAGCATCTTCAACTCTGAAATTATTGGGCCTATTTTTCCTGTCTTTTTTGTCAGAGCTACAATCTCTAAACATTGGCAAGTTGTGTCCTAAGAAGCTGCCTTTTTCATACTTGCCGATAATCTCACCCTGACGGTCCCTCCTGCCTCTCTTCTCACCTCCCCTGATAACCATTACTTACTTATGATTGACCCAATATATACATTAAACAGCAACACAGATATCTACTGAAAACTTGCTATGAAACTGATTTTAAACTCATCCGGCCCGCCAAGACATTTGCAATCTGTCTCATACTTCCATCTAGGTAACAGTTCAGTAAATACACATGTTGATTGGCCCTTGACTTTGGCCCTTGTGTGATTGAGTTCGACACCTGTTCTCTGGTTCATTTGTGTCCAACCGGATCAGCCAAGGGGCCTAATATAAAAGGACTACATAAAAGGACTTAATGGTCCAGATTTTGCTTCTGGGTCTTGAGTTCAATACAAGTTTAGTTCTTACTATCAGAAAGAAACACGACTTATTGTGTGTCTTTATCTCTATTCTAGTTTGCACAACTTAGGACTGCACTGATGTAACGACTTCCTTGTTTCATGCTTATCTGTATGTCTGCTGTTTCCCAAACATACTTCTGTTATCAGTCAATGTGATCTCCTGTTCACCCGCAGCAAGCGCTCAAGGAGCGGTCCCGTGTCCTGCAACCTGGTTAGAGAAAAGTGGACGCTGCTACTACTTTAACATAGCAAAGCTGTCCTGGGCCAAAGCTGAGGTGAACCCTGCATTTCCCTGAAGCTTTTGTGTGTGTGTTTTCATAAACCAAGTGTTAATTATGTCCTGTTTCTGAATAGTTGCAAATTTCTCATGATGAAATATAGTAAAAATATTTCATGAGTTTGCAAAAGTCAAAATGTATTATTTTCACATGACGATATATATTATGTTAGCAGCTTCCTCTTTTCAAAGTTCCCTCAAAGCCGTGCAGGAGCAAAGGCCTTAAGCAGGCAAATTACTATACAATTAACAACTGTTCTTTCTTTCACATAATACATTAAAACACCGTTCAAATTTATTTTTTTCTGTTCAACTTCATTTAAATTCTAAACTTTTAACCTGAATGGCAAACTTGCTATCTTAGCTAGTCAATGACAATCCAATTTAGGTGATAGGTACAGCCACATTACACTTAATATATTTAGCAGATTATAATCTGATTTAAATAAATAACAAATTATCATTTACAATATTAAATTTAGGATATTTTGTGTGGCAAAAAAAATGAATGTTTTGAATTGTGTCTCAAATAGAAGGATCCTGTCTGGGGTAGGAAATTGAGGAGAAATGCGATTCAGCAACATGGGAAATCTCTTGTCATTTATCTTTTATAAAAAATGCCATAGATGGTTAAGGCATCTTAAAGTGAAAAAAACAACAATAATATGATCATTTTAATCATTTATTCTGTTCAAATTTTAGATTTTGCATCAGATAAGATTTTCACTGTAGAGATGGAACTGTAGTGGGCTTTGGGTCAACAGTCATGGTCAGCAGTTTAATGAATTAGTTTCTTGACAAAATTCAATATTTTTCTTGAATATAATTTCTTTTTTTTTAAATCCAATTAAGAAATTCTGCCACTCTATCGGTGGAAATCTTGCCTCAGTCCACACTGCACTGGAGAACCAAGCTGTCCTCGAGGTCGCTATGAAGTTCATTGCGGACACGAATGGTATCTGGGTTGGAGGTTCTAACGCCCAGCAGGTACTGCGTTCACCACTCAAGGCAATCACAGCATATTTTAAAATGTACAAACGATTCTAGAGTGATGTTTGGCTGTGGAGTGACGGGTCCAAGTTCCTGTACACCTACTGGTGTGCCGGAGAACCCAACAGCAGTGTTTGCAAACAACACTGCTTGCAAGTAAACTATTCAGGTGAATAATGAAGTGTTGCTATGACACAAATAGTAACAATGAAGACGTATTCAAAAAGCTTTTCTTTTTCTCAATTTGCAGCTCTACGTTGCTGGGACGACGATCAATGTTCTGACGCCAAACCGTCTGTGTGTGTGAGGAAGCCAACTAAATAAAGGCAGCTAAGAAGAGGACTTCTTTCCATGTTATTAATCAACATCCATATCTAGTTCACCACATTGTTGGAGCTTATTATGTATCCGCAAAGTGAATAGACTCTTGTTTTTAACATTGATTACTCACCTTCACAGTGCTTAAATTCATCTGATAGTCTGTTTTTATTTTTATTTCTTTTCTTTTCTTTTGCATGTATTTCCTTCTGCAATGTGTTAGTTGTTTATCGGCTCTTATTCATCACATAATAATCATGAAATGAAAACAAAAGAGGTTTTCTTGTTAATGGCTGAACTAATGGAAGTTTGACTTTCATCTCATTCCTCATATTTCTACTGGTAAAATGCAAAGGATAGAAAGCGAGTGATCATTTGTCAAGAGAGTATATCATTTGTAAAGTTAGCTAGAACTAAAATCAGGGGCTCAAATGTTTAGCCTTTTAAGCTACTGAATAATGAAAACCAACTATGGATCAAATGGGAAAATTAAGACACTTTAATTTCAGTTGAAATTAAAAAAAGAGAAATACTTGACAACCAGAATGAGTTGATTTTGGAAACACGGTTGCAAAGGTTGTAAAACATAAAACTAAACAGCGTTGCCATGGACACAAAGATGGAAACAAAGATTGATCAGGTACTTTTAAGGTCGCTATATATTCACAATTGTATTCTTCAATCAAAATCATTCATTTATTTGTGGAATTTAAAACATACAAAAAGTTAATACTAATATGTATAACCCAAAATGATATTGAAATATTTATAGACAAAGATATAGTCTAATTATATTTGTTTTATTTACCAAAGTCTGTTAACTATGTGTTCATCACCATTTCCTGACAGAACACATGAGCCATTTTAATCATCACACAATCTTTAGTTTACTAACTCAGGGAAACTGTTTTCATTATTAGGAAAAGAATTAACCTAGCAATTAACCATTTTACAAACACTTCATTTTATTTTATGACTCAGAAGGTTAACAAACTAATAACCTATTTAAAAATGGAGATCAGTTCTGTTCTTTTTTTCTTGTGTTTCTAAATGTAATTTGTGACACATTAGACAGGATTTCTCACCATCAAAGGCTTCTGAAGATGCTGCAAGATAACAGTCGAACACTCTTTACTAAGATTTCATCTTGAAACATTAAATTCAAGTACTAGCTCTATTAAAATGTGAACTAGCATGTTTGATTAGTTATTATAAAGTTACTCTTAATATTTTACTTTAACTTGAGTTCACGTGCCAATAAAGCTTCACTTTTGTCCGTCTAGAGTTTCAAAGACAGCTTTAAAGATGGCAGCAACCGCCACAGCGCCGGGGTCTGGAAGGGTGAGGCGGTCAGCTGCAATGTAGCTGGACCTCCCGGCCCTCGCTGTCATGTCACGGGTGGAGTCTGCTCCCTCTTTGGCCCTCTGTGGATGGAGAGTATAACTACATGATACAGGTCTCACAAAAATATAAATATTCATACAGGAAGAAGAAGAAAATTAATTCAACATAAGCCATCCAGATCATGAATATTGTTTGATTAAAGTATGCATTTTATTTTATTGTTATTTATAATGCATTATTTATTCATATGTCAATGTTATGGTAATGTCTCTAATTTTAAGTAATTGTGTTTATTTTATTAATCTCATTTTATTTAATTTGCATCATTTTATCATTTCATCAATTTTATATTCTGTGATGCCACCACAACAAACTCAAGTGTTGTGTTTACAACTATGGTAATACTAATAATAATACGTTTTCTGATTCTGAAATTGCTCTCAGACTAGCCATTAAACAATACATCAAAACTTTGGTGTACATCAAAAGTTTACTAATAAGTTATAAGATAAACTGTATCAACAATGATTCTATTTTTTTTGTTTTTGTTTTTCTCTCTCCTTCATACATTTTGTTACATCTGAAACAAAATGTATAAATACGTAAACCTCCTAAAATACATTTTTAGCAGATGTAACTTTGTAGATTTAGCTTGATGACTGTTCACCTGCACAGCCGACTGCAGCGAAGCAATATCGCCCCCTGGTGGCTGTGTAGTTAGCTTTATAAGCTCCTCCACTGCTGGACACAACGCGTCCAACTGGAGAAAGAGCGGATGTATCCAAGGTTTGACTTTAATAACAGCAAATACTGTATGTTCAATTTGAAAAAGTTTGCCTCCTCACCATGGTTCTGTCTCCAGGATCAGCGCCTCCATATCTAGAGGACGACAGGTGCCTCATCATCAGAGTGTACCGACATCATTTTGTCAAGTTTCAATAATGTTTGGCTCACCGTCTCACAGCCTGAGTCCCAGCATGCAACGCCCTCGCCCAAGATGCACCATCGCCTTCGGTGACGGGACCAGCTGCAGCAGTCAGGAACAGACTGTACAACTACACCACAAATCCAGTCAAAAATGTAAAGTGTTTAGACATTTGAAAATAGACGTACCGCTCCAGAAGACCCGCCCATCTTCTCCTGCACCAATCCAGCCAGGACAGAGAGCAGTTGCCCCGGGCAACCAGGTACCGCATGGTTCTCCAGCCAACTCTGAATAGCTGAGAATACACATGATTTAAGCTATGAATGAGTGATTCGAGCTTGATGGGAAAACCCTGTAGATGTCATTAGAAAACCCTTTATTGGAATTCACAAAGCTATGAATTATCAGAAGTATTTAACAATGCCTATAAAAAACACACAACTATAAAGTATACGTTTTATTACATGTCCCACCTCTGGCAGCCTGAGCGTGGGTGTTTCCACAGTCTCCATCCCCAGAGGCTCGGTCCAGTGCATTAAGCTCTTCTTGTTTCTCCAACAGCACACCACAAACTTTTTCTAACGCCAATCGCATCACTGGACTCAAAGATCCTGAGCGACACAGAGAGGCACTCGTCAGACGATGCGATCAACTGGACAATAATAATGGAGATTATGTTTTATTATACTTTTGATTTTGTAGGATTTAACAAACCTTCAGTGTATACAGTGTCCAGTGGTCCCGATTTGGCAGCCTGTGGGGTCGTTTGATAGTTTCTCCCACTTAAATTCAGAGCGCTGATGTTTGGCCACGCGGGGGCGCTGGTCCTTGCATCTTAGTGAGAGTAAGTAAGTAAGTAAGTAAGTAATTTTTATTTATATAGCGCTTTCCCAGACCAGGGTCACAAAGCGCTTAAACAATTAAAACAATATTCAATAAAATATATACTTTAAAGGTCAAGATAAAACACAGGAGTTCCAGAAAAACAAGGAAAAGCCTGAACAAATAAAAATGCGTGAAATCAATACATCCAAACAGTAAGACTTTCTCACCAAAGAGCCTTAAAATTTCCGGGTTGGACTTCATTAAGGTCAGAGATAGTCCAGCCATCTCTAGTGAAGTCATAAAGGAACCAGACATCACCCTGGACACTTCCGTTCCAAGACTTTCTGTAAAAAAAAGAGGCAGATTGTGTTGGTCTATAAATCTTTGATCATTATGTACCACAACTTTGAATTGGGAACTTTCAAAATCAAAAATCAGAAAAAAATGTACCATTAACAAAACATTTTTACAACATCGAAGTGTGTGTTACCCAGATAGTTGATGGTCGCTCTGGTGACAACAGCCATCTCCAAACATGAGAGCGCCCCGAGATTGTTGACACACAAAACTATATTGTCTCCTGCGTCACAAAAAGTGCACAGACTGAGATTATCTGTTTCAGCAGGTCATACATTTAGATGATATATATATATAACACTACCTGGCTTGAGTGACAAATGCGATTGGCTCTCCGCGTTGGTCATGTGATCGATCATCTTCTTCACCACTTCGTCGGCAGACGAAACCTCAAGAACGAATCACCTTTAAACTATGACGGCAGCAGGACTAGAGGCTGACTCACCTTTGACCTTATGACCCCAGGCTCCCCATGAATTCCTGGATCACATTAAAAAAGAAAAATACTTGTATATGATCTGGAAACTCTCAGAGTATTTGATCAAAATATAATAATTGGTTCTACAGTGAAAAAATAAGATGATTTTTTATGCCCTTAGGAATCACTAAAAGGCACAGGAAGACCCCTCACCCAGACCCAGCTCCATGTCTCCGGGCGGAAGCTCGAATGTGGGCAAACAGCCCGGAACGCTACAAGGTGAGAGACTCACCCCCAGAGTTCCTGTCATGAAAGATCATCCCATTATTTCCCGTTGGCATTAGTGAATAATTCAACTTGTGAATGAGTCAAACTCACCACTGTGTCTCAAAACCTCAGTCAGTGTGGACACGATATTGTCCAATGAGCAGCCTTCTTCGGCTAGAGCACCTGCCAGCTGACGGTTGAACAGAAAACAGTATAAATACCATTTTGAGATAAGCAATGTAAACATCAACTAGATAAATGATCAACAAAATACTGATTTATTTAATGAAATCCTCTTTTTGACTTTTGTTGAAAAGGTTCTGTCCTAAATCACATCTTTGACATGAACTTTTGTTTACTTTCAAGCTGATTTTTCTAACGGCTTCATGGTTGACTTTGAACATTGGCGCCCACCTTGTGCATGAGAACGGTGCCACACAAGCCTCTCCTGCCAGCTTTACTCGGACGGAAGAAAGCGCAGTCATCCGCCACAATCACCATCTCCACTGCGACGCCATGGTGACGAGCTTGTTCAGCAGCTAGACCAAAGTTGAGACGGTCTCCAGTGTAATTCTTTACGATAAGTAGGACCCCCGAGACTCCTGTTGGGGGGAATAAATATGAAATATATATTATAGTTTTGGACTACTTGACATACAATATGTATTGGTTCATAATACAGAAATACTTCCTGATAGATGAGATCTTTAGTGGATTCCTAAATGAGGTGAAAGAAAGTCTGTTGTACCTGCGTTGTGCAAGCAGAGGATAGCAGCCAGAACACTGGCTGGAGGAGGTGATGCAAACACACCGCCTGCAACTGCTGCCGACAACATTCCTGCACCGACGTAACCTGGACAGGCAGAGACGGCCCAAACAATCGTCACCGACAAGCTGCTCTTTCAAATCAAATCCACAATCTTACCTCCATGTGCCGGCTCATGTCCCGATCCTCCACCTGACACGAGACCCACTTTGCCCCTCAGTTGACTGAGATCAGAACGGAGCACGACTCTGTGGCCCTCAAGCAAAGAGAGACCCCCGTTGGCCCGGACTAGGCCCACCAGCGCCTCGTCCACACAGCCGTCCACCGAGTTTAGCAGCTTCTTCTGAGGCTGTGATAAAGATTTGTAATTGTTTTCGGTTATTTACAGTTTAAATTACCTTATTTTTTTCCTATTCCCGATTAACACTAACAGGTTGAAAATTAAATTTTAATCAATTACAAATACGTTACATTTGTTGAACATTTTATTTGCTATTGGACGTTGACAAACAGATTTAGTCAAGTTACAAAAACTTGCTCCTGATGAAAATGAACTTGAAAACATTTCAACGGACTGATAACATTCAGTCTGATAACGTTCGTGAAAGTCCTGGTGTGTGGTGTTTATAAATGTGCTCAGTTATTTTAGTCATCACACAACAAAAACATATCAACCAGGCATCAGTCAAGACATCAATCCGAACACTTTACTAAAACAACATTGAGCTTATTTCAGGTCAGAAAGTGCAATAGAGATATAAATAGAAAACTCCTTAAAATCAACAAAATAAAAATTGGTATTTGAATTGCTTTTAGTTACGATTTACGCAGTTAAGTAAAGTGCTAACTTAAAAAAAATAAATGTAAATGTATTTGAAAAAAAAAGGACTTTGCATCTTTAAGAGACTTCGTTGGACTCTGGTCTCTTGGCAAAACGAGACGAAAAGTCTTTCAATGACACGTTCTTCAACTTTACAATCACTATTAGTGAGTCGTTTACAAGCCAGACGTGCGTCTTCTATAAATTGACTTTGTGCGTTTTTAAAATCTACCTCCATGTCCTCAACTCTCTTCTCTTCCGCAGGGCGGCTCGGGCAGCTCAGTGACGTCAGCGGCCGGCTCTGAGGCACTAACGATACTTCAAAATAAAAGCTCACAGACTTATTACGATGAAGAGTTTCACTCCCACTGTTGAAAAGAGGTTTGGGCACTTGTTTTTAACTCAAAACGATCGTAACTGTATTATTTTTAAAAGCGATTACGCGTTTAGGTGTCGTCTTAAATAATCGTTTTATGAAACTTTTTTTTAACTGTTTTAAAACAAAAAATAAGACAAAGAATAGAATAGAAAATGTTTATGTTTAGGTTTAGGTTAGCACGTATAACGTTATTTTGATGTTTAAATGAATAGATCAAATGCTGTCAGGTTTATTTATTGGTAATAATAACTTAATGTTATTTAATAATTTATTATGTTAATGTGCATGGCACCTTTTAGTTTAAAAACGATACAGTAGATTAAAACAGCTCAATATTAAAATAAAAACATGTTTAAATTATACATCCAATTTATATAATAAAATTGCATATTCAAATGTTAAGGTAAAACACAGCAAATTATGAATTCATTAATTTTCTGTGCCGCTTATATCCTTATGGAGGTCACAGGGGGCTGGAGCCTATCCCAGTATGTTCAGGTGAGACTTTTTCGATAAAGAAATCAACCAAGACTTCTTTATAGAAATAGTCGTTTGTAACCCATAACCTGTAAGTTATTAGAGTAGAGAACAAATTTACTTTTTTTTATCAATCTATGACCCAGATTGTGGTGAAAATTGTGTGTGTAATTGATCTGGTTTGAATAAAAATCCACTTTTACACTTGCCGCTATACCACATCTAAATAACTCATCTCATCTGAAAAAACACACCAAGTCATCACATGTTGTCAATGCTTTTATTAAATGAGTTGCAACAAGCGTTTCATCCCTTCCTCATAAGGTTTTACAGCAAAGTCAGCGAGTAAAAGTAAAATGCGGCGTTCATGTCTTAATAACTCTTCCTGGTGCAGACAAATGGTCTGAGAAAGTTGCAGTGAGTATCAGACCAACACTTGTGACCTGCAATGAAGAAAAGGACGTCAGATACTGTTGGCTCCAACATGCACTTGTTGATGCCAGAATCTCAAAACACTAGTTATAAAATGAAGATGCTGAATATTTGCATAAGTGGTGGAACACTAATACCTTCACCTGAACATTAAAGGAAATAATTGTGTTCACACCCTTCACAAAAACATATTTTAATTGTATAATTGGCCACAATTACACATAACTTTTGCTGCCAAAACTCATCTAGTAGGATTAGCTTCGGACGGCATATTTGAGTTCAGTTTATTCTAAACTTTAATTACAAACACTGAGGTGGTGTACCCGGGAACTGAATGTCCACACAGTTCTGGAATCTGTTGTTGGTGTTTGGTTCTCCAGGACACCAGTCAGTGTACACCAGTGCAGTCCCATCACTCCAGAGCCAGGTTCCCTCCTGAATAGAAATCGAATCATGGCTAAGGCTTGTGTGTTCAGATGCGAGCCTCAATATTGAATTACCTCCTGAGCATCAGAGGCGCCAACCCACGTTCGCCCGTATCCCTTATTAGTCAACTTGATGATACTCTCGAGCTCATTGGAGTCCACGATGCTGTGGATGGAGGCCAAGTTTCCACCCAAGTTTTGGCAGTATTTCTGAAAAAGTAAAATTGCAAGAACGAAATACAAATAGATAATCAATGTTGACTAAAATTAGAACCAATAAAATAGTAACTGGGATCATCACAACTATTGCAATGGATATAGATATACAGATAGCTACCTCAGCTTTGGCCCAAGTCATTTGAGTGGAAACGTAAAGGTAGCAGCGTCCATAGTAGTAACTCCACAAGAGAGGACAGCTGAAGGATCTCTTCACCAACTTTGACTTGGCTGTGAGGAAAAAGAAAATAACTTCATATTCATACCACAAACTTCTTCAGAAGTGACACAGAAAATCAGATACAAACAATCTGACCTGCGCCATCCTCATCCATTGGTGAAACTAGTAAAATGAGAAAAAGGTCGTCATTAGTCATTAGTCATTAGTAATTACTGACTATTATGCTGCTGGTATACGTACAGAAGGCTCCGGTCAGCACCATCAGGCCACACACAAGTGCCAAGGCAGTCAACGTCTTCATGATGAAGAGACGGTACAGAAGCCTGTTGAAATAGAAAAATATAACATCTGTAATGATCATGAAAAAGAAGGGATTACTTTAGAAACCTTCCAGGATCTGTCTCGTCTTCCACTTAATGAGACACATCTCTTTTTATACCTTCCTCTTATCTTGATATCTTCCTCAGAAAGGGGAACTAAAGTGACACTGAAGTACTGTCTTGTCCATGACTTCCTCTATGCTTCTTTTTATGTTATACTTTGCTAAATAATGTTAACAAGACAGCATCCATCCATATATCCATCCGCTAAATATTCAATGGTTTACACAAACAACTGGTTCCTGTATTTAAATTCCCAACTTCACACGTTCATAAGACAATGATGCAGCATTCTATAACTTCTCTTACGAGGGGTGGTCTATCTTAGGTTAACCATCTAAAAAGTTGCACCCAATAATTTGCATGAGTGGAATTATTGTCACTTAATGAAATTATACTTGTGCATATTATATTGCTAATTGCAAAAACCTACTTAAGCAACACTACCTTTTTTTTTTATATATACTTGAGTACAATAATATAAACTAAATAAAAAGTATGTAATTAGAATTGTGACATTTCAGCATAAAAACTTGCATTTTAATTTCAATTAGATTATTTTGTTTACAGACTACAAGAGCAAATCACTTAATTGTATAAACAACTTGTTTTAAACACTTTTGTAATTGTAACATTGCCATATGTCTTGTTTGGAAAAAAATCCATGCTCTCATAAAGCACAAAGGTATACAACAAAGTAAATATACTGGAACAACACTCAGAGGATACTGACCTCTACCAAGCACCTTGTTTCAAACCATATAGTGAATTATTTAAAAAAGAAAAGAGAAATTGCCCCTATGATGTGCTCGAATGACTAAATGTTGCGGAGGTTGAACTAATAGTTATAGTTAAGCACCAAACTAACTGAGAAAAACTGTAATTTTGGGTATTAAATATAATGTCTTATAAATATATTTATCATTTTGCAGCATTTTCTGTGTTTGCATTGATTATCATCCTTACATATCTTTCTCTGTTTAAAAAATGCACACAAATATTAGAGTATCCATCACATCTTTATTTCTGCATAACTATATTCCCATGCAAGTCTGTTAGTGTTCCACATTTAGTTTCACATTTTTCTCCTAATCTTCATGTTTCTTCCACGGGTAGCAGACTCCGGGTGGAATGTGTTTGTAACTGCACCATCATCTTTCAAGGGTACAAACTGTCTGAGAGGCATCTTATCTGTAAGAGAAGTGACACATGTAAACTATGTAGGTGACAGAAGCACGCCCGTATTTTCAGTCAGCTCTCTCTATTTTCCTGGCAAACATCTCACATGTGAAGTGACATCTTTTTTTCATTCAAATCTCTATTGCTTTCTCAACGCCTACCTCTCAGTGACAATACAGTCAAGGTCCAGAATTATTTATGAATTATCTTATCTTAATAACAGATTAACACAATTATATTGTAAACATCTTAAGGGGCTTTAAACCTTTTGAAAATGTTAAGAGGTTCATTTGTTAAGGGCTACTTGAAAATATTTATCTGAACACACACTCGGACAAACAGTGGAAATGCACACAAGGCGGGCTTGACACCAATAAAGTGTCGTTCTGAATATTTCTCACACTTCTTTATCAGTCATCGTGAAGATGGCGGCTATGATTAGAGCAACTTCTTGAATCTATTATTCCACTTGTAACATTTTGGTCACGTGATGACTGCACAGTTTGATGTTTGCTATCATTAGCCTCGTGAGAAGATTTTCATCAGACACAGAGTATGTCGAAGAGCAGATGAGTTAATGATGATGCACTTGCTACTTAACTCTGAAGGCCATAATGGTAACTTAGTTTAGAAATTATTTGGATAGCTTTCATATATCTATAAGTAAAGTAAAGGTTATTTGTAAAGCTCCTTTTTAGACCAGGGTCACAAAGCGCTTTAACAATCGAAAACAATATACAGCTAAAATACATGCATTAAAAGATCAAGACACATAAGAAAAACACTCTCAGAAAATCAGGGGAAAGCACAAATAAAAATGTCTTAAGATGTTTCTTGAAGGAGTCAGTAGATCATCAAACACAGAGGTAGAGGAAGATCGTTCCAAAGCTTAGGGGCAACAGCCTGGAAGGATTTCTCTCCTCTGGTCCTGAACCGTGTGCGAGGAACCATCAGTAGATTCTGATCCACAGACCTCAGAGCCCGAGCTGGGGTGTAAGGCTGGATCAGATCAGTGATGTAAGGAGGAGCCTGACCATGAATAGATCTGAAAGTAAGAACCAGAATTTTAAAGTTGATTGTTTTACAGAGGTGTGAGTAAGAAGGTGTGGACAGTTTCTGTGTGTGTCTGCATCTGACCCATGCAGATGAAACAACTTCATAATTACGTGACACAACACATCTCTTGTTTACCCTAATCATATTTCTTGTTATTTATTTCTGCATTCATTTATCCTGAATCATCCAGACAATTTTTTTTCCCCAGAAGTCAAAAAGTACCAATATATTGGATATATGTTTTGATAAATCAACGTTAAAAATGTTTTTATATATAAATATATTAGACCTGACCATGAATAGATCTGAAAATAAGAACCAGAAAAGTTGATCCTGAAAGAAACTGGCAGCCAGAAGAGTTTTAAGGATCGGAGAAATGTGAGTTCTTTTACTAGAGCGGGTCAGAATTCTCGCTGCAAAGTTTTGTATCAACTGCAAGCAAGACAACTCCTTCTTGTCTAGACGCCAAAATAAACAATTACAATAGTCCAAACTAGAAGACACAAACTTATGGATTATAAGCTCAAGATCATGTTGTGACATCATTTTCCTAAATTTAGAGATTTTTCACAGTTGAAATATATATATATATGTTTGTGTGTGTGTGTGTGCGTGCATGTGCGTGCATGTGCGTGTGCGTGTGCGTGTGCGTGAGTGTGTCTGTGTGTGTGTGTGTGTGTGTGTGTTAGTGTGCAAACCAGACTAGCATAAAGTTTAATGACTGTCTTGTTCAACATGATTCCACTGTTTATTTTATATAAAGAACTCAAAGAACATAGATAAATATTGTATAACAGAGGTGTGAGTAAGAAGGTGTGGACAGTTCAAGCCTCACTTTCTTGAGCCTCTGATACTAATTATAGTTGTTTTGTTTCGGGTTTGGCAAATTCTTCTGTGCGTGTTTGCGTCTGACCCACGCAGGTGAAACAACTCCATAATTACGTGACACAACAACAACAACAACATCTCTTGTTTACCCTAAGCATATGTCTTGTTATTTATTTCTGCATACTTATATATCCTGAATCATCCAGACAATTTTTTTCCCCCCAGAAGTGAAAAAGTACCAATATATTGGATATACAGTATGTTTTGATAAAGCAACATTAAAAAAATGTTTATAATATATATAAATAATATGTTGTTGATATTAAATAAATAAATATTTATCTTCATTTGCAATACAACTATTTTAATTTAAATCAACAGTAAGGCAATAGTGTGTGGAATAAAAAAAAACTAAATGTGTAATAACACATATACAGGATGCACTAAATACACGTAGCTTTTGAAAGTGACAGAAAGAAACATTATGCTCTCATAAGTGTTCTAAAAAGCCACGAAAAGAAACATGTGTGCTTGTTTTTAGTTTGAAATTGTGAGTATGAAATAATATTGTTTCCCATAAAACGTGTTCTTCCAGACTAACTCTTGATTGTGTCAGCGTCACACATAAAGAAAGTAGGTTAAAGTTCGCCCTGTTTGACCTAATCACTCTTCCCACCTTAACCAGTCTTGTCACATTTACCTGACAATCCCAGAGCGAGGCAACTGGGCGTATCGTGACCGACTTTCAGAGAGCAAAACCCCGGGCCTCACAGCACGCACACAGATTTGTAAGAAACCAAACGTTGCTGCTGTTTTTCCGGACGTCTTTAAAGCCAGGGCGACTACTTTCACAGGTATGATTCTTCTTGACAACAACTCAACCCTATATGAAGACTTTAAGCAACATTTTGTTTACTTTTAATTGAACAAAAGTTGAGTGTGTATCAATTTTATTACTTCGTAATACTACGTTTTGTTTCAGTTGAAATTGAGATTGAGTCATTTTGTTATTTTGCTTGTCAAGTTGAGAACTTTGTGAGGATTCATTTTAAATGTCTAATGCAACAAACTAGTCTAATGTTTTATTGGAATCCTTTTTTTTTAGCATCAATTCCATCCAGTGCCACATTTATTTCAGATCTTGTACAGATGTTGGGAGAGTGTTGCTGCTGTGAAATCCATTCCCATGCTCATATTGGAGCCTGTTAGCGTCAGAATCTTGGAATATCAGGGAAGAAAAAAAAGGGGTTTCATAAGTCCCCATCCTGCTCAAGTTCAAGTTATTTTACTGTCAAATACGCATGTATCAAGACATACAGAGAGAAATATATATTTTGCAGCTACACTTGCACAGGGTTTTTTGGTTTAACAGCTCAAATTGAAAATGCTAAATTAGAAAAACAAAGGAGTAATTACGAGTTAGTCAGTCTTTTCTCTGTTGATGGTGATAATGTCCTGCTCATCCTGAGCATGATTCATCATACAAAGATTTATTTTTCACTTTTTTTAAAAATGTACTGTTCTTCATTGTGCTGGAAAGAAAATACCTGCTTTGCTGCATTCCAAAAGTTTTTTTTAAACCTTTATCTTGTACATGCATTGACAGTGACAAGCGTGTGTGACATCATCTCTAAGAAGGATTAATCACTTTTGCTGTCAACCACTGAAGCACATTAAAAGACACTTTAGTCGTTCAAAATGTCACAGAGTAGTGAAGCAGGTACTTAATAGAATCCAATGTTGTAAGGCGTTAACCTGTATGGAGCCGTAGTTGGGACTGTGGCCTCACGACAGGAAGGTTGTGGGTTTGATTACAGCTTAATCTAGATTTTAAAAAAAAGGCATGCGTTTAAAAATATCCAAATGTGTTTGTTTGTATGTGCCCTGGGATGGAATGGTAACCTCTCCAGGGAGTCCCTCGTCTAACTGGGAACACAGTAATAGATTATGTGCAAGAAAATGCTTAATATTTGAATTATTAAATATTACTTATTTGGACATCAGTTCCCAGACATTCTTCTTTACTTTTACTTTTATATATATTATATGATCAAGCTGTAATTATTATTATTATTATTTACTCCACCCTAGTTCATCACAGTGAACATTAACAGGTATTTAAGGATGGTTGAGTCGTTCCTTTTAACACAAATTACACTTTAATTTGTTGCACAGTAATTATAAATTGGCATTCCACAGAATCATAATTATTTTTTATTGAAAGATGCCTCTTACGCTAAAGTTAAAAAAAAAGGATTTAGAGCAGTTACTGACTCATTAAATACATCCCCTAGGTGTCTTTATATATTTTCTTTATAGTAGTTTTCTTAAACGGCAACCAATGTGAAAACCCAACTCTCCTGACTCACTCTCATGTTTCAAATGTTGAAGTCTTCCTCTCCAAGATGCAGTAAGTTCCTCATCATGACCATGTTTTGAACGTCTTACTTTATAAGGCGCCGTAGAATGGCCTCGGTGCTTAGTTCTGTTTTTCCACTGCTTATTTTGTGTCGTCTAATTTTATTCTTTTTTTCTATACTGCCACCACGTTGTTTACAAAACTGGGAATTAACATTTCCCATTCTGATTCTGATAAAGTTCTCCCCTGTCCAATCTCGGCAAACAAGAGGTTACGAGAGCAGAGTCCATTAGGATGTTATAATGGCTTCACTCCTCCTCCAGCCAGCTGTAATCGCACCCCACTTTGTTTATACAGCAAGTCCCTTGGAGGTGAAGACTTCCAGGATTGATGATGCGTGGTGACAAACCCTGATGTTTGACCCATCACAGCAGAGTGTGCGTGGTTATGGTTAACGATATTTCATCTCCAGGAAAACAGTGTTTTAGTGGGCGGGGCTTAAGCACATTTTCTGCTGTAAATATTTAAATATAAAGAGAGTTTTGTACAAACTGAGTCAGCAGGATCGCTACTAAGACAAAAATTCTCAAAACAAAACATGTTCGTAACCCAAATGTATGAAGAGAATCTTCTCAAGGGATCAATAGAGTTCAATCTATCACATGATTGGCCGCCGTGACGACTAAAGGGTCTTCTCTCTCCTCCAGGATGTCCTTGTTTGGCAGTTTTTTGTCAGACGACCAGTTTCTGTGCTCCATCTGCCTGGACGTGTTCACGAACCCTTCATCTACACCTTGTGGTCACAGCTTCTGCATGAGCTGCATCGGCAAATACTGGGATGGAGTCAAGGTTCGTCCGGTTCTACCTGATCCTGATACCAATTTTCTATTTTCATTGGTCTCATTGTTTATCCAGGTTTGCCAGTGTCCTCTGTGCAAGAAGACCTTCCAGAAGCGACCGGATCTCCAGATCAACAGGACACTGCGGGAGATAACCGAGCAGTTCAAATCAATGCAAGGAGGCACCTTTGGAGGAGGGAAGGTGATAGGGAGGGAAAAGAGAGTCAAAAAGGCAGGAGGCAGAGGGAAAGAAGCTGGAATGCATGGTGACTTGATGCTGGAATTATCGAAACGATTGCCGAAACCTCTCCCTGGAAGACCGGAGACTCTGACCAGAGAAGCTCCACCCAGTGGTGAGGGTTTGGTTTCTTCCAGTCAAATGAATCAACGCACCGATGAGCAATTAATCCCCATTTTCATTTGTGGATAAGTACAGGCGTAACCCAGACATTCTCTCTCAACATGAGCGGACAGAAAGCTATTGTATTGCCAAAACGGACACACCTGAAAATCTACTTCCACATGGTTTAAACAATTTCCCAAAGGAGACCTCCTGAGGGATCAATAAAGTTTTACCTTACCTTACCTTACCTTTAAGCAAAGTCTCACTAGTCAGGGGTTGATGAGGTTTGGTTTAACAGCTGATAGAGTTTCAATGATACAGTTTCCTCATTTCAAGCGCAACTAGAGGAAGCTCTTCCCTCTATGATCTCTGAACCGCCCATTCAATCACCTCACATGAATGTGAGAGCGCCACCTTTTGAGCTGTATGAATGAAGACACTGTGTCGTGAAACCTCTTCAGCTGTTGCAGTGAGCTGCTTAATGCTCAACGATGGTTTCTACGGTAGGTTTTGAAACAAGATTGAGGTCTAAGGCTCAGAATCAGTTTGTTGTGTTTACCACACTAGAGGTTTGTATTAGCAATAATCTCACAATATTGGAGCAACCATATAATATGTTGCGATATATTTAAATATATTGATATACCGTAGGAACAACAACATTTTATTGTCCGAGTATTTGGCGTATTTTCTGACCACATGACTCTTGATGAGGTCTTAACTGCTTTCATTTGTATTGAAACCAAAATATGTCCAAACATCAGCTTTAAAAGCTGCTGGAGTCGACTGTATCCTCTCAGCCTCAGTTATATTCGGGATCTAGCAGAATTTCATAGTTGCTTTAGCTGCAGAGGGAGTGATGACTACTGCCATTTAGAATAAAGATTTAGTTTCAACACAAAATGTACAAATTCCCCAAATATTTGCAATAAAAACCAAAAAACAACTGTTAAAAATTATAAAAATGATTTGAAATAAAAAAAAAAATCATTGATACAGTGCTGTTGAATATCAATACGGTATTGTAAAAAGAAAAGATATGAAGTATTGAGGGATTATCAACAATCATTTGTTTGTTTCTTTGTCTTTTAAGGGATTCCAGTCAAGCCTATGGTAAATACGCTAAACTCACTCTCACTGGCATCTTCAGTCCCAAGCGACAGTCCGATCTCCACCAGTAACCCGGTGATAGAGCCTTCTCACCCCCCGCCATATTTCAACCGCTCAAGCACCCGCAGAAGATTCACCTTGAGCGGAGCAGCGAGTAGCCAGAGCCTGCCCCTGTGTCAGACCCATCTGAGGGGTCTGCTGGTGGGTACTTTGTTCTAACGGTGTTTTAATAACTGTCCAAACAGATTCACCAAGAGGGAAGATGTGTGCTTAAAGTCAACGTTTGTTGCTTTCATACAAACAAAACGGACATTCTGTTTATGTATTAAATCTAAATATCTAATTTCGTAATTAATTAGCATTAAGAAAAATGAACAGAAAAGTTCAACCACATTTTTTTTTACATCCAATACTGTTTATCAACAAAGGAAATTCAGTTTCAATTTAAGATGGTGCTATCTTAGATTAAAAAAAAAAGATAAAAACTACTAAAGTCAGATGAAGAGAAAGACATGATTCAATATACAGGTATAGTATTTTTAAATATTTTGTCAATGGCTCAACAGTAACAATATCACAGTTGGAATCATTTTAAATGCCTGATTAAACAAGGTCACTTTTGACTTTACTTATTTTCCTGTCTAAAATTATTTTTGTTTTTGTCTTTTACAATTAAAAACAATATTTGTATTTATCTTTAATTAGAGGAACTTCACTCTTGCCTTCCTTCATTGTTTGTCTTTGGAGTCAATTACTCGTATTTCTTCTTCAGATATACTGCCGAGATGACAGGGTGTGCATTTGTCCAGACTGTGCGACTGAAAGCCATGAAGGTCATGACACCGTGGGCGTCGAGGAGGAATGTAACAAGAACAAGGTGGGAAACTTTTAAAAAGATAGACACAGTTCCCCTTTTATTTAAACCAAAAGTTTTTAAGATTTCACTTGATCATAAGAGCCATTAGAACGTGACATTATTAAACAATAGAATACACAATTACCTTGTTTTTAAAGTCAGTTAAAAAATATTTTGTATTTCTCTTTCTACTTTTTTCATTATTATTTGAATGTGCTTTCAGGAGAAGCTGAAAACATGTGAGCAGCAGATCCAAGAGATGATCCGACAAAGACTCCAAAAGATGGATGATATCAAAGTATCAGTGGACGAAAAGGAGGTTGGTCTTCTACACACACAACAATGTTGTATATACAGTTAGTTAACATGTGTGTTTATTTCTAGTCAGCGGTGGAACAAGAGATCGCAAGCAGCATATGTGTCTTCTCCGGGCTGGTGTCTGCCGTGGAGCGCTCACAGGCGCAGCTGATGGAGGTGATGGAGATGAGTCAGAGGGCCGTGGAACAACAGGCCAGCTCCCTCAAGCAACAGCTGGAGCAGGAGATTAAAGAACTTCGTGGAAGGGAGAGTCTGATAGCTGAACTCGCCCAATCAGAAGACTACATTTACTGTGTTCAGGTTTGTGGAAAAGGAATTGTCAGACTTTAGTCCAAATATTTTATAATTTTATATTTTAGATCTTTGAGATTGTGTCAATATATATCATAAAAAACATACTTGGTTGCTTAAAGCAATTCTATCTAATCTAGAGTCCCAACCTGTGCGCCCCTGGTGGGCCACGAAGGAATTGCAAGTGTACCAACAAAAGTCATTTCCAAAGTAGTATGATCTGTGTGAGTGTGTAACAGACAATTACAGTTTTAAATATACATATGTTATTGAAATATTTTTCGAATGAAAAGATAAGAACACTTGACAATTGTAAAGCTTTAACCATGTGTTTCATCTTTATTTTAAATACATTATTTATGGGGTGAGATTTAATTGTTGGGCCTGAGTATGAAAAGGTTGGGTAGCTCTGTTTTGTGGTGAGGTCAGGACTGCAGACTGATATTTTAAGTCATATTTTGTCTGCCCTTCTTTTAATATCGTAACCAACATTTTTTGGAGGATTTGCTCTGTTATGACTGGTTTTGCAAGTAAATCTCATGATGCTACTGCCACCTGCTGCTTGAATTTTACTACTGTTTACTACTATTTCAAATGCTACAAAGCAATTAACTAATGTGGGTGAATATTACCATTAACGATGAGCTGCTTGGCAGAGGTCTCGCACAAATGTGTTATTAAGACGTTTTTTAATGTCTTCAAAGAATTTGATTTTGGGGTAACTTCTTGACATAGGTAGTGTAGTCAAGGTCTACTGTGTAATCAGGATTTTAAATAAAAGGAAGGAACACTTCTCTCCTTTCCACTGCCTAGAAATTTCCCATCGTTTCCAGTCCTCTGCCTGCCAAAGACTGGGCTGGAGTTTCGGTGAACTCGCACATGAGAACAGATAACATCTACAGGTCGTTGGTGGACTTGATGGAACGGTACCAGGAGCAGCTGAGGGGTCTTGCAGGAACAGGTTGGTGAACAAAAATAATGCCTTTTTTATTTTTTTTTAAATGATTTTGATGGTGAAACAGTTGATATTCATGTGGATAAAACTTACTTTTTTTATTACTAACAAATGCACCAACTGCCTCTGTTGTTACTTAATGAATATCACACTTAACCAGTTTTTTTTTTCTGTAGGTTTACTTCCGACGTCACTGGACACCAGTCCGCCCCGGACCGTGCCAAGTGAGTGTAGCTTGACGGTAGAACATTAAACATGACAGGTGTGTTCAGGAAAATGAAATTCAGATCCTGCATATATATTTTAATAATAATAATCTTACGGTGTACTACTCCGGTTTGCTCCTTTCATTGGGGTTCTGTTTTAACAAGTACTGTTTCTCTTGTGTTCTTCTACACAACAACATCAACACACATTCAACTATTTGAATCTCATTTCAGAGGTGAAGAGGGTGCAGGAGTACGCAGGTGAGTCGTTTTCTTATTGTCAATAACATACTGAATGTCCCATAGTTTGTTTACATTTGAACCAGAAATTGTTTTAAATTAAAATACTGTGTAGATCCTAAGTTCTGTGCAGAGATAAAAAGTTGTTATTGTATAATATGGTACATCTAAAAAGTGTGAAAAGGGGAAACATTAACCCTTTTATTTGATGTTTTTAACAGTGAATGTGACGTTGGACTGCAACACCGCTCATCCACGATTGGTCATATCAGAGGACATGAAGAGTGTGAGATCATTGCACATTTTTATCTGCAATTTGTCGCTACCTTTGATCATAATATATTGGTTTCCACTGCATTCTAGCTAACCTGCAACACAACCTGCTAGTAAATTAAAGCTACACAATTGACCACCTATAAGAAGTGACTAGTTTGTATCTAACTGACTGTGTATTTAACAAGCTATTTATGCTACGACAGAATCTTTTAGTGCCAGTGTTGTTAACATAGGATCATTTTTCTGGCATGTAAGAATTAACGAAAAAGAAATTCTCTCATGACTTATTGTCTACCGTGTTTTCATGGAATAATTGTGAGCAGGTTTAAGATAAAAGTGGAAATAATAAATAGTGCACATTTTCAACTTTGTGGGTTATATTAAGCAAACCTTGAGTAAATTATATTAAGGTGAATATATGTGACACCGAGCCAGTCAAATCAATGAGTCAGTGTGTGTGAATTTATCGAGGATGTGTCCTAGTAAGATGTATTTAATTGAATGAGTGAGTCATTTATAATACATTTATAGTTGGAGACAAAGACAATCTCAGTTCATATTTTTGATCACAGTTTCTCTAGCTCAACCTTTTGCTCAGGCTTCTGTTGTTTCATCCGCTAGTTCCATTGTAAGGAAATAAAAGATCATGTTGTGTATGTGTGTGTGTGTGTGTGTGTAGGTGAGTTGTGGAGATCGGCACCAGCTGCTCCCGGATAACATCGAGAGGTTCGACAGAGTGGTTTGTGTTCTCGGGGCTCACGCTATCAGCTCCGGGAGACACTATTGGGAGGTGAGACTTTGGGAGTTTATACGTGTTGTTCAGCCTTTAACTTGGGGGAAAAAAAATATTAATGTTGTTTAAAAAATATTTGATATGACTGTGAGATGTTTTCAATGCATCTGTGGTCACCAGGTTCTGGTGGGCGGGAAGACAGACTGGGATTTGGGGGTGGCCAGACAATCCATCAACAGAAAAGGGAAAATCAACATCACTCCCAATAACGGATACTGGTTCCTCAGCCTGAGAGACAAGTGAGTGATTTCTTCTTAGTCCGCTCGTGACTCAAGAAAACAGTGTCAGATTGGATCAATAAAGTTGACCTAATCTAATCTAATCTAATGACCGGTAATAATGAATCTAATTATTGTGTTCTTAATCCTTTACTAAAATGACTGATAAAAGGCCTTATCTTCATATTTATTCATTATTGTGTCAGATGAAATGATGTATACAGTATATAAGAAGAAAAAAAGGATATTGTTTTGAACAGATTCAGTTCTAGTCTTTTACGATTAGGATTAGGATGATTCACTCGACAAATCAATGTCCACTTAAGAGTGTGACCAACCATTGTTTCCACCCTGAGAACTCAAGCACAAGAGTTCACTGAAAAAACGTATTTAACAAAAAGCCAACCAGCAAACAAAAACAGTAAATTTAGATTAATATTATTTAAAATAAAGCAAGTATTATATTAAATGTAACAGTTTCACATCCCTATACAAGCGTAAGAAACAAGCTTTTTTTCTACTTACTGACGTTTTTTTCCCAGGAGCAAGTACGCTTTTCGCACGGAACCATCCACAGACATCGATATGAACCTTCAACCTAACAAAATAGGGATATTTGTGGACTATGACAATGGACAGGTGAGAAGATATTTCAAACATTAGAGATCAGAGTTGTTTTCATAACGACCTCACGCTGCCTCCACCAGGTTTCCTTCTACAACGTGGACGTCAGAGTCCATATCTACACTTTCAATGACACCTTCACTGAATGCCTCTTCCCGTTCTTCAGCCCTTGCACGAACAAGTCAGGGAAGAACGACGGACCTCTGGTCATCACACCGGTCAGCTTGGCTGGTTGACTAACTACAGTTAACCAAGACGGATGTAAAACAGTGATCCTAGTTTTTGTGCAGTTTTTTTCTCTTCTTTCACTTAACATCTATGTAAAATGTATATTTGATGCTTTGCTTTTTTTATGTATATTATTGGACTTTTTGTATATTGATTCAATATTTTTTTTAAATAAAGGGTTAAGTTAGAAGCGATTTATTTGCTTTATACACCAATCATTTTACATGTTGACAATTAAATGTATAGAGTGTTATATCAAGGAGAATAATACCCATCACAAGGAGCAAAATAACTCTTAAATCTATGTACATATAGTATACATTAACCAAAGAACTCCAACTGGTCATTTAAACTTAAATTAAGATGATCTAATGTCATTTATTTTACTTTTCATAGAATTTGCAGTGAAATGTTTTCAAAATGAATTAATAACAGAAAATATAAATATGTATTGTCTTTACAGCTCTAAACTAGAAAAACATTTTAAAAAATTATATTTTAATCATATTTCTTAATTTGGATTTATTTTTTCGCTGAGGTCGATGCTCTGGTTGATCCTGCTTTACAACATAATTGTGAGCAAGGAGTCAGAGGAACCAAAGCTTCCTGATTTCTGAGCAGTTTTCATCCGAGTCCAGCTGGAGATCAGGAATCATCAGGATAAGGATTGATTACAGTCGTGATTATAAAGTGGTGCAGCAAGTGTTTCTAAGGGGATCCAGACAGAGAGTTGTAGCCAAGGGAACTTATAGTGAATGGAGACCAGTCAAGCTGCAGTCAGTTGATACACAAGTGAGTCATTGAGTTTAGAGGAGCCTGTGGGGTTTTAATAAAACAGCTGCTACACCAAATCAATGGAGACATATTTCACCATAGTCACATGTACGTTGACTTGTTGGATTGTATACTGTGTTTGATGAAGTCGAGTCTTCAGTTTCCTGATTTATCACAGAGCTGGGTGTGTGAGCAGCAGCAGTTAGAAGCCATACAAGTGAAACACACCAACAGTTCACAGCCAAAATAATACCACAGCTGAGACCCTATTTAAAATAAATACTAAATACTCATGATTTTCTTTATATTGCCTTTATCGACTGTCGTAGTCTTCTTTTAAGTGTTGGTCTTCTCATCCTTCATCCTTAAGATCCCTGCATGAATAAATGAAATGAAAATTAAAAGGTAAAATCATAAAGGCTTCAATGAACTCAAGCAGATTTAGTGCTTTTGTAAGACATTTTATTTATACATAGATTTCCTCAGACTGCGTTAAAGAAAAAATATATTTGTGATTGCATTCCTTCTCATTGTACAACATCGGGGTGTGAGCAAACTGTGTGCGAGTGTGTGTCTATCACCACCAGGTGGCGCCGTGTGGAGAAAAAACAACAACACATCATCAGAATTGTACTTCATTGGACTACTTCATTCGATTTCTTCATTGTAGAACCTCACTATCATTCATTTTTTAACAACAAAGACATTCATTTAACTATCATGCATTCAAACAATCAATAAATACAAATTTGAGAATTCATTTTCAACTAAACAGAGTTAGTTATAGAGCACGAGAGAAAGAAGTGAAGACATGATACACAGATGGTTAAAAATTATATCCATACAGAATCGATCATCACTAATTTAAATAAAGCTTAAATTACTCCTACCATAGCATTATAAACAGCATAGATTTAAAAGTATATATAGTAGTAGTATAGTATATGTACTCTTAAAAAAACAACACAAGATACTTTGGAATTCTTCTGGTTTTATCTTTAAAAAAAAAAATGTAAGACTCATATTTCTTCAAGTGCTAGATATTTCTATGCATATTTAACTACAATTTTATCATTTTAGCTATAAAATCTGAAATATTTAAAGGTCTCCATTTTCCTTCAGCTTTCCCCGAGTTTATAAAATCAGTTGCTGCTGCTGCTGCTGCTGAAACTGCGCTCCTGTATCACCTTTGACTTTGCTATCTCCTTCTGAAGAAGAATGTACTCCGCGAACTCCCTGACGGCGCCGTTTCCTGCAGGCCTATGGCAGGTGTACTTTGTGGCGTTGAGGCCGATCATGGGGGCGTCGGCGGGGACGGCGCTCAGGCCCGCTAGGTTGAGACAGTCGACATCCGTTTCATCATTGCCTGAGAGAAAAGAGCAGGAAAGTTTGTGTCAATTAAAAAAATCAGTGATGATGATGGTTGATATTTTAAAGTATTCACCCATATAAGCTACGTCCTTCCAGTCGAGGTTCCTGGCCTTCACCATCGCAGATAGGTCGGCAAGAATCTCCTCTCCCACTTCAATGACCTTACACTTGGTGCTTTTCGACAGTTTATCAGCCAGCGACTGGGCCACCGGGTCTTCGCAGGAGATCAACAGAACCACCTGGAGAAGACGGACAAACCAAGTTTGATTCAGAATTCCGCCTTTTCCGCCTTAAAAACACAAACTGACCTCGACATTGTTTCTCTGCAACATTCGCACGCCGACTACGTCTCTGGTATTGATGGTCATCATCTCCTCCCCGGCCACGGACAAGAAGATCTTTCCTTCAGTTAAGCACCCGGACACTTTACAGAACATCAGCCGGACCACCTCAGGTGTGACTCGACCAAAGTAGCCGAACCTTCATGATGACAAACATTAAGACGGTCAACAAGAGCCTCGCCCTGGAGTTAGGCACCAACCAAGACAGTTATGATCCTGGTCTAGAAAGGCGCTTTACAAATACCTATTACTAACTTACTTATGAGAAGCTTGTGTGTGGCACCTTGTGGTGATGTTTGGTAAGGCAACATTTCTTATTAGAATTTACCTGAGAACTCTTTGTTCTGCGACTGGCCAGTCGATATCTACGTCGATGTCCACACTGTACTCTGGCAGCATCTCATAGTAAGCAACTTTCCCGCCCTGTAGAAAAAAAAAATATTTACTAAAATAAGTAATAACTTTTTTTTTCTTAATAAATGACTTTTTTATGGTTAAGAAATTGTTTATAATTTCAGACAAACTTGTATTACACCTGCTTACTGACTGAAAACTTTTAAAACTTTAAAATTAAAAAAGCAAAAATTACTACATATGGAACTATGAGGTTATTCTTTTATTTTAAATAAAGTCTTTAAATGTTTAACCGTAATTTGGTAACATAGAAAATATGGTTAAATTGTAAAATTCCAATACGTTTGGCTGGAAGCTTCTCTCGTCGCTGCAGAATAGCCGACAAAGTTAACTGCTTAGTTTTTGTTGTCGTTTCCCTTTAGTCAAATGGCTCTTAGTTGATGCTTCTTTATATGCTCAGTTAGGTTAGTGGTGATGAATCTTGAGGTGTAACCTCCCCTCCTTCAATCATCCACAGAAATCCAAACTGCAGACTCTTCTGTTAGCAGCCGCTGCTCGACAGGCGCCGGTGCGTGACTTCAACACAAACATACATTACCTGTATCAGATCAGACCTTTTTCAAACGAAACCCAATCCAACTTTGTAAGGCTGAGTTCAACAGATACCATTATCGGATCGGTGCACCCCTACTTAAAATGCCACCCCAAAACCAAGATTTCAATAATGAATACAAGAGAAATACAAGCTGTACAGTCTAAAATAGAGTTCCTGTATCTCACTGAAATGTTACTCTTTAGATGATTGTACGTGTGATGATGAGATATGTTGAGTAGATAATTAGAAAAAATACATGCAGTGCATCTTTGCTCAAAGCACAACCCAACAGGGATGACGTTACCTGCAAGATCCCCTGGTCCATGATGAGGCCTTTGGTGGTGAAGTAGAAAGATCCATTTTCACAAAGCTCTCCATCCCAGTCCTGCCGCCGCGGTCTGTTCGATGGGTCCAGATTCAACGGTAGCGTCATCTCATCAGCTGTAGGGAGGCAGGAAGAAAACAACACTTGAAATGTAGCTGAGCACACATCTTTGATCATGTGATGTAGATCAGAGGAGGAGGTTTACATCTGTCAAACTTACAGTCTGCCTTGACCTCCTGCCAGCGGAAGTGGTGTCTCCTCACCACTGAGAAGACGGAATCAAAGCCCTTCTGGGTGATGAGCTCCAAAGCCTCCGCCAGATGATAAGGGTGAAGACATGGGGATGTGGCTTGTATGTTACAGACCACGTCTACATCTACGTGCACACAGATGAAACTGAGTCATTATGCAAGGCAACCTACAAGCTGGCGAGGCCAACTTTAATTTTCCACACTATGTACCTGGATTGACTCTGAGAAAATCCTGGATGGCATCTAGAGATGTGGACGAGTCTTTGGAAACTTCAGGACTCCTGCGGTGGACCAGCGCGCCGCAGGATTTGGCCACTTCCTCGATTTTGTCGTGATCTGTTGATACCCACACACTGGGGAAAAAAAAAATCATACCATTTAATTCCCTTTTTTCCTTAGCCACTTGTATTGCGAACACAAAGTGAGGGTATGGGTTTTTTAACCCACCTTGCAATAGCAATGACACAACAATTAGAGTATGTATGAAAATGCGTCGCAAAGGTTTCAATACTAAAAAGTTAAATTTCAGTTTAATAAAGTTGAACAGATTTTTTTTTCAAATTAAAAAATGTAAGGATCATAATGGTGAAGATGAAACACACCTTGTCGTTTTGCATCACCGACTACATACATCATCAATCAATGAATGAATAACAATCATAACAGCCTTTTGTAGTTTTAGTACTTATGTGTAATACTGGGTGTGACACGACACTTTTTTTCCAACAGTCTATTTGGCATAGGAGGGGGAAGGCATTTAGGATGTGTTTGCTGATACGACGTCAATGCTTGAGTTTTTATTTATTTATAATACGTTTCCTAAAAATATTTAAATTCTAATTTGTATCCGGAATATTGTAGTTGAAAGTGTTCTGGGTTTGTTTGTTTTTCCCAAATTAACGATTTTCCAACTAAAATCTCATTCTTTTTAACGTCTTTACATTTTTTTTTTAATATATATATTTTTTCTTTTTTACTTTTTATACATATGTTTCGGTATATACTAGACTGTACATAGACTTGCATGCCTCTTTGTTTCTATTTCTTTGTAACATATTCTGGAGCTGCTGAACCGTGAATTTCTGAGATGAATAAAGTGTCTATCTATCTAAAAGGTAATTAGAAAAATTGGAGAGCAAATCATAATATATTGAATAATAAACTATAAACTTGTGTATTTGAAGTTCATTTTTTTACAATTAGTAACGTGGCAAAAAAAACACCCCATTTTAATTACAGTTTTTCTTGGATTTAACGTGTAAATGTAATACATGTTGATATTTATAAATCTTGAAAATGACAAACATTAAGACACGATCTAATTTCCCCAAAAATACTGTAAAATCCGCGTCTCCAGGTGGGCTGAGGATCAGATGTTTACGTGTAACCTGTACCTGTCGAACACGTCCGCGTCCAGCGCTGCCCTCAGGACCCAGCCGAGGAGGGGAACCCCGGCCAGAACCTTGATGTTCTTCAGAGGAATCCCTTTACTTCCGCCACGAGCCAGGACCAGCGCGGCGATGTGTCGCTTCCTGTCGCCTCCATCCCCGCAGTCACCGTTCGTGGTCATGACGTCTGAGAGGAACGTAAGGATCTATTCTATGCGAGAGAGAAGTGGACTTTCACTCAGATCATCTGGATGGAGCTCCGTCTTCTCTTCTTCTCGGAGCGACGGGCGGAGTTTTAGCGGGTTATCGCCACCTGCTGGTCTGGCGCCGAAACACACACGGATATCATTATTAATAATAATAAGTAAGTAAGTAATGGTTATTTCTAATGTGCCTTTCTACAATAATACTGTTTGTGTAAATTGACTAAATGAAACAAGTTTTTTGTTGGGGTAACCCGCACAAAAACATGCAGGCACCTAGTTCTCGTTGATGTAAAGCAGTTAAAAAAACAAGTTTGGTTGAAACCATCATGTTTTAATCCATGCTCAGCAGGTTTGTTGACATTGTTGAACGCGTCAGGCCTGACTACTATTCAGAGTCACGCTGAAACCATCTCACTATTGGGGCACTTCCTTTAACAGCGATTCTCTATAGAAGGTGATGGAAAATGTTGCTCCTCAAGTGTTGAAAAAGGTTATTGAAGCATTTGCTCTTCGATTCAGGAAGACAGGAAGAGCAGAATTTCGAGTTTGCTGTGGATTGCTTTGTGAATTAAGGGATTTCTAGAAAACCTCTGTTCAAGATGTCTTATGGAATAATATAAATCCAAATTAAGGGTTTTCCTTTTCTACTGGTTATATGTTAGTACATTAAATTGCTTCCTCATAAATACAATTTCTAATAAACACTAAAAATGTGGGTAAACCATATGAATGTTATCTGGGTATTTCTGCCGTGTAAACAACTCTAAAAATAACCAGGGTTTGTGTCAATCTTGGTCAAGTCACCCGAGGAAGGTGAGATGTGAACAAAGTTCCTCACCCGAGTCTTCCAACCGCTCAGGTGACATTCCATTGATTGATATTTTAATTCACTGACAATAATTGCGTTTCTGAGATACTCAATCGTCACAGTCACACGTTGACGTTAGGTTAAGAATGTGAGCTCTGTTACCTCGCACCACTTGTTCTATGCTTTAGAACATTGCGGGAACTAGAACAATCGAAAGACTGATAGAGTGGTTGAGCTGCACTTGTCAAGCTGGATAACTGGCTTTATTGTACTTAATACATGCATCATACCAACTATATTTTATGTCTTGATTCATATGACTGGTAATCAGAAAATCATTTGAATTAATATCAGTTTTCTTTATCATACACTAGCTTAAATACCCAGTATTAGTTATGTTAATACATTTTGGCAATTAAATATCCCAAAAAAACTCTAAAGAAAGGGGGTTGGAAGGGAAGAGGGTACATTCAGGCGGATTATGGGCCTTAACAATGTCGAAAGATGTTAAAATAATGGAAATCATCTTGATTTAAAATATATTAATATTAAAAAAATTATTAAACATTTAATTCAAATTGTACATTTTTGAATTTTACTTTTTGCACCACTTTACAATTCACCAAAGCAGATACAATTCTGTAAATATCCCTTACTTAACTTGTAATACATTTGTTTTTCATTCTAATTTCAAGATCCGGGCAAAACACAGAGAGAGGGGAGTCGAGATCACCAATAGACATTGTCCCTACTATTTGGTTTGGGGTGTTAAAAGAAGCTATTAAGGGTCTATGTGTTATTGTAGTGTGTGTTAGTGCATTTACAAAGACAAGAACACTGTGGAGTAGCAGTTGGGGGTAGAAAACACAACCAAGAGGGAACAGTGGGCAACACAATGGTCCTTCACTGTGTCGTTTACATACCCACAGGCTAAGGTTGGTCTTTAGGTGGGACAGGAGCCGGTAGCCTAATCAATTAAACTTTCCAACAACCAGTAGGAAATGTTCATCTTAATATAATCCTTATCCATTTAAAACTGGATTTTTAAATATATATATTTGAATGGATTACATCAAAATGCTTTACTTTTTTATTGTCTTCTATGCAATGTAAGTTACGTGAACATTACCAGATAGTTGATATGAAGTGCAATATAATTAAATGTATTATTATTATTATTATTATTATTATTATTATCATTATACTAATCTGGCATGAGAATGTTTCGGGTCAGATGGAATTTAATTGGGTTAGGTAAGCAATAGACTTACCAGCCACAAACTATAATTTAATGACAATAATTTTCATTTGCTCAACAATCTTTTCCTCAAAGTCTCACTTGTTTTATCACCATTAAGCTTAACAAAAACTTTGTGTCACATCTATTTCATAATGAGTTCTTCTCTTCTTTTTACCTCTGCTTCTTTGATATTTTCTTCCCCTGCAACACCTGCAACTTATGGGCCATTTAGATAAAATGTGTGTCTTTAGAATTCTTTAAATGTTTTTTTCTTAATTCTTAAAGTATAATTGGAATAACATTAGGAGGTTTCAACATGTCAGACCTGGAGTTGATCCAAGTTTATGGTATAATTTTGATTGTGTAAGTAATGTGTGTGTTTTTCTTTGTTTGTGTGCTGCCCTGGAAATAAAATATAATATTGTATGAGTCATTTGGGGCAAATGCCATTAGTTTCATGAGCTCTCGAAGATAAAAGTCTCAAAAAGTATTTGAAAGAGTTAAAATGATAAATTGAAGATAATATTTCAGGATTGTGAATATAAATCGTACAGTTCTGTCTTCTTCCAAGGACTCCCCCCATGTTTGGATATCACCTCAAAGTTTGTTTATCTTTCAACACAACTTTTCATTTATTTAATGATTAAAAAAAGCAATTGAGACCATTAACTTCCTGCAGCTTTCTATACCATCCTGTAGCAAAGTTTAAACTGAATTGGTCCAATGCTATTCTAGCTAGTTGATAACAGTGCTTTCTGAAGCCAGGTGAAGGCAGGGAAGCCCGGGGACAGTTTATGGCCCTTAAGCAGATATTATTCCTCCCGCCATTACTGTTATAAATGGTATTAGTGAACTGGATAATGTAGAAAAGGGGAACTTTTTAGATGTCACATAATATATTTTAATTTATATAATAATAAGTATTTATTATATATTTTTAAATAGTACTTATGTGTTTTTTTGGTCAAACTGGTTGAAGATGTAAGTTTTTAATATATTGAACAACAGATTACTATTCATATGTCCTCTAGCCCTGCTAGTTTTTAATCATTAAATGTGGCCCCTGGTCTACCGCAGAACGTTGGATGAAGATGAAGGGGGTTACACTGGGTCACAAATGAAATCATAATAATAAGTATTATGTCGTACACAATGTTTAAGAAAGGCCTGAGGAAAAATACAAACTGAAAATGTCACCAATGACGTAGATTGCCTCATATAATGATGACAATAGTGTAACAGATGAATTAATAAAACAACTATATTCTATCTCAACTCTAGTATGCACAGTTTACAACTTAAGCACCAGGTGCGTGTGTTTTCTATTACATAAGAGGTGTTCTAAGGTTGGGAAATGAAGACGTGCAAAGGGAGTGTTGACAACAACAATGTATCATGATACCTCTTTTTTTTTTTGGTCATCAATTGCTTCAGAAGTTTCTCCCACAACAGTTTCCTCCTTTTTTCTGCTCCCACACCTTCAAGCGGAATGGAGAGGAGGTGGGGAGACGGAGACGGAGGCCCAGAGAGAGAGGAGGGGTAAACCGGTCCAACAGGTATGCCGAACCCTCGGCTGCTGCCTGTTGTCACCGTTATTTCTCAGGCGCATGCGCGGTGGCACCGGTTTCCTGCTTTTTAAATGAGTACCTGTGCGACGGGGCTGGACCCACCTCTGCGACCGTCCCTCCCTCACTACACTCCCGTTATTCCCAAACGGCTGATATTTACCTTCCTTCACCTGTCCGGCGGGTCCAACCTTCACCTGGACGGGAGAGCAGCTCACCTGGCGTTCACGCGTTCGTTCGAGCCAGGTGTGCGTGTGACGAAACCATAAGAAAAAAAAGGCGCAAAGGAGGAAGAAGAAAAAAGTGGGACAACGCGTCCATTACTGCGCGGAACTTTCGGCGTTTCCTGCTCAGGTGACTCTTGAGACACCTGGTGACACCTGGGGAGGACGCAGAGCTCGCGGGAGACATCATGCCGAGGGCTTTTCTCGTGAAAAAAGCCAACGTTTCGCCGGGAAAGCGGAACTGGAGCGAGCTGAACGACCATGAACGGGGCGACGTTTACATCCCAGGTGAGTCCACGCCGCTGTGTTTTGTTGCAGAAGTTTTTCAAAGTCGCTTTTTTTAGTTCTCAAACTTTGGTGAGCGATGTCGTTTTTCTGTGCCGGAGGGAGACAGTCAGCAGGGCCGTGTCTCGGGATTGTAACGGGGCCGCTATAACGGGAACCGCAACGGAGGCCCTCTTGTATTCAGCGTCGCCCTACATTCCCCGTTGAATACAAATGAACGTTAAACGTAATTATAAATAAAGATAAAGATTTTAAGCTTCGAAATAAATCCTATTTACGGAGTCTAAGTGTGAGTTTTGCGGCCTGTTATCGACCTTCAACCTCTGATCTCCTTTATCTCAACCCTTTTTTTGACATTTGATTGTTTTTATTTTTTAACAGAAATGTATTATATTTAAAACATTGCTTAGTCTGTAGAAGATGTATTGGTGATACTGAAGAAGGGGTTCATGCAAGACCTGACTTGTCAAAAGTCAGCTCGAGGCTTATTATGTGTGGCCCTCTTTTTTTTGACTAACAATCCCCATTGTTGACACTGGTGGAGTTTTATTGTAAGCCCTCGTTGGTATCGGATAACAAATAACGGACTACACCCAAAAGTCTCCCCCCTCCCCCCTCAAACCCTGCCCTCATCCCAACACCGTTACCTTTCAATCATTGACTTTTACATCCTCTGGAGAGCAGGATCACAGTGGATCACATTGGACACCGTTGGGTGATCGAATCATTTCTTGTGCGCGCACACACACACACACACTCGTTCTCTAGATGCCAACAGGGCGTCAGTTAAAACCAAACCGTTTCCCAGTGCGAGGTATGTGCCGTTACTTGATGTACCTGTCCGACATGTGAGTCACTTTGACAAAGACAGGTATGATAATTACACCCGAGAACAGAAGGCTTGCACTTGTTTGTCCATAGACTTCATTTGATCTCCACTCAAAACCATTTAAAAAAAATAAATAAAAAACAATTTTTTTTCTAGTTAGCTTGTTAAAAAAATGACCAAGCTTTTACCAAGTTACTTTTAAAAAAACAATTACTTTGTGGTAAACCAATTTTTATTTGTTTCCTACATTACATAACTGTCTTTCCACCCACTTTATTTGTAATTGTTTTCAGGTAATTGACCAGTTAATGCTCACAATTATTCTTTTGTCTGCATGTTCTGTGAACAATATTAAATAGTATAATAATACTCCTCCAGAATTGAAATTATTGTAATAACAAGCAACAGTTTCAGTATAAGATTATTTATTAAAATGTGTACTTGTCTGAAAGAACCTATTCCTTTTTATTACATGAGTAATTGCTCCTGAAGTTTCTCTCAACAGATTCCTCTTTGTCTGAGCACCTTAAAGAAAAAAAATATATATTTTGAGCTTTTATCAAGACTAAGACTAATGAATAAAGGAAAGGAGCCTTGAATTATATCATCTCTTAAAGCAAAGTGCTTAAAAAATATACGTTTCATTTTACATGCTATAAATGCAAGCAAAATAACAATATAAAGGTAGAGAAAGTCCCTGCTCTACACTGAGAATATTAGACGATTGGGCCTGATTAATATCAGGTATCCAGGTTCTCTTAAGATAATTCTCCAAGATAAAAATCTTCATGTTCAGCCATGAAAAAAAACGTTATTATTGCCATTCAAATCATAGAATTACTTGATTATTCTTGAATAAATTATCTAACAATAACGTTTATATAATAACATTAAATAAAAGACAAATAAAATAAATTGTTTTGAAGTATTTTTTTCAAATAAATACAAATGCAAATTCTCTTCATTAATGTACGTAGAAATACTTCAATAAAGTATTTGGTTAACACCTGTAAATTGTATGTAAAAATGTTAAACCAATATTTACCAGTATGTTAAAACAAGTACTGCCTTGTTAGAAGGTTTTGTATTTAAGGGATGGGCACTTTCATCTTCCATTGTAACTTTACTTTTACACATTTCTAGTCGACACAAAGTTGATCAAACGGGTAATTTGCTTACTTGTTATCAAGTGTCAAATACTAATACCCAAACGAAAACAAAAAATCAATGGGTAAGCCTTTAATAAAAAATCTGTTGGTTAAGCTTTTTTTGTTAGTTACAAATACTTTTTTTTTAAGTAAAAATATACAAACATTCTGAGGGTTTCGCAGATATTCACACATGTTTAATAAATAAGTAAATCAATATTAATTAAATTGTAATGGGGAGTGTTTGTCCAAAGAAGCAGTGGGTGTGAAAGATAGTGACCCTGTTGTGTCATCACACGTCCCCTCCGCTGTGTTGTTGACACCCACTCCTAATGGCCATATCTCCCGGCAGCTTCACGGTTAATGTTTATTGGATGGGCGGACGTGTAACGGGTCCTGCACGCCGCCGACCGCGGTGGACAGAACACCTTTGGCAAACACACCACGCAGACTCACTCACACCCAGTGTTTGATAAACTAGTCTGCTCATTGTTGACTCTGACATGGTGCAGCAACATTAAAAAACGGAGAGAAAATATGGAACTGCTTTCACTGTTCTCTCTCTCTCTCTCTCTCTGTCCTTTATGTTCCCCCACCTCTACACACAATTCTTTATGTGAGGTAAACAAACGTGTTTGCGTGATGATATTAAACGGCAAAGAAACCCCCTCATGACAAAATATATCAGATTCAAAATAGACCAAACAGGATTGTACCTGGGATAAATATTTGCTTTTGATGGAGATGGCAGCGAGTGATTGTGAGCATGTGCCGGTAAATATTTGAGGAATTCTAATGAAAGAGTACATGGAAGGAGCTAAGTACAGCATGTTTGCTGCGCATCCACATCTTTTTATGAAACAAGACCAGACAAACGTGCCTCCGAACATGTCGCTGATGTTTGCATACATTCATCCTCAATGAACTACCAACAGCTGGTCTAAAAACAATACACATTATTATAAAATCAATATATTTTACTCAAAGAGACAATATGTAAGTTCTAAAATATTGTTTTTGGCTCCCCCACATGTCACAACAGTGTGACTGCAGTGATGTAAATCCCTTGTTTCCCACAAAATGCAAATTAATTTGTTTAAAAAACAAGACCACTCTTGTTATTTTGGCTGCTTCTTTTATCTTTCTGGTAAAAAGTCACCGTCTCTGACCCACTGCTGTTACGTCACATGACACTTTTCAAGACCGTTTAAATTTAAACCAATCCTGACACAAAAGATGAAAAGATGTATTGTCGCCAAAATGTCACGTAATGTTACTTTAACTTTACGCCTCTCAATGGATCGGTGAAGTGGGTGTAGCCTAGCTTAGCATTTGCTATACCTGAGCACATTGCCAAGTCATGGGGGACACCCTGGACAGGACACCAGTCTGACGCAGGGCACACAAAGATAGACAACCCTTCACACACACACACACTCATAACTATGGACAATTTCCCCAAGTTCCCAATTAACTGCTGTATGTTTTTGGATATGTTTTTATAGTTGCTATTCAGGATGTTCTCTGTATTTGAGTCTACATTTGACCTGAAAAACTCTATATATAGTAGAAGGGCCTGCACCTCACTCTCCTCATTTGCATATACCTGAGAGTTACCTGAGCGAGGTCTGCTTCTGTCTCGCAACGGAGACACAACTGCCTTCAGGCGACACACACTCTGTGGCTTTTCATCTCCATGTCGGCCGACAGACGATCAGCAGAACGCGATCACAGACGCACACGGGCAGGTTTGGATGGTGCTGCAGGACCGTCTGGTCGGACAGGTCTGACAGCGAGCGTGTGTGTGCGTGCATGAGTTTCTGAAGCACAACAATAGGTCACACACTCGCGTGTACGCCCCACGTCCACATGCCTCGACTGCTATCGTTGTTTACGCTACGCTTGTGTGTCAGTCGACTGGAAACACATGTCACGTGATGACCAATGTCCATCTTCCCTCCTCCAGTCCTGATGGAAGCAGAGGCCAGTCCTGCCGAGCCCATGCCCCTCTGCCTCAGCACCAGGTCGCACACGGACACGCGTGCCTGCGCGGAGCTGCCTTCCAGCACCGTCCTGGGTCGACCGCAGAGCCCGGCGCCGTCACCTGACGAGAGGTCGGAGGTCAGGAGGAGAGCGCCGAGCAGCTCAACATACGTCAGATCTAAAATCAAGGTAAAACCTTCGTCACACTTGTGTAGTTATTGTTATTTGTAGATGATACTTAAGAGATATTCTTTTTTTTCCCCATCAGATCACCACTGGCGAGCTGCCCTCCGTCACCCCTCCTCCTCCTCCTCCCCCCGTTCCAACCCTCCTGACCCAGAACTCACCAGTGAGGCTTGTTACCACGGAAACCGCCTCCACCGTTGCGAAAGTTGCTCCTACAGTGAATAAACCGGAAGCCCAAAGTCACAGCCACACATTTGTGTGTCAGGTGTGTGTCCGCAGCGACCTCATCACACCTATAAAACAATTATAAATACAGTTTAGTGGAGTAAAACGTTTTACACATACTTTGGTATAGGATCGAAGATGAAAATGGAATATTTTTATGTAATTTATAATCCTTTATATGCTTTTAAAATCCATTGAGCCTTTTGCTCATGACATTTTTATATTTTATGATGATGTCTATATTTTTTATTATTATTATTATTCTTGTAAAGTCTAAGATAACTGTTTTGTCGTTAAGTTATGCTAAAAAGGGTCACTTTTTTCTCCTTTCCAGACCTGTCAGAAAACATTTCAGTACCAGCGCATGTTGAACCGACACATCAAGTGTCACGCCGACACCAAGCGGCACCTCTGCAACTTCTGCGGCAAAGGCTTCAACGACACCTTCGACCTGAAGAGACACGTGCGCACACACACAGGTAGCTACAGAAGACTCCTAGTACCTCGTAGTGATTTGCGAGTTTGTTGATTTATTGAGTTGATTCGTCTGCAGGCGTCCGGCCCTACAAGTGCAGCTCATGCGACAAGGCCTTCACTCAGCGCTGCTCGTTGGAGTCCCACATGAAGAAGATCCACAGCGTGACCCTCAAGTACGCCTACAAGGAGCGACGCAACAAGCTGTACGTGTGCGAGGAGTGCGGCCACACGGCGGGAACTCAGGACGAGCTGCTGCATCATCTGCACTCGCTCCACCCCGACAGCTCGCTGATCAAAGGGAAGACGGGACGGAGGGTCGGAGGAGTCGACCGAGAGCCGAGCTCTCCGGGTTCTCCACAGGGTGCCGACAGCGACGACACCTTTGGATCGACAGGCCAATGAAGACGATGAGTGATGAGGAAAAACTCAGGGATGAAGGATGGATGTTGTAAGAAAAAGACAGAAAAGATGACATAACTGAGAGCGAGCTGAAAGTGTTTCTGCTGATGTTTAATGCTTGTATTCGGGCTGCTGATGTATGAAGACATTTCTTTTTAAAGGTGTAGGAATCTGACCAGTATATACATTATATGCTCTCTTTTCTTGTTTAATGCATGCAAATTTGTTATGGGTTTTTCTGTATATTTATAACTTTCTACAAAAAATAACTTTATTCATTAAAGGGAATAATATATTGTTGAAGAGTGTGTTTTTTGTGTGAATGTGTTTGGAACAAGGCTCCCCACAAACTCTTGTATGTGTTGAAGTATTTATATTAATATATAATAAGATGATTCTAGTAAATGAGAAGATGAAATGGATGAAAGTGGATAGGAAGTCATTCAAACATGTCTTGTCAATAGAAGTTTTTTAATGGAAAGAAAAACGCTGTTTGCTGCTCTAAATATATGAGGAAACTACTTGACAAAAAGGTTTGCTAATGCTGGACCTGGGTAAATAAAGACAAATGATCGAAAAATAAAGAAACGTGGAAGGGAATGTAAAGAAATACAATTTTCTGGATGCAAAAATAGAAGACAAATAATTTAATTTAACATGGCTGCCACCACCAATAATATGAAGAACGATTGAACTTATTGCCTGATAAGTCCACTGTATAGTTCAACATAGGGTAGTGACTAATATAAATGGCTTACTTTCTTACTGAGAACATGGTAAAAACAGTGTGTTGGACTCCTGGAGTAGAAGGGTGAGGTTGAATTCCTGGTCTGTGTTGAGTCTTGTAGAAGGATTCCATGGTAGACCCATTTAGCTGCAGGGGTGTGTGGAGGTGGAGGTGGAGGCCACAAAAGAATAACGGAAATTCACAACTAAAGCTGCTTGTGCACAAAGATGTTAAACAATTCAATTGGTTTCAAACATAAAGAATAAATGTGGAAACTATGATGTATTTTCAAAATCGAGGCGCTTTCAACCTAGATAGTTTTAGCCTTCCTAGAACTTGGAACCTACTATTTCAATAAATGAGACTTAATATCAAATTGTTTGCAATTCATTATTATCATTATAAGTCAAAATCAGACACTTTTATTGCTAGTGTTGTAAAATCTCCACTTTAAAAAGACTTACCATAACACATTTTTTGAGTTAAAGCGATGACGGGATTCGTAAAGTTCGCTGTAATATATACGTAAACGACGTTTTGATGTATTCATATACAGTAGGTCTGTCACACGGAACCTGCTTGTTCTGTATCCCACCGCTAGATGTCAGTGTCGCTCAGACCATTGAACACGTGACACACGTAAACAGGAAGTGTTTAAATACGCGGCGCCAGATACGACATCTGTACCTCAGAGCAACGGTGAGTTAAAAGTAACGTTTTCTTTACGATTAAACATTTTATTTCCATTAAATAATCGCTTAGACGATCTATTAGGATGAAAATACAGTATTTTGCTATCTAGGCTTTGTTGTTCCGCCATATAAGATCGTTCAGTTCATCGTCAGTCAGTTGAAGAAGAAATAGTTGTGGAAAAACTGTTTCCTCTGTGGTTCCTGTGAAGGGATGCCCTCTTCAGAGGCGGTTCGGTTAGGTCGTAAACGAGCCCTGCCGTCTTGTCCGAACCCGCTCTTCCTCAAATGGCTCACTGAGCTCCGCGACGACGCCAAAGAGAAAGGATTGAAGATCCACCACACTTACCACAAGGTGGGTGTCGACGTCCAACGATGACTGTGTTGCTATTGTTACCTTTTCTAGTGATGATCGTTTTACTTAACGTGTAATGTTACACATCAGAGAACGTAACCTTCAATTGGTTGCTTATTTCATGAAAACACGGTCAAGAGAAACACAAGTACCGGAGAAACTTGAGGTCGTACAATAAGATAAAATAAAGCCAAAGCTTATTCATAACACGATGAACAGTAATATATTTGAACCTTAAGAACTATTCAGGAGGTTAATATATTTGTATTATGTACAACTTAATGTAACTTTCTTTTTACAGGCGTTAAACTCTTTGACAAAGTATCCTCTTCCTTTACAAAGTGCTACTGAGGCAAAGATTCTTCAAAACTTTGGGGACGGAATCTGTAAAATTCTTGATAAAAAGTTGCAGCAGTATTACAAAGAACACGGTAAGTTTTGTTGAGCTATTTTATTTTGTAAATGATCGGGAGAAAATTGTCTAAACACGATTTTGGTTAAGTGAGTTTGTGTACTAGAAAAAGACGTATCATAATAATATAAATGTAATAATGAATTGAATTAGCATGTATTAAGAGTTAATGTATTAATAATCCTTTTTGAAAGAGTAATTTGAATGTTCTATTTACTCAACTCCAGGTCCGAACGCTTCGATACACAAGCTTCCCAAAACAGCGCTGACTACTGGCAAGTTGGATAACAACAGCCTGGCTCCCCGTCAAAAGGTGCTGAAGTATTGTTGATGCACCTCATGAGTGTGACTTCACATCAAAGCAGCACTGCATACACTTTTAACATTATTTATTTGACATTTTCTAAAAATAATGATTTGAAATGATGGCAAAATTGTAATTGCACTGTTACTGACACTAGAGGAGCCAGAAACTATGTTTTAAATCTTATCTATTGCTGCTTTAATCTCGTAAGAATGTAGATTTTATGTTTCAGAATAATTTGTATTTGTTTGTTTGATTAAGTTGATAAATGTTTATTGTTCATTCATGGGATCTTAACATTCCCTCAGAAGAAAGATGCTGCATCGAGAGACAATGCAGCAGCAGGTGGAGGAGGAGGGAGGAGGAAGAAGAGGGAATACGTGCCACAGAAGCGGTCTGGAGGATATGCAGTTCTGCTGACACTTTACAGAGAAGCACAGGTTCTTTTCACTCCTATTAATTCAAAGTATGAACTGTCTTGAACGTTTTCTTTCATGTCTGCTCTGAGTTGGTTATAAATTAATGATTTATTTTCTCTGAAGAAAATACAAGTTTGTGCTGCTCCTGTTTCCTCCAGGTCCCGGGCAGTAAAGGTTTTATGTTTAAGATGGAGCTACAAACGGAAGCACAGAAGCTGTGTGACAAATCCTTCACTGTGGTAAGTTAATTCTCATCATTTAACATTTATGTATATATTTTAGTTTTTTCCATTTCAAAGCTAACATGCTATGTGATGATCTGAAGCCAGATCTTGGCAGCAAATACACAGCCTGGTCCTCTGTCAGCACCCTGATCCAGAAGAACCTGCTGGAAAAGACTCACAATCCTGCCAGGTAAACACCGGTGCCAAACTACTAATTGTGACGACTGAGGAGTCGACAAGTGTGTCACTTGGGAAATACATCTGAAGACAAGAAGTCACAACAGTGAGCTGGGAAACTTGAAGAGATTAATTTGAGGCGCTTTATAAATATAAATGACTTACTTAGTTACTATTCTTTATTTCTTTTCACTAGTCTGTTGGACATTCTCCTTTCTTCTCTCCAGAAAAACTAAAGAAACGAACAACCAAGTACTGTAATGCATACTTCAATGAATCAAGTGCATGAATGTGTACAATGGCTTTGCAACTAAAGTACACAGTAAATGACAAAAGAGATCAAAGCAAATATATTCACATTCCCTCCTGAGGGATCAATAAAGTTTTACCTTACCTTTTACCTTATTTAATAAAACGATAAAGAACAAGCCTCAACTTTTCACAAACTTGTTTGATGCATTATTTAGAGATTGACTAGTATTTTCCAATTTTAGGTACAAAATGTATCTCCCCCAGTGACAAAATGAAGGGGAGTTTCAATATTTCTATATCTTTTTTCTTCACAGAGAAGAGTCTCTTTGACATCAGGTGAAGTTGAAACAGACTAAATCTGTTAATGTTATGGGTCACACATGTTCTCCAGCATCCTGCGACACACTGACAATTATTTCATGGGGGTTCTTGTATGCTAATTAAGTAGTTGGTCCTGCTTGTCTCCAGGTATTCTCTGACTGAGGAGGGTCTGGCTCTAGCAGAGCGACTGGAAGCAGCTGAAACTAAAGATGGATGTCCAGTAGATGGCAGCAGAGAGGAGGTGCAGGTGAAGGAAAGCCCTAAACTAGTGGACCTAACATGCAGTGATGATGATGAGGATGATGGACAGGCAGGACAAAAGTGAGTATTGCTCGATAATGCAGGTAGTTTTCTTCAGCTCAACTAAGATGATCGTCCTGTCAGACCTCCTGAGATACCTGCGACCAGCGAGGACGCAGCTGAAGCAGACGCACGCGCCACAGACTCTGCTGGGTTTAAGACTCCGCGGCCGAGTGGAGAACGTCTCCCTCCAGGATCTTACGACATCGTGCTGTGTGTGGACTTCATAGAGACGACCGGGTGTGTAGACCTGCTGTGAAGAGGTGAGATGACGGATGGGTTTTGAACGAGCGCCTGTGTTGTGCAGCGGCTGCCAGCAGAAGAAGCAGGAACTGGTCAAAGAGCTGCAGAGGAACGGAGTCAACTTCGACGTGAGGAAACTCAACGTGGGGGATTTCCTGTGGGTCGCCCAGGAGAAGATGGCGCCCGTGGCTGGTAACGTCCAGAGATCATCGCATACACATCGTAGATCAACTCACTGCTTCATCCTCTGGTCTCAGGTCAGCTGCGAGCTCCAGCAGGCAGAGAGCTGGTCCTGGACTACATCATCGAGAGGAAGAGGATGGACGACCTGTGCGGCAGCATCATAGACGGACGCTTCAGAGAACAGAAGGTTCTTCCCGGACGCTTCCTCGCCTGTAGAACCGGACACTGACTCCTCCTGTTCCGTCTCAGTTTCGGCTCAAGAGGTGTGGACTTCGTAAGCCCATCTACCTGGTGGAGGAGTGCGGCAAAGCTGCGGCACACATGAGCCTGCCAGAGGCCACGCTGCAGCAGGCCATCGTCAACACACAGGTGCACACAGACACACAAACACACACACATTTGTGGCTGGATGACATCCCTGCCTGTCACTCTCAGGTGGTGGACCGGTTCTTCGTCAAGAGAGTGCAGGACGTGAGGGAGTCGGCGGCGTACCTCACCATCATGACGCGGTACCTCACCAAACTGTACCAGGTCAGAAAACCTCCTGTTGCAATGCATGATGGGACTTACTATGTTATTACCAGCGAGCCACATGCATTGAATTATCTTGTGCAGAATTGACAGACCTCATGACTCTTTACTGCTGTAATTTGTTTTGAAACCAAATCATGTCCATCATAAAAAATCGGCTTTTAAACCTGCTGGAGTCGACCGTATCCTCTTGTCCTCAGTCAACGCCGGGATCTTGCAGGATTTAATTTTTCCTGTAGCTGCGGAGGATATATTGACAGTTGCAGGAAGTTTAGTGCAACAAAAAAATGAGTAAACGCTGTACGTTATTTCCATGTTAATTGAATAATGTTATATAAACTTTATTTAAATGTTAACCATTTAAGGACTATGTTGAAAATAAAAGAATGAGAATAAACAATTCTTTGGAATAATAAAATCAATATAGTGCTGTTGAATGTTGGTGCAGTTTTTTTTTTTCACATGCCTGGAGTCAGATTTAAGTCTTCGTTTCATCTCCAGAATAAGACGCTGTTCTGCCACTCCAGGGAGCTGGACGGGGACGTGGAGGACGGACCAGTCCCCTCCTGCTCGCTCATGTCCTTCGCAGAGTTTAACTACGGAGCCATGAAGAACAAGGTATGCGCTCGTTTGTGCGGTTCTTCCCTCCGACGGTGTGTCGTGAACAAGGTGTCGTTGTGCCTCATCTTCAGTGCCAGACGGTGAAGGAGGTGTTTGCCCGACAGCTGATGCAAGTCAGCGGGCTGTCGGGAGACAAAGCCGCCGCCATACTGGAGCTGTACAGCACGCCTCGCAGGTGAGTCTCAGGTTTGTGGGTCAGTTTTTTTTTATCAAGATATCAAAAAAGCTACATTATCTTTATCTCCTCGTCAGCCTCTTGTCGGCCTACAACTGCTGCTCCTCTGAAGCCGAGAAGGAGAAGCTCCTGGCGTCCATACGATACGGGAAGCTCAAAAGGTTTGCCGCTTCAACAAGTTGTACGAAGAAACAAAACTTGTATCAACATGTTGCTTTTCGTGTTGACTTACAGAAACTTGGGTCCAGCTTTGAGCAAGACGGTCTATCAGCTGTACTGTACTCCGGGGCCGCTGCTGTAGATCATCATGTCACGTCAACTCACTTTATCATGAACTCCCTGAAAGAGATGCTGCTAACTTCATCAAGAAAATTATGTTTAACCTGTGTCGTATCAATAAAGTTTGATTTTGTAAAATATGTCTTCACTGCTGCATTACTCATTAGGCTATAAACTAATAGACTCTGGGTTTCCACATTCTAGTTATCTCTAACATCTCCTGATGTGAAAGAGATTATTGAGCCAAACTCTTCCACCATCACACCTTGACACGTCTACTCATAGCCACGGATCAACCTCCTGTCACTCTGAGACACCTTTCCAGGGTGTCTCCTGGATCTTTCCCTATGTAGTCGGGACACACTCCTGCCCCCCTCAACCAAGGGAATAATGAATCCTAAACTAACATGCAGCAAATGGCGATAACATTATGACTAAGTGCCTCACGCTATAGATGAAGACGGTGTTTTGAAACCAAATCTGTGTCTTTTCCTAAATTAATAGTTTTGCAGACACATGCTGTAACAATTCATATTTCTGACACCAAAAAAAAAGGTCTGATTCTCCAGTTTATTCAGGGCAGCCTGGGTTTGTGAGGTGGCGAAAAGAGGACTGGTCTCATGCTGAAGGGTCACAGATTATCTTGGTGATACGAGTTAAATGTTAAATTCTAGAGAAGAAGGCTGGATCTCTTCCCTCTTCACGTTCCATCTCTGGTCCCAGATTAGTATTTACAAAGTCAAACATGGATTGCTCTCATGCTGGCGCCACATCTGAGGAAAGAAGAGTTGTTGCATAACAGGTGAGACAGGCTGAGAGGTGAGACAGGGAGGATCTCTGTGGGGCGAATGTGAAGATTCTAGTGAAGACATGAAACACGAGTTCCCTTCATCTCCAGCGTTCACGGCGCGAGCAGGAGCTGATCAAGTCTTGTAGCCAGCAGGGGAGTTCTCTTAAAGCAGCTCCAGCAGGTTCCACCACCACTGTCTCCTCTGTAGAGTTCAGGTGAGGACGCCTCCTCTGGGACAGCAGCTTTGCCCCTAAACGCGTCAACACAGCAGAATCCCTCGTCGTCGTCTTGACAGCCTAGTCCGGCATGTCGATGCAGAGTTTAGGCGGAGGGACAAAGTACTTCCCGGGACTCTGTGTGATCACAACACCGGTCTTCTTGTGGAACATGGGAGCGATCTTTGGTGGGGGCTCGGGGGCGGGCAGATCTTCCGCCGCCTCGGGGTCATTGCTGCGCTGAAGGTCGTAGGACACATTGCCGTACTCACGCAGGAAGGGGAGGAGCTCCAACAGGAAGTGGCAGAAGTCTTTACGAATGCCGAACCACCCTGTGAGAGAAAATCACTTACTCACTACACACTTAATTTTACCGAACAAGATACTAAAAAAATAAACATCCACTAACACCACTGTGGGTTGATGAGGTTTGATGATACAATGTCAACAGATGGTCAATAAAACATCATATAATATCCTGAGGGCACCACCATCTGAAATCTTAAATCAACAACACTGTTCATGAAACCTCATCAGTGGTTTAATTAAACTTCCTCAGCTGGTTCATGAAACCTGACCAACCCATCACTAACAAACCGCTGTTACATAGACTCATGCTGTGAAGACAACTCACAGTGGTTCCCTCCCTTCTGGCCGAAGGTGGTGGCCATGAGTGTGAGCAGCGAGAGCCAGAGAGGCACGAACACACACACGTAGCTCAGGCTGTTGTGGCCGTCCAGCTTGTGCACCAGCAGGATCTGAAAACACGCCGGCGTTACGAGGCAGAAGCTCAAACGGCAGCACGATCCGGAGCGATTAAAAACCTCAAAGGTGAGCAGAGGCACGACGATGGTCATCCAGCTGATCGCCATGGTGATGTGAGTTCGCCGCTGCTCTGCTATGATGTCAATGGAGCGCAGGAAGAGGACGGACCAGATGATGTAATAAAGCACGACCAGGCACAGGAAGGACATGAGGATCCACAGAGGAACACACACCACCTGCACACACAAAATGTTGTTCTACCTTGAACGATTTAAATGTACACTTGATCAATACAAATACTCCATTTTATCACAATGAAACTCTCAAATTATCAGCCGATTGACATAGTTAGAAAATGTTTTTTTCAATAGAGCAAATGGAGAAATAAATGTGGATTTTGTTGTCTGAGGATCGATTAAAATGCAATAAACATATTTCCCTCCTTTCTCATGGTTAAACCTAAACAATGAAACTAAACTAGGTAAAGAAAGTATTTTGATTTTTGTTCATTATTCTGAAGTAAAATAATAGTTAAAAGGGACATTTGAAATGTCAAAAACACTATATTGTTTCAAAGAGATTTTCTCACTTACTAATGTGACAGGCGCGAACACATGTATTTGAAGACATTCTTTTCAGTTACACAGCTCTAGCTGAACTACTTTCACCATTATTGCTTTTTTCATTAAATCATTGTTTTTGTTGAATAAAGTGCTTCATATTCCATGATTAATAGTAGCTTTAATGACCCGTTTTGCTTTTCTCAGGTGGTTAGGCTAGTGATTTAGATTGGGATACATTTAGTTTGGGGGAAAACATGTCCCTTTTTTTGATTATTCTGTTTCACTTTTTGTGCAGGAACAATTGGAATTTAATTTTAAATATGGACAAATAACAGCATTTCAGACCCTGGAAAATATACCAAAAAATTAAGAATACCTTTCCATTTGGATTTTTTCTTTTACTTTATTATACATTATTCAAATATTTGAACTATTAAATGAGTAATTATAGATAAAACAACTACAACTAAACTGCAACAAAACATTTTGTTTTCTTTAACCCCTCAGTGCTAACAAAGACAGGTGAAGCAGACCTACTCACCAGCCAGGGCCAGTTGATGATCCGGTCCAACCTCAGTGCGATGAAGATGAACTGCAGAATGTTGACTGAACACAGAACCTCCAGCTGAAGACAAGGACAAATGATAAACAGATCTGCATGGATCAAGTACATGTGGTCCAGTCTACCTCGAGGGAGCGGTCATGACGAAAGCCCCAGACGCAGGCAGCTACTGAGACAGGTGACACGAAGAAGAGCGGCATAAACACCAGGAGCCAGAAATAGTTTCCTCTGGCCACTCGGTCACACACCAACACCTCAAACATCAGCAGCAGAACATGAAGACCGACTGCGATTAGCATGGCCTTGAACTCCACACATGTTTCCCCCTCAGCCCTGTAAAACATGAAAAAAGAGACACACAAGGAAGGAAATTGAATTATATATTGCACAAAATCATGTCTTATGTCTGGCTTGAATACGTGAACTGAACCCTTTTTATCTTCCAAAGCATTTCGTCAAAAACAGGTTTAAACTTACTCTTCAATATTTTCTTGAAACTTGAACTTAAGAGTTTAAATAACCCTAATCAATGTCAGTATGTTTTAAAAAAAAACATTACAACTTTGCACTGTTGATTTTAGTTCAGAGCTAATGCTAGAAAACTAAAATTGCTACATTCCAGCAACAATAACATTGTTGGATTTAGGATCTGCCTTGAGCAAAACATAAAATTAGACTATCCTAGATTTACATTTAACATGAATGCAAGCTGGAAACCATGTTTCGATTGAAACATGTAGCACAGCAGTACTAACGCTGGTCAGTTTTGCTCTTTGAATCTTGTTGATAATGTCAACAGTTTTGATGTCCCATCTCATCTTATTACTCTTTATAGTTTCCTGTTTGTGATGTGTTCAAATCAGTGGCCCTTTAAATACTGTGACTGAGAAACAATGTATCCTTGTCTTGATATAATATTGGTGTACGACACTTTTGCCTTACACCACAAAATAAAAACTGTAGTCAGTGAAGTAAAATAAATTCACCTTAATGTTACCAATAGCAGTCTCCCAATCATCCATGTTTAAGAATGTATTTGTTTTAAATACGTTTGTTCAATATTTTGTTTGAAGAGGTCAAAGCAACATGAAGACTTCTTTGAGCTTCTACATTTATTTTTAATACAATTTAGTATATGAATTGCAGGAATAACTACATAAAAACACAAATAAAATAAATAAACCCCACAATTGGGCCACTCTTCCAGCATTTACCTGTATTGTGGATTGTGTGCCCAGACTCCTGTGCCCACAGAGGCTCCGATGATGACCAACAGTTTCCACAGCCATATTGGGGTGAACACAGCCCAGTAGCTCCACTGAATAACTCCATCCAGTCTCAATGATAACAGCACAGAGAAGAGTAGAAGACAGGAGTAGATCAGGAATTTACTGAAAGGGAAACAAAATGACACGTTAAGCATTTTAGGGCAAACAAACTTAACATTTCCATAAGACAAAGCTCTAATTTGTAGATAAAAAGGGGTGGTGAAGCATGACAAGTAGTTCAGGGTAGAACTGCTGCTCTTAATCCCCATAGAGACAACAGAAATATGGTGACAACTTTTCAGGAGTCACCTGTGAGGAAGTCCCAGGCAAACCCAGGACACTTTGAAAGGAGTGCATTTCAAGTAGAGCTGGAGGTTTTTCAGACTTCAAATCTATGGCGCTTTCCTTTTGTTTCTGCATCACATAATGTCAGGTTGGCAAAATAATTATTTATTTAAGAAAATTCGTTTTTTTTAGAGCACATTAACTGTGTTGGCAATTTTTTTGATGTACACACAATTTGGGGAACTACCGGAAATAGAACAGAGACAAAGTGTACACAAACATTAAAAAATAATGTAACGACATTAAAAAACGGAGAAGTCAACCTTAAAACTGATCACAAACGAGAAAACGTAAACCATAACAAATGTAGCATTCAAGCTAGGCCTAGCTAGCCGAGTCTGCTACTGCTACCCAATAATTAACATTCAGGGAAGAACATTTAAAGTGTCTCTATTAGAACCACAGATAAATAACCCTTTAAAATGCGATTTAAAAAAAGTTTCGTAAACTACGTGTTGTAGTTACTGAGTGTAATACTAGGTTGCTACAAGGCTAGCTAGGTGTTACCTCGGGTTAAAGTCTTGGAACAGTCCCCTTAAATTCATGTTGTGACCGACGCCTGTTCGCCAGGATGCTTTAGTGGGGTTAACGGATTAACCCGCAAAAAATCCATGTGTCAAAGGCCCTTTAAGTTTCATTTTAAGATCTCTGGGCGTTCGTAATATTTTTGTTTTTTTTCTAGAGCAGTCGCATATGCGGAAATGACGTCACGTAACTGCTCCCTCTCGAGGTCCCATTACGACACTGCCGACCAGTGGTCAAATTGTGCAAATTATGTCCTTGATCCGCGGTTGATGAAAATACCTCCGAATTATTTTAAATAAGAGAATTGAGCGATGTGAGTACATTGGAATGATAACTTTATTCAGCCGTCCACATTACACCAGGATATACTGCAATTGTTTATCAAAGAGAAAATCAGCTGTGGAGAGACAACAAAAAAGGTATGAACATAAAAACAAAACACGTTATTCTTATTTATCATCTATAGAATCCTGCACTTTTCATGACGTATCCGAATGTGATCTGAACAGCGTGGATGAGGATCGCAGCAAAGCAGCCATGCAGATCCAGGGAATGTTGTTACAGGCTCTAGCAAAGCTTTAAAAGAAGGTTAACTTCTGATCTGTGTGAGGATGAGACTGGACATTCACTTGCAATATAAAAAATGTTGCATAACAGATAATGATCCAAGAAAACGGAATGAGTGGTTACAAAATACAGAAACAATATTTAATAATACAGAGATTAAAGGAGGTTTATAAATAGCACAATGCCAGACAGTTGAAGGAAAAACATTAGCAGTATACGAGCAAACAGTATGGTTGAAACTAAACAAGTGCATTTGAATACATGGGTAGGAATTTTCAATGTAAAAGACAAATTGTTTAGGATTCTGTTCATCGAAATGTGGGATTTATTAATACTTGATGCTTAAAATGGTGCCTTCAGTGCACCAGCTCCAGCTGGCTGCTGGAGAAAGGCAAGACCCCGCTGACATAGTAGGCGATGCCTAGTGAGAGGAGAGCGATGACCACCAGCAGCAGTAGGACCCTCCAGAATCCCAGGTCCTCCACAAACTCTTGCCAAGTGGTCCTGAAGCTGGACAGCACCCCCTCGCTGCTCTGTAGGTTTGGGTTGAGTAAAGAGTGACTCTCCATCGCGCTGGAACACCACAAGAAGGAAAAATAAAATGTCACATACTCCAGCTGCTCATGGGTCAAAAGATTATCCCAGAAACATAGAAGACAGTGAAAGAAACGTGAATATGTATCGACTCATCAGGTCAATTTAACAGAAGCTCTTCTAATTAAGTGTGAAAAAACATAGACATATGGCATTACACAATACTGTCTATTCAACAGCACCTTTTTTGTTTCTTTGGCTGTAGAATCTTTAATCTAAATCTTGTATGCTCTACATTAAAATAAATTGTATGCAAAATAGAACAATTCGATTTTTTTTTTAATTTCCAAATAACATGTAAATATTACGTTTTTTCCTGTGCTGCAATTAAGCTTCTAGCCGCTAGATGGCAGCAATCATTATGTCCTCTGCGATTACAGAAATAATGAAATTGTTCGAGATCCAGGCCATGGCTGAGGACGAGAGGATACAGGCGTCACCAGCAACTATTGAAGCTATTATTTGGACATATTTTAAATATGTACTAATAAGCTGAGTCATGCTGTCTGTAGATTCTAGAACACCAGAAACAAATATATCCTTGTTCCTACTGTATCCCGATATAGTCCAGTATATTGTATCGTTGCCCCGGTATCGTGATATGCATCGTATTGCCAGATTCTTGCCAATACACACCCCTGCTGGTAATGTCCGACTAGCTTTGTGAATGCATTACCTCTCACTGTCAGCCATCTGCATGGTCTCTAGTTTGGAGTGGGTTCCTCTGTTGAAACCTTTCACCTCCTGCTCTTCCAGGCCCTCAAGCAGTCGTATTGCATCCTTGTTGACACCACGTCTTTTGGCGAGGACCAGCGGAGTGGACCCATTGTGGTTACTGTGGTAGACAGTTAGTAAAAGCATCCAAACAAAAGGTAATCACCAGAAATGTTGAGATACAGGAATCTTACCAGATATCAATCTTCAGCCCGTTGGACACCAGGAACTGTATCGTGTCCACATGACCGCACAGATGCAGCGCGGTGTTTCCTTGGTAATCTGTGGCTAAAAGGTCTGCTCCGAACTTGTGGAGGAGGCGGCATATGTCCACGTTCCCCCGCGCCGCAGCTAGGTGCAGACCAGTGCGCCCACGGTTGTCACGGATGTTGGGGTCACATCCCGTCTCAAGAAGCCTCTTGGCGAAGGCCAGGTCTCCGTCGATGCATGACTGGAGCAGAGGTACACTGGTCTGCGACGAGTCGTTGATAAAGACATAGGACATGTCCGAGTGGGTATCAGAAAATTCCAGCGTAGCTTTGTGGGGGAGAAGAACAGAACAACAAAAAATCAGTTGCTTAAATCAACGTTTGAAGAACTTAACGTCTGAAAAATCCTCACAATAAGGTCACATTTAAACTATACAGCTATACATGTGGTAAGTATCAAGTAATAAGCTTCTAGCGTGGAGCAATATCTATAAACAAGCCAGTTCATTTTGGCTGCTCTTTCAAGGTAAAACAAAGACTTGACTGTGGAATAAAACATGGTTTTGAGTTGATCATAATGATGCGCAGGATCCGTCATATGTGTGGCTAACGTCAGCTAACCCTGAAGATATTCTCTAAAATCTTTATCAGATTTCAAGAACAACAACGCACATATCATACATCATTGTGGTCTTTTGTCTGGCATCTACGTTTCTCACCTGCTTTTGTTTCCCCAATCAGTTGAGAAATGGTATTTTGCTCTTTTCGAGCTAACGTTGCTCACAGTGTTGTTATTGTTAGCGTTCTTCCTCGATTTTTCCGCAGTGACGTCCGGAACTGCATTTCCTAGTCTACCGCCCCCCTCAGGAAGAACAGTGTCAATCCATACAGCAGTCGAACTCTTTCATTTTTAGGAGTTGTGGAGAGACAGTCGGAAGTGATAAGAAGCAGGGTTAATAATAAAAGATTGTTTTCATTTAAACAATATCTCAGCAGGAAGAAAGTAGCTTAGTTAACAATATAATCATATACTCAATACAATAACCATACCATGTGGTAATTACAACTAAACGGCAAATATGAGCAAAACATTAAATGTTTTTTGCGGGGTTTGTTATGGATAATAAAAGCCCGGGAGAATATTAATATAAAACATATTTTTCATATATGTATTAGTATAACAATGAAAAAATCACATTATTAATTCATTGACTTAATTTTGATTCCTTAGGCTCAGGATGTGGTGTTGTAGTCACGCAGGAGAAGATGGTCACTGGGACACTAGCTGGATGTGGCGCTGGTTCCTCCTGGCTAAGTTTTCTATCCGTCAATCTTCAGTTTCCCTTTACATTACATATTATGAGAAAGAGAAAATGGACCTCAATAGCTTCTTCCTTGACCCGGCAAGTGCCTTTGGCTCAGCTCTCTCTAATCACCACCCCCTCTCATAGACCACATATAGTACTCTGGTCGCCTTCACTGTAGACTGTGTTCATAATAGATTTCACAGGTTCATGGGAGAGTGGAAGAGGCCTGTCAGGACTGTGTTATACAGACTTGGCAACAAATGCAGAGCAGCATGGATGGAAAGACAAAAGTAGCAGCTGGTGGATATTGCTTAAGCACAAAGATTCAACAACCATCGAAGGATCTGCTCGCCTACAACTAGGCACGTTACAATTCTGCACTGGACACGAACCGCTCGAGTGCAGTGCGGATTTCACGATCCGTCAGTGTTGCAGCAGAGGTCCCTTTGGTTGGTTCTGTGGGTAAAGGAAACGCATTAGGGCAGGGAGGGGAACGTCTAGCTTCAAGATCAATTTAGCTCGCCATCCGATTGTGGAAAATATGTACTTGAGTTCACATGTTGCAATCGCTTGGTCTGGCCAGGCATGACCTATGACATTGTCAAATGGGTGAGATATGATTTTGCTTGTGTCACTACATTTTTTGTCTTGAAGGTGTCTTAATTTGCGGTTCGTCAGTCTCCACAACGCCTAATAAAGGATCTAGTAAAGTACACGCAGATAAAGGCAAATATCTGGGAACACGCGCACACTTAACATAGTCTAAAAGATGTATATTCATCCTTTTTCCTTTTGCTTCATCTGACAGGTTATCCAGCCGTTTGATTTGGTCGGCATTGATTTAATTGGTAAACTGGCGACAAGTGCAAGTGGCTATCAGTATATCCTGGTCCTTGTTGACTACTTTACTACATGATGTTGTTGGATTTCTGTAACTTCTCTTGCTTGGGATGGATGTGTATCAAGCCTGTGGAGGTCATGTGTTTCACTCACTGTTGGTGACGATTGACCCATATACATCGTTTTATTGGGACATAAAACCGATGGATCCAAATGTGGAGTTGGATAGTGAGGTAAGGTAATGATGTTGTGTTGTGGATAAATTATTATTGTCCTGTCAGTAATTTGTAGTTGCAATGTCATTTCAGTCAATCAATGCATATATTGTACTATTGATTAGAAAACATTCAATGACCTTCTCTTTTGTCATGTCCAGCCTGTGGAATGGAAAGATTCCAGGGATCAAGGTGTGTAATTTGTATAAACAAAAGATTTTCTTTAAATCAGACTTAACGTATGAACAATATGTTTATATTGTGAGCCATCATTTCTCAACCATCTTCAGATAACTCCCTTAAAAGACCACATCATTCTGGAAGTTATTTATGAAAATAATCACTGGAAATTGGCAGTAAGAGGACAAAATGAAAAAAGAAAACATTGTGACACCACCTGATGTACAAAATGTATACAAACTGTACCACATGTTGTATTGCTTGCTTTCTTTCTAATGTGACACTAATGTGATGCAATTGACATTTTTTTTGTGGTGAAAAGGAGGTAGAAGATGACTTCAATTAGGTAATTGTATAATGAAATCCAAACATTTATCATTGATGTGTCCTCTCCTTTCCCAATTGTGCAAGAAGGTACCATCAAACTTGTGTCAACCGTCCAGATGTACAATCAGACTTCATTTGTTTTGCCTGTCTATTTTAGGAATCAATAAAGTTTTACCTTACCTTACCTTTTATGAACCATTTTTATTTTCCTTAATAAAGCCTATGCAGGTTAATGAGTTCAATTTCTATGCAACCTTAAACCTACAAACCTTTAAATCTACAAATGTTGATTATGGAGCCAAAGGCTTTATTAGTCGTACTGCTACAGTTTGGTTTGCAGGAGAAGTTTTAACACAGCAAGCTCTTTTTTATTGTCTCATGTTGTGACTTGAGCTTTCTCTGTTGCAAGGTGTCACTCCCGAATTACATTTGACGTAGTAGGACTCTTCGGAGAGATTGGTCGATGATGAATCAAAACACCACACAAAGTCAGAATCAAGATTCAGCCTGATGAGGAGGAGAACCTAGCCAGCTCAATACAAGTTCCGAACTTGCTCCTGCAGCTGCTCACTAAGTTCTGATCTCCTACAGAGTTCAGGGTCAATTTATTGTACAAGTTCAAGAAGTCACAAAAGGTTCAACATACGTCATCATTTCCTGGAATGCTATTCTTTACGTAGAGTTCTTGGTATTTTGCATCGTTTTCTTACCGGGGCCTCTGCGGTCAAGGTGTCAGACAGGATACCGTAACAGATGTTTCTCCATGATGCTGATACATTGTTCATGAGCATACAGTTTTAACACATACTTTCTCAACACCTACTGCTAAACAGCTTCATGTAATGATTGCTTGTATACACAGTTATTATTACCGTAACTTGACATACTGCGCAGCTTAATATAATGCGCAATTCAATAGAATGCGCAACATAATATTTGACATACTCCACACTCATCAGTAAACTTCCAAACCTCCAGTTGAAATAAAGTTTTAACAGGTTTATCTTTTCCCACATAGTTTTACTTAAACTGAATGAACCCTTCTATAGATCTTTCTTTTATGATTTGTAACTTTAAAATAAAATTGAATTGAATATACTTCACCACATTTCAGCTAAATTAAAGTCTGCTAAGATGATAGTAGCATATGTAGCAAACAATTTCCCGAAGGAGACCTCCTGAGGGATCAATAAAGTTTTACCTTACCTTACCTTATGTTCAACTAATGTTGATCAATTAAGACAGCCACACCCCCAACTGGCTGAGCAGGGGAACCACATTTCGGCAATTTAGAAATAATGTGTTTGGGACACATGTCCACCATACGCCCGTGATATATGGCTGTTTTGTAATAAACCACACTTGTGAATATATGGTTAATTTAACAGCGGACACCTGCAGAAACGCACAGTCATCATAGAGAGAGTTTAGCGTCATGTGGGCGAGCAGTTTTCTGATGTGAATGTTTTTGATCGAGTAGCCCATGGTGGCGGTGGGTTTATGGTACGGACAGGCATTGTGAATGTACAGAGATACCGTTAAGAGATCATGAGGCCCATTGCTGTGCCATACATCCAAGAACATCCCCTTATGTTACAGCATTAAAATGCATGGCCCCATGTTGCAAAGATCTCTACACAATTCTAGGAAGCTGAAAACAGCTTTCCACTGGGGTAAGTTTAGGCTTGTCCCTTAAAGCCTGGGCACACCACCAACTGTCGGGCGTCTGAAGAGAACCTTGACAAAAAAGCCTCGTAACACACCAGAGATGTGTACGTTCAGAAGAACGGTCGGGGTTTTCACCCGTTGAATGAAAGACAAAATAAAAAATATGGTATGATAACAACAGGAATTTGAAGCGAATGGCATTGCATGGTCTTCTTGATGTGGAAGAAAGACGTTGCATAAAAAAACGCATTTAGTGGGTGAAGTCCTGGATCTCACAGCAGCAGCTCGGAGGCTTTTCCGTACATGTGTTGAGCAAGATATAGGGAAAGAATTGTGATGATCTACAATGATCATTAAAGTCATGTCAACAATATTGTCTGTATCATTAGCATAAAATGACCATGTTAGAATCAGACATGGTGATAATGGAATGTACAAATGTTGAGATGAGGTTGCATGTGAATAGGACAACAAGTCAAGACATTAAGGTAATGAATGAGTTCATGGAGCAGGAGGTGATGAGATGTGTTCAATGTTATAATGTTCACTGGAGGCATGTGAAAGGTCCAGATTACCACGTCTAGACTGTGCCGCATTGAGATGCTTCATTCACATACTTATCTAATGTTTACTATTTACACTTCAGTTTCATTGTCCTGCGCCGATTGATCATCGAGTCCGACGGACACTCCGACTCCAGAGTGGGCGAGACACACCACAGGGACTCGGGGCGCCGACCACACGGGATTGCCTGACGCCCAATAATCGGTGCAGTGTTTCAAGGCGGACAGAGGAGGTCTCATGTACATAATAAACACTGGTGTAGCCCGGGACACGTCACTTTGAAGAAAGTCTCATGTACATAATAAACGCTGGTGTAGCCCGGGACACGTCACTTTGAAGAAAGTCTTGTGTTGTCAGGATTTAGAACTGTTGGCCGCCAGCCTGCGGCCATACTATCTACCAAGCAAGTTCAGTCCTTGGGAATCCATGTTGGTCACCTTACAGCTTCTTAATGACCGACCTAAAAATAACATCAAAATATCTCCATTGTGCTAGTCTGTAATGTCCCTCTTGTATTTAAGGCAACGTTAGAAATTGTTTGGGGAAACAAACAAAGTCATCAGTTTTACATTTAAATATTATTTAATCATACTTATTGCTTCTTTTTTTTGTTGTTGGTGGGGTAGCGGTATCTTTCCTATGTCCAAAGGTTAATACAAACAAAGATGAAATCTTCCTCTTCTTCCCTGGAGGCGTTTCACTGCTTCAGTCTCCATCTTTGGGGGAAGAAGAAGAAAACTTAAGCATCAACAGAATTAAGTCAGACGACACTAAAGGAATGCACCAGGACTCAGGCTCATTAAATCAGTTTTAACCCTCAGTGGTATCAGGCAGAAGCTGTAATCACTTGCAGCACTAAAGTTTAGAACCAGCTTCCCAAAATCCAGTCTCACCTCCGCCACCTTTATGAAGTCCATGTTCTTCCGTAGAACATCCTCGCTTTCATAGAACTTGTTTTTGGCCGCTGCACGTCCAATGAACGTCGGGTGGAAGATCAGTCCGTACTTTGAGGTGTCTGTGGGACTAAGACCGTTTTCAAACTACAAACCCAGGCGTCCTGAAGAGCGAGCAAGACCAAGAGATTCCAAAAGGTAAGAGGGGGAGAGGGATCACTGCTACTGCCCAGCCCTGCCATTACCGCAACTTCTGTTCCCCAGCAGGGGGTGCTGCCCAAGTACCTGATCAGGGCCTTCTCTCCTCCCCAGGATCTGGACGTAGAGGCCGGGCACTTGGCCAAGTTGGTCAAACTGCCAGCACGGGAGATGAGACAAGCACCAACCTGAGAGAAGATGAACATTAATGCAACACCAATCAAAATGAGATGCAAAGCTATGAATATGCGCTCTATGGAGCATCAGCACGAGCGGAAGTTCTTAACACAGAGGTTCAGGGGATTGACAGATTTTGGTTAAAACATCATTGTTCCGGAAATCCAGCAACAACAGTTACAGACACTCACCACTTCTCCGATCAGAGCCGCGAAGTTTGGAGCCACCTGGCTCATCTTGGATCGCAGATACTCCTAGAGCTGCAGTCTGTAATCAGAGACAGAGACACGACCCGTTTGGAGAACATCTCGATGTGGATGAGGTCGATGGGAGAGATGTCCATGCCGGCAGGACAAACGCGAACCAGCTAAAGCAACAGTTCTAAGATTCCCGACCGCAAAGAAAATGAGTTTCTCCCGACAGGATCCGCAGAGAAGGTTTATCCTTTCACTACAGGTTTATGAGAGGGCTTCTCTTCCCCACTGTGTTAGTCACCAAGACACTTCACAGTCTAAGATGGGCAATAAAAGGGGTTCATAAACTGGAGTACCCACAAAAGAAAAGCTCGCCCATAGAGGAGCGAGACGCGTCAAGAATGGCCTGAGCTTTGGACGCGTCCATCACTATATCTTCCAAACCTTTCAAACTCTCCTCCTACAGCTCCTTCCTGTTACCGTTGAGCTGAGCCATACGGCACTGCAAGGAGTTTTCTGAAAACACCTTGATCAGCTTTGTGAAGTCTTTTAAAAAATAAATACCCCAAGAAATGGCATTGATGTTCTTCAGGGCCGTCTGTGCTGACTTGAAGGGAAAGAAGGCCACAAGACTGACCATGATATTCAGCACACTAGCCTCCACCTGACACAAACATTAGAAAACGTCTCTGAATGGACCCCCAGGAATGAGGCCAAAGGAAGTAAACCCACCTGCAGCAGAAGCATGCTGGTCTCCACCACTTCTTTGACAGCGAACAGAGCATAACCAGAGGCATGCTCGAACAAAATGTTCATGAGCATGATGGCTTGTGGAGGAACACGAGGACGATGAAGAACCACGTGGTGCCATCATAAGATGCACATTTACGTTTGAGAAGTCAAACGTTTAAACAAATCTGGTAACACCAACAAAGTGTGTGGTAGATTTAAAGACAGAAGGAAATGGATGTAGTGTGTATGCAAGACCACGCCCTAGGAACCACGTGTTGGCCAGGTCTAAGCAGCGAAGTAGAGTCAGGCTAAGTTGCATTAGATGATATATCAAACTTGATCGATCCCTCTGGGAAATTGTTTTTCCAGTCAGCACACAGCAACACAGACGATAGACTCATTTATTTAAAAAAAACCAGAACAAAGTTTCTTTAAAAGAAAGTGCAAGATTACACAATTCTAAAGATAAACATAGATCCAAGAAAAATAACAAAGATGAACATAGAATAGACTCATCTCTTCACTCCACTCATAACCCCAAACTCAGAATTATACAATCCAATAGCACGAGGAATGAATGAGTCCCTGAGTCTATTAGTGTTGCATCATGGGAAGGAGCAGTTGAGAAAGTTTGGAGTGTTACAAAAGCAAACTACAAGAAGATTTAAAATAGAGAGATAGTGAGAGTCAATAATGGTGATGTGTACGGCTATGTCGAGTAAACCAGGAAGATTTTCATGAAGCGTGTGTTGATGACGTTCCAGGCCTAGTGAACAGGCAACTTAAAAAAATAATAATAATAATAATTCCTCGACTTAGTTGAACCTGCGCTGACTGTCGAGCGTCGGGCAGTCCAGTGTAGTCTGGCCCGGTCTCTCGGAATAAATGCCTTGTGCACACCAAAGAGACTGTCGGCAAAAGTGTACATTCTGCGCAAGTGCGAGGTCTTACGGGTTATGGTGCGGCACGTGACGTCAGAGAGAAGTAAAAATCGGCGCTGTGTTGACACACCTCAAGCCTCACATGTGACGTCACGGAAGTGTCTGCACAAGTCAACTTGAAATTAAATTTTCCATTTATTTTTCTACACTTCAAGCATTAATTTCATTTTCAGGGTATTGTACACAGTCACGACTTTGACCCTATCTTTTTTTGTTTTTGTCTGCACTTTACTATAGTTGCCCCTCTTCTGTTGTTCTTTCTTTTTCACTGTTTTGATTTTATCAACATTCTCTGAGCTGCTACTCCCCCTTTTTCTAAGACCATTATGATTAATTCACTGTGCCTTGCGATTTTCAATTAGAGTGCACAGCGTTAGGTTACTTTTTATTTGTAGTTTGTGAGACACATTTGTCCAGAATGCCAATAACGATACGGTGCAGGGCATCCTTCACTATGGAGTATACTTCGCTGTCTGCAGGATTTTGAAACATGATGATTATGTCACAGCTTCAATATATAAATAATATATATTGAAGCTATATACAGTGGGGCAAAAAAGTATTTAGTCAGCCACCGATTGTGCAAGTTCTCCCACTTAAAATGATGACAGAGGTCTGTCATTTTCATCATAGGTACACTTCAACTGTGAGAGACAGAATGTGAAAAATCCAGGAATCCACATTGTAGGATTTTTAAAGAATTTATTTGTAAATTATGGTGGAAAATAAGTATTTGGTCACTTCAAAAAGGAAGATCTCTGGCTCTCACAGACCTGTAACTTCTTCTTTAAGAAGCTCTTCTGTCCTCCACTCCTTACCTGTATTAATGGCACCTGTTTGAAGTCGTTATCTGTATAAAAGACACCTGTCCACAGCCTCAAACAGTCAGACTCCAAACTCCACTATGGCCAAGACCAAAGAGCTGTCGAAGGACACCAGGAAAAGAATTGTAGACCTGCACTAGACTGGGAAGAGTGAATCTACAATAGGCAAGCAGCTTTGTGTGAAAAAAATCAACTGTGGGAGCAATTATCAGAAAATGGAAGACATACAAGACCACTGATAATCTCCCTCGATCTGGGGCTCCACGCAAGATCTCATCCCGTGGGGTCAAAATGATCATGAGAAGGGTGAGCAAAAATCCCAGAACCACACGGGGGGACCTGGTGAATGACCTGCAGAGAGCTGGGACCAAAGTAACAAAGGTTACCATCAGTAACACACTACAACGACAGGGAATCAAATCCTGCAGTGCCAGACGTGTCCCCCTGCTTAAGCCAGTGCATGTCCAGGCCCGTCTGAAGTTTGCCAGAGGGCACATGGATGATACAGCAGAGGATTGGGAGAATGTCATGTGGTCAGATGAAACCAAAGTAGAACTTTTTGGTATAAACTCAACTCGTCGTGTTTGGAGGATGAAGAATACTGAGTTGCATCCCAAGAACACCATACCTACTATGAAGCATGGGGGTGGAAACATCATGCTTTGGGGCTGTTTTTCTGCTAAGGGGACAGGACGACTGATCCGTGTTAAGGAAAGAATGAATGGGGCCATGTATCGTGAGATTTTGAGCCAAAACCTCCTTCCATCAGTGAGAGCTTTGAAGATGAAACGTGGCTGGGTCTTCCAGCATGACAATGATCCCAAACACATCGCCCGGGCAACGAAGGAGTGGCTCCGTAAGAAGCATTTGAGAGTCCTGGAGTGGCCTAGCCAGTCTCCAGACCTCAACCCCATAGAAAATCTGTGGAGGGAGTTGAAAGTCTGTGTTGCTCGGCGACAGCCCCAAAACATCACTGCTCTCGAGAAGATCTGCATGGAGGAATGTGCCAAAATACCAGCTACTGTGTGTGTAAACCTGGTAAAGACCTATAGTAATCGTTTGACCTCTGTTATTGCCAACAAAGGTTATATTACAAAGTATTGAGTTGAATTTTTGTTATTGACCAAATACTTATTTTCCACCATAATTTACAAATAAATTATTTAAAAATCCTACAATGTGAATTCCTGGATTTTTTTTTTCACATTCTGTCTCTCACATTTGAAGTGTACCTATGATGAAAATTCCAGACCTCTGTCATCATTTTAAGTGGGAGAACTTGCACAATTGGTGGCTGACTAAATACTTTTTTGCCCCACTGTATATATTTTCATCAATTTACAAGATGCAAAGTGAGCGAAAAAAAAGAGAAATCTAAATCAAATCAATTCTTAAAGGTACATTTGCACAAAGTCAAGGGTTTTGTAGGATTCTAGTGAGGTGTATGATCGACCAATTATACCAAACAGGTGCTAATGATCATCAGTTTCACAAGTAGGTTGAAACACAGTCATGAAGTCCTACAGTTGTGTAGGAGCTTAAAACTGGGTGAGGAACAAACTCTGCTACCGAGGTGAGGTTGTGGAAGTTTCATGTCACTGGTCATACACCATGGCAAGACTGAGCACAGCAACTAGACACAAGGTAGTTCTACTGCATCAGCAAGGTTTCGCCCATACGAACTGGTGCAGGAAAATGGCAGCAGGTGCTCTGGACTGATGAATCAAATTCTGAAATATTTGGCTGTAGCAGAAGGCAGTTTGTTGTGCTACAATAATGAGTGTCTATAGGCAACAGTGAAACATGGAGGAGGTTCTTGCAAGTTTGGGGCTAAATTTCTGCAAATGGAGTTGGAGGTTTGTTCAGAACTAATGGTTTCCTTAATGCTGAGAAATACAGGCAGATATTTATCCATCATGCCCCAAGCATACAGCCAATGCCATTAAGAAACATCTTCAGTGTAAAGAAGAAGAAGTCCTGGAAGTGATGGTATGGCCCCCAAAGAGCCCTGATCTAATTATCATTGAGTCTGTCTGGGATTACATGAAGAGACAGAAAGATTTGAGAAACATCTACAGAAGATCTGTGGTTAGTTCTCCAAGATGTTTGGAACAACCTACGAGCCGAGTTCCTTCAAAAACGCTGTGCAAGTGTATCTAGAAGAATTGATGCTGTTTTGAAGGCAAAAGGTGGTCACACCAAATATTGATTTGATTGACATTTCTCTTGTGTTCATTCACTGCATTTAGTTAATTGATGAAAATAAACTATTAATAATTCCATTTTTGAAAGCATTCTTAGTTTATAGCATTCTTTCACACCTTTTTCTTCTCGCAAATTTTGCCCAGTACTGTAGTTGAAGGAGGAATAGATTAACTTTGTTGATGATAGGGTTACACTCGTGTTGACAGCAATATGGAACCACATGTCTTATAAGTCTTACTCTGTTGAGGGGGAAATAATTGATATCACCAGGTCAAACAACATATACGATTTCAAACTTTATTTCAAAGTGAATGAGCACAGAAACATTTACATGAACAGACAATTTTTTTTGTCATATGTTTCCATCCTCTTTGAGGAAAACTGCACTTTTTCTTCTGTCACTCCAGGCACTTGAAACATTTTGAGGTCAACCAGACAATCAGAAGTATGGTCGCGCCTGCCAAGTCATCAGCACGAATATAGTTCCCCCTTTCTCTCATAATATTTAATGTACAATATCTTCCCGTTCCCGACTGTCTCAGTAAATAAATCCAGGGGATAGCATTGTGAAATCGGTAAAATAATTACAATCTAGATTACAAAACAGCAAATGGAGACATGAAAAAGAGTAAAGTTAGAATGTGATGCATAAACAGGGCTACCAGCAGAGAGCCAGACACTGTGGTCCTAGTGGTTACGAATACACAGTAGCGTTTAAAGAACTATGAAGTTGACACTTGTTTAAACTCGATGAGATATGGTGAATATTTTTTAATCAAAATAAGAATATCTGGGAAATACAGTAAGCACTATGTACAGCAACAATAAACACGTGTCTGTTCACTTCCTGGGACAGATTCAGTGAGAATGACCGAGTTTGAGGAAATAAACACAAGTTTGGTTGAAGCATCGAGTCGGTCTTGTCTCTATAGTCTATAGTCGTTTTTTTGGTTCACATCAGTGCAAACAGCCAGGTTGACCTGTTTATAGTCATGTCTCCTGGCTTGTTGTTGGGAGCTTATGCATGAAAAAAAGTGCTGGTTGATCTTCAGTGGATGCAGATGAATGACTTTTTAAGCACCATTATAAACAAACCTGAACGGATGATGTCATAAGGACATTGTGCCAGCGACTTTTCATGTTTGTTAGCAAAGCATCATTGGATATGTTGACTAAAAGCTCTTTTTATTTATTTAGTGGGTGACTCAAATGGCTGAGCTTACATCCACACAGCGTTTAAAGAAAAATCATCACGTAGTAGATCTTAAACAATCTTCGAATCAACTTTAACTCGGTTAACTATTACGTGTTGTGACGAAGGTCGCGGTGTGGATGTAGGCTCTGACCAGTGGCCTCCCCCCGATGTGTAGTGTTCTTCGACAAATGTTGGCACTCTCCGAGGTAGCCGAGGAAGTTTCTTGCCAAGAGACACAGAATAAACACGAACAACAAAAACAATAGCACCAATGTCAGTGATAATGTGGAGAATGTTTTCACACTGGGACCCTCCGTCTCACCCCTCCCCCACGCATAAATTGCATTTAAAATACTTTTGCTTTAAAAAAAAACAGTAAGCAGGGAGGAGCTTATTTTCAGTCAGTCATTTTTGCCAATCCTGTGTCACAACCCATCTATATTTCTCTTGAGGAGGCTGATCTTAACTGGATGTTTCCCTCCCTCCCTCTCTTGCCCACCCTGTCTGGGACCTCCGACTACAAGAGCTTGCTGCAGACTTGGCAGCGGCTGACTCTGGATCTTTCCTGGCCTCCCTTCAGAGTTTCCGCCTCTGGAGAGTAGATGAACTCACTGTTGGGCTCAACGGTGGTCAGCCAGAAGCTGTATTTGTTGGAAAAGTAGTGGCAGGTGCCTTTAGCCCCGTTGCACTCGATGAACGGCGTAGCACGGAAGTCCTCCAGGCAGGACCCGGGGGACACCAGCGACTGGCCGCCGCCTTCTTTTCCAGCTGCTGTATGCTGCAACGGAGAAAAAAGACCCATGAGTCACCCAGAAGAATCTCTTTATAAATCATCAAAGCTACCATGATGAACGAGTAGCCGATCCAGAGACTCCTCCAGCCAGGGGGGCATGTGGGGATGCTCAAGTCCTGACTGTGGACAGCCACGGCCTGGGCCGGAGCCTCACACACTGAACACCTGGATCAGAAAGAACCTTTAGACAGAGTGGACGGTCCACTGAAGACTCAGGACATCCTTGATACGTTATGCTCAAGACAGGCATCCAACAAACAATGATCTCAGAAGAGAACATCGGCGTGTACCTGCTGATGTAAGGTCGGATCTCCTCCCGGGCCACGGGCATCATGGGGATAGGAGCAGTGGTGGAGAGCCAGTAGGATTTATCGTTGCGACTAGCGTAGTAGCAGATCTCGTTGGCGGAGCAGTACAGGAAGGGGATGGTGTTGAACCTGGGGAGGCAGGAGCCCGGTTGACCTGAAGTTAAACAAGGTTAGCGTTAGCGTCGTTTGTGTGGATTCATTTGTTGAATCGTTTAATAACAATTGAGGTTCTTGGTTCAACAAGACGGGTCTGAGTTTAAGTACCGAGGTCCTGGTTGTGGGCCTTCTCTTGTCCCTCCACAAACAGAAGACTGTAGCCATCCCATAATTTGGCCATGCCTTGAGGACACATGGGGACCTGGGAGTTTTGGCTGTGCTTGACAAGAGTGTATCCGATGCCAAAGCTGCGTCCCACGCCACCTGGGCTACCTTGCCGACCGACTGCACCAGGGGCACCTAAGAACAGCAAGAACAAAAACCGGAGGACGTTATAATAACAACTATGAAAACGTCACTGACCAAACTCTGCAATCTTAGAATGAGTCTCACCTTGTTCTCCTGTTGGTCCTGGGAAACCAGGTGGTCCGGGATCACCGACCGTTCCTGGTAAACCGGGAGAGCCGGATTGGCCAAGTTTACCCACAGGTCCAGATCCACCTTTGGGCCCTGAGGCAGGAGAGAAGAGGCTTGAGTGACCATCATCAAGATTTATTTTGAGTGTCCACTCACCAGGACGTCCAGGCGTGCCAGGCTGCCCAGGTTCTCCAGGGATACCAGGACTGCCACTGCGACCAGGAAATCCAGCGTCTCCATTGTTTCGTACCACAGGTGGATATCTAACATTCAGCGCAATGCCAGGAAGACCCTTGATACCCCGAGGACCTGAAACACAATTAAAACAGTGATTAGAAAAACACCACAAGATCACTTCCTGTTCTACCAGCAACACATCTGATCGTTCTACCTGGTGCTCCTTTGCGTCCTTTACCACCGTTATAACCAGAATCTCCAGGAAATCCTTTCAGACCAGGCGTTCCACTAAAACCAGGCTCTCCATTATTTCCTAAGAAAGGGTTGCAGTTGTATTTATGTTCAAAGACAAATACCTTAGAAGTGATTCTGTTTCTTACCTTTGAAGCCAGGACTGCCAGGAAGTCCTGGACCAGCTTGGCCTCCTGGTTCACCTTTAGCTCCTGGGGATCCGGGAAAGCCAGGAAGTCCAGGTTCTCCTCTGTCTCCTTGAGATGTGCCAGGACCGGGCGGTCCTGGAAGGCCTGGTAGACCTGGTTGACCTGTTCATCGGTTGAAGAGTCCGAGTTAGAAGGAATAAGCACAAAGTCTATTCGACAAATCACTTACCATATTCTCCGTCCAGTCCAGGTAAACCTGGGTCTCCGTTCGGTCCCAGAACATTAGCGTTGTAAACTTGACCAGGTGGACCGGGCAGACCAGGGAAACCGTTAAGTCCTGGACCACCTTGATCTCCCCGCTCTCCCTTTCGTCCAGGCAGGCCTGGTCCTCCTGGATAAGAAACACCTCTCTCTCCTCTCAAACCTGGGGTACCAGGAGCTCCTGGGCGGCCACCTCCACTCGGACCTGTTAAGAATTTTTTTTCAAATTCAGAAATCCAAGACTAGAGACTAATAATAATTTAAGTATTTGCCAAAACTGTTACCAGGAGTTCCTTGGATGCCTTTAGGTCCAGCGAGGCCATTTAGTCCATCCAAACCCGGCAAACCATCCAAACCTACATGACAATGAGGGAAGATTACAGATCTTTCTTATGTCAAAAAAAGAAAACAATTTGTATTCTGTACCTTTGGGTCCAGGACCTCCTGGACCTCCAGGGATACCTGGAGGGCCATCTGAGCCGCTTCTTCCAGGGTACCCATTCTGCCCCTTCGGTCCAGGGAAACCAGGGGAGCCTACAAACAAAAGGTTAATGAGGAAAGCTGCAGATTTTTCGTTAGACGCCGTTTCACCCATAATGTATATTCACCCATGATTCCAGGTTGGCCGGACTCTCCAGGTCCTCCTTTGTTTCCTGGGAAACCAGGACTGCCCGAAAAACCATTATCACCAGGAAAACCATCATTTCCACGACCACCTCATGGCAAAAACAGAAGATTTTTATTAATGTATAGTTACTTTTTCATGTTTAATGTTGCACATATGTAGCTAAACAAATCCTTTATTGTTGGAACATTCCATCATTAATGGCAATAAAAAGAATTCTGATCCTAACTGACAACAATTTGATAATCCAACAAACATTAAGAAAGGAATCCAGAGTAAAGAACTGCTAAAAGCATCATTTTTAAAAGGTCATGTTTTTTTTGTTGGCATAAAAGACGTCCCCTTGTGTTTCCACTAGCATTCTTATGTAGCAACCCTAAAACAATGTTAAATGAACAGTATAACACCCTTTTGTCACCACATTAACATGGTTTATGTCATGCTATAGAAAGTATGATATGAATAATATGAACTGTTCTTTCAAGACCTCTCAAATTTAAGATCATTTAATCATATTATCCTCGTGGAATAAACAACTTTTACTGAAGATATTAAGATATCTTTTTTAAACTTATGATTAATTATTTACCAGATTATCTGTTTTTAGATATAATTAAAATATAAAAATCAGGGTTTATGATTGCTAAAATAAGAGAAAAATCAGTCTTCCACAGAAATACACTTGTCAACAATTAATTAAAATCTATACCTGGAATTCCTGGATCACCAGGCAGTCCCTTGACTCCAGGACCACCAGGATATGCGTATGATTCGCCAGGGATACCTGTGCAGGAGAACACACAGTTTTTCATACGTGCAGATCCTTCCTGGTCATTTATAACAAAACCCGCCAAATGATATTGATTTCATTTTTAATTAAGGCACCTTTTCCTCCTGGACGGCCAGGTTCTCCAGGGTTGCCAGGAAAACCTGGTAGACCATCTTCCCCCTAAAGAATGCAGTACATCATGAAGTTAACAGCATTTTCTTCTCAGGACTGTGTTTTAACATCGTACCCTCGGTCCAGTCTGACCAGGGAATCCCATGATTCCTGGTTCACCTTTCGGTGCAAGGTAGCCAGGCTGTCCAGGCTGCCCAGGCAAACCTGGCACGCCTGGTGGTCCTCTACTTTGATCTGCAAAACCAGGAAGTCCAGGCAGACCCGAACGGCCTGGTTGTCCTGGCAGACCTCTGTCACCTGGATTCACAAATTTGATCAGGATATTGCTATCATGAGTGTATTACAAAAATACACCAAATATAACCTCTGGGTCCAGGGAAGCCTGGAGGTCCATTGAGTCCAGGGTTGCCAGGATCTCCTTTCTCCGCATACTCATGTCTTGGAGGAGGTGATGGTATTCCAGGGAGGCCGGGATAACCCCTCTCCCCTGAAAGATACAGCCATGAAATTAAGAATTAATCTCCTGTGATTACGAGCTGATAAGAAACATCAGAGTTTACCTTTCGGTCCAAAGTATCCAGGGCCACCTGGAAGTCCATCTCTACCAGGTCCTCCAGGCAGTCCTTTCCCTCCCGGAAACCCAGAAGTACCAGGGGAGCCAGGTCGTCCGGGGAAGCCCATTAGTCCAGGGAAACCTCTCTCCCCTGCAAACATAAAAGTTTCCTGATAAGGTCTGCTACTAATTCTACTAGGACTATTAAATAATACATGTTTTCTGCATCAGGTTCATGTTTTAGAAAGATAGGACTCATTTGGTGATTCCCGAAGATTTATGAAATCATTAAATAAAGACATAAATCAAATTCCATGTTAATCCTTTTGGGCACCAATTATCACAATGTACTTTCAAATAATGTCAAGACTCATGTATAGTATGTAGAAGAAAACTGCCTATGAATATTACACATCATGACAGGGTTGAACTAAACAACATCTTGGGTGATCTTTATAAGTAAATGATGCCAACACAGCATAGATCAACAGAGCTTTATCGTTATATACCCTTTATTCCTGGGATTCCTGGGATTCCATCTCGAGTTCCTGGTCCTGGAGGTCCAGGGGGGCCCCTGGGTCCGGGTGCACCTGGGCCACCGGGTAAACCTGGGGATCCTTTCACGGCAGCACCTCCTGGAATACCAGGATCTCCTCTATCTCCCTTTCTGCCAGGGTAACCTAAGGAAGGGTTGTAGCCAAGCCGGCAAACAAACGTAAAAGAAAACAGAGAACAGTCAGAACAGTCTCACTGACACGAGTTGCTCAGGTTAGGTTGCAGCCCACGCATTAGAAGCACTGTCGGTCATGTTGTTTACACACTTACCTGCTCGGAATGATTACTTTAACTTACCTTATTATCTGTCACTTAATATGATTGTAACAAATTTAGTGCGATTGTTGTGTTGCCATGGCTGGAATTGCACTTTGATAGACCTGGATTTAATTATGTCAAATTCAACTTGTTGTTAATTCAAATATGATAGTATATTATATAATTAGTGTCAATCAACAATGTAAGAACGTAGGTGCAATTCCAGACTGAATTAGCTTTTGTATATTTAAGTATGTCTGTCCTACAGAGGAGCATACTAAAGCTTACATTCTTAAAAATGTACCTCACTTTCAACACATCTTGTTGTCCTACCGATGGACAGATGAGGGATGTGATGAAAGGTGAAAGAGTCTATATTTAAGAATGTATGACAAAGCCTGGGCAAGATGGTTAAACTGCATTAAAATCAGAAGCCTTGGTTGCCTCATGAGTACATAGAAATAATAATACACGGTACATTTATATAGTCAGTATGTTTTGATATATTGGCCAAACATTTTTGTTTATATATTTAAACAAGTAGAAGTTAGTGCTGGCTGAAAAACAAGCCTTAGTTGTTATTGAGAAAACATTTTCTTTCTGATTGTTCCACAGTTGAAATGTCCATATCCAACCAAAACACTGTTTGTTCTCTGCTTTTTACTTTTTTTTACGTTTCCTTTTCTTGAGATTGATAAAGCAAACATTGTTTTTGTACTTTAAAGCCTGATGGTCACAATCTGGTGCACAACTAAACATACTTTGTATTGGACATTTTTCCAGGCAGATATTGGACATTTATGAGAAAAGACTCAATCTCGATTGAATGACATTTCATATTGTCACTAAGTACAAGTTAATGGCCGTCTCAGATGTCGAATCTGAAAAGATGAATTGGATTATTTTCTCCTTCATATCTAGAATGGACTTATACATGTATATAGAGTGGATCTAACCATTAAAATGGAGACACATATTTTGTATCTTCAGAAACTTGGTCTAATTCGAGATATGGACACTTCAGCAGAACAGTCAAAAGAACAAACTTGTAAATACAAAAGGCAGGTGGTCTAGTGCTTAGGACGGAGGGGTTGAAGCACACGGTTGGGAGGGTAGATGGATGTATGAGGGATGGTTTGGGGTAAGAGTATCTCACCTGGGCATCCTACAACGAGTGACCCAACACCAAAAAGTAAAACAAAATGGAGAAATAAAAGAATGAATGGTGATGGAGGTGATAAGGGAGAAAGAAGAGGAGAAAAGTGTAACACAAAAGGAGAGATTTGGGTGATGAGGGCTTAAATACAAAATCAACAATCAAGCATTGTGACACATCAGACTACAAAGTGGGGGGGAAAAGAGAAAGAAGAATGGACCACATAAACGGCTAGTAAACATCATCTGCTTGAAGGAAGTAATAATATTTATAAAGTGATAGTATTGACATTGTTATTTAAGTCAACTACACAACTCTAAATCTGACAACTCACCTGGAGATCCACTCAGGCCCCTGTTGCCTGGAGCTCCTGGTGGGCCGTAAGTGCCACCTGTTTGCTCACCTGGCAAACCAGGAAGACCAGGAATACCAGGCAGACCATCAATTCCACGCTCGCCTTTTGCTCCAGGGTTGCCTGATCGCCCATCCAAACCTGTTGAAGGAAAACCGACTAGTAGTTACACACTTGTTCATCACTAGAGGGGAAATCTAAATAACTAGTGCTGCTTTTGAGTAGCTACAAATATGGTACACATTTTCATCCCAATCAAGTATAACGCTGATCAAAGTTTTGCATTGGAATAAAAAAGAAAAGTGCTAAAAATTTCTCCCCAACCATTTGGTTCCACAAGACCCACCAGAAATTGACGATGCTCCAGGTGTCCCAGGCGGGCCTTTGTCTCCCGGTTCCCCGGGGAAACCATCCTGTCCTGACCTACCAGGAGTTGCTCCCAGGATTTCCCCGGGTGCCCCTTTCTGTCCAGGGCGTCCAGGAATACCATCTTTTCCTCTACCTCCATCCGAACCTATTCCTGGAACACCGGGAAGACCAGGATCGCCTCTCGGTCCAGGGAATCCTAATAAACAAGAAGAAGTTGAAGAGAATGAAGAAAGTGGCGACGATGATGAAGAACTTTTCTCGGCTGCACCGCTGCATGCTGGTTTACCTGGTTGACCCTGCTGCCCTCCGTAGCCGGGGTCACCACGCTCTCCTTTAGCACCATTGAGTCCCGGTCGCCCTGGTTCTCCAGCGAAACCTGGCTGTCCTCTAGAACCTTGAAAATGTAGACAAATATTAAAGTATTTTGTTCCAGTGAAATCATAAAATAAATGGAGTCACAAGTATACTTCCTCCACCAACGGTTCTAGTGTTGTTCAACTTCTCTTAGGCAAAATGATGTCAGGCAGCTCTACTGTAAATTATTTCACTACACAATGATACAAAAGCGGAGTATCTTACCTGGTGTTCCGGGTGTTCCGGGGTACCCTGGGTCTCCAGCTTCACCAGGTATGCGGCAAGGCAACACTTGGCCTATTAGCAGTCAAATACAAGTTAGCATGCACAATAATAGGCTATGTAGTAAATCTTACTGCAAATATATACTTTTTTTATACACAAATCATTTTCATTTATGTAGAAAGTATTACTAAAATAGTTTGTTGATTGTGTGTCGCTTTTCATTCATGCCATCGCCGATTCACAAACTTTTGTTGTTGATTTAGTCTGAATGGCGTTAGTAGAATCAAATATGAGATGATGAAAAATAGAAAAAAAAAGGATCTTAAGTGCCAATTTTTGTTTTCTTTTGTCTGTTGTTGTCACTCAACACAAGCACTCAGCGGAGGCAGGGCGTGAAACATGCGCCAGGCTTCAGCAGCTTTGACTGGAAGAAGAGAAGAAAACGGACTGTTCGTCTGAAAGGCTCTCGTTGTCCTGTGAATCATCGTGTGACTCCACCGCGATGGACAGTCAGCAAACTTCCATCAGCTGAATCATGAACTGATGATTTACAGTTTCAGATATATCCCTTTAAATGACATTTTTAATTTGCCTTTTTGACAATATCCCCTTTAAATCTGCTAACACTTATCTAGTGACCCTATTTTACAGTTAACTCTTAATGTTGTTTCATCAAATATGACTGAACTGTAAATGAAAACTGAAAAAAAACGTTTAAATCTTTCGCATTAAGTCGTCCTTTAGTGTCGTCACTGTCAGCAAAAAACATTTGAATGTCTTTTTATGATGTATCTAATCATGAAAAGTATATATATTTTTTGAGTTTTCTTTATTTATTGTTGAAGCGCTTTGTGACCCTGGTCTGGAAAAGCGCTCGACAAATATAAATGACTTACTTACTTACTTACTTGTAACGGCTAACAAATGTATTTTCTGTTTCTGCACCAATGAGGAAGTGACTCCACTTCAACCACAAATACTTTTTTAATTTCCACCAGAACTTCGTCAGCCTGAAACTAAATTAACTATTCATGTGTCAGGCTGGTGGAGGAGGAAGTTACCCACCCGTTCCCTGTCCGGCGCCAAAATTCCCTTCACAGCTGTGATCACCTGCACAGATACACATGCACAAGAGAGGTGGAGGATGAATGGATGGGTGAGAGTGAGGAACAGGAACAAAGAGAGAGAGAGAGAGGGGGAGAGAAAAGGGACAGAGGGACAGAGAGAAAGAGAGAGGAGGACGGCAAGAGAAAGAAAGACAGAGAGATAGATCGCAGAGAGAGAGAGAGAGAGTAACAGAGAGAGAGAGAGAGAGAGAGAGAGAGAGAGAGAGAGAGAGAGGCAGCATACAAAGCCAGTTTGGATCATTTGCATGCGCCAGCAGTTGAATTTGTTTTTATTAAACAAACATCAGTATCATTCAATGACTTGAAGGCTTGTTAAAGCAAAAGCATATTAAAATACTGACAATGTCAAGTGCATCTAAACAGGTTATTCTACTCGACAGAAGGCGGGAGTCGACGTCTCTCCGCCCTTGTGAGTGACAATAGCCTTCATATTAAAAAGCAAAAAAATTTAGATTTAGCATCAAAGTAAGAAAGCAAACATTCCAACTTGCACGTGAGCTGCGTTGTTTAGTCTCACAGAAGACCAGGTGCCAGATGTGTTCTCATGACTTCAGTGGTCGAAGAGGCAGAGAAGTCATTCATAACTTTTTGCTCAGGGACTAAACAACGCAGTAGCTGGTGCACAGTAAGCAAACATGTTGTCATTTTCTACTACAGATTACAGAGCGTTTTCAAGCACATTAATGGAGACCATTAATCGTGTAGTTAACAGTAGGCAGCAGCTGAGGCGTGAAGGGCAGGAAGCTGCTTTGCTAGAGAGAAATCTAGATTCTTCTTGAGAAGGTCCAGGGAAGCTCGACTGCTTCATGAACCCGGATCTGTATGTTTCCAGAGATGGATTCTCATGTCTACGTTAGTCAGGATGTGATCACTACCTACGAGAGCAGGTTAGGATGGTGATGGGATGATACTGGAGGTTTAAACCGCTCTTTCTTTCTCACGCTTTCATACACTCATGGTCTCAACACTCCTGGTGTCGCGTTAGCTGCGCTCAACTCTTACCTCTTGGTCCCGGCGAACCAGGTTGACCTGGCAAACCGGGTAGACCAGGATCTCCAGGCTCTCCACGAAAGCCAGGAGTACCGCCATACCCAGGTCCTGGCTCACCAGCAGTGCCAGGACGACCCTTCTGCCCGGGGAATCCGGCAAATCCCTTGTCCCCAACGGTGCCAAACTCAGCATCACCCTGGAACATTATAAACATTAATAACACGTGTAAGATTGTTCTTCATTTATATGAGAAAAGATTCAAGTTTAGGTTTTAATCAAAAGTTACTGCTTATAAATGGTTCTTCTTAGTTTAATAATATAATAAAGTGTACAGCTGTTTATTTATTTCGGGGATTCCAGGTCTACAGTACTAAGAGGGTGAACAAATGCAAAGACAAGTGTATTATATTTTAGGATGAAGATGATCCTCACAGGGGGTCCAGGTGCTCCGGGAAAGCCAGGTGTTCCATCCCTGCCAGGTGTCCCTGTGTTTCCTGCGGGTCCTCTCGGCCCAGCGGTTCCGGGCTCACCCTTTACGCCCAGACCATACGACGGGTAAAAAGATGATCCCTTTTCTCCCTTCCTACCGACGTAGCCCCTCTCTCCAGGGCGACCCTGCAGAAGAAGACCAGTGGCATAAGCGCTGTCGTTTTCATGATCCAGAGCTCAACAGTTGACTCACAGCAGGTCCCTGAGGCCCACTGAAGCCAGATGGACCAGGGTCTCCAGATGCACCCTTTTGTCCAGGGAAGCCTGGGGTTCCATTAGGGCCTGGTAGCCCTGGGGTCCCTTGAGTTCCTGTGCTGCCTCCACCGAGACAGTTGCAATCTCCGGGGTCCCCTGGTAGATGTCAGAAAAGAGACGCGGATTTATTGTTACTAATTGATTGTTTGCTTGAAAACAAATCCACCAATTGATCACACCTGTCAAAAGAAAGACACAGGTTTTAATGAAAGTAAACTAATTGCAATTTCGTTCTTAAAGGGCACCTAATGTGCCAATTTAAGTGTTTCTTAAATTGTTCTAGGGCCTCTATTTTACTCATCATCATCTTTATGTTTGCACAAAACTCTCATTTAATAGATAGAAGATATTTACATTAGAAAATACGCTTAAGCCCCGTCCACTTAAAATGCGGCGTTTTGGCTATAGAAGAAGTCTCGTCCAAGCAACCTCACCCACTCTGCTCTGATTGGTCACAAAAACATGAGTTGCATTCAAGGACTCACATAGATTTCAAACTCACCCATAAAACTCCCCTTTTGTACATTAAAAACGAATAAAAAATAAGGTTTGCTGACAATGTACACATTACAAAAACACCTAAAGGCGGAAGAAACACTCACCATGTAATATAAATATTTAATATATATAAAAATATTTATTTTGTTTCACGATTAACATGTAGGTTCTTAACCGAGGGCTTCTAGGGGAGGACACCTGCACCAGAGTGATGTCAGAATGTATAATTAAAACCTTAATCTTGTTTGGCGAGATTCCAGACGGGAGAGAACTTTATAATAACTTAAAAACGGAGCAACGTCATGATGAATGACCAACTGCATTTTGTAGAGGACAACTTATAATATGTAGAACATGTGAATAAGTCAGGAGAGTTGGATTTTCACATTAGGTGACCTTTAAACCAAGTTAAAAATTGTTCTTTTTTTTACAGTATATTTAATTGAATACATTTCAGATTCTTCTATAGATGTATTTTTTACCCCCTAATAGTATGATTTAGTTTCTCTTTCAAGCACAGATCTATGATTTTAAGAGATTAATCAGTTGTTTCATTTTATGCAGTTCAATCAATCAATTTATATTTATGCCTAATATAAATATAAGACCTTTCATATATACATGTTTATTTGGGTTGGTCTTCTTCCACATTCGTGTGTGTAAGAAACAACCAATGTGTACCTGGAATACAAAGAACAATTGCCTGCCTCGCAAAAGACACTTAAGTGTATAAAAAAAGAACTTTTTTTTTAATAAATGGGGACAGAATTTCTTCTTGACCACGCATGGATACACCACCTCTAAAGCCCTTGTATCCGGGACTGCCACTAGGTCCTCTGGGTCCAGGAGTTCCAGGTTGTCCTGGGATATTGGAAGGTCCACCACCTGTGGAAGGAACTAAGACAACAAACAAACTCTCTTTAAGCAGTCTTTAGAGAAAAGTAAAGTCAAATAATTGGGTAAATAACAACAGATTGATTTCACAGTTTGATGAAAAGCTGAACTGCACTCACGGTTTGAAGTAAAGAATCAAGTCAAACGTGTTCTATTGCTTTACCTGATTGCTTTGCCTGGTTAACCTTTAACTTCATTTCGATTTATTTATTGCCATCGTGCTTCAGAACAGTGCAGCTTCACATCCAAGTGTAAAATCATGTTTATTCATTGATTAGACGTAACAAAAAAAACACATCACTGATTTTAAACAGATGTACTGACAGTATTGATTGACAGAAATGGATCTTTTTTTTTTTTTTAAATGATTATTAAGAGGGTTTTAATGTGCTTAAATTGACGAGGCAATTTAATACTGAGTCATGTAAAATCAGTGACCTGCGTTTATTGGCGACATCTAGTGGTCAAAGGGAAGAAAAGCAGCTTGGAGTAGTGAGACTCCAAGACTAAAGCTCAGATCTGCGTTTTTTTCAGCTATACTTACCTGCGCACCTCTCCCTGCACAAACAGCATTACGCCTGTTAGATATGGCCTGCTGAAAGTTGTGTTGATTTTTTTTCATTTTATCCGGGCAAGCTGAGTATTGGCATTATAGAGGTTATAGCTTTCAGGGTTACCAGTAATTTTTACCTGTGGGTCCGACGGACCACTCAGGATAGATGACACACGGTTCAACGGACAAGCCTTGGAGGACAGTAAACTTGTTAACGCTCCACCTGCTGTAATTCAGCTGATTACGTCACCCAAATATCCCATTCATAGCAAAAATATTAAGAAAAAATCTGCCCCATTCAGCTCTAAATATATCATTCTTGCTGAGTCTTTAACAAGCAAAAACTGAATGAAGAAACTTTTCTGTCAATTGTGATTTACATACGGGATTGGCCGGGAGGTCCAGGAGGACCGACTGGTCCTGGGAGTCCAGGGGAGCCAGAAAGTCCTTCAGTGCCATAACCAGGGCTACCTGGGTTGCCCTTTTCTCCCTTGGGGCCTGGAGTACCTGGAAATCCCGATTGACCTGAAGATAAACATACAATATTCATGACGTGTGCAGATCCAGTGATACAATATCTGGATCCAATAACCTGGGAAAATAATAATGGAATTATTTATAAAGGTTTTTTTCATGATCAACTTAGTAAATTGAGAAGTTAATAACAACAGCAATAAATGCACCTGAACCATAACCACCACCACCAGTTCCTGGAGGGCCCGGGGGTCCTGGAAATCCAGACGGTCCTTGATCCCCACGGGCACCTGGGAGCCCATTGAATCCAGGGTTACCAGGACTTCCTGCATTAAAAACAAAAAAGAAATGTGGTATTATTGACATATTTTATTATTCTTTTAGCTTCACTCCATTAAGGTAAACAGATAAAGTTATCTCACCATGAACTACATTTCCCCGATTAGTAGCATATGCAGGTGGTCCTGGGAGCCCAGGGTCTCCTGTTTCACCCTAAATTAACAAAGTAAGTAGCAAAGTTTCACCTTCACGATGACAACACAGCAGATAAAACTAACTACAAGTATATTTTTTTACCCCAAAAAAGAAATGTTTAAAGTCATTACAAAAGCAAAACAAAACACAAATTACAAAGATCATTTTCGGAAATAGTCTAGCTTTTAACCCTTTATAGCTGAATACTTGCAGCTAGTTAGCGAGCTAAACAGCTTTTAAAGTAAGCATAATATACAACATGGCTTGTGTTCTACAGCTAGCTAAACCTGTCCTGAATATTTTAAAAATAAGATACCTTTACGCCTGGGTAGGCGTTTCGGCCGGGAAAGCCTGGATCACCAGGTTGTCCCTGTGTGTGACGAGAAACTTGAGTTATCGACTCAAAATCCAAAAATGTAATACGTAGAAAATGTGGATAGATACTTTGTTTCAAATTTAATGTTGAAAAAAAGCCTCTCACCCTCAGTCCTGGTGCTCCGGGGGGCCCGTTAAATCCCGAAGCTCCCTATATTAAGCAACACAGCAAATAGGCTCACAATGATACAGTACAATCACATGTGATATTGAAGTAATGTATTCAATATTCGAGTCTGGAACTAGAAATGCTTAGATTGCTCTTACTCTAGCTCCTGGGTATCCTGGAAGCCCCTTCTCTCCATATTCTCCACGATAACCATAACCAGATCCCTGAAACGAAAGCAAAAAAATATTGATTTATTTATGTAACATAATAGAGATATGCTCCAGATAAAAAAAATGATTAACACATACAGGTAGTCCAGGACTTCCTTGAAATCCTCGAACACCTTTTCTTCCAGGTTCCCCCTTTGAGGAATACAAAGTGGTTGAGTTAAGAATGTTTCCAAAAACTGAACGTTGAGAATCGCACTCTCTAGTAAAACCTCATCTGGTGATAAGGATTTAATACACTCTAGTATGGGTAGTAGAATAACATATCACATACCTGTGGTGGTATCTTCATTAACAAACAAATGAAAATAAATATATCATCTTAAAGCTTATCAACATCGGAGTATAACATTTGTGCTCCAGTGGGTATCATGGCTTCTTCCTATTTGACTGTCCTACCCTTTCTCCTTTGTTGATGGTGAGAACTTGTTCACTGGTGAGTGATCCGTCACCGGGAGTTCCACTTGGCCCAGGAATACCGACGTCTCCCTGAAATGGGAAATGAGAGGCGACAAACGACGATGAGAAAGAGAAAACAAAAATTGCCATTTCCCCTTATTTCAGTTCAGGTACTTAATGACAAATTAATGTGTTTATTTACAATGTTTTTGCAATCTACACACCATCGAGCCTTATCCCCACAGTATTCTAAGGTAAGGTAAGGTAAGGTAAAACTTTATTGAACTTTATTGAAATTGTTTTTTTTACCACTAGCCAGCAGTTTTTCATAAACAATAAAAAATGATACGTAAAAAATAAAATAAGAAGAAGAACATAAAGAGGAAGAACAAGATGACACAATCTAAGTCTAAAGATAAAGACAAAGAACATAGGTCAAAGAAAAACAACAAAGACAAAGGATACAAAGACTAACATAGAACAGAACATCCAGATACTCTCACTCCACTCCTGCCCCGAACTCAGAATTGTACAATTTAATAGCCCGAGGGATGAATGAGTCCCTGAGTCTATTTGTTTTATTCTATTATTATCTATTATTTATAGAGTAATTCTACTCTACTAATGATGACTTTCAACCTGTTGAATCAGCAATAGAAAATTAACATGTACTTTTTGAGCTAGTTATATAAGTGAAAGTATGTAAAGAATCACTTACTTACATAAAATATTAGTAAAAGTACGTAAGTATACAAGTAGTAATACAGGTACAATACATTGTGGGTCTAGAATTCTTTCTGTTGCTTTTTGATCAGTAATGATGACATCGAGCTTCTATATTATTAAAGTTAGCGGTTATTAAATCTACTATAATAATGTAGGTTTCTATGTATAACAGTCTTTGACTCAATGATATACTCTCATATTCCCATACCTTGTCTCCTTTCTCTCCCTCATATCCACCGCCGCTACTTCCCTAAAAACAGCAGATAAAAACATCAATCGTAACATATCCTTAATCATGAATGATTTCCTCCAGTTCACTTCTACATACCATCGGTCCCGGGTAGCCAGGAAGACCAGGTGGACCCTGTGGACATTCAGAAATAAAAGAGTCAGGGATGTAACTTTATACGTTTGAAGATACGAAACGGCGACATTATTGGTGCAAGTTACGATAAATTAAATGTCAATTTAAACTTGGAAACATTTTAGTTGTACTATGGTAGATGGTAGATATACACATTCAAAATTCAGAAATGAGTTTCCTAATTTACGTACAGGATATCCTTCAGGTCCCGGTGGGCCTATAAATCCAGGAGAACCATCCGGACCTCTGACTCCCTGCAGAGATGAATACAATCAGAACCTCCTCAGATTGAATTTACAGGTCGATACATCTCTATGACTCATATGACGCTAAGTAGAATTAAAATAGCAGATTGTAGGAAGTTAAAAAGAAAGGGACTTACAGGGGCACCATTTGATCCAGTCGCACCGGGGATACTCTGAAAATGAACAAATTCAGTGAATGAAAGTCTACAACTCTCAGTAAAACCACTGTTATATGTAACTGACTGTAGTAAACAGCCGGAAGTATTGAAACTACCAATCACAACAACGTTAAGGTTTGAATGAGGAAGTGCAGACGTAATACAAAGAGTTGATCAGAAACTTGATCTCACCCCGCCGCTCTCAGAGACGTATTGAGGCTCTCCTTTCTGACCTTTTGGCCCATATGGTCCCTGAAAGGAGGAACAATACGACATTTTTATACAACATTACTGGTATGGCCATCTTTGGGTATCAGTTGGACATCTAGTAGAATCCTTACGGGGAATCCAGATGGTCCGGGCTGTCCTGTTCCGTAGCCTGGGTCACCGGGCTCTCCCCTGGTTCCATTACAACCATCCAGTCCTGGCGATCCTCTGCCACCATCCAGGCCAGGATGACCCTACAGACGTGAAAGGCAGACCATTGACATCAAACTACAACAAAAGATAGGAACTTGTATCTCTGTGTTTAGAATTCAGTGGTTATGATACATATGATACATAAGTACATTTATGTCTGGCTTAAATAAGCTTAAAATTCAGTAGTGATTGTACTACAAGATTTTATAGATATTACAAGATATTACAAGAAGTTATATTCTGGTCACTAGCAGTGACTTGTTGGTTAACTAATGTGACATATAATAGTACCCAAGGGTTTTGTCTAGAGTAGATACTTACAGGCACTCCATCAGTTCCCTGAAAGCCAGGAACTCCCATCGGCCCCTATAGAATAGCAGAGTACAACACAAATGTTTAAATCTTTAACCTCAATTTCTTCCCGATAACATTTAACAGATAGCAAATTAAATCAGTGATTAACTTAATCTTGAAACCCACCTTATCTCCTTTCAAGCCAGAGGGTCCCTTCAAGCCAACATGACCTTTCTCTCCTTTGGGCCCAGATGGTCCCACACCTCCACGTGGACCCTCTGAGCCAGGAGTTCCAGATTCTCCCAGAGGACCGGGGCGACCCTGAGAAATGAAAATAATGTAATTTCCGATTAAATATTATATTGAATAATTGATATATTAATGTAGTAGTAAATGGAGTTGGAAACAGCTTACGTTGGTCCTGTAAAAGGAAAATATGTATATAATCACATTGAAAAATCACATGAAAAATTAATAAAATAAATTATATGATTTATATTATATGTTTTATTTTTAATCTAAAACTGAAATGAATTATTTTAAGGGGCTGCTCCTGCTTCTCGTCACGTGTGACTCTTAACAGATTTGACAAAAAAAAGATTAAGTTGCCTTTAGGGACATCTGGTGGTGAGGTTGTACATTGCATTTTCCTTTTTCCTGACCCTTTTTTCTTCTTCTTGCCCAATTGACTCAAATTTTTTTCTTTGAAATAAAATGGAACTACACATTTGTTGAACTATTTTAAACAGTTAAACTACTTAATAATAATAAAATGTATTGCTAGAATACATTCAGTGGAAATACTCGGTATAGCTTTAAAAGAATGACATAAATAAAATCTAATAGATAGATAGATAGATACTTTATTCATCTCCTTAGAGAAATTCACGAGTAATACTGGTCTATTAAAAACTGAATTAAGAAATGCAAACATGTAAAGATTCAACGTGTGCTACATTCAATTATTGACACAACACTTGTTCTTTTATTGGTATCAACATCCAGTATTTCTCAACTTCACCCACATGGTGGCAGAAAAACTCAATATCAAACCGTAACCAATGGCAACTAGACCTTTATTATATAAATAAGGGAGAGAGAGAGTTAAATATGAAGTCCATTGAATCTCTATGATTCAAAATCTACATTTACATACAAATTCATAAACTGGATTTTGAAAGGCTTCTTCTGCAGATCAAGCTCTGAATTGACACAAATAGAGAATCTAGCAACTTATTTTAAAAATTATGTTTTAGTTTTGAAAAGGCTTGGTTGTGGATTTTGAGTTGATTTGCCTCATCTGAGGTTTTCAAGCATTTCTAATTGAGTCTTGAGCTATTGGATAGAACCATGAGCAAAAGAGAACTGTTCAGAGTGTATATAAGGCTCAGACTTGGCAGGTGTTTTACAGCTGCTAGAACATAGTTTTAGTTCAAGATGCGTGTTCAGCTAAATGATCAGAATGTATAAAAATCAAAATGTAAAGCTGATCAAAAGACAAAAAAGTGGTAAATAAAAAAAGGAGAGTTTATAAAAGAGAAACGGTAATGGTAAAGTAATGTTATACTGTTTAAGTCTGACTAAAAAGTTTCATTTAAGCTGGATGAAATGTAATATAAATTGGGTTAACTAGATTTTTCCAAACCTGAAAAGCTGAATATTTAACTATTAATGTGTCCAAGTAAACTAACTCAGCAATCTGCGGGATTCAATCTTAACGAAAGAATACTTGTTTAGCAGACCATCATTTAGTCCGAGGTCATCAAAATCCACTTTCAGCCGCGATCATGGATTAGCTCTGACCACAGTGTGTCTGGTTTAGTCGGCCGTTCTGGTCCGAGCCTTGAGGCGAGTGAGTGTGATGACAGGGCTGCGCGGCGCGAAGGCCGGACCTGTCTGAGTGCGCTAACACCTGGTTTTAACTGAGAAGAAACATGCCGGGGTCTGCTCAGGAGCCACTTTCTCTCACGCCTCACCTTTCCTTAAACACTTCCTCATCGTTTAAAGCTTCTTCTGTCGGCGCACAGATGGAGGGTGTGTGCTTGTAGCATCCACGGTAAAGTTCAGGGGTCATCTCTTAAATGCTCTTTTCAAGTTGTCAGCACCACCTTTTCAAACAACGACACGGGACTCTTCCAGCGCCCTGTTAAACTATCTTAAATGTATAATTTTAAGCAGGGGCTCTACTCCAGGTCTCTGAAAGATACCAGAGCTACAAAGAGAATGTGTCAGATCATTCACTTCCTTGTTAATTGTTGAAGTGTTTTTGTACCCGAGTGGAAATAAAGCCTCCCTCTAAATCAAGGACAGAAGGGGGAAATGAGGCAAATGTTTATATTTTCATCATGTCAGTTGATCTTGTCTAAGGAAGTCTGTTTCCAAACATGGGCGCAAATCGGAAACATAAGAGATCACAGGATCAGGGGAAGACGTCAAAGAGAGTTCAGATAAACGAGTTTAGACGGGGATGAAGGCGACGGAAAGTTAAATTGTGCTCTAAAGCTTCTACACAACTGAGATCATTCTCTTGTCAGTGTAGGATAAAAATACCTTTAATAATGTTATGATCCAATAAGTGAGCGTTTCATTTATTTGTTTGTGCTAGAGTAAAGTGGACTAACATTTATTATTTAAAAATGGTTTAATCTTCGCAATACTTTTTCAGAAAGCCCAGCTGAATAATTGGTCGGTCGACAAAGGGAATAAGTGCTCAGTAAGTGGCTCTATATGTTAAAATGACGCGTTGTTTCATTGCATTAGTGGTTCAAAGCTGAAGATTATCGAGCAAAGATTGCTAGGGTCCTTTGAAAATGAGGTCACTGTATCAAGACACATCACCAGCTTTGTATGACTGACGATGTAACATTGTTTCTTCTCATTCAATGAGTGTTCGTAGGCAGACTACTGGGTCTCCATCTCCAGACTTTCCATCCATCCAGCCGTAACCCTCCAACAGACTGGTCAGTTTACAGGGTCAAATCCCCCGCAGCACAAAGGGCACAATAGGTCCTATTCTGGGCCACTAAGCTCCCTGGACTTACCGCTCCCAACAGACCAACCTCACTTCCTGATGGAGGGAGTGCTTGGACAGACATATTCTAAATGTGTGTGGAGGAAAAAAAACGGTGTTTGAGTTGTCCTTAACGTCACACATGCACACACACCCTCAGGCCCTGGAGGGTTTAGCAGGGCACATTGTTCTGAAGACTGGGTGCGCTCAGGGGAAGATTTAACTGTCACCCAACATGCGCACCGTGGAACCATGATGGGAGACATTTTTGCAGGGGTGTAGCGGTCTTTAAAAGTAAGTCAGAGTAACTTCAACGTGACTTGAAACGGCACAGCTGACTCAAACGTCAACACTATACAGTAGATAACAGCAGGGTTAACCCACTTGTGGAGAGAATGCTTCCTCTCTTGCAATCAGACCATGAACCCCAAGCAACTTGTCTTATCTTAAATGAGCAGCAGCTCTGATCACATGGAAGATGTGGCAGCAGCCGTAGAGATGGTCTTGTCTCTGAGTTCGCATCGCTTGGAAGATTGAACAAGATACCTGTTGGAAGGTTGTTGGAAGATAGTGAGGAGACTTTAAACTTGTCACGAAACGTCTCAAAGAAAGAATGTTTGACGGAAGATAGATTATTTGATTATTACAGGGCATGATATTAGTAAGTAAGTAAGTAAGTAAATTATTTGTAGAGCGCTTATCTAGACCAGGGTCACAAAGCGCTTAAACAATCAAAACAGATCTCAATAAAATATATACTTAAAAGATCAAGACAACACCGAGAACAACACGGGAGTCTCAGAAAATCAAGGAAAAGCCTGCACAAATAAAAATGTCTTAATATGTTTCTTGAAGGAGTCAGTAGATCATCAAACACAGAGGGAGAGGAAGATCTTTTCAAAGCTTAGGAACAACAGACTGGAAGGATTTCTCTCCTCTGGTCCTGAACCGTGTGCGAGGAACCATCAGTATGTAAGTAAGTAAATTATATTTGTAGAGCGCTTGATTTAAGTATCTCTTTAATTAATCTTGGAGATCTATTGTCTCTTTTAATTAAAATATTTACATAAGAAAATGTACTTAAGCCCCTCCCGCTGAAAAAACTTTTTTCTGGAAATTAAATCTTGTTTACTATAACCACACCCACTCTGCTGCGATTGGTCAAGCATTAAGGTTTGTCACCACACCACCATCATCAATCCCGGAAGTGTCAACCTCCAAGGGACTCGTTGTATAAACAAAGCGTGATTACAGATGGCTGGAGGAGGAGTGAAGCCATTATTACGTCACTTTGGACTCTGTTCTCGTAACCTCTTGTTCGCAGAGATTTCAGACGGGGGAGAACTTTATAAAGTAATAAGTTAAAAACATGGTCATGATGAGAAACTTACTGTATCTTGGAGAGGATGACTTCAACACTTGAAACATGTCGTCAGGAGAGTTTTCAGTTACTCTTTAAAAATCCCTTTTACGCCTCGTTTATGTATTTCATTTAATTATTCTAATTTAAGACGTTTTAGGGGTTTTCTATGACGATTACTTATGTTTATGCCAAACATACTTTATCGGTCTTTCATGTGAATATGCTATTTATGGTCTTAGTGGAATGGAAGATTTAAAGAGAAGTGTGAACCATCAGCTACCAACATCAAGTATCTACAACACATTTGTTTGATATAAATGGAACTAGAAACTAGAAATAATCAATAAATATAGAATATAATCATAAGAAACTAAGCTCCATTTATTCATAAGGATTGTAAAGATATTTAAGAACCATTCAAAATGTTTTTTAAAGACATTATTCTTTTAAATCCTTCCTCTATGCACCAGAAGGATTTCTTCTTTCCCACCCTTGCTTGTCTGCTAGTGCTGATAGCGGCCGTTAAACCAACATCCTGTGTTTTGACCAGGTGCCTTCCCTCCTGTAAAAAGCTCATTAGCAATAAGAGGTGCATTATCTCACGGTTATGAAGGCGAGGGCCTGTGTCTCACTGCGTCAAAACCAGCCGAATTCTATCCCTTGTCCTGTGTGTCATCGTTGTTTTGAAATGTTTATGTTCTGCAGTGTTAGCCACAGATTTTATGCTGCAATGTTATTGACTGTAACTTAAATAATACTTAACATTTTTCACCAGTGACCCGTATCATTCGAAGATTGAATGTGCTGAAATGCTTTTCCAAAACAGAATTCCCTCAGAAGAAAGTCAATGAGTTGAATCTTTTTTTTGAATCTAATCTGATTCTGTTAAACAGTTTGTTTTGGTGAGAGTTGCCAGACAGCATCAGATCACTGTAGCGATAAGACAGAGGAGGGCAGAGATGGATGATACGTTTCTCGAGGATTGCTCAACTTAAATTTGGGAAAAAAAGATTCTAGCAGGTGAAATGATGAAAGATTGGCTTTGCTTTAGTGAAGGGTTTCACAGGAAGAGGATCTCAGGCATCCATGAGAGACGTGGGGGAGACAAAGAAGCTGTGCACGCACATAACTGCCTCTAGACAAACAAGAGGTGCATGAATGAACAGGTGGTCATAATTGATCCTGTTAATCGTGCAGCTCTGGTGCACTCGAGCCAAGTGCCAAATTCTTTCTTTGTTAAAGTAGACTCGAAGCAATTTGTTCATCATCGGCGTCACAAGAAGTCCAGTAATGAGTTGTAATATTTATGTTTGTTAGCGAGAAAACTGGGCTGTAGATGCATGGATTATAAATCACAACGACAGCTCAGACTAGAGTTCTCCGTTTCACTGTGAAGAGCTTCACATGACATGAAAATAAGGGCAAGACTTGGCTTGTGGATGAGAAAATGCAACAAAAAGTTTTGCATAAATACCAGTTAAAACATTGGCTGCACAACTGCTGCAGGTTGATGCAACTGCTGGAACCAACAGGGGGCAGTAGATCCCAATAGGCACACAATTATCACTGACTATTATAAACTTTAAATCTAGGCTACATTATTAGCGATGAGAACCTGCTGGTGACCCTGACCTCTAACCTTTCCTTTTGTTAGCTCTTGACCTGATCCGGTGGGACGGTGAGCCAACTGTGTGCCTATGTGTGTGTTTGAAAACACAGGTGTGTGTTACAGTGATGCCTAAACCAAACCTACTGACGTTTTTTGGACCGTGTGTGTGTCCAACTAATAATACTGTCATGAACATGCTGTGCATACATCCTGATGCGTCAACTACATGTGCAGCCAAACTGACCCCCATGCAAGACAGAGGCCAACAAAGAAAACCCTCACGCTGAGTCAGCAAAACTCAAACACGCCTAATAATTACAAACAAAACAAAAATGGGGAAACAAAAGCTTGTCCATAGAAACTCAGTTCGGGGCAAAAACCGAACTTATTAGGTAATTTAATGATAATAAAAGGTCATTATAGTTAATAAAAGAGAATGATATTTAAAAATTAAGTTAGATTTAAATAATATATGACATTTCAACACATTTTTCCAGTGACTGATCTTCTATAGTGAGACTCCCTCGACTCTTCTTTTTCCAATAAGCCTACAGGACAAACGCTTCCTCTATATCCCTTCTATATACACTCTCTTTCTTCATAAAACAACGCATGACGTCGTTTTCCACTTAAATCTTTAAGTGGATGTGGAAAATGTACTGATCCAAGCCTGCAGGCCTCTTTCCTGACAGTCTGTTTCAGATTGTTAAATCAAATTAGAGGAGCGTACTTCCTGACCCTGGTGTCACTTGAAAAGCTCTGCTGGGACCTTACTGTTGTTTAGACACTCACACACACAAAGCAGAACGCTGACCTCTGACCCCTATACTCTAACCAATAAGGAAGGATGTTATTGGATCTAATGGGTTCAGGCTGAAAATTAAAGCAGGGGTGTAACTGTGTAGGTATAACTGCTTGCACTAGACGTTAGAAACCCTTAGACTTTACAGTCTGTAACTACTGTGTGAGGTTATTAGTATTTAAAATTCCTCAGCAGGATTATGATATTAAAAACTGAATAGTATAATGTTTAACTTAATTAACACCAATATATTGTTTTAATCTATTTTCTCTCACAAGAAAAAGAAAAAGTTTATTATTATTAATAATATTATTATTTTTAATTTGGTCACTTTGCATTAAATTTAGATTATAAAATACATTTTCTGAAGCAGAAATATTAGTTTGTTGTTTATTATATTCATATCTTAGCACTAAAACGAGTCAAAGCATCATTGGAGTGAGTTGTATTGTTCAATATTAGTTTCATTTACTTCCATAATATGTATTTCATGAATAAATAATCTTGAACTTTTAATATCTGAAAAATACCTTACATTTATGTGATATCTGCATATATATGTATACATAATACGTTTTTCTTCTCAATATCTGACTCTTTTAGGGAGGAATACTGTAAATAAAATGGGCAACGCTGACTTCAACCACTTTCCTTGACAGTTATCTCCGTATGATGGAGAGCTCATATTAGCCAGTCCTCCCCTGAGAACAAAAGTAAAACTGAAAAGAGACAAATAAGCACCTGGAGTCTTGAGTTGTTTCCAACAATGACAGTTAGGAAGATTACGCTGCCAGGACCGTGTCATTTAGCACGCGCCGGCGCACAGGTAGTTGGTGTCGTGTGAGCCGTGTCATGCTCAGTTACTCTGTCGTAATGTGACAGTCTACGCTGTGTTATTTACCTAAAGTGGCGCACAGCGTGGACCCGTAAGTGTAGGCTTCTGTGTCAGACAGTAATTGTTGTTTGGAAGCTGGCAGGTAGTCTGGTTCATTCTGAGAGCCAGAAGACAGGTGCCTGTGTGCCGCGTTTTGTCTGTAGGATAATGCAAAGATAGCTGGGACACCTACGTTTTGATGGCTTTAGGAACAATCTCCTTGAATTGACTGAGATCTTCAGCCAGCTATTGATTAGCCAAGATTGTTAAAATAACTCAACTGGCTGTTTATACCTTTTTACATCATGAGCATCTAAAAGGATGTATTCATATTGCAATCAGCGTTATTAAATATTGACACATTTAAAAATGAGTTCAATCTTCTTATTTTGAGAGAATGTTGAACTGACGCCTACATTCTTCCAACTTTTACGATCCGTGATATAAATGTCAACTTATATCTTTACAAGTGGAGTTTATGAAAGCTGCGAGTCAATAAGCTTTCTGTTGATTTACCTCTTCTTAGTGGCAAATGTTACGAAACACTGACTCATATCGCCGTCGTGCCAAAGAGTAGTTCCACCAGTGTGACATTTTTATTGACACTTGAGGGCATGGTTTGGTTGATTCTATTGAAAGATTTAGTGGTAACCATCATTATTCAGCTGTGTGGTAAGACATATTTATCCTGGTCTGCCAGCATAAAAAACTTAAATACAGAATATTATACTGAAACAGACGCCACACTGTATTTAAATAACTGCTGTGAATGAGCAGAATTTACAAGCTATATGTTTCCCTTGTGCTTCTAAACAATAAAGACTTCTTAAGACGCATCTCAACAGTTGGCAGGTGCAAATCGACCATAAAATGTATACTTAATTCCTAAGGTTCTGCCAACATTCTCCAGGAACACAATGATAACAGATGACAGCTAATCTTATGGTAGCATTGACAAGAAAATTAGTTCCTGATTTAAAGATTGTGTTTGTGTGTTTTTGTCGTGTACAGATGGCAACTGTTGAAACATGCTTTTTGGCGAGCGTTCACTCGTGTTGGAAACTGTTTGTGCTGAATATAAATCAACCTAATTTCACTTGTGGCAACAGATGATACTCTTTTACAGGAGAGAATGACTTTTAATGCGATTCTAAATACACAACAGCAGCTCTCCTCCATGTTTTTAATCCACTTTTCTTACTGTTGTAAAATAAGCTCCGGGGACTCATAAATTCTGGGAATTTTCAGAAACATTTTTCTATCGTTGATTTGAACATCATCGGGAAACTCACTGTCTAGTACAGGGTTGGTAATTAAGTTCCCAAAGGTTCACAATTGTATATATTTTTTGAACAAGTTGTAGGAAGTTATTTCTTTACATATATTGTTATTTACACATATTTACATGACAAGAAGTGTAACATGTAATGATTACATGATGCCACGGATTACTTTATGCGAAAGATAATACAAAAGTGAGATGAAATGAAGTTAAATAAATACTTGTTAATGTGCAGAGTTAAAGGATAATTGTATAATCATATTATTTGATTCTATTGGGAGTTATTTTAGACATTTTCAATTTTTTGTTAGAGATCAATAAAGATTAGGAATAAGAAACATTGACATACAGCGTTTAAATTATTTTAAATAACTCAATTAAATGTGTCCTTTTTTCAATTTGTGTAAAAATTGAAAAAAGAAAATCGATTAAAACATTATTTAAATGGTTTCCAATATGAAACATTGTAAATTATAATTGTATAATCCAGAGGATTTATATTTAAGAAATTATACGTTGAATAAAAATCTAAAAGGTCAGGTTATACTAAAGTGAAGTTGTAATGATTTAAATTTGACTTTAATATCTTCACTTTAATATCTTCACTTCAATGATTACTTTTATTTTAGAACTCATAAACAAAATACGATTTTAAAGACTGACAATGAAAGGGTGAAGGAGCGTGAGAAAGCAGACCTTATTTCACGCTCTAACAGCTTGAGACGAAAAAGGCAAATTAATAATTAATTCCTTCAATGTTATTGTTGGTGATTCCTTAACGTGAAGTCTTGTCAATAATTCGCTTCAAAATCGCCTTTATTTAAATATAATTAAAAAAATTCTTAAACAAAAGTATTATACTACTCATGTTTCATTTGCTGTTGAAATTATATATATATACATTTTTTTGTTTACATTTACTTTTTTTTTAAGTTCAATTGCAATGTGGTGTCACTAGCACTCCTATTATTCCATAATTATGTTTAAACACAAACACAAATTGACAATTTATTTAATTTCCCCTTGGTAGTTCCTCTATAAATGTGAAAAGTGAAAAAGCAAATATTGGCGACTCCTCTGGACACACCAACGATGGTGCTAATAGTGAATATGTGGAGATAAAAGTCCTTCAACTCACCCTGCTGCCTTTCTCTGGGTTACATCTGCATCCTCTGCTGCAGTCCAGGCCATTACATGGCTCGTCATGATCGATACCCTGAGGGGACACAGAAAATGAAATATTAGAACTCTCGTCTGTGGTCATGCGTTACTACAACCTCGTAAGAACGTTATATCGAGAGCGCTAAACAGTTCAGGATGACACTCATGCCTTCAGGCCTCATGTTTTCCTTTTGATGATCAGTGGAGACCGTCAACATCTGGAACTAGAGTGAAGTTTAGGGGGTGGAGAATGGAGGCAGTGATGCCCTCAAGACGACTCCACAGGACATTGAGATGAACTGTTAAACCATTTAATGGATAAGATGATAAGATGGTGAGAAATATTGTCACAAGTATATGTATGTAAATAAAAATAGTTTTTTGGACAAACAGTGACATATTTAAACATTTTGAGGATATGTTTGTCGCATTACGAAGTGGTTTTCCTCCTCACATGAAGAGGTTCTAGTCCTGCTCCAGGACCACCTGGACAATAAACACTGCAAACATATGTAACTTATAAACTCTGAGTGAACTTAGGATTAACCTCAAGTGTTCATGGTGGCATTCCTCAGATGTCTCAAAAACATCACGCTTTTAGAATACATAGCCGGAGCATAAAGACCTTTTATAAGCTTATGTCCGACTGGCTTTTAAAACTCAAACCACCATCGTTTCTCATCTATAAGCCTGTTGAGATGTACTCCATGTCTCGTATTAGCCCGGATTCAAACCAGCAGCCCTCAGAGGTGAACGATGTGAAAGTGCACGGATAATAAACTAACACGCTCCAACACTTCCACGTAGGTACGACTTCACAAATGCATCTGGTGTTGGGGGTCAGTTCCGTGAGGTCAAACTCTGAGGTCAAAACTGGCATTTCAATGTGATTAGTGGATGAAAGGATGCTTGCGGGACCAAGAGACGTGGAGACAGCAGGGGAGAGGACGAGACAACAGGGTGTACAACAGGAGGTGAAGAGGACAATCGCAGACGAGGAGAAAGTGTCAAAAAGACAGCGGGTGAGGGCGTAAATATGACGAGGAACGTTCATAAGTGTGTTTCTTCCACCGGTGCAGGAAAGTGTGTGATTATTGCTCAACAACGAGGGAGGTCAAGGACCCTTCAGGACCTCTATAAGTAATCACGCGCTTGTCTAGTCCAGCTAACCCTAATATGCAGAGGGCCTGGGAAAGCCGAGCGTCGGCTCACTGAAAATATTTGGGTCAGCACGACAAAAAGATTATTACCTGTCAAGTACAGCATTAAAGTTTCTTTTGTTTTCTCTTTGACATGCTTTAGAAATGTTTTTGATTGATATAAATCCCAGTTCCATTGCACATATATGAAATTAGAAGAGAGCAAACAAATGCATTATACTTATAGAAACATGGTTATACAATTATATATAAGTATATGAATGCAAATATGGGAATATTTGGAAAGAAATTGAAAATTTTAGGAATAATTATATGTATACATAATCAGTGTCCGTCACTCATTGACTATTCACTGCACGTGTGATTATATATATATATAGTAATTTATTTACTTTATATATATTCATTTACGATTTATTTCTTTATGATTCCTTTTCAATTTAAGTTTTTTTTTCTTTGGCAAATACAAACAATGGTAGAGAAAACAAAACTTTACTCTCTATTCCTAGACAGCAGCCTGACATCAGCGTGAAGAACGAATGAAAGAAAAAGACGAGGAAAAACGAGAGTTTGGCTCGGAGCAAGAAAGGGGACAAGGGAAGGAGGGGAGAGGTTAACATTGCTGGTCCTGCTTTTCTCCGTCTGATCTCCTGAACTGCTATAATTACACTGACATAAGGAGGGCAAGAGCGAGGGACGGCGAACAAGAAAATGAAGAAAGGGTGGGATCACTGGTGTAACTGAAATTAAAAATCATATTTTTGGTGAATGACCAAAAAAAGAACCAAATCACAAGACATTTCTAAAACAAAGAATCAATTAATGATGATGACAGTATTTTAATAAAGATATATCAAGCTGGTTTTGTAGATATTTTAGTGATGTCATATACTATTTCGCCACTAGATGTCCTAAATCACTGGTACCGTCCTGCAGCCATGATTTAAATGTTTTTATAGTTTATGATTTTACTGATACTAGACTTTTAAGAATAACTACTTATTATTATATAATCTAAACCTAATAAACCATTAATTTATCATTCACCTCATCAGTATTAAAACTGTAAAATATAAAGCGGCAAAACTAGAATGATCAAACTGAAATCACTGAAAAAATAAACATTTTCTGCAGAGTAAATAGAACAGAAACAAGCCTGAGGATCAATGCTATGGATCTATATTTTAACCACTTCTGAAGTCGTCTGTAGCTCATGAGGATAGAAGTGGTTAGGACACTGTTAAAGCATCATTTGGCTCCAATTTTTTTTTTAAATGCCTTCGAGAAAACATTTTTTCTTAGCGTGCTGTGCCTTGAAGCTGATGTAGATAGAGGAGTGAATTGCATACATTCTCAGCAGTAACGTGACAGGACAGGTACAATCATCAGCATCGAAGAGTGCACTCAAGACATGTCAGGATTATCTAGCGAGGCATCTGTGAGCTCCAGTAATTGTTCCTTAAATTCTCCCTGTTTGCTCATACTTGGTTTTGCAAATACTCGCTGGTGATTGTGTAGAAGCCTATCTTTCAGCGTGTATTTCACCTGTAGGTGGAGGACCGTCGACGATAGCTAACGTCTCAACTTGCTCATTTCTGCAGGGTCTGCCGATGGCATCTGGATGAAGTCTGAGGTCATGTCATGCTGCACACCAGCTGCATATTTGAGACGGTTAGACGACAAGATTTTATATAGTCGTGCATCCTCTAGATTTTGTCTGCAGTAAGAACTTTACTTTAGGTGTGTCTGAATGTCCTAAGAAGATATGCACATAAAGCATTATATGTGTCTATAGTTACACAGAAATATGTGATTTTAATGTGAAAGTACATGACAGGCCATCTAAGGTTATAAAGCATATCTTAAGTACGTACACACTACTTACTGACCTTAACAGTTACTGATTAGAACAGTTATCAATATCAGGTAGAAAAGCTTCTTTTTAAAGCCAGCAGACATAATCAATCAAACACTTTCCATGACTCAAAAGAGATCCCTTGAATCAAATCCAAGCCCTGGGGGAAAGGTTTTAGCATTTGCCCTAGCATTATTCCTGAGTTCCAAAAACTCTAGCAATCTTGTCTAGCAACCCTAAAACAATGGCAGATGAACAATATCAATATTTACCGATGATCACTTAATTGAATGTCAAAAAAGTCAGGTTTTTCCTGTTTCTTTTTGTTCTAATTCCTAATGTGGTAGAACCTGTGAGCCGCACCACGACGACATCAAAACTGTCCTGAATCCAGATGGAACATCAGAACACTAAAATCTGCATGAATATCATCTGTTTCTTGTGCAATTAAAAAACATTTAATGTTAATGTATTTAAATTCTGAACTTCTCAAGTTATTTTGCAGTATTTAGCAGAAAGAATGACTCTGACAAGCACATCATCTCCTTGGCAGAGGTAACATTAAGAGAATGTCTACGCTATTCTATGAATTATACAAAATTTAAATCTGTGTTTGTTATGCAAAGGTAAAATTAACTGTCATTACATTATTTTATACTGAAAACCGAGAATCAAAAATAACAAATTGGTAAATGAGTATAAAGTTTATATGTTGGGTTAGAAAAAAAAACCCATTACCAACAACCAACAACAATATTTGAGTAATTTTTGACTGACAAATTTGATTCACTCATCAATCGATCTTCGATCCAACACATGCGTCTCAACGTTTCGCTGAAGTGAACCTGACAGAACTTGTCTAACTGTTTCAAAATTAAAGCAAAACTCTGTCACTGATGAGCCTCTTATCACGATGCCTGTCGACCACAGGAATTCCTCGCGTCAGTCAGTATGTGATAACACACGGGGACCAATGGGAGAGCCAGCTGTCAATCATGTTGCTGTTGCACGGTTGAAACTCGATGATCAGAGTCACGACTGGAGGCGGGAGCTCAAAGACAACTCCTGTCAGTGTGAGTGACAGCCAGGGATGAAAAATGCACTTATATTTCACCGAGGGCTGAACTTTGCTCTAACAAACGGACCTTCAGGGTAAGAAAAGGAGGAATGGCATGATTCAAAATGCAAATATTGGGCAGGAAGTGTTTGTCCTCTGGTGTTGTTTTTTCTTCCAGGAATCTTTTTACTGCCTAACATTTTCTCCTATCACTCTTTGGTACCCTCCTACTCCTCTTCATCTTGTCCTTCCTCTGCCTCTCCGGTCCATCTGTGACCCCGACATCCACTGCAGGAGACCAAGCAGCTGTGTTTGGGCCTCCAGCGTTCCACGTTTACATCTGTTTATTCCTCGCTGAGATTGTATAGTTGTGAAGATACGCGATTGTTTCCACAAACACTTTTGATGAAACATGTGAATTTACACATATTCAAGCAGATTTGACGCTTACATTTTTTTTTCCTAATGAATGACACAACAAAGAGTCGTATTAGGTCAGCAACTACCATCACACAGATGTCTGTCTGCCTCTCCTCAAACACTCCGACCACCCAGCGACAGTCAAATCTATGGCCAGACAGCCGGCATTTGGGACGCTGACGCAGGAGACCCAAACAGGATGCTGCTTGGAACCAGCTGATCTGAAGGACAGCCCAGTAAAAAATAAAGTAAACCTCTGTTGATGGCAATCAGAGGCCAGACATCACATCATTGCTCCATCCAAGAGAACCAGAGAAGAAAAGGAAGAGAAAATTAAGAAAGCCATTGCAAACTATAGAAGGAGGATCCAATTAAAAAAGGCTTGATTGAAAAAAGGTTCATTGGGCAAAAAGCTTCCACTTTGAAGCAACATTTGCTTTGCTTATTACCACTTTATATCTGTTTGAAACCTTGTCAATTCCTCATCTGTCTTGATGGTTAAATATAGTCTATATATGTAGCTTCAGGCACAGAAAATCTTACAATACCTTTAACACCAAACTCTCTAACATTTGCACTTATTTTCCTCCCTTCAGGTGCATACTTGTGCACACCTTTATTTCTCTATCCTGTAGCGGAATTATCGAATCATGATGAAACATTGCTATTAGACAAAGACTTGCCTGTCTGGCCTTGCTGTCTCTTTCCACAAGATCTTCTCCCTTTTTTTCCTCGAAGAGCATAATTAAAGAGTACCGGGCGACGTTTTACCGTTTTATCATGTTTTAAGAACGAAATGCGTCCGGGCAGGAGCAGACACGCACTGATTGCTCAGTTAAACCATATTTCTGAAGTTTGCTTAAATGACTTCATGTCAGATATTGTCATGTCTGGAAGAAATGTACAATTATCAAAGAATGTCAGTGTTTTCTCCCAGGAAAGCACGTTTGGACAAGGGATATGAGTTGGCAAATGTAGCAAATCAGTAAATCTTCTTGAATAACAATGCAATAATCAACCATGAAATAACAAAGCATCAAGGAAATATATCCTCAACTGTATTTGTTCTCATCAATGACATCTCCTTCTTTGACAACATCCACATCTTTGCCAAGATGATGCCACTCAGGCCAGGTCCACAGAATATGATCTTCCGGTCGAAGCTATAAATAAACTTTGACCGAGAGTCTATTTTCAAGCACCTATGTGCAACACATGGTATATTGTACAATCACAACAGGTTGAGCCCGATTGATTCATTGTGATATAAGAAATAAGTACAGTATATAATACTGATAAACAATGTGGCTTCTGCATCCATTTCTACTGATTTGATTTATATTCTGCTGAGATTGAAAGTTAAATTCAAACTTCTATTTGTTTTTTTTCTTCTTTTGTTTTCAATTCAATTTTCTTCAAATTGTGTTTAAATATAACTTTATGCCATTTATTAATATTAATTTATTACATTATACTTAACATCTTGTGTATACCGTATGCTTTCTACTGATAAATAAACACATTCTTATTTTCATATTATCATAGATTTGCACTTTTTATTCAAACAATTACTTTGAAAGCTCATGAAGAGCAGCTGGTAATTTCCTGAAAAGACCAAAAGAGGCGAAGAAACCTGACTCACACTCTCACAGCAGGTAGGTCGGGATGACATTGGAAAAAAAACAAATGAATGACGAACACACGGAAACAAAAGTAACTATGTTGAAGCTGATTATGACAGTGAGAGGTGTGGACTAGAGACGGCGCCTCTTGTCTGGACCACAGACAGGAACAGACGCTGAAGTGAAACTGATGATCAATTTAATGGTCAATTATAAGTGTACAAGCCAATGTTACGGAAACATTATGTCATGATGCCAAAACCCGAGGTGAATTCTTGTCTTGACTTGAAATCAGTTACTATTCTACGCTTCTAACAATGTACTTTATGTCTAATAATAATTTAAGAGATGAAAAGATCTGAGGTGTATTTATCACATGAGCTAAATGTTTGCCAGATGATGTAAGAAGTATCGTTGGGTATTCTTGTTGAATTATATGATATTTAAGTATTTAACTGCAACACTGCTTATTAGAACTTGCTTGAAGAAATTCAGATGATACATTTATATGAAAGACTTATTCCAAACTCCACTTAGGGAACATATAGAGGACATGGGTTGTACTTACAATCCAATATATCGATGCAATAAAATTGGTTGGTTACTGTCCATGTAGGCAAAATTCTTGTCACTAAATAGTTGAATAGTTCCATGGTTGACATTGTAGATTAAACGTCCTGCACCACAGGGTTCAAACATTAAAGGAGATCTTCCCTTTGACACGCCTAAATTGAACAGGATATTTGGGATTTAGAAAAAAAGACTTAAACGTTAAACAATGTGAACCTGGGGTGATCAACCTTTTGACAAGAAATCTCATAATTGCCCCTTTGAAGTGCAGTGTAAGCGGCCTGCCAGAGGGGGACAAGGTGTGTTTTTTATAAGGGTGAGGAGGCGAATAAAGAGATAGCGACACAGATAATGGAGGAGTAACTGGATAACCAGAGGGAAGGAGGGATGCAGAAGAGGTAATGGCTTCCAACGGGTCATATGGAGGCAGGTTTGAGATGAAACGACGGCGTAATGGTGGACAGATGGGATGGGTGGTGTGAAAATAATCTTGCCGGGTGTGTGGGAGTGGCTGGAGGATCAAAAATAATGGGGGGAAAGAGTGAATAGGAAGCAGTGAAAGAAAGAAAAAGACTCCTCCGAAAGGTCTGGTTTCACCTGTGCAATGCACCTCTGACATCGGTGTGTTTAAAAGTGAAAAAATGTGTGTGTATTTGTGTGTGTGTGTGCGTGCTGCTTACAATAGTCCAGCAATTACAGCTCCTATATTAGAGGAGTGCAGAAATCTGAGATATGCCTAATGTGCCTCTGAAGACTTGTCACATAGTGATGCCCTTACCCAGAGGCACACACACACACACACACGCGGGGGGAGAGTGTGAAAGACAGTAGTTTAAGGTTTCTCCTGAATACGTGTAAGCTGAACCGCATGTCCATGGGAAAAGTGAAAAAGAAAACAACTCTAAATGCAGCGTTATTTGTGTTTTTATGTGTCTTTGTGCTGCAGGCGCTGGTGGGTTATTGAGAGCTGAGAACCTTCCTCATGAAATCCTCTTACAATATGAGTTTGACTCTGCAGGGCAGCTTGACTTCCTTTGATCCATTTGAACATGTGACAGAAAACCTTTTACTGCCAAACAGAAGGAATCGGAGACAGAAAACTGTCACCTGAGCTGCTGTCTAAAAAGTGGCACGAATAGATTTATAAGTCATATCTACCAAAATAACAGATTGATGACAATAGCATTGGTCATTTATAAGCTTGTCACCTTCAGAAAAGTTGAAATACAAAAAATAAGTTTGTCCGTGCAAAGCAATGTTTCTAGAAACAAGATGAATCACAATAGTTCTTTGGACACCTCAATGATTGAGCAATAAATTAGATAAAGATCATTTTATAGTTAAAAAAAACGAGTTTTAATTCTGTAACACTGACAACCCCAAGTAACCTTTCTGCCAGACTTCAACTTGTACCAATAATCCTTCAACCCACGCATGCTGCCAAATTGCTTCTATTTTAAGCTCAGGAAGTCTCAGAAAAAGAGGTGCTACTTTTTGTGTCTACTTGTGAAACCAGAGTTCGGCCTGGATATGGATCTGCTTTGGTCGATGATGGACAGTAACATTTGAGATTGTTTATTATTTTGAGGAAATGCAACTACCACCCAGAGTGCTTGTACACATGTCGTGCGTCAAATTCCACACCTGTAGGTCAGATGTAAAGGAAGATTTGACTATCAAATCTGCTTCCAAAGAAATTCTTATTTCTAGTGTGAAACAATTACTAATTAGTAAATGAAGCTACTTCATCGCCATTTTTTGGAATAGATATTCATTATTCATTTATTTTCTGTGACACGTCCCTTGCGATGGTTCCCTGTTTCATCATTTTCATTCATTTATTATCTTCATTCTTTTTTTTTAATCCATTGGCTTCCACTTACATTAACTACTTTAAGAAGGTCTTTAAAAGGTCTGAAAAAACTGGTCAACTGTTAAAATGATTTCACTCGTACAGTCACTGTGGGAATACCAATTCAATTTGGTAAATGTCAAATTTTTCCTCTTATAGCAGTTTTTTTTAACACATTTTTAAATATCGCTAATGTATAAGTCAGTATAAATGCGAGGGCCTCCAGTTTGGCCCGTTAGCCACAAGTGTTTACTGAAACAGTTGTATCAGAAAAACGCTCAAAATACTGTAATCAAACAAGTATGGTTGTTACGAAGTTGAAAACTATCAACAATTAACATTTAGTTTTATACGATTAATCTATTTGAGAAGCGAGAGGAGAAGCTACTAGAAATGTGTGTGTGTGCGTGTGTGTGTGTGTGCGTGTGTGTGTGTGTGTGCATGTGTGTGCATGTGTGTGTACACAAAGATTTGCTCCAATGATTTGATTGCAAAATAGCATAGCAACAAAAAGTCTTAAGAAAACACAAATACACAATCCAGAAGAAAAGCCTGTGGCAAAAAGTATTGAGTTCATTGAACCTTTTTAACCTTTGTGAATGTGTGGTTAGCACATTTATGACTAAGTTAAGGGATAGGAACTTGATTTAAGTCTTATAAAAACTGTCTATACAGAGAAAATGGTAAGTAGGAGGTTTTCTTTAAGAAATACAAAACTGTTCACGTGGAAATCCAAAGTCAATGAGGTCGATGCATCAACAAGTACTTTGAGGATTAAACAATGACTATAAATGGTCAAAAGGGAGAGATAATCCATTAAAAAGTGAACAAGTTGGTACCAGCTATTTTTTCTGCCAGCAACCTCGATGAACTTTATAATTTAATCTGAAGCTCTTCGTGATCATGCTGGAGGTGTGGAGGTTTTGTCAGAGCAGGACCGATATTGCAACAAGTTCTTAACCAAAATAAAAAAAAAATAGAGGTGAAGTTTGGCTCTAGTTACAAACATGAATGATATAGCAACACTGAAACTGTCTAGACATTTACAGTTAAACTAACTGAAACTGATACAAATATTTTTAACGTCGACATTTATTGTACTCTGTAACACCAACTGATAAGCAGACCTGGTACTTGTTGTTGACTTGATTAAATAAAAAGCATCATTGTTAGCTAACTTGTGTGACACAAGTGGCCTGCAGGCAGGAAAGAAAATCTAAGAGGTATGCAAGAGACTCTGAAGGCCCACATTCCCTCCCCTCCATCGCAGCAGTCAATCACCTTTTCAGCGCCCTTAAAGCAGCATGTTGAGGTTAAAATATCACCCTGTCGCTACCGCTATTGTGCTGGACACAACTGATCCATCTCTTTTCTTTCCCCCCTAAACACACAGTCAAGCATGGATTTTAGTGTGCTGTGTCTACCCGTGTGTTTGTGAGAGAAAAAAAATGCAAACAATAGCTACTTACAGACATAAAGGTTTGGTTTCTCTGAGAGAAAGTGGTCACACACAAGCCCAGAACTTAAGCATGGAAAAAAAAGTTGACTAATAAAAGTGAAGTGGTCCTAGACAAAACCCTTGGGGAACCCCCAATTGTCATTGTTGGCGAAGATAGTGTGACAAACTTTGTTGTGGATCACTTTATTGGAACATAATATTGGAAATAAAATGAGGTAAGGGGACCGTAATTTAATCTTAAGTAAATATTTAACAATGAATCCATCATATGATTCATTAGAAAGTTTTCCCTCGGGTCATCACGCTTCTAAGGATGCAAATCATGGGATGGATCTAAGATTCAGCCTTAATGGAAATCTTCTTGCTCCTGAATCACTAAGCTGCAGACTGAACAACAGCGCCTGAAGGCAAGCACTGTAATGAGAGATAAACAGCTCAAAAATGCTTTCCCTTCATGCACAGGGTCTTATGTGTGTGTTCAGGTGTGTGTGATGAAGCACCTATAAAGAGGTGGGACTTTAACATGAATGTACACGGGTGCGTCAGTTGTGGTTAGCGATGATGAAAGTAAAAGACGATGCCTAAGGTGGTTTAAGGAGTCAGAAGAGCTCCTTCCTGCTGTGGTTGACAGACGATATAGAAGAAACAAATGATGATTGTATTAGGAACTAACACCACATGTTGCACCAACAGATGCAGAAAGAAATACGTCTTCTATTTGCATTTTGTGTGTTTGACTTGAGAGTATGTACGCGGCTAACACTTTTTCTTTTAACTTAACCCTCCATAACTAACAGAATCTCATGGGTTCAACTGTTATCCCGCATATTTCAACAAGCTTGGACAGAGGCTGAAACAAAGAAGCTTGGCTTTCGTCGGAAAAAAATGACAGAAGAGGATGGGGAAATATTTCTACTACCTCGAGGCAAAGTTTTGGTAACCATATTTTCTTTATTAAAAAAAAGAAATCACTCTGGATACCAAAGACAAGGGTGCGCCCGCAGTCATGGAGAGAGAAATCAGAGCGAAGATTAGCCTGGATGTTCCTTTTATCTTCAAATGATTGGAGTGTGTTGGCATGTTAGAACAGGATGATGTTTTGACATTATCTGCATTTGTCAGGAGCTGAAACACTTTATGCCTGCACGCTTTGGGTGCACCAGACCAGAAAGAATGCAGAGAATTGAGCTAGAGTTGATAAAACATGAATGAATCATGAATGATAAAAAATCTGCACTTTTATCCTAGAGGTTAAAAAATGAGTCAACTGGACTTCGGTACTCATCCGAGGAGCTTCTTCAAGTTCCAAGGACCCAGGGAACTTGAAGAAGAACTTCTAGAACTCTATCCAGTGCAGTTGACTCACTTTTGAACGTCTTGGATAACCATGACCTGGATGAATGAGAACCTTTATGGACAAATCAGAACTTTATTCAAATTAAAAAACATAAATTGACAATTTTAATAACAAGTCAATTAAAAATAAAAAGGAAACATAAAAAAAAATGTAAAAACTAATCAACATTTGTAGTTAATCTAAATCAAAGTCCACAGTAATATAAATTAGTATAAAAAAGATTTGTGTGGAATGAACAAATGTTATTGTAGTGGGATCGCCACATACCCACTGTCGGGCCCCACGGTACCGCTAAAATTAACTGGAGTAGCATTATCGCCACTGTCTGCACCATGTCAGGTTCCTTTATCCAAATACAATTTACCATGGTCTGCTTCTGGTATCCAGGTGCACGGCAATTCAAACTGCATCCAAGTATTCCCCCTCACACATACCATGAGTCATTAAACCAAGCCTATAATGAGAGGACGGTGCCAGTGGAGGCAGTTCATCCACTGGACTCGCCACCCTATATCCTGCTGTAGCTAAGAGAGAGACACAGGCATCTACGGAGCGAGAACGTGGATAAAAGATGTGAAAATGTGCACTGGCAGCAATTGTGACTTAGATCTATTAACTCTTATTTCAATGGTTTACTTATAAATATATGACTTTGGTGGATTTAGAAATGAAGCTTTCATGTTCTGCAGCATAATTTAATGTCTTTAAAGATGACCTTAATTCATTGAATAAAGAAGTACACAAAAGCTAGATAACACTTAAACACTAACAGATAACTCAATCTAAACATCTTTATGCCTACTAAGATTTTTAATTAAAAATAACAGTAACCAGAGAAATAAAATATTTAATATGACACTACATCAAATGTCTTTCTGCAGGCAAAAAACATTATAGGCTCAACTTGTATTGTATTGTTTGTTTTATTGCGTGTAACCTGCCAAATGTTTCAGCATCAATCACGTACGCTTCCACCTGAAGTCCAAGAGATTTCACTTGGATAACATTTATATTCAAATCTCAGCTTTAATAGAGCACATCAATGATTCAGGATCAAAAACGCTGCAAGGCAACATAGTGATTTACACCCGATCACTTGTGAGATGTGTCAAATAAAAGCCAATTTTCTGTAGAGTGTAAAAACTCATCAGGAGGAATAAGGAAGCTACAAAATACTTAAGGACAACTTAAGAGTTCTTTTTCTTATATATTGATATTCTTTTCTATTAATTTCAATAAAAATGTACATTATTAAAAAATAGATTAATACTGATTGAATTATTTATGTGAAATTGTTGAACTTAATTTAGATTGTAATTTGACAACTTTATTGTTTTAAAATACTTGCACCAGGGCTTTCAAAAATGAGACGCAAGGTACCGAAGGCAAAAATCAATCAGCCGGATAATGTTTGCTCTCCAGGTGTTTCCCTGCTCTGCACCGGGGGCAAAGGTGACGAGAGTGAAGACACCATAAAGACGTCGAGTAAAGCATAATGGGTCTCAGGAAGGGGAAGAAAGTCCAAAACCAGGTGTGTTCACCTGATTCTACACTGTGTTTAGCATGAATGATCCTAAAAGTTGAACTCTAAGTACCCAGACACATTTGTCTTGTTGTGTTGCTGTCTGAGTTTACTGTCTGGTCAAAGGCAGTATTTAAAACTATTATTTATCTTCTACATCTCAAGGGCGACAGAACTGAGACAAGGCGGCCATATTTGTTCCACAATGACATGCAAGCGCACAAGGGGAGTGTATGTCTGTGCGTCTGTCAGCAGGAGACCCACCAGACCACAACACACAGCTGCTTTTCTTGACCCACTTTCCCTTTGACACAAAACCTTTAGACTGCGGTTTTGCTTTTCATTCATTGTGCACCACTAATGAAAATGGTTGTAAAGGGAGAATCTGAATTATTAATTTATCATTATGTGTCAACTAATCACACCATAAAGTGGTAAATGATGAGGTAAAATGCCCCTTGAGTGCAAAGGAGAGACATTATTAGTTTAACCCTGTCCAAAAAAAAACACAAAACTATGGCTTCACATTTAGGATCGGTAATAAGCAACCAAAATATATATCAAGTAATATACTTTATGGATCAATTCTAGCATTGGCCTAACATCTTTCACCAAGACACAAAGTAAATATAATCACTATATCATAGTGATTATAAGGTATGTGAAAATCAGATCATCACCTTTAAAACAATATACATTACACTGTTTGATGTGACAAGCTAGAAGAAGAAAAGATAAAGATTCCATCTGTGAAAAACAAGGAAGAGAAAATCCAGTCCGTCCTAATTTACAGTGAAAAACCATTACTGCCTCACATTGAGATACAAATACAACAACAGAAACATTTCCCCTATCTGTCTGTTCATAAGAAAAAAGTTTAAAGGCACATACATTCTGAAAAGATGGATTATTTTAATTTAAATTTCACAAATGAAATAGGAAAATGAAGTAGATGCTGGTGTAATTTCAGCTTCAGTAGACCACCTCAGTTTATGGGCTTTACAGGGTAATGTTTCAATGATATAACAGTGTCAGATTTATGTGTTTTCTAAATTAGTTTGTCTAGATTATAAACACATTTGTCACCTCCAAACCCTTTTTGATCCCTTCCTCTAAACTCCCTCACAATCCTCTGAAGAAGGGAGTCGTGGGAGGAATGAAAGCAGTGAGAGGCTGGAGTCCAGCGGAGTGGATCAGAGTGAATCCCAGAGGTCAAGAATGTCGTGTTTTTGGGCGGCGGGGGGTCGGGATCAGTAGACTTAATGGTCTGGAGAGACCTCATATAGGAACTCAGCATTTCAGGAGAATTTGTGGAATTTAAAAGGACAAAGAAGGAAGACTTTTGTCTGTCTGATGTAGCTAATTTCCGTACAACCAAAGACACACTGTCAGGATTGAAGGACTCGTTCGGTCTGGACATACAGACAAATTCCCTCGAGAGAATTTCTGCTTTTATTGAACTGAACAATGTTTCAATAAGGAACAATGAAAAAAATCATTCCTGACTAGATAAGCAATTTATGTGAGTTTGGTGAGTCTACAGAAACAAATGTTAAGAATGGGAATCTGTATCAATACAGCACCTGAATCAAATATTGCATGTTTGTTCTTCATTTCCTCTATCAGCACCCACTAGACCATGTTGGTATTCTTTTCTAAACTTATGAAATCTGGATGAATGTCAATACATTTCCTGTTGTTGCAGATGGCTGTTTCATTCTCAGGATCCAAGTTCAGGAATGTCAAAGATACCCTGACCAGTGATAACACATGTTTGTGTTTTGTGTGTTTTAGCAATTGTAGCGTTTCTGCGATGAGAATCAGTCCATGAAGGTTTATATGCCAGACTTGATTCAGACAGAATCTAACATTGCAGTTGCCGTGTAAATTTGGATTTCGTCGTCTAAGCGGAGGAGAACATCATCCTGCGTTCAAGAAGCGTGTCATTCTCAACCTCATGCAGGTTACGACCTACGTTGTGATTATTGAAAATATCTAAGAGTTCATTTTGGGTTTCACCTCAGAGCATCCCTGACGGTGCTTTGCATGGACACGTCTGCGTCTGTGCAAACATCTTCACCTGCACTGTTCTGCACCAATGATGTTCAATAATGTCACGCAGAGAGTTTGTTTTATCCTTCCAGTTAGTTTTTTTTTTTAAAGATCCAAAATGCTTTATTTATATTAAATAAAATTTCATCACATAAGATAAAATCGTTTTTTAAGTTTTGAATAGAAGGAAAGATAAAAATAAAAAAAAACATCGTATTACTATGAAAGACCTTATCAACAATTAACAATATTCCTATTATTCTTGCTCACAGTTCAATCTTTGACAACTTCAGTGGAATTGAGAAGACCTCAGTCTTTATATAATAACAATAAAGTGAGCCTACTGGGTTGTCATTGTAAGAAGAGCCTAAACTGAGGTGCTGAGAGAAACAACTGCACATTTTTATAAGATAAACTTACAATAATGGTCCTCTGGATTCTTGTTTCAATTAAAAAACTCTGAAATACAATCTAAATGTGATCAAAGTACATAACCTTAAACAGAAATATCTTCCTCATGAGATCTGGTTGTGTAAAGAAAACTAAAATCTCTTATTGCAACTTGCAGGCAAATACAAAACCAGAAGCCGTGCAAAGAATCAAATGAAATACTTCTGAGAGACATCCAAGGACTACTTTGGGGCAGAAAGTAAATCCAACAGTTGCCAGGGGAAAGTCATTCTTGAAAAAAATTGAATAGATGGGGGTTAAAAAAGATTGAAAGTGTTGAACTCTCTGATCCCTGAATAGCTAGGAAAGGCAAATACTATGCAATGATCTAAAGATTATAGACACGATATATTTGTTGTTATTAAGGCTTTACATCATCACATACAATCAGACTTAATTGCATTGACTTGACATTTACTTGGTTAAAATTGATCTTAAATTATGTTTTAGTGCAACGAAAAATGTTCATCTTTTTCCACCTGTAATTATAAAAGAATGTTGCGGGTGTGCTTGAAAGGCTCTTAGCTCTAACCTGAGGCATCACATGCAGAAGGATGAATCTGTCTAATACCAATCAGTCAGAAACACGCACACACAACCTGAGGTGCCTATTTTCTAAAGAGCTCTATAATTACAAACGGTGCCTACTTTAAAGTCTTTCTCATTTATTTATTCTATATTCTGCATTGAATATCTCTGTATCACATCCAATTTGTATTACTTTGTATTATCTTATTGGGTGATTAGGTTTTTTTTAAAGAATAGTGTACAGACATGTCTGGATCTCTAATAGGTACTTATGAACCCTCATTGCTCTTATTCTTCCATCCCCAGCTTCAATATTGCCCCATACATGCTGCTGTCGGAGTGCCCTGCCCCATTGCCCTCCAAATGAGCCTCGGAGCCGTGGAGAGAAGAAGAGAGAGGGCGGGGGAGTCGATCTGGATCGCCTTGGTAATTTACAGCTTTTCATAGTGATGCAAAAAAGTCAATAAATTAAGTTGATGGAGGCTATTGACACGGTTACGAAATGAATCCACACAGACACACACAGACAGACACACATGCAGGATTTTTCACATCTATTTCCGGCCAAAGAAATAAAAAGTGTGTGTGAGTCCATGACCTATTCATATAAAGACCTTTGACACAACACTGACAGATATACAACAGTCTTTCAATCCATTTTAGTCTGGGCTCACAATAGTTCACCTTCAGACACTCCACTCCTGACCAGTTGTTTCCTTTCCCCCCATTCTTGTCTTGAGAAAAAACATCTTAGAAAGATTCTGATGTTATATCAAGGCTTAGAAATGTTAGTGAATGACTTTGCAGAATGAATAAAAGTTTAACTTTTGTAAAAATTAACTCAACAAAGGTTTTTCTACAAAAAAAAAGAAATCGTCAACAGAGTGGAACTGAATGGCATTCCTTCAAACATTTCCCCGTTCCCTTTTGCTGGGTACACAAATGTAGGGTAATGCTAGTTGACAGTCGTGACCATAGACACCATAGGCCTGATTCAAATAAAGTTTGCATATAGAAAGAGATGGCCGGTAGCACAGAGGCACGGATGTGGGCGCATTAAAAGTCTCATGTTTTTAAAGAAGAAACACTTCTTTCTTTCTTTATTTTTATTTAATTTTTTTATACCACCATTTTTAAAGGACGTTTCTTGGGTCTTGTTTCCCCACATCATCAGCAACAAAAACAATGCATCATTTCCATTTCCTGGTGTCTGAACTTAATTGATGGAGTCATAAATAAACAAGATATATGGTGGTTATAGGGTGGTTTCAAGTATACACTGGAGGTTACACACCAGACACCACACTCCAATGCAATCCAATCACATCTGTCATATCTTGAAGTTGGAGCAGTTGTGCCGATGTTAAGTCGGAGGTTCTAATACGGTGTGTTAGGGCAGCTGGGGAACAACATCGTAACTGCGTAGAAGAGAACCCCCGTCAACTGGGACAGCAGGCCTTTGGAATGGTAATGCCATTCTCTCCTTAGCTACGGTGAAACAGCACATCACAATGCACTGCTCATCTTCTCCATCACAGGCCAGCCAGCAGGGGGTCTCTCACACGTACACAATGGGACGGATGGGTCTTTTGCTAAAGGAGCGGCAGCTTGTCGACACAAACGAAGTGAGATGGATCGTAACCTGTTGCATACTTTTTTTTATGGAACAGAGGCCACACACACATTGTCTTTCTTTCTCTCTCTCTCTCGCTCACAGACACACACACTGATACGCGCACACACACAGTGGTGGCCTTTGAGGTTTAAACACCGCAGTGGCCAGGCACTGCTTCATGTGAGGGGCTTAAGGGGCCCCTGGGGAACATTTAAAACCTGGTGACTTTGTAGGTCAGAGACCTGCCGGAGGCCGAAGAATGAGACCACTACTCTACTTAAGTGATGGAATCTAGAGAGGTTGAATGAAAGTGAAGGATGAGAAATTGAATCTTTTGACGCATATCCCAGCACATAGTGTTGCCATTGAGTAGATTAGTTACCATGTGGAAATAAATGTTTTGTTACAGTGACTATCAAACATCCGAATAAAAACATGCTATTATACTCTTGCCTCAACAGATGTCAAAAGTGTGTGTGAAGACTCACATCAACTGTTTAACTGAATGAGTAGCTGGTATTGTTAAAATAGCAAAATATAGGTGACTTGGTCAACATCACCTAAGAATAGTTACCCACCAAAGTTATTTGCTCTTTATAGGAAGAGGGGGACTGAGTGGGAAGTGTTAAGAATGCACAAATACCAGCTAAAACAAATTGGTACTTTGAGTGATTTACAAGCGGAGTGGGAGTAAAGGTGTAAGAGGGAGTCGATGTATGCGTGTAGATGTTTAGCAGCTAAGCTCGCTGCTGTAGGTACCTCCACGGAGCCCACCCAGGAAGAATCACGACAGCTATCACGTGAGACCGAGAGACTGTTATGGGAATAATCGAATAATTGAATTATTATCTCACTTATACTATTGCTGTCATAAACACAGGGTGGTTCAAACACACTACAAATCTAAACCAAAACATTACCCCAACATACACAAACAAGAAGAGCTTTCACACACCGCAGTCACACATTTCCCACAACACTATGATTGTCTAGTCAACAGATAGTCACAGCTTATGTCCGAAAGGAAACTCAGACTCCGACAAGATGGCTGGGCAATAGTGGGCTAGCTTGTGTGCTAGCGGGAAGTATTTAAGTCCTCAACGCAACACTTTCATCCAAACAGGAAAAGGCAACTCAAGATGAAGAGGAATGTACACAATATAATCTTCAGGCTGTTGTCCTTTTCTGAACTATGTGGTATCTGACTACATGTTGGAAGAAATAGAGGTGAAATGACCACCTTTCCACCTTAACACATTCGGGGTGATTTTCACTTTCCGCCTTCAACATGTTTATTCGTTATTCAACTCTCACCGCGAGGTACTGATATGCTGCAAAGACTGACAACACAAGAAGATATCAGAGTGAATTCCAATGTGGTTTAGCGTGTGTTTTTTTGAAAATATTTTAATTGCTGCTTGCACCATTATGTGGTTACTTGATAATATTTGTTTTGACCAATACCACAGTATTATATACATTAAGAAAATGCTCTGATTGACAAGGTTTATCAAGGAATGTGTACTGCTGTGTTTCCATATTCTTCCCCCTTTAAATTTCTCGCTGGCAACTTATAAATTAACAATATAAAAAATGATGGACAATCATAATGTTTTTAAAGTTACATAATTAGGTTAATTCATTTAATTAAATTGCCAGAGCTTTTGAATGTCATCACCTCGGGTCAAACAAATGAAAGAAATCATAACATCAAATATAAACCTTTCAGAGAACTGTGAAAGTAAAAGTAAATAAAAAAAAAACGTTGTAGGATTAGTAAGATATATAAACGTCTGATGATATCAAATAATCACCTTCGACAAACAGACACACACTTTCACACAGTTTTTCACAAACCGGTGAGAGAAGTGGCACCTACTCAAGATGGGCCATGCAGAACAGATTGTGGGTTGGTTAAATAAATCTCCCTCCAAATAATCCATAAAAAGATCACAACAAGGATTATACCTTTTGTAGGGATTAAGGGGCTGATACCACAGAGATATGCCATCATTGTGAAATAAGTTTATGTCAACCAGGGTGGTAACCCGGTGTTATCTTCAGGGCTCAAAGACACACACACGGTATTTCACAATCATATAACAAACACTTTTCTGGCACACAGTCATTTGGACTTCATCAAAGTCAAGTGGAAAACACGAACATGTCCAGGATTGACTGCAAAGATCAAATCTTATTGCCAAAAGTTCATGCTTGAATGTCATTCGCTGGTTTATGGTTCTAGAACGATTAAAATCTGAAGTCATTCTGCAACCTTTCAAAGTCTTGGCTTCATGTTTTGTTGTACGATGATGTAACTTAGGTATCAAACCAAATAAAAGCAGGTGTATACATCTACATGTATATTTATTTTTTTTAAAACACAAAACCCTCACATACAGAACAATTGATAAACTAACTTGTATTTGGGAATGCTGGAAATCAATGCAAGAGTCTAACCTGTAAACTTTGCAGGACTAACTACTACAACTAATTCAGTGCTGCAGCTCAATATAACAGTGTTCATCAAATGATTAATTAAAATGAGAATTAGTGAAAAGATGTCGAGATTATCTGGTAAGCTCTAAGGGTTCAAGATAAGTGTTAAAAAGGATTGGTAAGGTATATAAACATCTGATGAATGGTCGTTGCTGACTTAATGGTATTTGTCGCTAAGAGAAGATTTAGAATTTAAATTATAAGAGCTCTTTTGCTTAATTTTAAGAGGGTTTCATAAAAGACAAAACTTAACAAAAGGCCAGTTGGACTTTTAAAATATTTTTAAATGTTATAAGTGCAGAGTTAGCAATGTTATTGTAAAGTAGATCATTTTACATTTTGTCAAAGGATACTTGATCGTATATTAACTGATAAAAAGTATTTTAAGTGCATATGTACTGTATAAGTAGACCTCACTATTAGCACGACTGGGGAACGAAGAGCTCAGACAGTAAAGTGTTATGTGTCATAATTGAGCGCTACGAGGACAAAATGACTGTAATATTCTGTCAGTAACTGCACAAACGCACTCAAATGAGGGGGTTTCCCATCGATCAAATGCTACTTCATACAAACGTCTTTTGGCATGTTCTGCCCCTCATCAATCACTCTTCCAAATCCATCTGTCTTCTAACAACATTATATCTGTTTACCTTTCAGAGCCTTAAAAAAGATGAGCACAGGGTGAGAAAATACAAAGCAAAACATTCCTTGCTGTTATAGTATGGTGCGTTTATGATTGGGAAAGATTAATACTATTTGTCTGCAGCCATCTTTGCCCGTCTTGTCCAGACTTGTGGCTGACGGTAGAATGAGCTTTTATTGACAGCCTCTGTCTGTGTGCGCTGCCTCTGTGGCTAGCGGTTACAGGATGTATAGAAATTCAAGTCAGGGCTGGTCATCACGTATCTGGAGGCTAATCCATGTCAAAACAGAGCCTCAGGAGCTTATCATCACAAATCACTAGTTTTTAGGAATGAACGCAATGCAAAAGACAAGGAGGCAGGGATGGATCTTTTAAGGTCGGGGATAAGATCGGTTCAGCTAGACTGACTTCTGTGTTTGACTTATTCAGTCAATCTACATCTTCTATGAGACCAAGTAAACAAGTAGTTCAAAAGGGACATGAACTCGCCACTTTTTTTTACTTTGACAGTCATGCGTGTGTCAAACATTCAATGGAAGCTGAAGAGTTTCCTGAGGAAATAAATCACATGATAACCATGATCGAAACATTCAACATTCAATAATAACCATAAATTCATTAAATAAAGGAGTTTTCTCTTAAATTATTGAACTACAACTCACAACAAAGGAAGCTCTGATTGATTAGCGTGTTTGCAAACCTCCATCGTCAGGGTTACTGCTTGTCTTGAAAGTACAGTTCATCTCATACTTGCCTTCATGACCTGTATCCCTATTGCTCCTATCAGCTTGTTGCATCAGTGAAGGACCAAACAAGCGTTGAAAATCCATCGCCTGGCTCATTCATGCACAGCGTGCAGAGGGCATGACAGGTCAAATGATTCACTCACTTCATCACTCTTGGCCCGGCTGAGATTTTACCAAAACATGGACGAGATTTTTTAACAATAAAAGCAATACTTCTTTCTATATAAGAACATTTTACCATGTAGATTTATTAATAAACACTGAAATGTATTGTAAGTTGCAGTCCTTGTTTGAGTGAGAACCTTTTACATGTGAACTCTAGCGAACCTTCCTGAGTCTTTCCAAAACACACTGTATTGTAATCTGGACAGCTGGCCTTGATTCTCTGGAGGAGACCATCTCAGACATTGACAAAAGGACACAGTGGAATGAGTAAACACAAGAGCACGACAAACATACGCCAGCACACACTGTCGGCTACACATTGTTGTACGGGAAAAAGGAGAAAGAGATGAAAAGAGTGATGGACAAATTTGGACTTCTGTGGGTAACAGATCCCAAAGATCAACCAGCTGCAGATTCTGTTTGAACACATGAAGCACAGATAAGCCCTCCAGTGTTTATACTGTCTTCACATCTTTTATACTTTTATTAATATTGTATCTTGAATTTCACAAGCTTGTATTGCTCTTTTTATTATCCAAACTCAGAGATGTTTGGATATGACAGGACAATTTCCTGTGCTACAAACAGGTGCAGGGATAAAGTTGACCGGCGTGCAAAACGTTTTTTTCAATGCATTTTAAAGTAAGAGTTTTCTTCATTTCATTCATTTCTCTTTCTTTCTCTTATTATAATTTTATATTTTGAAAATGTATTTTGTATTATTAATATTGATAGTTCTGTCTTTTCATACATACAGTATATATATATATACATACTACCAACATACTACGACTGATACAAAATAAGTATATACAAAGTTAGACCAATGGATTTGTTCATCCTCTTTTGATCCAAAACATATTATTAAGTGCAAGCCCTGGTGGTTTCTATGACGACAAAATGTAACAGACACACCATGTTAAAAATAACCAAGATGTAGTGTTAGCTGCAGCCAGGCTAAGAGAGCAGTATCAGGTTCTGTGTCTGATATGACTGCCTGAGTCATCCTGACATGCTCGCGGGGAAGCACAGAGGCCGAGGTATAAATAAATAAAATAGTTTGCTTCTGATTTGGGATGATGGTTTAAACAGAAATAGCAATAATATTAGAACTAATGTATCAGAATTGCAGGACCATGGCAAGTGCTGCATGTCTTGGGGGAGACTCTTCTATTTGTAGTGGGGTAGGAAAAGAGTCAAGACTATAGAAGATTATTTTCATTTTCATGTATAGACAATGACTGAAAAATCAGTAAAAAAAAACTTGTATTCACTTTATCCTTCATATTAAACACCATCTTCTGGAGGAATGTCTTTTCCCAGGTTGTTAGCAGCTGAAACTTATTTACAGGTAACGGTAAAAGACATGGTTGCTTCCAAAAGAGAAAGAGGGGAGATTCGTTAAAGGTCTTTTGTGGACTGTAAAAAAGCTGTGCTCGAGGGAGTGTATGCTGACATCCGCCAGGTTAGGGCACAGAGAGACAGACGTGTGTGTGCACAAAGTTGAGGAATGCGCTGGAGTGTTTGCAAGATTGAGAAAGCAGAAAGTCGTGAGAAGGGGAATCGAGGAAATAGGTCTTCATAAGCATGAAAAGACCTGTTTACTTCTACTCCCCACCTGAACTTGCTCTATTGCCCCATGCACAATCTCTTTCCTCGCAGAGCCCCCACCTCCTCCTCTCTTTTGTCCTCACATTCCTCCCATCAAGAGCAGGGTACAGCTGTCAGTTCCCAGCCTCAGGCAAGGACAACAGAGAAAAACACCAACTTTCACATCGTAGGCTCGCTCGTCCTCTCAGCATCTGTCAGCCCTGACATCAGGAGGTGATAGTCCAGATACTTGCCTGTGTGGGAGTGACAAGCAACCGCTGGGCTATCTATCACAGTCAGACACAACATTTTGATGATAATAAACATGTCCACTGGTTAATCCCATAATTAAATGATGGACAGAAATTGAATGATAAGTCTGGATAGAAATACATTACTATAATAATAAAGTTGAATTAATTCTAAAAGATAGCGCCGAAGATAATTATTTTCTGTGGTAAAGATCAACTAAAATAAAACTGCAACATCAGCATAAACATGGCAGATTCAGATTTACATTTCAAATGCTCCATGTGTGACGTCAGCAGGAGAGAAATCCAACACATCCTACTCTGACTTTCCATCTGGCTTCACTCCAACTTTATTTGTATACCTGTGTTTACAAAGCCATCTGTCACCATACACTTAATGGCATTCCACAGACCTGAAGCTTCACAACAGCAAGTAAACTTACAGTAAATACAACCGCTTCACACCCTCATGCCTTTCACCCAAAACCAACCATTCTCTCTCTTTCTGTGGTTCCTGCAGCTCTCTTGCTTACATGCAGGGCCACATCGGTGGAAGCCATGAGAAACAGAACACCTCTAGACAATGACAAACAGCCAAAATATGTCTGTGCTTTGATTATGAATCTATTTACATGTATGGTATCAACCAAGACTCAACAAATCAGGATTCGAGACATAAAAGGGCTATAACAGGGAAAACCACAAGTGGAATATATTCCATATTGAATCTCAGTTTTCCTTTGATTTCAGGACATCTAAATGCAAAATGACAGCGAGTCTTCTATATTAAATACTCTACATAACATGGCCGCCAATAAAAAACAAGACAGCCTGTTCTTTATTTATAAATATTGTCCAACATGCACTTGGAGACAGACATTTTACTGAACTGTGCTCTGTTGAATTTTAGCTGCTCGGTGCGAAGCTTGCACATAAAAAAGCCACAGCAATGTCACATCAGCCTGTCAAGTAAGAGGACAAGTGAGTGACAGAAAGAAGAAAGACAGCTGGGAGAGTGTGTCACGTTAAAAGAGAGAAGCTTTGCATATTCAACTTCACTTGCATGAAGGGATCTTGCAGACATGGGGTCTGGTACTCGATATGTAGTAGCAACTTCTCGTGGAATACAGGCCGATAGAGAAAAAGGATCTAATAACTGAGTGTTTTGTTTTTATGAGTTAAGAAAGTTCAGATTTATTTGTGGGTGAAATTAAAACAAAAAAGGTATATAATAATTCCTATTTCCAACTAATCATAAATGTATATTTAACATGCATTTGAACTCAATGAAAGGATTTAACTAAAAGGTGAGCAGGAACGGAAACAATGGCTATTAATGTATCTTTTATAAAATGTTTGTTAACTAAATGTATCACAGGAGCAGTAGAAAGAAGAAAAAAAGGCCAAGTGATGCACAAACATCTCAAATACTCATGCCAGTTGTTTCTCTCTTGTATCGCATAAAAACAAAGTCTTCACAGTGATTATTGCCGCAAAGTGAATCCCCCTTGTTGTGTCTGTGTTTTCCTTTTGTTGGCACAGATTTAGTTACACCACTTTTACAAACTACAAGACTTTCACCCCTCCTCATTTTTGACAAACAAGTCCCTTTTTGTTCACAGCTGTCCATGAACACATGATACACGCGGTCCATTTTTGGTCCGACAGACACAGACACCCACTGCGAGCCAAAAAGCCGTCAGGTAGGTATGCAGGACAGACCTTGTTCTAGGGCGGCAGGTATTAACAAGGGCAGAGCTAAAGACGTAAGACGGTAAGGACAAATGATACAACGGCAGATACACCTAAGCACGCACTTGCAAACACACATACACACACCGAAAATGATCCATGGATTTCCAAGTTCAGCGAGCCGATTAATCCGGAGAGATATTTTTCATTCGTCTCAGTGAGTTAAACATCTATAGATTGTGCTTCATTTTCACCATGTAATGGAGGTAAGCCAGAACCTAGACAGTGTGTCCTTTGCTATTATTTATGCAGCACTCGTGAAAAACTGACGATGAGGAAATGTTTCTAATTGGTAACTCAATTTATTTCTGAATACAACCATGTACATTTTTTGTTTTTAGGAATCTCTTTTACTCCTTTATTTTTATCGTGTGAACTTTTTTCAACCTTCAATAACAGTCTATTTAGGCTATTTGATGCTATGGGTAATATAACATTAATGAAAATACATTTTCCTTCAGTGTAAAAGTGCATTTGTGTCATATATAAAGAGAGCAGGTTGATGTTTGGCTCACGTAAAAGGGCTGTGTGCGGATTTTCCTTTCACTAAACTTCACTGAGACAAATCTGAAAACTAGATGTACGACATTGAGACCAAACACAAGCTGCACTAAGAATTGTATTGCAATATTTATCTAGATGTATATCTCTGATAATCATACTGCAATCCACTCCTCCATTTATGACTGTCTTGTTCCCACTCAAACTCTGCATGATTTGTGGAACAGCAGGACGAGAATCCCCGAGCCAGATTGCTCATGGTGCTGAATGAGCACGAGTGAACTACATGGGTGGTGGTGTTTCATAAACATGTACGTGTACACAGAGCAGGGATGTTTACTCCGACTCTCAATCACAGAAGCACCATGTGACAGTGTGTATAACGAAAGACTTGCAGTTACAGCTAAATGGCTTGCATGCAAACGGAATGTTTGAAGGGAAGAGGGGTCCAACTGTAAATACAAAGAGGGAGCACTTCGGTAGATCTGCAACTGGAAGCCATGCTTTGGTCGGCCAGGTTTGACCATTTGTGTCATTAAATGCTACAGTGTATTTATTGTTTGAAAACCATCAGCAGAATAATTGTCCTCATTAGCGGAGTAATATCTCAACCATGTTGATTGTCGTTGATTGTCGATGTCCAGCCATGAACAGTTATGGGATTTGAGTCCTGGTTTCCTGACACAGTCCACTTATAGCATGTGAAGGGTTCAACAGCAGTTCATCTGTTCTCAAATCATGAATGCTCAGGACACAAGATGGCTTGCTCATTTTGATTTGGGCTCTTTTAAACTTGTTTCTCATCTTCAAGACAGCTATACAATAATAAGAGATAGAAAAAGAGGACCGTCACCATACCAGTCAGGCAAGATGTCTAAAATCTAGACTCTTTAGAAAGTGTTATCATTTTATGACGTGAAGGCAGAGAGTCATCACCTGTTCTAAAGGTGCTTTGGGAGCAAGAATAATGGCTGTGAAAACACAGGTTAGTGCGAATGATGGACTCATGAAGCGTAAAATGACAGGATTTTTTGTACAGAGAAAAAACGAATAGCGAGGACTTAACTGAGCTTTACACAGCTGGCAAGCATCGCGGTCTCTAACACCACAGGAGTCCTGCCTGAACAAGCCGCCCGCTGTCAACCCCTTGACTCCCTCATCACCACAGGAAACAACCACTCTGCTGTGTCGCGCCAGAGACTTTGGGGGGCTTCTGAAGCATTGAATCCCTTGGGGAGGGCAATTCTGGATTAAACCACATTATGGCGGCCAACCTTGGGTTAAGTGTACAACTGGGGAGCCATTAAAGCAAATCAATGATATCAGGATGAATGAAAGAACAGAAGAAGATGACAACAAATGCCATTGTTGGGTTATGAGTTGATATTTTAAGAGCAGCGGGGAGTCTGCAGGCCTGCTGGGAGGATCCATCAGCACCTCTGAAGAAAAGTGTCAGCGGTCAAGACGGACCCACGTTGGATCCTAACACATGGAAATAATAATGACTAAGATGAGCTGGAAAGGTTAAGCACTTAACCCCAAAAGGAGACTGAGGTCAAGTTAAAGGTAAAGGAAGCTGTTGGAGAGGTTCAGTACCCAGTAGGTGGACAAAAATGTAGAGATCAAACAGTCTCCACCGACTCTTTCATCTTAAAAACCCAACTAAAATCCAAATGTTCAGACAGCTGTCGGTGGGTTGTACAGAGCGAGAGTGGCAGCCACTGCTAGTGAATCCACATTTAGAGCAAACAAATTACAGAATGAAAATTGAAGGATCTCGAATTGCACTTATTTTGGACAGTTGATCACATTGTGCAATCAATCATCTATTCTCTTTTGGCAGGTGGTATTTGAAGCAATTATTGGGTAATCAAATTGAATCATGTTGTATATGGTTTTACCTCAGAGCCAAACCCAACAAAATAATTTTGGCTCTTGTTCGGTGACCTTTATTATGTATTGGTTTATGGCGGACATGAGTCTTATTGCAGGAAAAGCATATGTTGTCTTAGAAGTACACAAAGGTTTTTTAAACCCTACAAGAAAATATTTTTTATTAAATGTTCCTTCATATTAATGGATGACTTACTTCTGTTGTGGATTTAAGTAGAAGAGTGTAGGACAGTGCAATTGTATATATATTAGTCTGCGGTTAACTCCATTTCTAAGCCTAGTTTTTGTGTCAAATTGCGAAGAGAAATTCACCTAGGGTTAAGGAATGTGAGTCTTTTCAAGAAATCCATTGAACCTGTTGATACATTAACACTTCTCCAGGCATGTTTAAAGAATGAAGCCAACGAGCAATTCAGTAACACAGCAGAGTGACTGCGTCCCTGCTGGCTAACATTTTATGGTAAGAAAAGTCAAGCTGTCAACACTACAAATACTCCCTGCAGCCTCCTCTTCCTCTGTCCTTATCTACAGAGAGGCTGAGGAGACACCAAGGAATGGAATGTTCAGATTAGGACAGGACATAAGGCTGAAGAAGAAAGTCAACTTGCAACTGTGTCTTTCACTGCTTTCGTACTGTTGCACCCTATCCCAAATACTTCATCTCCAGATAAAATACCACACTATAAAAATACAAAACAAATATATATGCTCTATGAATGGAAGCAATCAGGAATGTTGGTCAAGTGAGTATTGAGGCGTAAACAATGACCTTCTAGTAAGAAAGAGTGTCACAGGAAAGTCTCTAAAAAAGAAGGATAGCAGAACATTGGTTTCATTTGCTCGTAAACTCTGTCTGAATTATGGTAGGGGGCCCAGGGGCTTCTTTCCTTTTTAGTTTTTATTGTACATACAGGGGCTTAAAGAAAAAAAAAATCAGGTTTGAATTTCATTACAAATTCTGAATACTAGCGCACTTGTTGTTCAAGTCCATTATGTCTTTCTTCTAATCATTTTGCCAGTTAAAGTCTTACAAACTTCTTGTAGAATATCGGCTTAATATATAGAGATTGATTACAAAACAGTATACTTTAAACTGGACTTCTTGAATTCTTGACTCTTGAATACTTAAGATGAATTCATACTATTGTGAAATGTATGCATCTGGAGATGGTACAAAAGTACCTAAACCATTAAAACCTAAACATTGAGTTAACACCACATTGAGTGTAAAACTAACAGTCCGTTAGTAGAATTGTATGTAAGTACAGAGCATCTTAAAACTTTTACGGCCCCTCCTGCCTTAGGCTTCATCCATCGTATATTATCTTAAATCAATTATCAGCTTTGACAGCTTTGACTTACACCATCTCCAGATCTCAAGGCAGAGGTCAGACTTCCTCCAGATGTTTAACTTTTACTGTCTTTCTGGTCATGACTTTCTGACCTGGGGTCATTACCTCACATTTGAAAGCTGCTATTACCCTAATTTCACAGTTCTATGGCATTTTCTTTTGAAAGGGAAAATTCAGTCTGAAGCGGAGGTAGCCCTACAATTCAATACAATATTTACACATAAAGAAATAAAACCACTACAAATCCAGATATTGAGCCAAAATTAAAAGGTTAAAAAAGGGGGTGCTTATGGAATCATTGTGTCACAGGTGAGTTCGCGGACACTTCCTTTGTGGCGATAATAAACCCAGTGTTGACTCCAGCTCATGTCCATCCATCACCACTATAATAATCAGTGAAAACACACTTCCAAGTCCATAAAGACATAAAACTATGACCTCTGCTGCGCATGTCAGCACTTCTGACCTTTGTTTTGCGAAAGAATTCTTGAAGGCAACATGTAATATCAGCTCTTGTTTTTTCAACCTCAGCCACTTAGGTTTCGTAAATCACTGCCACCAGTGGGAGCCCCGTCACTGCTGATCGCTTGCTACTGCTTTGACCCCTACAGCTTGACCGAGTGACCCCAGGATTGGGTCCCCATGTGGGAGGCTACAGACTTTAAAATGTATTAGTTATTCATAAAGGATACTTGTTTGTTCAGCTGAAACTATGAATAACTCACACGGCCTGGAATATCATTATTTACAGTGACACCACATAATTCCATATTTGTTAAGTAAAAGGAACTCAAAACACACATTGTAATAGTCAAAAATGCACTAAAGTTCTTTAAAAAGTGCTGATGGTGTGTATCAAAATTGTATTACCAATTTACCATCAGTTTTTCAGATTTTTGTGTGATTATTTCATAAAACGTTTTTTAAATGAATTTCCTGACACGTGTTGTTTCTTCAGGTGACTTCGATTTGTATCAACATATTTTTGAAAAGGCGAGGTAAAGGAAAAGAGGATGAATAAGGTGAGGAAAGAAAAGGTGCAGACAGGTGCATGACCCCTTGAAAGAGTTTGGGGCCATTGGGGCCAGTTACAGGGTTGAAAGAAGGTGGGGGATGGGGGATGGGGTAGCTAAGGCAATGTCGAAGAATGCCCGTGTCGCCCATGGCAACGATTCATTAGCTATTACCCCTTGCTTGCTGATGGGTCCTAAGCCCAGACCTGTCTCCCCCACCCCTTCTATATGTCATGGGTTAGGCTGATTCTGGACCATGTCATGTTGAATGCATTGGAATTTGGGAGCCAATATTCCATGAAGAAAAGGGTGCTACTTTTCCTGCATGTGCGACAGAAACCGTCAGAATGTGTAGCTCAAGGTGCTGAAATCTAAGTCTTTAACCTTAAAACACTCTCATGCATCATTAGGCAATTATGTATACCTTGAACTCGGATTGACATTCTCTTCAAGTTGACCTCACCACCTCGTTTCTGGCTCCCAGGTGAGCTTCACCTGCTTGTTTTTCAAAGATAGTGATCTGTCTAATGCTTAACCAAGGGCCACAATATATTTAACTTTCAAATCTTGAGTTCCTGTTGCTCAGTGCACATAAAGGGCAGGTATGATTGTAATATTTCATACCTGAAACTCAATATAGTAAGTAATAAGTAAGTAAGTCATTTTTATTTGTATAGCGCTTTTCTAGACCAAGGTCACAAGGGATATTATCTAAGAATGAACACAAACTTTCTCTTGTTGTCTCCACCTCCATTTCACTTTTTATGTTCAGACAAAACTAATTATTTTCAAAGTGCAAGCCTTTTTCCCCTCCAAAGGTACAGCTTAAGGTTCTCAGGTCTAAGTGCACGTATTTCACTTTTTTTCACAGAACTTTTGTCCAAATGTCATTTTCTCTAGCCATGAATCTTGCAGAAGCTAATAAAGTTAACAAGGGCTGTTTATTACTATGTTTGGGTATGTGAGATATAATGGGAATGTGTCTGCTGCATGCTGTTAACTTATTGCTGTTTGTGGACTCGATATTTAAAGTCACATAAAGCCACTGTCAATCAATGCTGCTGTCAATCGAGTCTCAAGCCGGGAGCCAAGGTCAGCAGCCTGAAAGAACTTTGACATCGCGCCCACTGCTCTGCGGGACGCTGTCATAGATGATGGCCAAGTGACGTTAAAATGGCCATGGATGCCTGCTTTTCTAAACCTTTTGTAAACATGATTAAATATCTTAAATCATATATAATATCTTTAATTTATTGATTTGGAAAAGCCTCAGTCCCAGTGACAATTGAAAAATTAATTACAGTAAAAAAAAAATGGTTGTTCCTATTGATTTCTGGACAGGGTTTGCATAAATATTATTAAAAAAAAAAAAAAATTTACAATCCTATGAAACATCTGTAATGTAATAAACATATTAGAACTCATCTGGTGCATTCAGGCTTCACCCATTTCCACTTGACCTACACAGGATCTAACTCTCTCACACGTGAGCAAGCTAGTGGGCTATTTTAGGGTCACACGGACCCAGCATTGTAAAGTGGGGCAACTTCACTCTGTTGACAAACAACCTGGCAGCAGTGCAGTTCAAAGGATGGTGCTTTTAACAAACAAACATTGCAGAATTCAACTCTTGATTAGTTCAAGATCACGTTTGAAAAATCAATTGCCTACGGAAGCATCAGTGTTTTTGGCAAACTGTTTATTGTCCCCCCTCATTAGTGGCCATCGAGGGCGCAGGGAACTCAGCCAGGGGACAAGCTGGGGCCCTTCGCTCCTTAATGAATGGGAAAGCACGAGGCTCCGTGTGAAGCTGAAGGGAACGGTGCCAGGTGGTGCCAAGTGGTTCAGCACTTTGGACCCCGCAACCATACAGCTTATTGTTACACAGTAGAATGGTTTTGTTTGTGTTTCACTCATTTATTTGGGATCAATTTTCATGAGTTTTAAAAAGCCAGTGAAGTGTTTTTGGGTGTTAAATGGTTGCAATTGTGATAAAAGTATTTTTAAAATCAAGGGTGAGGTAAAGGGATTGAGCTTCCTTCAAAGAAGAAGAATGGAGTCCTGCCAAGAGCAGGTTAAAGTGGCAGGTTTTATAAGTTTGTGTCAGGGGACACAATGACCCACTTCCTGGAATATCAGTTCTGACCAATGTATGTCACAATGTATGTAACTCCCAGAAAATGGTGTTCTAGGATTTTAAATGGGTTGACAACAATCAGAACTTTGAGGAGCCTAAGTGAGCCCATCAGTCACAACTTGACACATAACTCCTTGAAGGTAATGGAGGTGATGGGGCAGCTGAGATGGAGGCTAAAATCCTCCCTTCAACACAACATTTTGAGAAACACCTCACTGACAAGGTATTTTCCCTTAGGTACAAGCTGAGACAAATTGTTCAGAGCCTTCTGATTTATGGACCCTTGCAGGGGTGACCTCATGAAACAATGATAGGCAAGACGATTTACTGACTTTTAGGTTTGGACCAAAAAGTTTACTTTATATTCCTTTAAATAAAATTGATGCATTGGTAGCATGTACACCAAAATCTGTGGGTAAAAGGAAATGAAACCTCTGTTGAATCCAACTATAAAATAAATAAATAAATATATATATGGACAACATGTGTCGGACAGAGGCCGGCCAAACCACTATATTTTTTATCTTTTATCTTCATATTTTACCTAAAATTGTCTAAAACCAATGCTTTGGAAGATTCCAGAAATTGAAAGAAAGGTTGCTCCAGGTATTCGTAGTGGAAAACCAAACAATGTAATACAGAAGCATGTAAAAATAAAGCTGTGATGCTGATATGAAATATTTGAGGTTATTGCCTTTACAGGTGTGTCTAAACATTTGGCAATATTCTGTGGCACTTCCATATCTTAAGGCCATGTTCACATAAAAGCATGATCTCTTATTGGAATTGTGACAGATGAGCCGGTTGATCTCAGGGAGGATTCCAGTACGGGAGTCTAGCTTGCAAAGTTATGTCATTTAGGAATCCGCTCTGCAAACCAAAGGAGGAAGAAGGAGAAGGTTACCTGCCTGCCTGGCAGAGGGGTGGCAGTGTGAGACGTTGAGGTTGAAAAACAGAGCAGAGGTTTCCCTAATTACAGGGACGGGTGGGAACACGGTGAGGTGATAATAGCGTGCCGATGATAGTGTTCTTATCACAGAGCGATGGTCTTGACGTATGACTTGGGAATTCAAGTTATTGTCACCATGGAGATAAGGCACTGGGTGGTTTTGTCTATAACATTACTAGTAATTGTTTAAGTTAAACCTAAGTCATCAAGCAACAACAACTTGTACCTTGTAAGTACAGTGAAGGGGTTTATTTCAGTAAACTGGCATTACCTTGTTAAATTATCAATCGATATGTATCAGCAACATTCTAAACAACATTCACCAAATTGTAAAACAATTAGCGTGACTTCAGTTTAACAGTGATGACGTTTATCTTTAACCAGTGCTCATGACTAGTATGAATTCTTAATTTTCTTTCAACACAATCAATAGTAACGCACAAGCTTCTTGACTGCTTAGACGTCAAGAAGACCCTGCATTTAATGTTTTTTCATTGTGTTCCCTGTACACAGGTATTCATGTGATAGTTGCTATAAGGAGGGAAAAATGTTTGACTTCAAAGTATCATGTCTAATGCCAAGGAAATTATGATGCATCAAAGTGAACTTGGAGTTGATCCAGACTTTAAAATCTACAGCGGGATATTGCAGTGGTTAGTCCATTCAAGACATTGGTGTGGTGTTTAAACGTTTATGGAAGTGCTCTTAATGACATGATCGATATGAAATGACCTCAAAACAAAAGCTGTTTATAAAATTATAGATTTCAGGATGTGATAGAACTTTTAAGTGAGTAAGATATTGAGTTTTTGTGATTACAATTGTTGCTATCCTCCACTGGAAATATATTGAGAAAAAGGTTCAATTGTATTCCATTTTTTTTTAACAATCTCATTCATCCAGGTGGAGGATTAAGATACGGCAACTAGATTTAGAAAACATTTCACCTTTATGCAAGATAAGGAGGACTCAGAAAACAAAACAAGAAGATGAAGGACGAGAGACAGAACCTGACAAATGTGAAGGAGTAGATTTGCGGTCTAATCCGTCTGAGGTGTTCTCAGAGCAAACATCCCGAGGGCAGCAATGGCATTAAGAGGGAACTAGGAACAGACACGTCCAACAAGCTACAACAGTGATCCAAGCGAGAGTGCAGCCATCCAAGCGCTGCCCCACCTCAGCAACCCTCTGATAGACCTCGAGACAGTTACATACGCTCTCCAACTTCTCACTGCTTTCTTATGAATTTTTACTCTTCTTCTATTCATGGGCGATTGAAAAGCATCAGACGAAGTGTGATAAACACATCTGAAGAGCAATGGAATGTTAAGCCGTCGCCAGGGCCACAAGTTCCCCTGCTGCCTTTGTACTCGTGTGACCTCTGACCTCTGCAGCTCACCACAACCAATCGCGGGACAAACTGACAAGTGTGCTTCGTGAAAAGACAGCGAGGCGGAGCTGGACGTGTGAAAGTGGCAAAGCTAACTAGACTTCCCTCACCATCTGAGGAATTACTGAGGAAGACTGAGTGACGAAATCTCGGGGTCTACCTTAGATGGCTCCTCTTAATAATGAGTATAAACAGAGATTCTACTCTTAGCTATCTCTAAGAGAGCATCCACATTTTGACTGCTTGTATCCTCGTCTTTTGGTTCACTACCCGAAGAACCGACCAACAGTTAAGGTAGCAACACTAATTGGGAGTTTTGCGTTTCAGCTCAGCTCTTTCTTTACTCTGACAGAATGACACACCATGTTCGTCTAAAATTAGAACCCAGGTATGGATTGCGTCATCTTTAATTGGCAGATAATAAAGATAGATATGCATTTATTTGCTGCTGGAGCCTTGTACATGTGGTGATTTCATACTTTCCTGTTGTGGCAATAAAAATTTCAGTGGGGCGTTTAAGAAGTTAAGAAAAGGGAGTTTCCCAACAGAAAGTGTCTCTTTATCCTGCTGGCACACAAAGAGACATTAACCTATGATTTCAGGGATTGGGGAACATGCACGGATGCGTTAAAAACACCACACAGGCAGCAGGTTTAAACACTAGGCGTGTCTGGGGGGGCTATTCAATGGTATGTTAAACGTGACATGCGGTTTACAGGTTTCCTGATGTTCTCAAAAGGAAAGAACACACACTAATTTTAAATCTGGCAACTACTTTGCGAGGGAGACCAATAAAAGCTAGCTAGTCGGCCAAAATGCCTCTCAACAGGCAAGATGCAACACATAAGATCGTGAGGACCTGATGACAGACATAGCGAAAGGTCAACTATAATTTATGGTTCAGTCAGTATCATGTCTAATGAAGTTAACTATATTGAGTTCAAGTCATAGCAACCTATAAATTCCATTCTATATTCTCAAGTTTATTTTATTTATTTGTAACTTTTTATTTTTTACAATAATTGCAATGTATGTTTGCAGTGAGCGTTTGTATTGAATGGGTATTAGTGATTTGTGGCTGTGTTATAATAAGAGTATACCCGCATTAACTTCTTCTATATCATGAAGACCTGATTTTTATGTAGACTAGATGTGCATCTCTTAGCTCAATCATACAACTGGTAATAATACCTCTTGAGTGATATAAATATGAATTATTTCATGAATATAAAAGGATGAAATTAATAAAGTCTGTCTGGAACCTCTATTTACAAATCTATGTCAGATGGATTGCATCAGAAATTGTGCTTGGTTGAAGGCAAAGTATGGATGTAAATAATGGTGTGGTTTGAAGAAAAATTTGATGCTAGAAGGCTTCGTCAAGTACCGGGTGTGAATGGGTCTTTTAACTATAAATCAAGCAGTGATCAGTCGCCTCACTTAGTGTTCAGGAATGTTCCAGCCCATAGCACCTGCAGGGAGCGGGACACAGCCTGACAAGTCCTGCCAAGCTCTGGCAGAATTCCACAAAGGGTGGGAGAAGGGGAGAAGAAGCGAAGAAGTTTCCAGTGGTTTTGGAAACTACTCCAAGAACAACGATAAAATGATAACAACCAAGACCAACATTGTTGTTATTTTAATGGGCATAACCTCATTCATGCACAGCCAAAATAAGAATGTTTAAAGATTTAAATCTTAACTTTCTCTGCAACAATCTCAAGCCGAAGCTGTTTTATATTCAAAATTAAAATATTTGTAATTTTTGGTCAATAAAATTCAGGTAAAAATGAAACACCTTAAATGACCTGGAATAGAAAAACAAAAACTCCAAGTTAACGTGCACCTTGCTGCACATACAACCAGTCTTATAAGATTCAAGACTTGAACCCTTATGTTCATAATAGAGAAAGTATACAAATAAAACAAAAACGGAAAATCCAAGACAACGTTTGTCATTGTGAATAGAGACTCTATAGCCTACTTTACAATCAACAGTTAGGCATATGAATGTTAGAACGTTTGCAAGAAGATCAAATTTCACTTCAACTTTTTTCTCCCTTTAGTCAAAACCAGTGTTGAAGGCAACCTTGGTCAAATCATTGCTGGACTGTGAGAGCTTACGTTTCTAGGTCAGAAGAATGAACATATCCAGGTTATACTGGGACATATTCTCTTCTTCCCATCATGCCCTCCTTCACTTCTCACACCCTGGTGCCATGTTCTCTCTTTGCCAACATTTTGAGACACGTTGCACCAGCTGAATGTTCCACACCAATCTGATTTTGATTGTCATATCAGGGAAACAACTCTCTATTTGGAATTATTGTTGGAACTCCCGTGAGATCACCCGCGGGCAGACTAAACAACCCGACTGTGTGTGTAGTGCTATCTGCTGACATTGATAACACCTGATAAAGACTACCTGTGTACAGTAGCTCGGCAAGGTAGGATTAAGCAGCAGTTTCTAAGGGGATGACAGCCCAGACCACCCAATGAACTCATCTGTCACTCGGTCAAAACACACATATCAGCCACCCAGTCACCCACACACTCTCACACTCAACAACAAGGAGGTGGGAAGTAGGAGGATAAGTCAATTGAAAGTCAATGCAGCTTTAGCAGCCTTTAACTAAAGGAAAGGAAGTTTTTACACTGTGATTCCTGTTCTTGCTCCTTTTTTCTAACACAAGCATTTGTCTTTATTCCTATCGTCAGTAACCAATGGCATTAAACTGTACTTCAAAAAATGGACTCAACATCCATTGTCAAGGTATATAATAACGATAACGTAGGTATGATATAAAGAAAAAAAACTTTATTACTAGCATGCTGTGTATCATTTGTGTTTGTTAATAACTTACTACTTTGTTTTGGGGTTTGTTTTTTTGACATATATTTGCATCAAAACGATGTAAATATCTAACATTTTGTCATTGATTACTATTCTACCAGTTGCTGTTCTTTCCCATTTTAATTTAAAATGTTTAACATCCATATATTTTGTGAAACTTGAAGCTAATTTAAAATAAAATTTTAATACTTTTTTTTTTCTTTGATGCAAAATAATTAATGTTTTATCTTTGATAAGATCCGATAACATTGTTTTAATTTAAAATGTTGCAGATGTCATCAGATCCGACACATCTACTTGAGTATCTGTAAACTGGATCTTACATACTACTGAAATGACAAGGCTTTTCCTTGATTTTCTGGAACTCCTGTGTTGTTCTCAGTATTATCTTGACTTTTAAAGTATATATTTTATTGAGTATTGTTTTGATTGTTTAAGCGCTTTGTGACCCTGGTCTGGAAAAGCACTATATAAATACAAATTATTTACTAACTTACTTACAAGGAGATGGAACCTGTATTCGCTATTCGGAGCAAGAAGCAGGAGAAACCCTGGACGAGTTGCCAGTCCATCGCAGGACACATTGACACAGGCTCACAGCTAAAGACAATTGAAGGGAATCCTTAAAAAGGACACAAACATGCTTCAACTGTGACCACAAGCTAGATATAAACCACAGCAATATTGCTGAGAGGCTTCAGTGCCAAAAATGTTACAATACTGCCATGAATTGTATACTTATTTCAACCAACTTCACATGAAATATGGCAGAAAGTCACTTAGGTGTCGACACACTTAATATTCTAATAATTCTTACTTTTGTAATGTAATGTGCAATAAATTCCTTAATTGTATTGAATCGTTTGAATAAAATCATGCTAAAACAAATTACAAAAAAGGGGGGGTGGGTAAGACACACACATTAATGATCGTGAGGTTTGACATTAAAACATGAATTAAACATATACTTATTTAGTTTGTCAATTACAAATCGAATCATATCTTAAATGCTACTTCTCAAGGTGTGGTCCCAGAGTCAGTCTTCTTACCGATCCTTAGCCCTCATGAATATTCAGTAGTATTCATCAGGTGGGCGGGTCGTGCATAACAGGGGCGCGTGAGCGGGCCCACTCAAACGTGGACTATTTTTTCCAGAACCTCAGGCTTGCATCAAACACAGACCTCAGTAATCCCAGAAACAAAATATCCAACGCTTTATAAAACAACCCGACTAAGATGTACAATTGAAGCATGATAAAAATCACAACCCCTTCTTTATTGACTTGTAAGACAAGTGTGAGCAATACAACGAGTGTTGGACCGTTGAGCGGCTGCACTAGTTTCTGCAGCAGCGGGATAAATAAACAAGTAAAGAGTCACTTCACCCGAAGGACTTTTAAAATAAACAAGAGGGACTTACTGCTTGTGTGGATCCCACAGCCAAGGCGACAGCAACCACACAAATCCTGCCGGGGAAAAAAAGATATATATAAAGTCAGTTTGTGGGGTTCAGGTGAACGGGTGGTGGTTCGGTCGCGTTCAAGGGACTCACAGGAGATTCATTTTCGGTCCCCCTCTGCTAGAAAGCGACCCGCAGAACCTCCGTGTCTTCACCAGCAGATCTGCTCAGACGCGCTCATCGACGGCTCCACAGGCTCCTGACATCTACCCGCACACACACACAAGGACTCAGAGAATATAGACCCGCCGACACACACATGAATTCAAGCGATCTACGGCGCACGGGTGACGGGAAAAGGCGTCTGAGAGGTTTAAATGTTGAAAAAGCAGAGTTGGTCAACTCACCAAAGTTGCAGCGGTGAAGTCGCTGCTGCGCTCTCTCCGCGTTGTTGCGCCTCGACTCAGCAGCGCAGCTCAGGAGCAGCAGGGGAGGGGCCAGCGCCTGTCACTCAAGTCCAGACCTCTGCTCATGAAGACAGCCAAGGAGACTCCAAGGTACTCGTCAGCCTGCAGACAGCGTTGGGATTGGGATTCTTCACAGGTCTTCAAAATCACTGAAGAATCACAATTGATGTGTCTTTGTCATCATGGATGGAGAAAGTTGCCCTCTTGTGAAAAACATGATCAGTATGGAAAAAAAAGAAAAAAGTATGATCTGGTTCAAAGAAACTTGTGATTATAAAATGTTTAATGAATGTCAAATATAAGTAAGTAAGTCATTTTTATTTGTACAGCGCTTTTCCAGACAAAGCGCTTAAACAATCAAAACAATATTCAATAAAGTATATATTTTAAAGATCAAGATAAAACTGATAACACAACAGGAGTTCCAGAAAATCAAGGAAAAGCCTGAACAAATAAAAACGTCTATAGATGTTTCTTAAAGGAGTCAGTAGACTCCATCAAGCGCAAAGATGTCAGTGTTTCCAATGAAGATTCTTCTTTGTTGATTGTTAACAATTTGCTACACACAACTGCCACTGCAAAATTAAAGTGGTGTTTAATGTGAATACATGTTTAAAAGTGAGAATAAAGTACATTTTTGTATTTGGTTGACTGCAATTGTGCATGAAGGTGTACACAATACCAAATGTTTTGGAGTGAGGTACATTAATAATGCAATTTGTGATGGAAATACCTTGGTAAATCAGATAGAAAACATCAAATGTATGCAGTTTTTGTGGCAAAAAACTCAATGAGTTGTGTGTTAACACTAACATTAAGTATTTCACTCATTTGGAATCACGGTATTCTGTTTGGGTTTTTGTTATTTCACCTCCTTCGTTTCAATAGGCATGGTAAGACATTTGTTCATGGGAGTAGCTATGCAGTCGTATTCAGGTAAACATGAATTATTTACGTTATTTTTAAACACCTAATGATGAGTATAAAACACCTAAATAGTTGGTTTTTAAAAGAAACTGAACTGAACTGAAACTTTGAAGATAATTTGTAAAAAAAAAAAAAAAATCCCCAGGATTTGTACTTAGTCAAGAAACCATGTTATAGTATTAAGGCTTGCCTTTCGACTTTGGATCTGGCCATTGTATCATTGTCGTTTAACTTTTTGTGTGCAATTATGCTTAATAACTTTTAAATTAGATTTATGAATAAGTAAAGGAAAACTTTTGATGTAAATCAACTTTTGTCTGATAACAACCATCATATTTGTTGCTGACACACAAAAGGACATAGAGGAGAGAAATCTTTTCAGGCTGTTGCTCCTAAGCTTTGGAACGATCTTCCTCTCCCTCTGTGTTTGATGATCTACTGACTCCTTCAAGAAAAATCTTAAGACATTTTTATTTGTGCAGGATTTTCCTTGATTTTCTGGAACTCCTGTTGTGTTATTAGTTTTATCTTGATCTTTAAAATATATACTTTATAAAATAGTGTTTTGATTGTTTAAGCGCTTTGTGACCCTGGTCTGGAAAAGCACTATACAAATAAAAATTACTTACTTACTTACTTACTTATACATAACATAAAATAATAAATAATAGAAAATGATAAAAACGCATGTTGTCTTAAAAATTATATTAAATGTAACACAATACCATTCTAGCTATTCACAATTAGTATTTTTTATATTCAAACGGGTATTGTGTGACAAGAAAGGAAATATTAAACAATTTCTAAAGCTCTCGTGCAAATATTAAGTTTAAGTTTGTCAGAATGCTAATATATAATTGAAACCCATCATTTATAGTGATTTACAACAACTTGACTTTTTGCTCGCATTGTTGACGGGAGATATCCATCAGTCGAACGTCAAAATTGATTATTTGACCTTTCATAAAGTGCAAAGAATGCAACAAGTTCGGGCGGAGAGAGGACTCCTAATAAAGGTTTAATGTCAGAGCTTTTTGTGTGGCCCCAGGCGCGCACTGATCGCACCAGCACAAGACGATATCCATCCGCCCTTGTAAGTTATACTATTATGAGCGGGGAAGTCTTAGATTGAGCTTAAAACTGAAAGACTGAGATAACTGTATGGTTCTATGACATGGATTCCAGATAATGTTCCCTTTTTTCTCTTTTTTCTGAAAGCATTGCTTTATCCATTTGAGGTGCGGGAGTTTGATATCCCTGCGCGCTGAGCGAGGGAAGTAGATCCGGCAGGGCAGGTTGGGAGTCGAGCAGAGGAAAAGTTCGAGGACTGCAGAGACGCGCGGTGCCAGACCAGGACCACTGGGACCTCTGCGACTGCACACGACTTCACCGAGCTCCTAGTGTGTAGCAGACTGGCAGGGCCATGGCATGCGAGTAGATAGAGGTGTAGAGTTTGCGAGAGTTAACGGATCACAGTAATATTCGCCTGAAAGATGAAGTCCGTTCAGCTCGCCCTGGTGCTCGTCGCCCTGTGCGCGGCGGTGCAGCGCGCAGACGCCGCGGTAAGTTTCCTTCTCCGTTCTCTCTGACTGACTTTACAACTAGTTCACTTTTTAACTCACCCACGCCAGGAGCGAGGCTCGTGAGTCACCCGGAGTCGGACAAACCGGGTATTAATAGAAGGACTGCTTTTTTAACAAGTGCGTCTTCTAGAGACACTTTTATGCTGCGTTTTGACGCACCGGGTTCAACTTGTACAGCGTTTTTGGTTATTCTATATCCAAAGTTTTATCCACAATACGAGACAAACATGTATAAACGTTTATTTTTTCTTTTCAGCGCCTTTTAGTGATTGCAATGTACATTTTACTACCCTTGTGACACTTTTATTTTCTGAAGTTTCATATGTAAAAGTTTACATTTACAAGTACTCGAGCTGAATCCAACTCTGTCATCACTTTAACCAGATTTTTTTGTGTCTAGAAATGGAAGTTTGTGTTCTTTACAAGTTGCAGCATCAAACCAATGTGGACACATCTCAGTCCCAACCCCTCATGTAATATTCCTGTCTATATGGTGAATATTTAAGCCTCATGAATCATTCATGAGGAGGAGGAGGGCGGTGTTTAGCATGGCAGTGGGCGGGTACTGTGGATACTTAACTGAAGGCAGTCAAAACTAGTTATTGCCTATGTTTTACTTGTGTGTACCTCAAAGGTTTTTAAGCAACAATTGTTGTTTTTAAGCAACAATTGTGAACAAGATGTGACCTTTATTATTTACCTTTCTTTTCCCTAAACGAATACTTGTCATAAACTTCTACCTTAAATTATTATTATGTTTAAATTACTTTTATGTATTTCATGATCGTGTGACATCATTTATTGTGTGCAGGTAAAAATAAAAATAAAAAGGTTGATTTAGAGATGGATCTCTGAAGCATCCTACCAGGAGGTTTTCCCCAGTTACTTTTATTACCAGCTGGTAATTAAAAAAATTAAAATTAAAAAATTAAAATTTAGTAAATGTATATTATGCATTTAATCACTTTCTTCTATATATAAAATTGTGTTACAAATGTTTGCGTTACAGATACACAACAAGACCACAAAAAACCCGAAATGTATTAGAAATAAAGTCGTATTTTCACTAATGGCTATTTAAAATCAGAAATGTACAGCTATAATCAGTATGTTAAAAAAAAAACAAATGTGTAAAAATAACTAACTTTGAGTTAAGAAGTCATGCAGGCTCACTTGTAGATTTAGTACACGCTACCTTTCTGTCGCCCCCTAGTGGACGAGATGTTGCCATCTATGAACAGAATGTTGAACCCAGCCTTGAATCACATAAAAAGGATAACCTTATACGCTATCATATAAATAATAACAATACAATAAATAACTTATTATCATTAACTACAATGTCAGTTATCTATATTTTTCTAATCTTACATTTTTAGGATGAGATCAAATTTGATAGTGAATCTACCGAGAGTCGTTTGCTTCGATTCATGAAGGTTCTATATCTCTCTCTTCCTCGTGTGTGCTTGTGACTGTGTGTGTGTGTCTATGACAGGGTGTGTGTGTGTGTGTAGTGAAGTATTAAACCACACACAGATAAGAATCTGCACTCGTCCAGGTGAGGGAGTTCAGCAGTAATGTATACCTGGAGCTTTTCCTTTGAACACGACATACCACACAACCACAAACACACACACACATCACACACACACTGTGGACAACGACGTATACACACAAAAACACACACACTCTTGCACACATGGTTGCACATGTCCTTCATGTTTCCCTCTGGAAGTCACATGTACCCACATCTCAGGTTATGCGTGTGTTAGCATCATCAGGAAGTCCCATCATAGCCAAAACATCCTCAGGTTGTTCAGATTATTCCACAACTGCAATGAGGACTTTTTTTTGGCAGTTTTTTTGTTTTTGGCAGTTTGACTCGCTGTCTAATCTTAACAAATCTTATCTTAGACACTGAAGTCTGAAACTATCAACTTCTTACTGGGTGGACTCGATGACTAAAAACTAGATTCATAAGAAGAGAAGTTTTGATAATATTTTACATAAGAAAGCTTGGATTAATTTAATAACCTGCACCTTAGAGAATTACATATTGACAATAAATAAGTTAAGATGTATTAAGTGGGAGTTTTTAAGAAGAAGTTCCCACTAGGGAATTTGTTGGGGTGAATATAATTAAACATGCAATATTCTACTCAACTAAAGGGCTCTGAACCAAGATTAAATATTCTCTAAATTTAAAATCATGTTCAGGAGGAAAGTCTAAGACCGAAAACAAATGTTTTTTAGTATCCATTGTACTGTCTTTTGGTCAAGGTGAAAGACCCTGAGATAACACAAGGGTTCATATTGTATTTGTTTTTCAGTCTCAAGACTTAGAAGTTTGACAGTGACATTTAGAAATAATAAACATTTATTAATCAGTATTGAAGATGATGTGACATTTTTCAAATGTCATTCAAAATGCCTGTAACATGTTAAAGGTCTGTGAAGCCACAGCCCGGCATCAGCTAGTGCCACCAGATGAAGTGTAGATGTTTGTCACTTATCAACACCCACAGTCTAAAGATCATAAATGAAAAAAGGAATGCGTTGTGTGTGCAAGCAGTTGGTTCCGACGGTGTTTCCTGGTCGAAGTGGCACCATGGTGTCAATGAGCCGAGGATGCCATTAGGGGTAACAGGTGGACAAAAGTCAAGGAGAGCTAACACCAAATGTTTAAACAGTTAATTAACACCAAGGAGCACAAACACGACTGTAGCTCTTCCTGCTTGTTCCACGGTGAAAACACAACTTCATTCTATATTTGGTTTGCTCTGTTGACTCTAGAGCAGCTGGAGTTTTGGTCAAAATGATTTGATGATTTGATGTCACATGTCATTTTTCTCTCAGTCAGACTCGTGCCTCAATCTCAGCTCTTCGCTCTCCGTCCTACTCCTCCTTTCAGTGCAAACAGTGAAGTCAACACACCATGTTTGTTAGGGACTTCTTTATGTTAACAGTGCTGAGTCTTATCTCACGTTTCAACCACTTTACATTTCTGCTTTCATCACCCGGAGGAACACGCCATCCATCTCTTAGACTCGGATGAAAACTTAAACAACAGCTTTGAACCTCCTGCTTCAGCATCTTGCCTCCTCTCACCAGCCAGAAGGGTTCAACTGCGAGCACTTAAAGGCCTGAATGATCTTTCTTTGAAGAAGCTCCAGGTTAAATCTGAGCTCTGTGTGGATTTAAGTTACAAGTGGAGGTCAGTGAGACTTGGCCAGGACCTCTCCATTCAGTCTGGTATGTGACTGAAGTCTCCTGATCACTTCTCCACCAGAAACGTTCATAAAAACCATGGTTTTTATATTTCTTAGAGGGAATATGTCCTCCTCATTGGTAGGTGGCGCTGTTTGCACTTTTAGACAAATTTCATGTTACGAAAAAAACAACAATACAAAATAATCAAGAAAATTATAAGAAAATAAACAGTGGGTAAGAGCTGCTAAATGGCCTGCGTAGGGGTGTGACATTGAATTACAAAGTCAAATGTGAGAGGGAAAAATTAGGGACAAAAAAAGATGAAGAAAAATGTATTTTTAAATGATAGTTACAACTTTTAATAAAAGCCTCACAGAAAGAAGGTTGCTGGTTTGCTTCCAGGCCAAGCCAACGTGTGACCTTTCTGTGTGGAGTTTGTATGTTCTCCCCGTTGCATAGGTTTACTTTGGGCACTCCGGTTTCCTCCCACAGTCCAAAGACATACAGAGGTTGATTGTGAACTTGGGGAAATTGTCTGTAGGTATGAGTGTGTGTGAATGGTTGTCTGTCTTTGTGTGCCCTGTGACAGACTGGCTTCCTGTCCATGGTGTCCCCTGCCTCTTTCCCAATGAAACTGGGATAGGCTGTAGTCTCCCCGCGACCCCCGTAAGGGATAAAGCGGTAGAAAATGAATACAAATGAATGAATCCTTAGACATTAATCATAAAATGAACTTGAAATAACTACCATATTTAAAAAAATGTTTAATGATTTAGCGAGACAAAAAATACTTACCAAAGGACAAAGACAAATAAGCAAAAGAGAAAAGAATTAATTATCTATTGTAAAGAAAACATGGTATATTTACTCTAACTTAATTAGAGAAAGTGTGTAAACTCAGCCAGAGGCTCACAGTAGTGCTTCAGGAGAAATGTCTCAGCATCTCAGAACAACTCATGTTGCTACAGTGTTCCAAAAACACAAAATGTTGCTCCAGCTGATGATGCCTAAATATCTTGTGACAGCTCAAAAAGCAACTGCAGATTTATTTTGACTGATTTGATCGTGCGGTTGTTACCCACACATCTGTGTTTATATGAGGCAGTGGGCCAGTTTAAAAATCCAACCCGCTGGACAATCACAAAGTATTTTGTGTTATGTTGCTCCGAGCGTCTTCCCTAAATCTACTTTTCCTTTCGATTTCATATTTCAGTCGTGCTGGTTCTAGACTACAGGAAATAAATTGAATGCTTGAAGAGACAAACAGATACAAATTAAAGGATCAAATTAGATAAAATATTGAAATTTTCCGGATTGAATTTTAGAAGTTAGTCCAGCTGTAAGTGCGGACAGTTTTCGTTTTGCATTCTTTCTATCTCAGGCGAGGGAGAGAACAGTGTAGTAATCTGTCTGTGATCAGGGGAAACCTCTATCTAGATGTCTGAAAACTCACTTTAAGACATTTCACTGAAAGAAGCGTGAACTGCTTTTTATTCAGGGTTTAAATACACGCGTGTATTTCTTATGTAAGTGTTGATAAGTCACGTTTCTGTAGTTCACACAGACAAACAACCATAACACCTGTGGGAACTACATGAACTGGAAGATTTTTTTTTTTTAAACTGTGGGAGTAAGTGTCCAGGGAAACCCCACTCAAGTAGGACAGGAGCAAAGAGTTCTGAGAGTGATATGAAGCCAGGATCTTCTTCCATTTGGCGTTGTATCTGGATGGTTGAAACATCGAAAATTAAAAAGAAACTCTGTTCCATCTCACTTGTTGGATGCAATCATTTAATCAGTTCTCCTTTTGCTCTCCCTCTTTTTCTTATCGCCACCACTTTCTAGCCATCTCATATAAGCCGCTATAACCAGGTTCGCTGCCTAAGACAGACGGCCAAGAGCGATAAGCCTTCTGGTGCTGTATAGCCGGCTATAGAAGTGGCAGAGTCGTGTTTTGACTAAACATGCTTCACTGTGTGGGTTGGCGTCTGCTTCTCTCTTCTTATATGTTTGTTCTCTTTCCTCCCTCTCGCCCTTTTATATTCACTTTGCGCTCTTTGCCAATCTGTTTCTTCCATCACTCAGCAAATGTAGAAACAGGACTTCAACAGAAATCACTTTGGGGGAAACTTTTTTGTCTTCCCACATTTCTGTTTCTAACTTGTTTAAATGAATGAATGCATCATTATATATATATACTGTAGAAAAACCCCTTAAAAGAGAAAGATTCCTGTGAGCAGCTTGTGACCCGAAGGGTGCACTACACCCAGCTCTGACCAAGACTATTACTTTTGTCTTACAACTACCCCTAGTGGCCAAAGATGTTCATAACATTTTTTAAATGAATATTTTGCTGTAAGAAACACTGCTGTTTTCATCATGTGTGGGGAGATACGGTTGTGTTTGTGTGTTTGTTTGTATGTGCGAAACTGACATCTCTGTTTACCACATTTATGATTGACAGCAAGGGTACATGCCAGCTGATCAATTTCTCTTGAGGATTTACTTTCACTTGCTCGGGACAAACACCTTAGTCCTTAGGAATGAATCAGCGTATGTTGATGGCTGTAAATCTTAACTTAGACTGTTCTTTTTTTTTGCATTAACTTTTGCCATCACTTATTAGCCATCATAAATGTCCAATTAAAACGTACTTTTCACAAAAACAGCAAAAAATATTTACAAAACAAAGTCAGAATTATCAACAGATTATTTAATCACATTCATGCTAAAAGCAGTCATATGCTGCGATAAAGATAGTCCTTGCGTTAATACTAGTGGTGTCTCCTGCGCAGTAAATGAATGTTAGTTATTAGAAAATGTAGCGATCGGTGTGTTTTTCCAGTCAATATTGAATCGATGACATTCCCTTGCTTAACTAAACAACAAGCCCTGCAGTTCAAACAGCAAGAAATATTGAAAAACTGTCAAAGTGGGTAAAAAAGTTAAATTTTTTTCCTTCTAATATACAATATTCCTTTAACTCTGTAGTCCTCATACCCTTTTTGACACGCCCGTAAATATTGATGTAATTTTCAGCAAAAACACAAGCAATTTTTGTGCGAAACATTTAAAGAGATTTTTTATTTTCCCCTTCAACTTGTAGCATCCTCCATGTCGTGTCCCACTTAGGTGCACAAGAGCACTTAGAGAACCATGGTTTTAACTTAAGTAAGACGAATTACACATGCAGATTAAACCATGTAGCCTCAATTATACACTTATCTCTGAACATCATAATTATAAAACCTCAAGAACTACTGAGTCGACAGCTTACAGAAACTACTACGGACACAATACATGTAATTTAAATATACATTAGTGCTCTGTTTTTGGATTTATTGCTTCTCCTCTTGCTCTGCATAGATACAATCTATAGATTTAAGTGAAAAGTGTGATGATCCACCTCGGAATCACTGAGTTTGATAAGCTCTTTCTTGTCCCGATCTCAACCCAGCAGGCAAAGTCGTTCTGTTTTGTCTACAGCTGATGTTCTATAAATATTAAGGTTTGACTGCTGCTAATGCAAACAGTTCACCTCAAGTCTAGAGCTGCATCTCCAAGTTTATGGTAACACGCAGCAGCTGTCGGTGTCCAAACATCTTAAGTTGTTTATTCACATTTGTTCAAATACAAACAGGCTCATTTTTAATGGTGATTTTCCTGTCAAATGCATAGCGGGTGTATTTTGCTTGCTGTGGAAAAATCCCTAGATAGAAGTGCTCCTGATACTCCCCAGGTGAAGCTATTAAGAAATGATATATGTTCTACAATAAACAGTGAATATATGGTAGATCTGCTCAGCTTCACCTCGTGGCCAAGACACTTGAACAAGCTGGACCACACAACTCTGACACAGTCTGGCTGTATACTGTTTAAATGAGGACTCGTCTCATAAAGAGGCTCAACTGACAGTTCTTGGAAGGGGTTCAGAGGCACTTCCTGATGTGTAGAGATACCTTCAAAGCACCCAAGGGTCCCCTCTATGTGAGCATGTAGGTTTCAACTCAAATTAATGTTGTCTTGGATGATTCTTCCAAGCTTAGAAATAAAGTTATGGAGATGTCTGTTTTAAAATATGTGGGAATTAAACTCTAGCGTGGAATCTTCTTGTCCTAAACCTGATATATTTTATCTTCTCAGGTCACCCTTTTTGCGTATGTTCACACAATCCTCTCACAAGTCGCCACTCCTTCGTCTGATTTTTTTTGTTGCCCACAGCTACGATCCAAACAGTGATGTATGTTGTGTCTGGGGCAGGCTTCAACCTGTGCGGCACCGGGCTGGGCCGGGGCACGCTTGCCTGTCATATATCCCGAGGGATTGAATTAAACTGTGATCCTTTTTTTTTTCCAAATAACTCCACGTGAGGGAGTTTACCAAAGCAGGCTCTGATTGATGAAGCTCATGGATCAAGTAGAATAGCTGCCATGACTGTAAATATTTGTTTCCTCGCTTCCAAGTGGACATTTTTCCATGAAATGAAGCTTAGACATTCTTCTTGGTCTCTAGTCCAAGAGTACTTGTACTCCTGTGACGAGACTTTGGACTCCCATCTTTTCAGTTCTTGACTTGACCTAACATGGTTGGTCAAAAATAAATGTCAGCAGATGGAAGGTAGGGTATTAAGGATTCTGACCACGATGTCTTCATTTTTACCTGAAGTTACAAAGCAACGGACGAAGGTTATCTCAGGTGGTCGTCTGAGAGCTCTGTCACCAGCCAGAGACTCAAAGTAGACTCATTGTTGTCTACATAGAAATGAGCCGGCTAAGTCTGGAAGATACCATCTGTAGTGGAATCTTCCTAGAAGGGGGAACCTTCCCACTACGGGGGCAGCCAAAACAAGTTTGCGAGATTCTATCTCCACTTTTGAGTCAAATTCCACGGCTAGCTCATTCAACATGTTCAGAGATCTATAGAGAATAAGTGAATGATTTATTTTCCGAAATAAATAGTGAGAAGGATTTAGTAACTACGGTTACTATGGTTATAGTAAAAGGATAAATCATGCTCTAAGATTTCTCCTCTGCTGATAATAGTGTGGTTTTAGTAAGTTTAAATAATTTCTGTGCCTTTTTACTTTGATAATATTGTGTTATTATTAAACATATATGTCTTTAAGGATGTGTTTGACAATATTTAAAAAAAATCTCGAAGCAATTATTTGTTAAAATGAGGGTAAAGTTATATTTATGTCTGAGAAAAAGGAGCTGACGATATCAATGGGATTCCTGGAGAACCACCCTGACATGATCGCACATGTGCGAGCGAGTGAGAGTGAACGACCAGTCGGGGGTCTTCCTCCTCTCAAGACCCAGTGAGTCAAAACACACATGGCCAGATTTTCGTCAGAGAGAAAATATTTAGTTTGTTCCTCCCCTCCGAGGGCATCGACACCTTGAAGTAGTCAAAGTCCAGCGGCGATGAAAGGGATCAGCCGCTTGACACCGCGGCTTGGCGCCTGGAGTGCCGTTCTCCATTCTCCAGATAAACACACATAGTTGACACACACTGTTATTCAACACGTAGTCCAGAACACATACACCAAAGGCCCATAAGAGCTGCTCTTTTCTCGTCTAACTGTCAAAACTAACATTTTCTCAATTAGTCAGAGACATTTCCATATATAAACAAATATGTTATTCTGCATTTTTTTACGAAGTTGTTTCATAATTGTTGCTCAAACATCAACGCAATAGCAGCATTAAGAAGAAGTTGTTGCAGATAAAAAGTTGAAAGCACAGGTGTGTTAACAAGCGATGGAGAGTACAAGATAGTATCTGTAGTTGCAGGTCTGCACAGGATTTCAATGCACGTGGACCTCTGTGTGAGGAACTGACATTGAAAGTGATGAGGACATTTTTCAGTGCTCTGGAGTCAAGAATGTAAATGCGTGTGTGTGTGTGTTGAGGGCATGACAGAGTGTGTGCGTGTGTGTGTGTGTGTGTGTGTGTGTGTATGGGTGTCTAATCATCAGTCTTTGATGAGCAGGGGAATTCCAGTCTCGCCAGTCTAATCCTCAGGTACACGACTTCCGTTTACCCCCCGTCACCCCCCCGCCCCTCCTCCCTCCATCCTCCTCACCTTTCCTCACTCCACATCTCTATGTCACGCCCAATTTTCTTCTCTCCCATAAAGTTTTTATTGCCACAAAACTTTTAAAAGCTGCTAGACCTACAGAAAATGAATTTACTCTCACTATAGGCGTGCAAAAGCGATCAAAGCGCTATGACGTCATAGGTGTAAAACTAGACCAAAGATATTGTCAGGCCATACAGAATGTTCTGTGTCGATCATGGTCAGGACAACAGATCTTTTTGAGACCTTTGTAAGATGAAGCTGCCAGAAAGGAAACCGTGGTGTTGATGTTGTGGCTCACATAGGAAACACTGCATACTTGCCTATGTCAGGTTGTTGTGCTTTAAAAAAGTAGGACGGAGGTGAGAGTGGAGTCAGTGAACTGATGGAGAGAGCAGTAGAAGAAGGCGATCAGGCGGGCGAGTGGAACAAATATCTGCAGCTCACTGACCTTTCTAAGTGGATTAGATGCCCCTTCAATGCTGGGACGGATAGAGAAAAAACATGGCGGGAGACAGAGGAGTCTAGTGGATTTTTTTTCCTAGATCTCTGAATACCTCAACCACATTCTTAGCCTCAAGACTAAAATGAAGTAGAAGTTAGTCTTTACATTGCATCTTCAATTAAAACCACTGATGTAAAATGTAATGTTCTATCGGGTGTAGCATTTAGGTATCTCTAAAGATCTGAGGCAGTGGTTGAGGAGCTGAATGCTCATCTTCTAGGTGGTGTTTGGATTCTATGAATAAAGTCTTTTGATTGACAGGTAGTAGAAAACACTTGATTGTGGAGTTTGTCAGTCAAATGTCAGAGACAAAGGGGTTTTCTCAGTTATATGCCCCATTTATTGATTAAAGGCATCTTCAGTTCAAACTTAATAAAAGTTAATACATAATAAAATACACTATATTTTTACAATAATGATTTAATATCTCGCATGACTAACATTAAAATTAAATATAATAATAAAAAAAATGTCTCAAGCATTAATGTATTAAAGTGATAAATAGGACGTTCTAGTGTGAATATAGAATTAATGTAATCGGTTAACAAAAAGCAACCCCTGAGTTCTGGTTAGTGAAAGCTACAGGAGCCATGTTGGGAGTGTATCGGACAAACACATCACATAAATTGTTAAATAAGTCCTGTATACTGGAGATTAAGCTTAAATCTATACTTAAATGAACAGTCCTTGAGAATATCTGGATTGGTAGTGACCACTGCATAATTTGGGAAATAAAGGCTGGTACAATATTTAATACTATGTCGTCATACTAAACTACAAATAGACATGTCATGTTTTTTAAGTATCCCAACAAAAGTTTTGATCAGTAAATAAAAACCACATGGCAGGAGATGAAGTATGAGCGTGAAAACTAAAATATTGACCTGGAAAGAGATGGCTGGGGAAGAGACGGGGAAACAGACAGACACAGAAGAGAGAGGTGGCGTGGGAGCGACGCTGTATTGAGCTGTAGCAGACCAGAGACTAATCTGGAGATCCCGGGCTTGTAAAAACACCTGCGCACAAACACACACACTACACAAATGTATTCAGGCATGTGTGTGTGCTGATGACCCTTCCTTGCCCTCCTGTCTAGATGGCAAAAGTGTTGTGTTTACTGCCAACATTAGAATTTGTAATCCTAAATTCTACAACATTGAGTTAAAACGTGTCCTGACCTTATGCCAGTCCATGTTTTATTGCTTTTTTTGCTCAGGCTGCTTCTTCTGCATGAACACAAACAGGAATGTGTCAAATGTAATACAATTTTAGATTAGAATTACCCTGTTCTACTTGGAAAAAAAACTAAAAAGACACAAAGTAAAAGTTTAGCTGAACATCATACATTTATTTTGTTATTATAGGTACAGTATATCTGGTTTTTGAGCGAGCAAAGTTATATTTTAGTTGACCTGAACTCAAATGCTTCTGTGTTGCTCAGCACTAGAATCTCTATGTTTATAGCAGGATATCAGGATTCGATCATAATTCCCTTTTTTTTCTGACACCGAATAATGTCGACTTGTCTGTCGTCTCTGACTTTCTCACAGCCTGGCTGCATCCATCAATTGAGTCAACAGTCATAGGAAAAATGAATCAAGTGCTTGGCACTCCCAAGCCCCCCTTTACAGCACTTTTCATTTAAATGTCTTCTCTTCTCAATATACATTTCTACAATAGTTGTGGTGTCTTGTTTAAGATTTGGTTATTTAATTGGAAATTTTTTATCACAAATGTACTTTGACTCTCACTTATCATTTCAATTAACAGTATACCATAGACACCCCCATGACCAGTAGAGTAAATATTTATCATCTGCAGTAAATAAATCTCCTGAGATTTGAACAAGTGTTTTGTCATAGGTAACAATGAAGAAAATATAGTAATAGCACATGTTAATTCGATTAAATAATACATTTAATTTATTTAATAGTCTGGCCTGATAAGAAAGCATAACGTTTTCCCATACCTGATCAAGACCTACCTGAACACTCATGCGATGCAAGGCTGCCCTCTAGCGGTTTCTATTTTTTCCTCGTAGCCTAAACTGCTCAAAGGTAAAGTTGTCATAAATACTCATCTGTTCTCTTGTCTCCTGCCAGGCATGCAATGGATGTACAGGCTCCAAATGCGACTGCAGTGGTGTCAAAGGATCAAAGGTAAAATGATCACACTAGGATATGCTACTGACAACTGGTCAAATAAAAGTGAAAGAATGTGTTTTGATGTTTATTTTCTTCCACAAAACCTGACAGAAATGACCAAGAATCGCTAACACAGCAGAAAAGAAGCTGAACTCTGACAAGTTGCTCATTACGACCTGTAGTTTTGTATTATTATTATTGATCAACGTTTTTGTTATTACTATATTGTACTTCCTTTCTAGTATTTGAAATATCATTAATAGCAACGGTCTTCACTGGTCTGATGAAACCTTATGAAGCTGAAGTTGTCAGTGTCCACTAGATGGCGCACTACTAGCCTTGACATCAAGTGGCAGTAGAACCTTCTGTATCAAATTATGTGATACAAATGTCAAACACTTTTATATAATTGGATTATTTTAAACCTTCTTTTCTCGACACGCCTATTATAACATTACTTGTCGTCCATGTTTAAGTTGTTATACTATCAGACGTATAAACACGATAACATAACCTCCTCCGCAAAGATAAAGACGTTGGAGTTCTGGAAAATGGATGAATTTTGTCTGATCATCGTGAATTGGTTTAGGATTATGGGATACCTTAATAAACAAATTATTGAAAGTGATATCAGATAATGTATTTTATTCTAGTTTGTTCGTTTCTATTTCACCGTTAAATCAAAATGTAACTGGTAAAAAGAACGCAACATTCAAACTTGTTTTTAAATTATTTACCAATTTAGAAATACAGAAAATACTGCTGTATAAAGTATTGATAACACAAACATACTTCTGTCTGATGCCATAATGTAACTGTGTACTAGCAGATACACTTCTAAAAAGGCCCCCCTGTACATTTTTGAGCTGAAGATGTTTGGTGTGTTTATGGGACGTAAAAGTGAAACAAACTTACAGTTTTTGGACTTGCTTCTGTGTTCAGGGTGAGAGAGGTTTCCCTGGTCTTACTGGGCAGCCAGGAGTTCCAGGATTCCCTGGACCTGAAGGGCCCATCGGATCCAGAGGAGAGAAGGTAGGTTGGCGTGGATTGACAGTTATATTGACAAGACTAGTTTATTAAACAGTGAACTATCCTTAAGCCCTGTTTACCTACAATGGTGGCTGTAGCTTAGCATTAGCATGGACCCCCCTCATAGTTTTTCTCACCTGTCATGGTTTATAATGCAAACTGGACGCAAAACTGGGCAGAAGAATAAATATAACGCTTTCTGTCACACACCAAAAAGAAAATAAATGGTTAGTTAACTCTTGCTTATATGTTAAGTGGACGAGCAAGTGTTTATTCCTAACATAGTAAACCTGGCCTCCCTCACTCAGTTTAAGCTAACAACATGCTAATGGTTAGCACAAGTAAGTTAGCACATGCATTGTTTCATTTTAAGGAAGGTTCAGATAAATATCACTTGTCTTCACTAAATTGTTGCAGTTTTTAGCATTAAAATCAATAAGGGAAAAAGCGTTAGAAGATTACATTAAATGAATGGATGAATTGAATTAAAATAAAGTGAAACAAGTGTTTGGACTGAATACTTCAAATAGTTGATATTGTGGTTTCAAGGACTGCTGTAATAACCATACTTTGTTATTCCAGGGTGGTGATGGAACATCAGGACCAACTGGCTCTAAAGGAATCAGAGTAAATACATTTTTACCGTTTTACATTTTCCTTTGCATGATAATTCAGTAATTTAGCTCCAATTTTTTTTTAATTCATAGTGTGTAACAGAACGTTTAATTTTTCTTAGGGACCTTCTGGTTTGCCAGGATTCCCAGGAACACCAGGACTTCCTGTAAGTCATTCCTTTTGCACCATTTTCTTCTGGAAATAATAACTCTTCATTTTCATAAAGGGTCTGCAAGGTCAAGATGGACCACCTGGGCCAAGGGGCACACCAGGGTGCAATGGTACAAAGGTATCGTAATCTATATTTATCTTCAATTATTTAGAAAAAAAAACATAGATATTTACCGAAGAGTTCTTTCGATGATTTCTATGAATAGAATATAGTCACAACATTCCTTGTTGTTATCTGTAGATGAGAATTGGTTTGGAAAAAACAATAAAAAGGAGATGTCTTTCAACGTTCTTAGGGTGATAGAGGTTTCCAAGGAACATCTGGAATCCCAGGACAACAAGGCTCACAGGTTGGTCGCCAAAATATTGCCGATGTTTCTTTTTCCTCCTTTTTTTAATGTTTTCCTTACCTCTTTTTAAAGGGTCCACCCGGTCTGCCAGGAGAGAAGGTAAAATAAAGAGAATAAAAAGAGAATCTTATTTAGGGAGTTCATATTGAAAGTGTTGTGAATCTGTTTCTTCATAGGGCGACCCCGGTGATATCATTTCCGCTAACCGTTTTGGTGAACCAGGATCAGTTGGATTACCCGGTTTACCTGGAGGCCCAGTAAGTATACTTAGATAGTGTGATCCTTTCCCACATTACACAGCCGTCATATAGATAGATAGATTTAAACACAGGAAATTCTGAATATGTTGCTATCCAAAAATATTTTAATTATTCACGTTGAAACTAAACAATTACATTTAATAAGTAAAATATTACAGATACCAAAGAAATTGATTGGATTAATTGAACATATATTTAAAAGAATGTAAAGCATGTATCACTTCACTGTGTTCGAGGTGTTATTGTTGTAATTGTAACTTGTATTATTTCCAATTTGTAGGGACTTCCAGGCCCTCCTGGGTATCAAGGACCAATTGGCCCTGCAGGAGCCAGAGGCAACGACGTGAGAGAGACTTTGTTAAAATAACATTTTTCTTGAATTCTCCCTTTTTCATCACCTGTTGCTGTTTTTTTCCAGGGTCGACCAGGTCCTCCTGGTCCACCAGGACCGAAGGTATCTTGATTCTATTTATTTTGATTTAAAGCATTTCTGGACACTAAACTAATCCTTAACTGGTCATCAGGGAAATATGGGATTGAATTTCCAAGGACCCAAAGGAGAAAAGGTCAGATGAACAAAGACAAAAGCAGCATTTTCTTTCGTTATTCTTGCTTATGTGTTCTTTAATTCATATACAGGGAGATCCTGGTTTGCCGGGACCTGCCGGGCCTCCCGGGCTAGTGGGAGAGCAGAAGAGACCATCAGAGACTGAGTTTCAGCGAGGCGAGAAGGTCGAACAATTTCTCTTTGCTTTGATACGATTTTTCTTACCCTTGACCTTAAAGTTTGAGAATAGTCTGGTCATTGCATGAGTTCTACATGCATCCTTGCAATATAAAGAAAACCCTCCCATTTTATGTGCAAAAGTCATTTCACAGGCACATTTTTAATGTTGTAAAGATGAAAGATCTAGATCCCATCTGCTAATGGCGCAGCCTCTTGGACCATTTGTCCATTTGAAACACCCTAATAATTCATCAGTACAACCTCATATTAATATATTTTTAAACAACATCTTACTACTTGATCTTTTTAAGTAACTTTTAAGATAAAGAAATCCTGGTGTGTCTCCCTTCTATACTATTGTGCACTCACTAAGTTTCTGTTCCTATCCAAAATTCTACGATTTCAAAATCTTGGAAGTTTTTCAATCAGGTTTTAGGACCCATCTTAAAAACACTCACTTATATTTTATTTTTCTTGTTTATATATTTTTGTATATGTTTTAGTGCTATATAAATAAAGATTGTATTTTTTTTAATTTAGCTTAGTAAGTTGATCTTGGATTTTTTTACACACTTACACACAATTCATTTTTTGCTCAGCTTTACTTTTTGCATTTGTTCTAAATATCCTTTTTCAACGTAATACTGGGTTTAAACTGCTAAATTGTGCTTCACCACACAGTGCCGCTAATGAGATGTCGTTGTTGCAATTCTAACATAAAACAGGAGAGGGCAACCTCTTCTACAAATTTAAAACGATTTTACATTTTTTTTAACAAATTCGTTTTGAATTAAATATACGTTTTTAGGGGTGAACATGTTATGTTACTTTTTTTTAAATATTAAATAAACATATCACAAAGAACCTTGTTTCAATGTGCAGTTGAGATGATTTTGGAAGGAAAAAAATAAACATTTGGAGAATTTTTCCTCATTTGAATTTGAATTTTGCTCGTTAAGACATGTTTTTTTTTACTGAATAAGTGAAAAGATTCCCACATTATTGTTTATCATAGTGTGTATATATACTGTATATAAAATAATTTTTGGAATTCAAAGAATCTTTTTTTTTCTATAGGGTGAACCAGGTCTTCCAGGCAGCCCAGGTGATTCAGGCTATCCAGGACAACCCGTAAGCACCTTTTGTATTTCACATTGTCTGTGGAATTGTGATCTGAGACAAGATAACTCACTGTTGTTGTGACTCTAGGGTGCCTCTGGTGGGACTAAAGGAGAAAAGGGAGAAATCGGAGAGGCTGGCAAACGCGTGAGTTTACACTCACCTTCATAAGCAACGTTTTTAACATTCAACTGAAGTGGTCATAATTATATTGTATAACTCACATCCATTCTCTTCCTTTCACAGGGTAAACCTGGCAAAGACGGCGACCCAGGATCTTCAGGCTTCCCAGTGAGTGTCAACATTTTGTTAAATTCTTTATACGATGTAATTGATCTAATAACATTTTGTGTTATTATTTATCAGGGAAGCAAAGGAGATCCTGGCCGACCTGGTTCTCCTGGCCTGGATGGCACTAGAGTAGGTTATACATTATTATAACTGAAATATTCTGAAACGATTATGATTCATGTTTCTTTCCCTAAGGGTCTCAAAGGTGACAGAGGGTATCCAGGTCCTCCAGGGGTGGTGTGTATTCAAGTTTATTTTCCAAATAATTGATTCAACACTCTCTAAATAAAGAAGCTGATACAGAATAGCGAAACAACTCAGACAGAAGCTCTGTTTTTACTAGCTCAGAATCAAAGACGAGGTTTGATTATATTAAATTTTCAAGAAATGCTGTGAAGTGAATCTGTTCCTCACACGGTCATAGAAGTAAATATAGTAACAATTTCATTGTTAGATGTTTAGGACATCAATGTTTGACTTCAGCATAGTAGAGTGTATAACTTGTGTAAATGAATAGTTCAGTCAATTCGTATTTTTTAATAATACATTCAATTTTCTCTTTTTTAAATTGCGAATGAATGAAGTAATGAATCAATATTTTCATTCAAAAATAAGAGAGTGGCCCAGAAAGAAAAGCGCATCACCTACTTTAGCCACCAGGTGTCGACATTTCGCCAGACACTTTCCTCTTTGTGATTGAAATCGGAAAATAAATTCAGCACTGTTTTGATGTTGTTTAAGGGCTTTAAACTCGCCAAATTCCAATTGTTTGCACCACTTTTTAACCAACAGTAACTCTCAAAAAGCCTTACTTTATTTATTTTCGAAAAAGAAAAATAGCAACTTTTGTTGCATCAATCTTTATTACCCAAATAATAACCACAGGAGACATGACGTTTTTTTCCCTGTAAATCTAAGCAGAACAATACAGGACGTATACTAACAACAGTTAAACTTTTAATAAACAACCCAATATCCGTTACTTCCACTTTAATCTAGTAGTAAATCAAGCGGGAAGATTTTTTTCAGCCTTGTGCCACATGTTTTTCTAGGTGATTGGTGGTGGGCATTCTGGAAATCAGGTGGGTCCGAAAGGAGAACCTGGATTCCCTGGAACACCAGGACTTAAAGGCGATAGAGGACCAGCAGGTCAGAAATATTTTTTTTCATCATCAGTAAAATCTTCAAGGCATTTAGAATCCACTTATCTTTGGATTGGTTTTAATGACATTGGTCAGTATGCAGAGAAGAGAGGGGTTTTTTTATGCTGTTATGGGAACACTTTGACCTGAACCTGTTTGAGTAATGTTGGATGGATTTATTAACATCCCATGTTACACATTTTAGGATTAACAGGACCACCAGGAGCACCAGGAGCCCCATCTTACGGTGGCGGTGGCACTCAAGGCCAACCAGGCTTTCCAGGAGGCAGGGGTCAAAAAGGAGATACAGGTGCCCCAGGACTGTCGCTACCTGGTCCTCCAGGTCGCCCAGGATCACCTGGAGGGTCAGGTGCCCCGGGTGCCCCGGGTGCCCCAGGGATTTCTTCAGGTGGACGTAGCTGTGTATCTGGTGAGCCGGGACGGCCGGGGAGCCAAGGGGAGAGAGGCATTCCGGGAGGACCGGGACAGAAGGGTGAGGGCACATGCCTATGTTGTGTACATGAGTCTTCATCAATAGTATGTTAATTCACATAAAAATGTGTTCATATTTTAGGTGATAAGGGGGACACCTGTAATAACTGCTATGGCTCATCTGCTGGAGTCCAGGGACAACCAGGATCTCCAGGACAACCCGGATTCCCAGGTAAATTTAATTTCTGTGAATCACATTGAGCGATTTATGTAACCGTGATTAAGAAACCACAAATTTAAATGAAAGCATGTCCTGGACACATTATTTTCAACTGTTCTGTCCATGTTAATCAAATTGACAGACGTATTAAAACATTTTTTTCAGGATCTCCTGGTGGTCCAGGTATTAAAGGCGAGCGGGGGTTCTCAGGAACACCGGGCACTTCTGGTCCCATTGTGGGTTTTTGTCATTCACCATTTAAATGGATTTTAGAATATTATGGTGCAGGTACTGTATTGATTTGGTCCTTTTATCACAGGGTCCCCCTGGTGGTCACGGTGCGCCTGGATTACCTGGCCAAAAAGGAGACCCTGGCGAGGGCCACCCTGTTAGCGGAGGAAGAGGAGACAAGGGGGACACTGGCTTTCCTGGGTCCCCTGGTCTCCCAGGTTTGGACGGACGCCCTGGACGTGATGGACAGCCTGGTCTTCCAGGTCCTAAAGGATCATCTGTATGTGTCACTTATGTTGTTTTCTAAACATCCAAGACCATGACCAATGGTGTTATCACCAAACAGGGATCTTTGCAAGTAAAAGGAGAACGTGGACCACCTGGAGATTCAGGTAGCCCAGGTATTCCAGGAGACAGGGGTACCCCTGGAAGCCCTGGATTTGGACCTCCAGGTGCTGCAGGAGAAAAGGGTGTGCAAGGAGTTTCAGGAAGACCAGGTGGACCGGGTGGACCTGGTAAGAATTGAGAAACTCAAATGATTTCACATATTTAGGTAATTCTTATACATTTGCAAAATACTTACTATTCAGATAAAATATCATATAACCCTGTTATCTCTTTAATAACTATTAACTTCATATTAAAACACAGGCTCCAAGGGTGAACCTGGTTTGACAGTGGCAGAAAAAGGCTTGCCAGGATCACGAGGTCAAGATGGACTGCCAGGAGAGCCTGGTAATCCAGGTAACTAACCTAATATTGATACAGTATTCAGATAATAGTTACACATGTATAATTCACTGAGCACACACATCCCTTTTGTGAACTGCCTTTAGGCAGTCCTGGACAACCCGGCCAGCCTGGTTTCCCTGGCACACCTGGAGCAAAGGGTGACCCTGGACTCCCAGGCATCGGACTCCCTGGAACTCCTGGCCAAAAAGGTAAGGGCTCAAGTTTGTATGCATTTTTAGTTTTCTGAAATTCTTGTAGTAAAAAGAAAATGTATCTTATATATTTAATTAGATTCTTATCTAAAACACAAATCTATCTCTGCAAATCTAGGCTTTCCCGGTACCGCTGGTCAACCAGGCTCCTCAGCTGGGCCAGGCAGACCAGGATTGGATGGGCTTCCTGGTCAGCCAGGATTTCCTGGGGCCAAGGTATAAAATTAACGTCTTCATATTTTTGCTGAAGGTTGTAAAAACACACTAATTTATTATGTGTGTACTTCGTATAGGGTGAACCTGGCTTTGGACTCCCTGGACCTCCAGGTTTACCAGGATCACCTGGATCAAAAGGCTTCTCCGGACCTAAAGGAGATCCTGGATTTCCTGGTAGTCCTGGAGGACCTGGTCGATCTGGATTTGATGGTAGCCCTGGAACTAAAGGTGAGGTTATCATAATGCCTGCGTTGGTTAAATGTTACAAATACACACGTTAAGAAAATAAAAATAATCTGTTGTCCTCAGGTGAGGCAGGCATACCTGGTATTCCTGGAGCTCGTGGACCACCTGGATCACCCACCATTGGCTCACTTGGACAACCTGGACCTCCTGGACCTCCTGGCCTAATGGGACAACCTGGTAAGAAATAAAAAAAACTTAATTCAAACATCGAAGCGTGTGCTTCTGATTCTCTTCCTTTTCAGCAAAATTTGTTTCTTTGGAGGAATAAAACTTCTTTGGAGGAGGAAATTCCAAGTACTTATCCATGTATTATCTTTCTGTTCTTTAGGTTTCCCTGGTGGAAATGGAGCAAAGGGAGATCCTGGTACACCTGGTTTAGATAGAATTGGTGCGCCTGGAGACAGAGGAACTCCTGGTTTCCCAGGGTCCGGCGGTCTTCCTGGAACCCCTGGCCCACCTGGAGGACCAGGGCGGGATGGCCAGCCTGGACTACCTGGTAAACAGCGCATTTAATATGGCAGCACCATTAACTGTTGCTTTATCTCATGTTTAAGTATTTACATTTGAATATTCCTCCTGCCACAGGTTCCAAAGGAGACACAGGTCAAATGGGATCTCCAGGACCCTCTGGTGGTCCGGGTGGCCCAGGACTATCTGGTGGTCCTGGTCAAAAAGGTATACTCTAGCACAACCCATCGTAGTCCAATTTAAACACAATACAAATGTATTTAATATAATGTAACCCATTTCTTTGGTTTTCAGGTGATCCTGGATTTCAAGGAAGGGATGGTGTTCCTGGAAGCTCCGGGCCTAAAGGAGAGAGAGGTGACCCAGGTCTCCAGGGTCCTCCTGGACCCAGCCTGACACAACAGGCATTTAAAGGATCAAAAGGAGAACCAGGATTGCCAGGTATATTATGATGTGTTAAAAGAAGAAAAGACCCCCACTGAATGTTCATTAAAAAAACAACATGATTTGTCCTCAGGTTCGCCAGGGTTTTCAGGTCAGAAGGGTATTTCAGGACTCCCTGGAGATTCTGGATTGCCTGGATCAGATGGGCGCCCAGGACTTCCAGGACCATCTGGTAGGGAGTCAAGATTTATACAAATACACAACAAATCAGACTTTTTTATTAAGATATTAAGTTCATTTTCTCAGGTCAAAAGGGAGATGCCGGCCTTTCTGGCATTCCAGGTAGTCCTGGAAGCCCAGGACCAAAAGGAAACACTGGAGAAATGGGAATCCCGGGTGGGTTTTCTAGGATTGTTATAGAGTCACTCAATCACAACACACTCTTAAACCTGCGAAAATAAATGTTATGAACAGGTCCATCTGGACAGAAGGGAACACCAGGTCTTTCAGGCAGACCAGGCACTCCAGGACAGTCTGGATCACCAGGTTTTCCTGGATCAAAAGGTGAACCAGGTTCCGCTGGTATTGGACAACCTGGACTATCTGGACCTAAGGTGCAGAATTCAGCAAGAGAAATGTTGGTTTTGTAAATCTCTTAAAACTCACAATCATTGTCATTTCTCACAGGGTGAACCTGGACAGCCAGGCTTTCCAGGGTCACCAGGAGGGAAAGGAGGTCCAGGATCATCTGGTCTGCCAGGAATACCAGGAGGTCCTGGTCCTAAAGGAGATCCTGGCCTTCCCGGATTCCAAGGTACACTGGTTGAAGAACATGGTGATGTCAAGACAAGATTGGAGAAGAAAACAATCAAAATGACACTGATTGAGGATTTTAAGTTCTTACTTTCTATCTATTTGACCTGGTCTTCTGTTCAATTTTAGGTACCCCTGGTATTCCAGGACCCAAGGGACTTGATGGAGGTCCTGGTGGCCCAGGTCTTAATGGAGGTCCAGGTAGACCAGGAGAATCTGGCCGACCAGGATCACCTGGGTTTCCAGGAGGAAAAGGTCAACCTGGTCGTGATGGAATTCCCGGCCCAGGAGGAGTCAAAGGAGATCCTGGTATATTTAATATAAACCTGTTTTCTTTTGATCCTTTAGATTTTTACATTACTTCATGGTTTCAATTTTATTTTTACGACAGGCCTGCCCGGTTATGGTGGTCCGGGGCCATCAGGTCTTCCAGGATTGCCAGGTAAGTCCAGGAAACTAGCAAAGAAAAGGCATTTTAATTCAAGATTTTCCCTAACATCTCTCACTTTCCACCAAGGTGCCAAGGGTGACCCAGGTCTTACTGGCCCACAAGGCACTCCAGGTTACGCAGGCCCAAAAGGAGACAGTGGGTTCCCCGGCCTCCCTGGTCCTTCTGGACCAGTCGGCCCTCCCGGTTCACCAGGACAAGCACTACTTGGACCTAAAGGCCTACAAGGACCCCCAGGACCACCTGGTAGAGGAGGTAAAGAGTCATCATTTTATGATCATGACCACTTGCACGTGCTTGCCAAGTTGCTGCCAGGTTAGAGCAAAAGTCTTGACACATATGTCTACAATATTAATATCTAGGTGTAATTTACCGATTTTTCAACCCGAGAAAGCTGATTTTAGTTGTCAAAGATAAAATGCCAAAGTGGTTCATCATTAAGGATGTATGGGATGTTGACCATTGTACATGATTTCTTTGGAACCATGTTTCCAAGCCACATTTGCATTTGGTGTTGGCTAAAATGTGTAGCTATGGTCAATCATTGTGGTGATGCAAATGAAAAAGTCAGTTTAGAGTCTGGCTCCAAGCAATGCTAGAGGTAGGACCTGTTTTTCCTTTTTGTAATCATCCATCCCTGGAATGGTTCCTTTTAGCTGCAGTGTTTTTTTCTCTTTAAGTAGTTGAACCTGCATCTTAGAAAAAGACAGGATGGTCTACCTTCCCACAGCACTGTGACTGAAAGAAGCTAATATAACAAATGTTATGGACAGTTTTTTTTGGTTAGTTTTTAGAAGTGTGTTTAACATCTGTACATGTAGGATACATCTAAGAAGCTTTTACCTGTCAGCACCTGGGCAGCACAAGACCTGAAGAATGTTTCTCATCATGAATTGATTTGCATGAATTGTCCCACCATCACCTGTGTTACTCAGTCTGAGCACCCAACCAATCTATATGTTCAGAACACAGAGCACCAGTCCTAGATGCTATTAGCAAAATCACATGGTTGTTATTGTTAGCCACTGTTCATCACATGTGTTTTGTCACTTGATGTTATGTCCAAGATTTTGTCCACAAGTTCTTTTCTCTGAGTCACCAAACATGTTGTCAGTCTTGTTTTACTCACAATAGTCTATGTGCATCTTTTTGTCGTGTTTGTGTTGGATTATCATACTCTTTTGTGAAACAGCTTTGCCAGAGAAACGCTTAATTAAATGACAAAACTTTGTGTACATTATAAACACCAATTCAACTGATCAGTTATTAAGCAGATGCAGCACATTGTATATGCAAATGAGTGTTGCAGTTTTACCTGGCAAAGCTGTTTTTATTGTCACATCAAATGTCTGATGCATGAACACTGTTTGTCCCAATGGATCCTGATCTCAAGCAAGATACCTTTCTGGGAAGATGGACAATCCTCATACGCTTAACACAAATAAAAACAATGCATGCATTAGGTCATCAAATGAAGGAGGACTTGCAATATACTGTTAATGGACTACATTTTATTTAGAAACACAGGAAATGCTGGTGATGAACAATAGTAATTTTATCCACTTTTGATGACATTGATACTATATATGAGGATTGTCTGTCATCACATTGAAAATGTTGCATCAGTGAGTATGTGGTTATTGCCATGATGTTTCACCTTTGCTTCTGACGCCCGGGACCAATGACGACGTTCTGCTGGGCCACTACAGGTCCCTCAGGTCAGAAAAGCTGTTTCCGGACTTGTACTGCACGTTCCTGATCTTGCTCTGGTGACATGATCACACTCTTAATTCAAACCAGGAAGACAAATCGTTGCTTTCTTTTTGATCATTTAAGTAATTTCACTTTCCGCTTGTCTTCTTCCCATGCACTCTGATGATCATTTTAATACACGTTCCTAAGTAAGTTTTTTTCTTGTAATGAGACACTGTTTGAAAATGACAATTTTCGATTTTAGTATTGAATCTATCTGTCACATTTAGCAACCATGTAAATAACTCACTATGTCCTGTAAAATGTCAACTGCAGGTTACACGATTCAATATTTATGGGAAGCTTGACCTCTAAAAAATACAGTTGAGTTTGTTAACCCTTTAGTTATTGCCCGGAAACCAATGTGTTTTTGGTTAAAGGAAGTTATTCCAAGACACTTTACAATTGTGCCTGGGTCGAGGTAAATGACCTACGTGACTTCCGTAAATACAAATGCAGTGGTGGGGTCGTTCGCCTTGACCCAGAGAAAGAACAAGGGATACCACAAACACATTTGTTTTCAGGCATTGAAGTGTAGCATTGTCAAGACAGTCTAGATATCTTTAAGAAAAAGAAGGAGCTGATCAGAATTCTTCTTATTTACATTTTTTATTCTTAAAAATGTAGTCGGAATGAACAGTCAGTTATTGTAGTGTTTAAATCTGACACAAGAATGTAAAGCCTCGTCAGCGTGGTGGATCGTGTGGCCTGCAGGGGGCGTCTCGTGTTAAAGTTATATGAAAAAGTATGATATTGAAGAAATATGGTTAAATATTGTTTGCCATTTGCTTTTCTTGTGCTTGTCTTTGCCTAAATGTTTTTCTTTTTGCCGTGTAATCATCATTGCTGCTCATCTGTACCTGGCAATTTTGGAAACCCTAGGTCCTGCAGGTTAGACTCCCGTGGTTGATTGTTCTCTTTCATGTTGTGGTGTATTATCTTCTCTAAATGTTTCTGCAGGACTTTGTGTATTTGTCAAAGTGATGTTGTTGTGACCCAAAAAAATAATACGTGCAATATTTCTTTCCATTTTTTGAACTAAGTGAATAAGTAAACATCCTTCATTATATATTTTTTCTCTTTGGGTCAAAAGTATTCAACTACTAGTCCTCTCTGTTTTGTTGTTTTTAAATTGACATTAAGTAATATCCAGCTGCTCTGCCATCATCATCCACCCAACAAGTCTTCATGTCAAATCTAAGGCCTCGAGGTCACGTCTGGTCAGTAGATAGAATTAGATCATTCAGAATCAACTCTGAAAGCCGACAGAAACAATAGATACATGTACATCAAATAAACAAACAACATATCTTAAGTAACCTAAAATCCTTAAAGTCTGACCTTTGATGGCTTCTATCTGTAGGACAACCCGGCCCACAAGGTCCTCGAGGACCTCCAGGAAGTGGGGGAATCAAGGGAGAGAGGGGTATTCCAGGTACTCCAGGACAGCCGGGATACGCTGGACAGAAAGGAGACCTTGGAACTCCAGGATTCCCTGTAAGATCACGTACATCCAGATATGTTTTTTGTAAAACGTTGCCCTTAACTATCCAAATCTCTTTGTCAAAAGGGTACTTCAGGTCTACCTGGTGGACCAGGTTTTAAGGGAGATGTTGGCCTGCCTGGTGTTCCTGGTTTCCCCGGTTTGTACAAAGATTCTTTTTTTTTCTCCATCCTTTGAGTGCTTGAATTATACACAAAAAAATGACTTTCTTTGATGATTTTGTATCTTGAACAGGACCTAAAGGAGATAGTGGAATCCCAGGAACCAGCGGCCTACCCGGCGATCCTGGAGATTTTGGACCTCAGGGTGAGCAAAGAACTTGGACAATGTTATCCTCAAATTCAGTAAAAAATCAAATACAAATATATAGTTGTCTTGGTGCTTCAGGTCCCCCTGGAGACCCTGGTGTACCGCCTAACCCCATCGTAGTGAAAGGAGAGAGTGGCATTCCTGGTAGTCCTGGACTGCCAGGTGGTCCTGGACAACCTGGCGGTTCAGGACGTGAGGGACTTCCAGGTGAGTAACTGTCCAGAATTAAGGCAGTCACAGATTTGTTCTAAAGTGAAGAAGTCGTACTTTCTGAACACTTGGAAACACTTCGGAATAACCAACATATTGTTAACAGGTGCGCCCGGCTTACCGGGAGAGCCTGGACTTGAGGGTCCACCTGGTTTCAGCGGCGGTCCTGGTAGGAAAGGAGACAATGGGCCTGCTGGACTGCCTGGTAAAAACCGTTGTTTGACCACTCAATTCATAAAGATATGTTGTTCCATGTTGGAGTCGCTTTACTGTTAGCTTAATGCTAAAGGACACACATGTCTTCATTTCAGGTGGGCGAGGCTTCGCAGGTCCCCCAGGTTCAGACGGTCCTCAAGGACCACCTGGTCTACCAGGATCAGGCTCCTCCTCCCATGGCTTCCTCATCACTCGTCACAGCCAAATACAGGAAGTGCCGTTCTGTCCGGACGGGACCAGCCTCATCTATGACGGATACTCTCTGCTCTACGTGCAGGGCAACGAGCGAGCACACGGACAGGACCTCGGTACCAGGCTTTTATTTTTAACTGGTGTTTGTGGACTTCTTCAGGTGTATTGATTTGTTCTGCTGCGACCCTTCCTTCCAGGCACAGCAGGAAGCTGCCTGCGTCGTTTCAGCACCATGCCCTTCATGTTCTGCAACATCAATAATGTCTGTAACTTTGCCTCTCGCAACGACTACTCCTACTGGCTGTCCACGCCCCAGCCCATGCCCATGTCCATGGATCCGATCACAGGAGAGAGCATCAAGCCGTACATCAGCAGGTACCGATCGATCCAGGGGTCGAACCAGTTCAGCTGAAGTCCGTGCTGTGTTTCATGTCACGTTGTGTGTTGTCAGGTGTGCAGTGTGTGAAGCTCCCGCCATGGTGATCGCGGTGCACAGTCAAACCATCCAGATCCCCAACTGCCCCAACAACTGGTCACCTCTGTGGATCGGATACTCCTTCATGATGGTAGGACGACAAAACAAACTCTATGAATGGATGATTCATTGTCTCGATATTTTTTTTTTAAAGTGATAGTTCACCAAAAATGTTCTACTCACCCTGTCGACAAAGGGTTGGGATTTTTTTCATTGATTTGTTCCTTTTAGTAAATTATAGGCAAAAACGTATGTTCATTTTAATGTAGCGACTGGAGCTCAGTTGTCTTCGTGTTCATTTTTATCCAGAAAGACTCTTAAAATCATCCAATTAGCAGTAACATCATCTTCTATTGAAGCCTCAATGAGAAGAATAATAAGTCTTTATTTTAAGCTTTTTTGTGACGGACAAAAAAAAGCAACAAAGATATAGTACTCCAGGTAAATATCGCAAGTGATTCCAGAGCAATTTTTGCACACAGTACTACATACAGTATTAAGTTATAAGCCCCTTGTCTTTGTTCACACTGTTACAAACAGGATATTTATTTGATAAGCGGATAAACTTCAACACAAGCACAGAACATCATAGGAGGCAGTAGAAACCTACCTTACTTATGGTGCCAACACAACAGTGAACTCCCATGATGCCTTTCTACTCACTGCTCTATCTAGTGACAGCTGATCGGTCGCTACTATACTGCGTTTGAGTTTCATGCTATATTTGTCAAAAGAGATCGACAGCTGCAACTGGTAGGCTGGGCGGCAAAGCGTTATTGGAGCCGTTTAGGTTTCTGAGAGGGTTGTTGAGAGGGATGGACCTCATATGTAAGGTTAAAGTTTAAGTTCATCAAGAAAATCAGGTTAATGATGTTAATTTAAACGAGTAAATATATAATGGTTAATACTTTGTGGAATCTGTTTAATGTGGGAGGGGTTCAGAACATAACCCTGTGATAAACAACGGACCACTGTATTTGAATATGCTGAACCATGATTGCACCAATAAAGTACACATCTAAATTTTCTGTCGTTGACTATTTTGACTATACTGTATAAGAAATGGCTGACCAGCTTTGTGTTTGTCTGTCCTGCAGCACACCAGCGCTGGTGCAGAGGGTTCAGGTCAGGCTCTGGCCTCCCCTGGCTCCTGCCTGGAGGAGTTCCGCAGCGCCCCCTTCATCGAGTGCCACGGCAAAGGAACCTGCAACTACTACGGCAACTCCTACAGCTTCTGGCTGGCCACTGTAGACCAAAACGATATGTTTAGGTATTGATAAACGAGTGCATGCATTTTTACATTTGTTTCACACAAAGATAGCACTTCACCATTACACAACTATGAACAAACATCCGTCCAAAACGGGTGTTGAAGTTTGCCAGGAGTAGACACTGATCCGTGATCTTCTGTCGTCCACAGCAAGCCGCAGTCGGAGACCCTCAAGGCCGGTAATCTACGGACACGCGTCAGCCGCTGCGTGGTCTGCATGAAGAGGACGTAACGCCAACGCCATGTAACGATAAGATGAAATGAGCGCGATAGAGGACAGGTCGTGGGGGGGGGGGAGGTGGGGCGTTAGCCGCGACTAAAAGATGGAATTCCACTGATGCGTTTGTCCTCTAGTATTTTTCAAAAGAAAAGTCAATGGTGCTACTGTACGACACAGCTTAAAGTAACTGACAAATTATTCCTGCATTTTGGCTATGATCTCTTAAGAAGTACCTCAAAATGAAAGCAGAAAATGATCCACTTAATGGTGCCATGATGTCTGTCAACCATACTTGTCTTTCTTCTTGCTTCCTTTCCCAAAAAAAAAATGATTTCATATCTTTTTTTTTTTCTAAATAATGGTAGTGCAACAGTGGTTTCACTTCGAGACATAAGTGCTTTTTTATTTGTTTTTTTGTTCGTATTTGGCAGTTACCAAATGGGCACTTTGACTTCGGAACATCCAAGATGAGAGATGCACTGACTTTAAGCTTTCCTTAGTCTATTTTTATAAATGATAGAGCTGCATTCACACTCCTTCTCTCCGTTTTCTGTCAGTTTCTGTGGGATTTTTTGTTACATTTGGTGGTACTAACTCTGCTGCAGCCCGTCTGCTAACACACCCGCCTTCTCTTTGTTTTTGTAAGTAATAAAATGTGTATATTGTGTAAAACACCTTTTATTTTTAGTGGTTTAGCTCCTGAATTGGTGGCAACTGTTTGTAAAGTAACAGTTTTCCAGGTTCATTCTGCTCACGCACGCAAACACACACTCATGTACAGACATATTCTCTCGTTCACCTCATCGCTCGCTGACACATCCAGATATTGTACAAAGGCTTTTATGAATGAAACAGTATTTTATATATAATAAATATATATTTGAAAAAAAGAGGAGGAAAAGTTTATAAACTTATTAGACAGTGGGCAGTCATTACCCACACTGCATTTCACCAAAAATAAAGCTACTACTGAGCACAAACGGAGCCATTTCCTCAAATACAACGGGCATTTACGCCAACCACTTCAAAGTTGTCATCTTTTTGTAGTATATCTGAATGAAAGGGGGTTTCTAGATAGTTGAACGATTGCAAGATAGTTCTGCAGCATAGGTGGATGAGACTTTTCCGGGTGTCGGGCTGTGCTGTAAAGGGAGGGCAAAACATTTTGGTTTGCACCCCACAACCTCGTAATTGAAAAAATGAGTGTGCTATTCACAAAGACATCTTTCTTCTTCATAAGGAAAACCAACTCCACATGTACTGTAAGTCTTTAAGCGCTGTTCCGGGGAAGAGGGGGCATTTTCCCTGTGATATTATTGTCATTATTCCTTTTCAGAACTTATTTTATGAACTTTCATTTGTCATGCTGGGGTGCAATTAAAATGTGCATTTCTTTTGTTTTTTTTTGTTTCTATGTTATGTTATCCAGAAGTTGTTATAAACTTTTAAGATTGAAATAAACACTATGTCCAAAGTTTGGTGTTTTCAACATGTGTGCTTGTAGTTAGAAAAACAATGGGTGGAATCCATGGATATGACTGACTTGCAATTTTGTACAATACATTTTTCATGTGATCTTTATCATTTTTTAGTTAAAATCTACCTAAATATTGATTATCGATTAAGTTAATTGTTGATTAAACACAATCCATATTATAATCGTTAATATTTAATGCATACGTTTTCAAAACCAGCAATAGACTTTTAAAAAAACAAACCAACAATGTCAGTGAATTTAGCATAAAATGAAGCTTCAATCATGACTAGTAGTTTGATAAATAACCAGAGGGTGGCGCTGTTATTCAACCAAAGGAGGTCAATAATCAATAAATCCCCCACAATTATACACAGGTGAACGTATTGCTAAGTAATAATAACCAAGTGAAATGAAAGCTGAAAACATATTTATTATTTTTAATAATTCTCCAGCGCAACACAAACCTCATCACATGATCAAGACATAGATCTGATAAAAATAAAGACAACAAACAAGATGAAAAGAATTGGATTAAATGCTTCTTTAGCTCAGAGGTCAAAATGTTCTGCCAAAATGATCTTAAGCAAGACTGAATCCCAGATTAGTCCGTCTCCAGTCTTGGGATAACTTCTTGATATCCCATTAACTTTCACCTGATTGGATTAAACGCTTCATTGGATCTCAAAATATTTAGTTTGTTCTATCTTGTTCTGAATTACTTCTACAGACGTTGATTATGACAGCTGTCTAGCCCAGGGGTCACCGACTTACTAATAGTAGTTATAATAATAATAATAATAATAATAATAATGAAGGTAATAAAGACAGGACAGTATAAGATAAGTTATTATTCAATGTGAAGAGAGTCATATGTCAATGATAAGTATTACCCATAAGTAAAAGCATGTGTTTTAAAACGATCTAGAGGTTGTGATAGTTGAGATTCAGGGACTAAACCGGCTTTATTTGAGGTGCAGATGATTCATGTTACATAAATAACTATGAATTATAAGAGACAACAGCAGCCACAGATGTTGGTCTGATCTTGTGGTGTTTTAGCATATTTTTAAGCTTGTTGCCATCATAACGTAAAGGAAATCTTTATTTACAACTGACCAAAATGCCATTTTCAATTCATATCTACCAGGGGCTTAAGATAATATCGGAATAACAATATTTATTTTACAATGCTTTTATTTTTTTTCATTATTATTAGTGTACAATATATCTTTTAAGATATTTCCTTTATTTTATATCTTAGGGCTTTCGAAATTTATTTTAATTTTTATCAATGGTTCTTTTTACTATGGTTTATTATTTCAAAAAAGTGTGTAAAAACTAAAGGCCATGTATTTATATACATTAAAATATAAATTAAATATAAATATATTTTTTAACATTTATTAACATGCAAATATTCACGGTGTTTTTAGTATTTTGCAATTTTTGCAATTTTAACTCCCGGGCGCTAGATGGCAGTAGTCATTACATCCTTCTCAGATCCCGCGAGATCCTGCCGATGACTGAGTACGAGAGGATACAGTCGACTCCAGCTTCTTTTGGACTTTTTTGGTTTCAAAACAAGTGAAAACAGTTACGACTTTGTCAAGAGTCAAACTTTCTTTGAATGAAGTACTCGGACAATACTATAAATATATCCTTGTTCCTACAGTATCGCAATATATTTCAATAGATTATATTATTGCCCCTGTATCGTGAAGTGTAGTAACGCCAGATTCTTGCCCATACTCACCCCCACTATCTGCCGTGGTCCATTCAATAGCGGATGGTTTGAGCAGCTGCAGGTTTGCCCTGTGGTTACCCCCTAAACTCAAGTATGGTGAAAAGCTTAAAAAAGAAGCTGACCGACATAAGTAAGGTTTTGAAGTGCTTGTGTAGTGTTGAAAACGCCTTAATAGGAAACACGGCGGCAGCCCTGCCGAAGCTGTCGACGCAGTCCAAGACAGATACTGTTGTTGAGTGTCACTGGACTCAGTGGTCCAGCTGTCTAGCATGGAAACCAGATGAGGTCAGACGCGACTCTGACGCATCTGCCCTCATTAGGGAAACCATCGAAACGAATAGTGTAAAAGCCGAGCGCGTCACGTCACACTGGAACCAGCAGCAGGACCGTGGAGAAACACCTGTCCGCCTCTCCGGCCAACTCGCACATCCGTCATGATGAACTAGTGCTGGCGCGCTGGTGTTGAAATGCCACGAGCCTGAGCCCTCGCCTCCTCGTGCACGCATCCGTGGAGACGACGTCATCCAAGAGTATCAGAGACTCATCCGAGCGGACATTAATCCAACATCGCTGGGCTTTACGTATGCATTTTACTCAGAAACCCATTACCCAATTTTTATTTAAGGGGTTTAAGATGTGACATTGATGTCGTCAATTAGCTTGGATTGATCCATCTTCTGCTTAATCCCTTAACAGGTTAATCAGATCACCTGTCTGTCCCAGGGCGTGAATACACAAGTGCTCGCTGCAGAAAAATGTGTCATCCTTTCACCGTCATGCCACAAACACAACAGTCTAGAGTAAAAAAAAAAAAGGTGCAGCAGGTTTTTTACATGAAATCCTTTTTCACTCCAATGTATGAAAATCATTGAAAATGTTTCTATTTAGGTATAACAAGTAAGTAAAGTATTTTTAAAGCGCTTTTCTAAACAATCAAAAACAATACACTGTTAAAATCTATACTCTAAAAGTTCAAGACACATAAAACAAACACAGAAGTCCCAGAAAATCAGGGAAAAGCACAAATAAAAATGTCTTAAGATTTCTTGAAGGAGTCAGTAGATCCATCAAACACAGAGGGAGATGAAGATCGTTCCAAAGCTTAGGAGCAACAGCCTGGAAGGATTTCTCTCCTCTGGTCCTGAACCGTGTTCAGGAACCATCAGCAGATTCTGATCCACAGACCTCAGTGTGTAAGTCTGGATCAGATCAGTGATGTAAGGAGGAGCCTGACCATGAATAGATCTGAAAGTAAGAACCAGAATTTTAAAATTGATCCTGAAAGAAACTGGCAGCCAGTGAAGAGTTTTAATGATGAGAAATTTGAGTTCTACTAGTACTAGTACTAGAGCGGGTCAGAATTCTTGCTGCAGAGTTTTGTATTAACTGCATGCGAGACAGCTACGTCTTGTTTAGACACGAAAATAAACTGTTACAATCGTCCAGGCGAGAAGACACAAACACATGGATTATAATCATGTTGTGAAATCATTTTCCTAAGTTTAGAATATTTTTCTCAGTTGAAGGAAACAGTTTTTGGTCAGTTTTCTGCAGTGTTTTACTAGAGACATGTCTTTGTCAAATACAACACCCAGGTTTCTCAGGCTCAGTTTGACAAACTGAGCCTGAGAAACAAACAAACAATAGTCAGACAAGTACTGAATTAACCCTTGAACTTTATCAGGCGCAATAACCAGAGTTTCAGTTTTGTCCACATTTAGCTGTTTTCACTCAGCCATTGTCCATAGTATATATAATAATATAATATAATGCCCTCGATAAAGCTGGTCCACAGTGCAAAAAGGGTTGGGGACTCCTGACGTCATGTTCCTATCCATTATTCTTTTTTAGATATCAAACTATTTACATCCTCACACAGGACCTTTGCATGACACACTAAAGAACAATAAACAGCAAACAGTGATTGAGAAAAAGTCATTGCATCGAGATAAAGATATTTCAGTAATATTTGCAGCTGCTGAAATCTCTTTACTTTGTTCTTATCTGTTGGAATTCTCCAGTTAGAATAACTTAGAATAATAGGTCGAACTGACTGTTCAACAAGATGAGAGAATCTGTTACTTTCTGTGAAAAATAAATAATTGTCTGCGATGGAAGAAATGTAAAGAGTATAGAAAAAATACAAAACTAGCTGCTTTCCGGATCATGAATATTGTTTAATTAAATGTATTTTTCTATTATGACTAACACTTATTTATCAATTTATGTGCGATTTTATGGTAATGTTTCTTGATTTATTTTTAATTAAGTGTGTTGTATTTTCTCAATCTCTTTTTATTTAATTTGTATTATTTAATTTGTATTTTCTGTATTTCCACCCCATCCCTTTTTTGTGTTTACAACAAAGGGATTTATGGCAATAAATGTTTCTTTTTTTTTAATACAGTACATTTTCATTGTCACTTACCAATAAGACAATCCACAGAGTTCCTGTTTGAATAAATCAATGTAAAATCCCAAGTACGTTTAAATTCTTTACTAAATGGCAGCACACACAGACAAGGCCTTTCTCTTCTTTTCCTTTCTGCTGCTCCCTTCAGGGGTCGCCACAGCGAATCAACCTCCTCCATCTAAGCCTGTTCTCTGGATCCCCCTCTCTCACACAAACAAACTTCATGTCCTCTTTCACTACATCCATAAACCTTCTCTTTGGTCTTCCTCTAGACCTCCTGCCTGGCAGTTCCAACCCCAGCATCTCTCTACCAATATACTCACTATCCCTCCTCTGTACATGATCATATCTCCAAAACATCTAACATGTGCTGCTCCACTGATTGACTCAGTCCTATCCATCTCTCCCAAAGAGAACCTCAACATCTTCATCTTTGTTACCTCCAGCTCTGCTTCCTGTTCCACAGTGCCACTGTCTCTAGACCATACAGCTGGTCTCACCACTGTCTAGTACATCTTTCCTTTCATTCTGGCTGATACTCTTTCATCACACATTACCGCTGACACTTTTCTCCAGCCATTCCACTCAGCTTGAAGACGTTTCTTCACCTCTTTTCCACAACCTCCACCGCTCTGGACTGTTGACCCTCAATACTTTGACAAAATCCTCCACCTTCTTCTTCTCCTCTCCCTGTAGCCTCATGGTTCCACTTGGGTTCCTCTCATTCACACACATGTATTCGGTCTTGCTGTGACTAACCTTCATTCCTCTCCTTTCTAGAGCATATCTCCACCTCGCCAGCTTCTCCTCCACCTGCTCCCTGTTCTCACAACAGATCACAATGTCATCTGCAAACATCATCGTCCATGGAGATTCCCGTCTAACCTCATCTGTCAGCAAACAAGAAGGGACTCAGAGTCGAGCCCTGATATAGTCCTACATCCATCTTGAACTTCTCTGTCACACCTACAGCACACCTCACCACTGTCTCACAGATATATACTCTTTCAATGCATGAAACAATACTGTTGCTCACAAATGCTGACTTCTGCTCTCCGTCTAGTTTCCACTAATCTTTCCCACAACTTCATTGTATGGCTCATCAACTTTATTCCTCTATAGTTGCTGCAATTCCGAACATCTCCCTTATTCTTAAAGATAGGCACCATTACACTTGTACCTCCACAGGTATATCATCAGAACCAACTGCCTTTCCATTCTTCATCCTCTTCATTGCCTTCCTCACTTCACCTTTACTAATCTCTGCTACTTCATGGTTCACAGTAACCACCTCTTCTACCCTTTACTCCCTTTTATTTTCCTTATTCATTAGCTCTTCAAAGTACTCTTTCCATCTTCCTATTACTTCTGTGGCACCTTTCACGCCCTTTGTTTGACCTTTGCCACCTCTACCTTTACCCTGCGCTGCATCTCCCTGTACTCCTTGTACCTGTCCGCTCTCTTCAGTCAGTCAGTTTCCCACTTTTTCTTTTCTAACCTCTTTCTCTTTATATACTCCTGCACTTCCCCATTCCTTACCAAGTCTCCTTATCTACTTTCCTTCCAGAGGACACACCAAGTACTCTCCTACCTGTCTCCCTGATTATATTAGCTGTAGTTGTCCAGTCATCTGGGAGCTCTCCCTGACCACCCAGATTCTTTCTCAAGTCCTCCCTGTAACCATAGAACAATCCTGTCCTATCCTTCTACCACTTTGTCCTTTGTTCTTCCTTTGTCCTCTTTGTCTTCCTTGTCACCAGATTCATCTTGCAGAGCACCGTCCTATGTTGACTTGCTGCAATCTCACCCACCACTACTTTGCAGTCACTGATCTCCTACAGATTACATCGTTTATACAAGGTCTACCTGTGTGTTCCCACCTCCACTTTTACCTATGCTGATGCCTCTCCTGGAAAAAAGTATTCACTACAGCCATTTCCATCCTTTTTGCAAAGACTACAACCATCTGTCCCTCTGTGTTCCTGTCCTGGACACCAAACCTGCCCATCACTTCTTCATCGCCTTTATTTTTCTGCGCCAACATGTCCATTGAAGTCTGCACCAATTACCACTCTCTCACCTCTGGGCATATTCTGCAACACTTCATCTTCTCACTTCAGAATGTTTTCTTCTCCTCCGATTCACATCCCACCTGTGGGGCATAGCCACTAATAACATTTAACATCACACCTTCAATTTCAAGCTTCAGACTCACCAGTCCATCTGACACTCTTTTCACTTCCAGGACATTCCTAACAAACTCCTCTTTTAGGATATACCTCTACCATTTATCTTCCTATCAATACCATAGTAGTACAACTTGAACTCTGCACCCAAGCTTCTTGCCTTGCTACCTTTCCACCTGGTCTCCTGGACACACCGTATATCCACCTTCCTTCTCTGCATCATGTCACTCAACTTTCTAGTTTTTCCGTCATCTTCCCAATACCAAAAGTCCCTACTCTCAGTCCCAGACTCTTGCATTTCCTATTTTGCCCTGTAGGTTATCGGCACCAATGGCGGTCGTTGTTAACCCGGGCCTCGACCGATCCGGAATGGAAGTCATGGTTGTAATTCGTATGCTTGGTTTTGGCACAGATTTTTCGTCGGGTCCTGACACAACCCTCTGCATTTAGACGGGCTTGGGACCGGCTCAAAAAGACACTGTCTTGTAACCCCATTAAGGCTGCATTACAAGGCCATTTTGATGTCGATATATACAATTATTAGAACCATGACAGCTAAAGCATCAAAAATATATGTCATGTGACCAAGAGAAGTTAAGATATGATGATTTCATTATTATTTATCTTAAGTTCTACTTTGCATTGTTATTATGTATGGGATAATAGTTGAAATCTTCTAAAAGAGATCTATGGGAACTTGTAACCTAATTATTGATCAATAGCATCATAAACCTGTCATCTTTGACAAAGAAATATTTATAACATTGACAAAATATGATGTTTTAATTACCAATTTCTCTAAATTTAAAAGTTATGATATTTCCTGGAATATTAGTCAACATCCTCTTGAAGAGATCCGTGTCATTGAATGATTGTAACTAAAGGAAAGTGGTGATTTATCGCATCTTAAACTTGACATTTTAAATGATCTGAAGTTTATTTGCTACTTCTGAATAGCGTTTTTTTGAATTTACTGTGAATTTAAGACAGCACTCTCCAGATAAAGGTGGGGCTCATGACTAGAGAAACCCGAAATATTGACAGCATACGATATTGGCACTGTTGTGTTAAAATGTTGTTAAGTTATCATGACTTATGCGCTGTTGTGTGATGAAAGATAGAGACGCCAAAAACTGCAGTATGTTCCGTGAATTGACGAGATCACATACAAAATACCAGAGTTTATTATCATGAAAAAATAAGCATAGAGTAAATATAAGTGTGAGAAATGTCATTTTTGTATTTTTGTGTTGAAGAATACAACAGAAGCAGTATTTTCAGGCCTGGTCAACCACAATAAATAAAAATTTCCATCTTTGTAATCACAATAAGGCAGTTGTTTACTATTGTCGTCTTGGTTTCTCTGTGTTTCAGAAGGACGTTCAGCTCCTGCTGCTTCCTTTTGCTCGCGGTGATTTGCCCTCATTACGTTGACCGGTCCACGCCGATTAAAATCTGCCCTCAGATGACCAGCTCCCATGACTCAAGAGGACTTTGAGTTGTTTTGACAGTTGGACTTTGTGATGGGGGAGTTGGATCAACACCGTCAGCCGAATCTTCAGATAATAATAAAGATGAATATCTTCTGTTTCCTCAACACCGGTGATGGATTTAGTGACCCTGCGTTTGCAAAAGCTTGCGAAAGCACATTTTCTGGCTGATTGAAAACAACAAACGAGGACGGTCATGTGGCTCCTGTGGGTGTTTTTCCACTCACCTTTTGACCCCATTCTGATGTCTGTTACTCTTTTGACTTGGTGTGGCACATGCCTCATGTCTGACAATTGATTTGAGATTAAACCGTATGTAACTTAATTATTAAAGTATCTTCCAAATTTGTATTTACATCCGTCTATTGTGAAAAGGCACTTTACTTGTAGATGGGTCAATCCAACACATTTTTCAAACCCGTTGAATCATAAATTATCTTTAAAAAAAAGAAGGCACTCCACTAAACATTCATAGCAGACCATTCCGCAATTTTGTTTAACCTGAAAATGCTCTCATTTCAATGTTAAAAAACTAGTTTTAGTCAAAATTCACCGAGATATAACATGTTAAGAGTTGTTCGACAGTCCCTCAGAATGACTGCAGATAACACTGGTATCAACTAACCAGGTTAGAAAGAGTAACAGTAGAAAAATACTATTAAAACCTGTTTTACTTTCAAACATTATCTGATTTGACGTACACTATATAACTGCAATAGGAATTGATGGTTGATCTACAAGTGCCTTGGTTCTCCCTCACAAGTGCTGGAGGTTCCAAGCTCTGGTATATGAAGAGAACATGTTGGTGGATGGATGTAAAGAAATCGACAATCAGGCAGTGGATACATGAACACATTTTATTGCAATAGCTCTATCGAAAGCAAAAAAGTATTGATAAATATAAACACTATGCCGATGCTCATGTTGCCTCTGCCCCCTCTCCCCGAAACAAAATGAGATTCAAAACAAAAGATGGGGGAGCGGCAGAGAAGAACATGGAGAAAAAAAAAAAAAACATTCCTTATTTACAGGAGGATCCCACTTGTCGTTCTTTGCAGTTTTTATACATTTTAAATGGACGTACATGGCTGAAAAATAATGCACATACGAAGGATCAGCACCTCCACAGTATTCTTAAAACTCTCTGTCAAATAAAGCTAATAAACAACAGCTTTCTACTCAGAAATGTCAGTCGCTGGTCTGTCTCCTGGTCCTTCATTGAGGAAGGATGGTGAACCGGCCACTGTTAGCCACACGTCACTGGGGTTGCCAACATTTCCGACTCTACTACGTGGCAGCAAAAGATTACAAAAACAATAAACATCAGGCTGAGGTCTGAACCCACTTCTTTATACAAATAACTGCAAAGATGCCCATGTCTTACAAAACTGCTTTGTACGGTTGCTTTCAGAAAGAAAAAAAAAGATACAATACAAAAAAATATGCATTTCCCTCAGTAAACTTAAATATGATGAAAATCAAATCAGAGGAAACACAAGTTTGCATATTGATGCAGTGCCCCAAGTCATCCGAGGATTAAATACAGGTGTGTATATATTATGTAGGTCTCATTTATTTCTCATTTGTTCACCGCCGGCAACAAAACACAAAATCATAACAGTTGATTTTTTTTAGACCTTTAGCACAGTTTTGAGGTTTTGATTGTTGCAAAAAAGAAAACGTTTCAAAAGGGGGCCATCTTTAAAATTGAAAATAAAGGCAACAATACATGAGGGAGACGTTGAATACTGTGTGAAATGCATGGTGGGGGGGGCGGTGATACAAAACGCTTCCTCGCTTCTGTGTCTTTGTTCGCTGGAGGGCCAATTAGAGCTCTTATACACAACCACATACATGTTGGAGGCGCAGAAACTAAAGCACAAAAGACGCTGCCATAAAAACATGGGTTCACGTCACAGACAACATCACGTCTCTAACCCTCCTCAACAGACGGCATCACTCTTACAGGCTTCCCATTCACTGGAAATAAGAGACGAGCTCAGATTATGCTCAATTACACAAACTTTAAATATCGCAATATCATAAGAAATCTAAAACATGTTGTAGAAAAATGAGTTTGATTCTAAATTTGATTTCATCACCTTTTTTTTTTTTAATGACAAGTCAGGCTTGTTTTCAATTAAATAAACAACAAAAAATTAAGTGAAATATAACAAGACATACATTCAAAGATGTATTATTTGTAATTATGTATGAAAATAGTTAAATATACACACATATAATTAGGCATTTATTGTACAAACACTGTGTTTAAACTAATTTCCTCTTTCAAATGACTGAAAAAATATAATATTGAAAAATAAAACTTTTCTCTACCAGCTCTTGAAGTGGTGCAACAATATACCAGACATATACTAAACATTAATTTAATCTAGGGGCCTCGAGATTAGATCGAAAATGTCAAAATAAAAAAAAGAAACATAAAAGTAGAGCCAGATTTAATGGCTACATCTGCTCAATCCAACCCAGAAGGTTCTATTTCTTTGTGTAAAAGACGACCTGTGTGTGCCTCTGACCATCATACAATACGACGAGGGGGGGGTGCGGGTACCTAAGCCCCACCTCCTTCCTCAGACCCCCCGTCGTGCGTCGCTCCTCCTCGCGGACAAAGAAGCGCCCCCAAACAAAAGCCGTGTAAGAGTGACGTGCCTTCATCAGTCCAAACAAATTAAAAATCAACAAAAAAGACTGAGCCGATCGACGACGGCGTTGAACCGGCGACCGAACTTGAAATTCCTGGGACCACATCGGCCGTCAGTCACACGAGAACACTTGTCACGGGAGAGCGGCGCGACCAGAGATCCTAAATAAGGGCGCAATCCACATGTGAGGGAAGAGCCGTCGCTGATGGAAGCGACGACTCGGGTGGGCGAGTACGCCCGCTGCAGTGCACTCTGGGAGGGCAGCTCAGGTTACTGGAAACCTCTTGACGAACAAGCGAGTGTGAAGAATCTCGGGCGTCATCGAGAGCTGCAGAAACTTGTGTTGTGTGTGTGTGTGTATCTTCATGACATACACAAGTGTGTAAATGCAAGTCCGCAAATTTTCCGGCCCGTGTTGCATCGCGGTGTCTGAACTTTTGTGCTTCAAGCGTTCACAGTGATGTTGCAGCGGCGCCGCTCTCCCGGTGACCAAGACCGTGCAGTGAGGTATTACCTTTGTGTTCTTCTACTACTACTTCCTTTGATCGAGGCTCTAGGTGTGTTCTTACTCCTATTAAACTCGCTGTACCTTCTGTTGTCTCTGGAAATCTAATCTCCCGAAGGATTAATCAAGTCAATCTAATCTAAATAAAAACAAGTGGAAAAACCTGCACCGACTCTTATAGTCACAATCAATGATTATTTTTTGGAAGAGCCGTTGTTAGAGTGAAGGAACCATCTTGATATTGAGAAATACCCCAAGTACGAGTCAACTTTTGCATTAGCTTTGAATGATAAAATGTAAAAACCATTATTCAGATTTCGGGGGGTTTCGCCTTTCACAGGCGGCCGAGTACCATCGTTGACAGTTGAAATGTACCAGGACAGAGTAAAGAATAAATAACACAGGAATCAATTGAGCTTCTTACGTTTGGTGCGTGGCATATTTGATATGGATTTAAAAAAGAAAAAACTGGCACGATTAAGCTGCCGGTAAAAACCTACTGGCCGTGGCAAACGTTCTATAGCATAAATGGATCCAGCCAGGAGCTCGTACCGTATATAAGGGGTCATCGAAAAATATACATATCTCCGCGTTAACCTCGATGGCTGTCCAGTACCATACATATATATTGCCAATGCTTACCATGTTGGTAATTGGAAATAAAAATAAGTCATCTATTGAAGCGAATAGGTACCACAATTCTTTACCTCCCTTTTTTGAACACGTCCTTCCCTGCCCTTCATTGAGTCTGTTGCGAGGTCGGGCAGGACGTACCAGCAGCACTGATGGTAGCGATGGGACATTATTTTTTTCTTAAACAACTGAATATATGAATTAAAGAACACAAACACAAAAAACTGCAAGCGTTTTTTTGTTTGTCGTCATGTGCCGTAAAGTGGACACCATCAGTCTCGAAGAAGGCCAAAGATCACAGGCAGAGTCGTGTGCCTCTGGTGGAGAGATGAGGAAGAGCCGGGCGGATGGTGGGGTGATGTCCTCTCAATCTGTGCAGGAGGACACAAGACACACATCAGGTCAGTCTTACACACCCGGGTAAATCTCAACACTACTGCGGAGGAGGAAACAAGAAAGTCATGAAGTCATTCTTCTCAAACTAACCAATAGATGTTAAGAAATACACTGGAAAGATTGAATTATGCGAAAATAATAAAATCGTGGGGGGGGGGCGACGAATGATGAAGGGTGTTTATCGGAAGAATCTGGTGATACGATATGCATCGGTATACAGGGGTCATGATACGATGTATTACGACACTGTAGGAGCAAGGTTATATTTGTAGTATTGCACAAGTACTCCTCACTGAAAGCTGCCGAGTCGAAAGTATCCTCTTGTCCTCAGTCATCCCTTCACAGTATTGTATCGTCCCATTAGCTGTGGATGACTTAATGACTGCTGCTATCTAGCGGCCAGAAGCTGAACTGCAAAACTAAAATGAACAAAAGGCGTGAAGATTTAAAAATGTAACGACCACACAGTCATTTAATATCGATACAGAATTGTGAAAAAACGATGCGAGACATCCGTGTTTTGACACTCATACATGCAACTGAAAGCTTTTTTAAGCCAGTAACTTCATGACCAAGTGTTGCTTCATGAACAACAAAACGGCTTCAAACAATACCTAAAAGCTTTCTTCTGCACTCAGAGTATAGTTGATGGTTTCACATCTGAACACTGGGTTAGTAGGCGACAACAAACACATGTGACCGGATGAAGTGTGTGTTGAGCAATGCTATGAAGAAAACAACAGCATTGCCTTTGTAAATAAGTGAACACAGCTGAACTTTGTATCGAGTGCGTGTGTGTGTGTGTGTGTGCGTGCCAGCAGACACACACACACACACACTGTTTAAACCGTTTGCTTCCGGTGACGCCGTCAGGGGCAGGCCCGGCCCGCCTGGTCTGTCGGGTCGGCTGTTTTGGTGGAGCCTAGCAGCCCAGAATGACCCCGGTGATGGCCAGTGTCCAGCTGGGTTATTCTACTGTGAGCGAGGCATTGTTTGACACAACAATGTGAGCCGCACGCCACAATACGGATGCTTTGACAGGGGGCAGCGCTGGAATGTGGCGCCGCTGGTCGTTAGCGGCGGAAGTGAAGGGACGGGTGAACTGACACGGACCCCGGTGACCTGCCCACACTCACAGATATTGGTGAAGGTAGGTGGTCGGTTCCCAAAAATGTGAATCTGGACACTGAACTGCAGATAGATCTATAAATCTGGTCCGATTCATCATCCTTTCATCATATGATGCATAAGCTCTTCTGGATCAGACCACCAATGTCAGTCTCCGCTGCCAAACACCGTCCTATTGTAAACGACAAGAGCGCAGCACATACCTCTGCCAAGGAGCTCAAAATCACTGCATACAATAAAAATCAACCAAGCAACTACTTCCATGGTTCAAGAGGAATTGTGTGGATCCTGGCCCACCAGAAGAACCCGCTCAGATACAGTGGAGCGCCAAATAAATATGTAACAAATCCTTCCTAATAATTTTATTTTTAACCACAGTGATGACGGTGGATTCATGGGCACATGAGCACATGTATTGTTGCCTTTATTTCCTTCCTTCCTGAACCTGGAAGGAATTAATAATAAGTAAGTCCATTTCGATCGTGCACAAGATGCAAATTCACTAAAGGCAGGAGAAATATTCTGTGTGTATTGTCAAATAATAAGGCTAACAAATTGAGCAGTTTCTGGATCTAAAATTATTTTACAACTTTTTGAACACTCTAACAGCATTAAAAAGGAATCAAATCAAATAAACTCAATTAGGTGTGTAAGAAAATATCGATACAATTAAAAGTCGTAAGGTACAGATATTCAACAGAGGACTGCATCTATTTTTCTAATAAACATGCAATATTGACTTGATTTAGCATGTATTACTTCTCCTGTGAAATACAGATAAAGATCCCTCCGTTTGAATTCAGTAAGACGATGTTAAGCATGTAAGAACATTATCTAATCCCCATGCCATGAATGTTTTCTTTCTACAATTACATTCTTTTAAAGTAACTGTATCTGTAACAGGCACTCTTAAAGAGGGACACTTGGACTGCGAAGGAAATGTAATTGGCGTAGAAAATGTACTAACCAGCAGTATTAGGGATACATGATGGATTTAAAAATGGCCTTAACTCAATATATCACATCTGACAACTACCTAAATTATATTTATCACTGGATTGTGTAACAAGATGATCTGATTTCAAAATGTGCGCGCGCACATGTGTGTGTGTGTGTGTGTTCAAGACCAGCAGGAGGTCTCTGGGTTTCACTGCAGGCTCTTCATGGACTCTGAATAACAAGGCTATGAGAACCGGTCCTGAACTGAAGTGACCGCAGTGACAAATACAAACGGGCCACTAAGCAGGGTCAGAAAAACACGGCGAACACCTGCATTCATCAAAAGAACGTTGTTTGGCTGGAACTACGGCAGGTGTTCAGACTCTACCCTGCTTAGAACTCAGATGAAATAATGCAAGACAAGCACCATGAGGGTGAACCATGTTGGTCTGATAGTCGGTGTACTGTCAACAAATACTGTACATCGGATCGAAGTACTGTTCTGTAGCTTGACACCCAGGATCCTTCACTCTTCTGGTGGAAAACGTCCCTGGATAAAACCAGAAAACACGACACATATGGTACATAGTGCACTGATACACATCTCCAGTTTGAGTTGTACAACTTGCCATTCATGCAAGAGTTACGAAATGCTCCGCAATCAGAGTGCAGACGTGCTCGCACTGGCGGGGCTCAGCATGAATGGCCCCCGCTTCACTTCCATATCGCCTGCACCCTCACTGCACTGACACTCAATCGGGCCCAAGTCTGATTATGTCACCATGTCCTGCAGGCATGTGAAAAGGAAGGAAAGATCAGGGGGATCCTCTGGTATCCACTCGTGGGTTCAGTGGGATAAGAAGTATTATTTTGAAGAGTGGAATCTAAATATTTTAATAATATTTTCAACATAAATAATGGACTGAGTTGTTATTTTCATTTGGGCTACAATATTATTTTTTGTGTGGGGAAAAAACAATGCAAAAATATGATCAGAAACGTAAATTGTAAACCAAAAAACTAACCAAAATTTTTTTTTTACCTAAGATTACACTTCCCACCCACTGCTGCCAAACTAAGCAACTTGTTGAAAAGTTGTTTAATCTCTTCATGGGTCTATGAAAAGCAAAAAAACTTTGTAGTGTGTTTTTAAATTAGGAGTGTCAAGGGTCAACAAAAACTGCATTAAAAAAAATACAAGTGTGCTTAAACCGTTGGAGAATAAACAGGCGGTAAAACTTAAGAACTTACATTTTAAGATGCACGCTGAATAGTGTGACATTAAGAGGCAATTATGTATAGTTATATCAGGCTTTTTGTGGTTCAATTAAATGCTTTCTGGTGTTGAATTAAACTTTCCTAAAAAGTGTTACCTTAGAGTGAACATGCAGCTACAATTTTACAACTGTGACGGTTGGAAATGTCGCTTCAAGTCTAAATTGCTTTGTGGGCACGCATTAATAATTCTAACATCTGTGGTCACACATATCAGGCTATTTAGGAGTGGGGTGAGCTACCTCTGCGGGAAACACATGCACGCACACACAGGCAGAAAATGGGGTCCTGTTACGAGCAGAGCATTCCTCGCACCAGCCCATAAATTCATGTCACTCTGGAAATAGACCTGTAAATATAGACGGAGGTGGGAACGGAGGAAAGGGCAGCAGTACAACTTTCTCTCACATCTTCCCTGCCCTCCTCACTTTCTACCCGATAACCCTGCCTCACACCCCCCCGGACCCTTTACCACGTCGTAGCCACTTGGCCGGGGGACAGGATGAGGGAGTGGGAGAAAGGGCAGGTTCCCACCGCTGTCACTTAAGCCTTAAACCCTCCCCACGATTAGACTCACAAGTGTGACAAACAAGAGTAGTGTGCCACTCTGTCCAGAAAGCAACAATTCAGTATTTGGTCTTAAACTGTTGAGCATCCCCATTTTTAAATTGGGTCCTTTGGACATTTTCACCAAAAAAACATGCAGCTGATAATATTTTTTACATTTTACTCAATGCAATGTTTAGAACAACAATTGTTTAATTTCTCAAATGATTATATCAATTCATCCATATCCTTCCATGATTTTTCTCTCTTAATAATTAAAAATCTCTTAAAAATCTCTAGGTAATTTTGTTAGTTAAAAGTCCGTATAATTTTGTGCTTTGGGTTTTGATGTGCATCTGGATAAACATGGGAAACAGATGAGTCATTTCAAACTACTGTGCCTGTTGATTTAATATATATATATATATATATATATATATATATATATATTAAATGCGATAGTAGCCCCAGAAGTCCACTCTGGTAACAAAAAGATTAAGATGAAGGTGAGCAATATGACAGAAAATGTCTGTTGGACATACTGTGGATAAAATGAGAAGAACATCATGTTGCTCTATAGCTAAATGCCTGCAAGAGTCCCTAACATTTTTAAACATGTTATAAAGGGTTTCAAATAATAACTATCAGAACAAGTTTTGGCATCTTGGCTTTGCTACAGAAATAGCTAATTAATTAAAAAACGGTATTTATAAATGCCTCAAGTAAAGTGCAAATGTCTTCCTAATACAAAAAAAAAATCCTTTGTTTTACATTAAGTATGAATCATAAGACGCCGATGCAACCTTTTTAAATCTTCGACTTCGCAACTTTCTAACCCTTTTAAAAGCATTTACAGAACACCACTTCTCACTAGATAATAAGAAGTGTGCTAGCAAAAGTATTTTAATCGGGCCAACTTGGGGATATTTTGCATCTCTCCAGAGACTGGTAACTCCTTGTGTCCTGGTGCTGCAGACAGAGACCCTCCCTCCCGGGTTTGGGTCAAGGCTCCAGGTGTGCCTCCGTCGGTCCAACACAGCAGCTGAGAGGAAATGCATTCCTGAGTGATGATGATGCGTTTCCTCACAGCCTGCTGTGTGCCTTGACACGCTGCCGCCGCAATTACGGAGCCACATCAAAGGCCGCCTGCCATGACTCAGCACATATAAACTAAAAGCTTAGATACCCGCCACACACACACACACAATTGATCACACACGCCTCTACTGTACGTGTTGCGTGCCATTGCTCTAGTGTTACCCTTATAAACCAACAGTAAAGTACGGTTGGAAGCGACAAACGGGACATAACTAGCCTCATTTCTTTTGGTGTGTCAGACAGATCACACACACATGCTTTTATAACGGTTTTTAGCAAAATTATAAACAAATGAGTCAGCCGGCGCTGACTCATGCTCACGACACACACACACTTGAAGAGGTGCAACAGCGATCCTGTCATGATCCACCACAGTGTTACAGCTGCAACGAAAATATAGAGTTGTTCTGGAAGATGCGACCATTGGTGCATTGACCCTGCACGACAGAACACCGTTCCATCTTCTATCAAAGATTCAGACGCTTTCCAAAACACGAAGATACAGGATTTAAATACACTCTCTTGGGAAAAGTGGGGCGCTTTGTCCAGTGCCCTTGTGTCAAACTCATGTCTAGCCGCATGGTCATTTTACGTGCCAAATGGTTGGGTTAGATCAAGTAGATCAATGTTCTTGTTAAGTTTGTGACTTATAAATAGGGTTGTGTTTAAGATAATAAAAGAAATAGATACTGTATTATCCATCATTAATTATACCGTGACTACCAGTAAAAGTTAAAAATACTTGGAAGGACAGGAGTTCGAAGATGATAATAAGCATGGATTAGGCCTGAGAAAATGAAAATTCAATATCGCAATTACACAGTATATGCATCTTTTTCAGCCCAAAACCAGTGATTCCTTCTATATTTTGGCCCTTATTTTGACTCGGGTTGGTGTGACTTATTTTACCCATTTACACCATCACGTCATAATCATGGCTACTCATAAAGCATTGACGTCAAAGCAATTCAAATAAAAATCTTTTTAAGTCGTGAGCTCTCGCTGTTTGATATCGTAACCATCACTGCAATACGTTGAGGTTTGGCATTTAAATTAGCTCGTGAGGGAACAGTTCGTCCTGGTTTGGCATTTGTGTCCATAGCTTATGTTTTCACTGGTCATAGCGGAGACAGGCTGGTGGTGTCAATTTTAAAGCTTCAGGCTTGATGTATAAATATACGTGTTAGACTTCATTTAATTTTCCTTATAAGGGATGCACGAAATACTGAATTTAAATTAACGCTAAAAATAGAGTTGTTGAAATTTATTTTTATTAAGATTAGTAAATAAATATGTTTACGCTCGCTTTCAAACTCCTAGAACAACTTTTAAAACAAGATAACGGAAAACAAACATGCATGTGTAGTTTTTTTATTGTTATTATCTGTATTCAACTCAATTTAAAGCCATACAAGTAATCAACAGGATCATATATAAGATCCTTTTTTAAGGGAGTGACTATTGAGTAAAACTTTAAAGCCAAACATACAATAAACAAGTAGGTAGGAATACAATTGTTGCATTTGACAGATTAAAAGTCCGTCAAAGTCTCAAAACTATTGTAAGTAAGAAAGTAATTTGTATTTATAAAGCGCTTTTCCAGACCAGGGTCACAAAGCGCTTAAACAATCAAAACAATATTCAATAAAGTATATACTATAAAAGTCAAGATAATACTGAGAACAACACAGGAGTTCCAGAAAATCAAGGAAACGCCTGCACGAATAAAAACGTCTTAAGATGTTTCTTGAAAGAGTCAGAGTCCCACATCACATGACTATATTACACACATCTCATTGGTCAGCAGCAGCTCTGCATTTGTATATTGATGATAAATGAATGCGTAGGATGAGAGAAATAAAAACACAGTAGACGGTTATTGACTTTTAAAAGGGTTATGCTACGTTATCTGTATGACAAATAACAAATGAATGTGAAACCAATGTTTTGGAGAAAACTCTTCATCCTCCCTGAGAGATGTCTTTAATGACAGTTTGACAAGAGACAAAGCGCCTCACAAACACCCACACACTCAAGTACACTCTGCATTGATGCTGACACAAAGAAAACAACGACACGTGCACCAGCAGCTACAGTTACAGGAGGCCGGGCTGCTTTTTTTTGGGGTGATTTTAGTTTACACTTGACCTCAGTTTAAAGTTCATCAGGCAAGCCAATTGTCTACCTGGTGGAAACCACACATACACGCACACACACCATCTTCAAATGTAACCACTATCTCTGCCACTTCCTGTACCAGCACTGTTTTAGCCTAGATTTCAGTTCCCTGGACAGATGCCTTCAAAGACAGCGACTGGCTGCTCCGAGCACTCAAACACAGCCTCTTCAAGATCAGAGAGACTAGATTTAAAATAGATTCTCTCTGGGAGCAGCAAATTGATATAATGTGGCTAATAATAGCTTACAGGAGTGAAGGTTATTTTAGTTGTCAGTGAGAAGAAAAAAAGACAACTACTGTACACTTTCAAGCTAGACTCAAAGAGCTGTGGAACAGTAAATAAAGCTGGTGTTGGAATAAGAAACAGATATACTTTTTTTTTTTCATAGGCTTCAGCTCGTTTCAAATTAAATTCATGTTTTAAATAGATGCAAAATAAGTACAGAAACGTGTGAACTGACTCACCCTTTGTCGTCGTGGAGACTCCATCAGATTTGGTGAAGTCTATACTGGCGTAGGCTGCGTTCTCTGGATGAGGAACCGTCCCAGATGTCACCATCCCGTTGCTGCCTCCAGCTCCGGCAGATGCCTCGCCGCTCGCATCGTCCCTCAGCTCCAAGGCAATGTAGTTGAGTCCATTCTGGTATCCTATCGACATGTTCCTGCACGTTCTGTTGACGCCGGATGCTGAGGAAGAGGATGCCGCTGATGCTGCTGTGGCAGGGCCAGAGTCTCTCGTCTGTGAACAGACCGGGTCTGCCGATCCTTCCACGGACATCCACACGCTGTCAAAAGATGCAGAGCTGGTCCATCTCGCCGTCTGGCCATCGTTTAGATATGACCCGATTGCTGCGGATGGATCGGTTGGGGTGGGGTGTGTCGCTTGACCGCCACCGGAGGGGGTGGAATTAGATGACGACGTGCAGGAGAAGGTCTCTGAACTGTGTCTTCTCCGACCTTGGGGGTCAACTCTGACGACCTTAGGCTCCAGCTGTTGTGACGTCATTCGGACAGGACTCGAAGGGGGGAGAGGGGAAGAAGGTGTGTTGTTGTAGTGTTCCTCCATGACACACAGATGTTGAAGCATGGCTGTGGGGCTTGATTGTGTTTTCTCACCTCCGCTGAGGTTAAATGTCATTTCTGTGTAGTCATCTGCCGCCGACTTCCAGTGACCACCAGCTGACGGGCCGGGAGAGGACAGGGTTCCTTGATTTGTGGCTAGGGGGCGGATGTAGCTGGGCGGGTTCCATGGGGCGACAAGGCTGGGTCTGGGTGACTGGCTTTTACTACAGCTTCCGTGCTGGTCTCCTCCAACTTCAACACTCATATAGTCCTGGCTTAGTTGGGGTAAGGGAGGGGAGCAAAGTCGGTCCCCACTGGCTACAGCGAGGGCATCGTTTTGACTAGCGAAAGGGTACGCCGGGGGCTGTTGTTGGTGGGGGTAGTGTTCACCAAACTCTATGTTTATATACTCTCCAGGACTGGATGGACCCTCAGAGGAACATCCACTATTGCGTCCAGCAGAAGCGGCAGCAGCGATCTCAGAGGTTCTTATTGGGCCATGAAAACTTCTCCTTCCAAGAGGGAGGCGGTTTGGTCTAGTGACGCGCCTGTCGGTTGACGGCGTCGTCGTGTGGTGAGCTCCATACGGAGGGGGTGGATGAGAAGGTGTGGACGTATTACTACCTCCACTTTTCTTTTCTGGTGTAGTTAATGAAGCGGTAGCAACCGATGAAAACACTGGTTTGGCAGGGGAACTCATGGGAACATACTCCCCGTACTCGTTCTCGTCTTTTCCTCTGGTAGAAGCTTTGTAGGATCGAGGCAGAGAGAAGTAAGGACTATAAGACTTGTAGGTGCCCTCGGGGGTGCTATAACCACTGCTTGCTTCATTCAACAGCTTGCGTCCTCCGCTGCTGCTGTACGACATGTCCATGTACTCTCCATTCTCAGGCCTCTCAGCGATGCGTTGAGTTCCAATGGCACCAACCACAGGGATGTTATTCTGAGGGCTCAGAGTGGCTTGCACAGGGGATGAAGAAGTACCGCTACCTCCTGGGAGCATCATCATGTAGCCGTGAGAGTCTGAGCAAGACTGGGACTGAGAGTGAAGGTGGGCAGCTCTGGGGGCTAAAGCTGGACTCTGTACCAGAGGAGAGTGGTAAACGGAACTGGGCTGCATAGGCATGTAATCGGGGGGAGTGTCCCGGGGTGATGCAGCGACACCACACATCATAGGCATGTACCCACAGTCCTCTTTAACAGAGGAAGACGAGAGAGGAGGCCGTTCACCGCCGGCTTCCGTCCGTGAAAGCGTAGAGGGTCGGCTTTGCTGGCTGTGTTCAGAGCAGGAGCTGTAGTCCGATCGGAGGGAGGACGAAGAGGATGAGGGTCCCCCTCGTATAAGACCGTTTCCAAACGGCAAAACCAGATCCGACCCCTCATCCAAAGAGAAGTTGGTCTGGGTCATCTTCTGGTACACAGCCACTCCTGCCGCACCGCTGGTAGGCCTGGAGAAAGAGTGCGTCCTCCTTCTCAGAGACGATGACGAGAAGCGATCGTCCTCGGTTGATGTGCCGTCGTCTCTATGTGCATCACCTCCAGTGTGACTACCCGAGCCCGTTGTGGTACCGAAGACGTCACGGCTCCATCCCATAGCCATGTAGTCATTTAGACAGTTCTCCTCTCTGATGGGTGGCGTGTTGCCAAGAGAATCAGGCGTGTTGCTTCTAACACGAAAGTACCTAAAGTCACCCGGGCTTGAGCCATACTCATCCGACGAGTTAAACCCACCGTCCGACGGAGAGCCACATATGGATGCACTTGACGGGCGGGTCAGAGTGTCTGATACAGAGCCATGACCACTGCTGGAGGAAACACTGACGGGGCTGGTGGTGGAGGGAAAATGTGAGACAGGAAGCGATGCAGAGCGGGCATGATATGTCGATGCAGAACCTGGGATTGCTCTGATGTATCGACTACCTGCCGTGTTTGTTCCAGCGTTTCCTGTTGCAACTCCACCCACACCGCTGCCCTCCTGGCGAGCGTGATGAGCACGTGCGGAGTTAAGGTGAACCAGGCTGCCCGTCGTGGATCGGAACGGTCGGTTCATAGTTCCCTCTCCCTCGCTGGACGTACGAAAGCGATAACCACTCGCACCGGAACTCTTACTTGAAGGCGGGGTGCCCACCACGGACTCCGTTCTGGACCGCCGCTGCAGCCCCGTCTGACTGGGTGGCAGGTTACCGAGGTGGCGTCTTGTTGTGATAAAAGGCAAAGGATTAGAACCAGACGACTGACTTTTGCTTCTGGGCCGAAACTCAGCAAACGCTTTAAGAGCTTTCATAGTCTCCAATATCGTCTCATGCATACTCTGGGCCACCACAGAGTCGTCCACTTGCATCCAAATCTCTCCGGGACCGATGGAGGACGAGCGACCCACTTCGATGAAGAAGAAACTTTCCGAATGTCCGCAGCGTCTGATGTTCATCAGCTGCAGGTTGACACATGGAGTTTCTGAATTCAACTTCACGAGGTGAACAGTTTTCGTCGAGAGGCAGAGTCGGTATACACCTGTGAGATTTTTCGTTTGACCGAGTCCTTTGGGTTTCACGTTGACCTGCCACACCTCCTTGAAAACAGTACCAGGAGTGACAGTACCGTATCCATCGTCCAAGTCGTCCGAGTCCAAATGTCCTTTCTTGCCCTCGCTCATCAGCTCGCTGACCGCCACGTACCAATCCTCCTGCTCCTGCTCGTTCTCGGCCACGATCGCAAAGTACTCGTCCTTAGTGTAAAGGGCGATGAGGTGCTTGTTTTTGGAATCTGCCCTTTTATTTACCGTGAAGCACTGGTAGAGGTAAATAACTCTTTTGGGGGAGGAGGGGGCCGCAGCGCCTCCAGTGGCCGCCGCCGCCGCTGCAGAGCGCAGGCTGCTCCTGAATTTCTTCTCGCTGTCATAGTACTCCAGGCGGCTCGGCCCGAGGTGACTGGCGGCCCGGAGCACGAAAAAACGTTTATGTCCATGTTTCTGCTTCCTTAGATATCCACATTTGCGAATATCGTCCACGGCGTCGGAGGTGGTGGTGACGCTGACGGACGCGTATACATGGCCGCCACTGCTGCTGGCCACAGGCTCCTCCGGGTGGACCAGCGACGAGGACGCTTTCCTGCCCGGAGACTCCGCGAGGTTCTCCCCGGAAAGATGCTGCTGGTGGAGGGGGTGCTGCGGTGGGTCTTTCGGCGGCTGGTAGGGGGGTCCATGTTGAAGGAAACGAGAGCCGCCGTCGCCGAGGCTCATGGACGGGGAAGGGGGTTCCCCGACGGAACCGTCTCCGTTGCTGGACGCGGGTTTGGTCCCGACGTCCCTCTGCTGCGTCTCCAGCATCAACATCGCCGCCTTGCCTTCCTGGTAGTTCGTGAAATGTGCCATTAGGGGAAAAAACACGAGCAGAGGTCACTTGACTCGCAGGCTGGTCCGAGAGGACGAAGACCCCATTCTTGTGTCGGGAGACGAGCTCCCGAGTCTGGCTAGGCCAGCTAACGTTGACTGGAACGGCTCAGATTTTTTGCAATACTCACACACGCCCGGCCCTCGTTGTCCACTTTAATAAACAAGTCCGATCTCCAAACTTAAGGGCGAGATGAATATTCCAATGCAAAGTTTAGGAAATGTGCAGCATGACTGCTCTCTGGTCGCTGCTGCTGCTGCTGCTAGCTCGCTTAGCATCCGCTCCCTGCTCAGCCTGTACACAACTCTACGGGCCAGAGCACAAACAACACGTGACCACCCCTGCGTCACAGACTGGGTGGGGCGGGACCTAGTGTTAAAAAGGGGGAAATCTGATTGGTCCAGCGCGTTAAACGAACGGATATTGACACGAATGCAGGCCAATAAGTGCGTGTCAAATGTGCTTTGCGTCAACGGGGCTGCACCAATGCTGACGATCCGAGTCGAAACGAAGTTAAAAATAGGCGTCGACTTTCTAAAAAAGCTTATCTGGTTACGTTTGCGAAAAAAACAAAAAAACTTATTACCAATAAAAGACTGAGATCAATCCGATTCTACCCGCCTGGACCATGGATATAATCGACTATAATGTATTTTTTTTAAATTAATTATTTATTTTAATTGTCACATTTAATTTTTTTATTTCATTTCATTTATATGTTTTTCCTTATTTAGTCATCACTATACAAAAAAAACAAACCCACTTGTGATAAGTTTTCTGATTTATGCGTACGATTTGAAAAAGCATGAAATTAGCAAAATTGACTTTCTTTAAATAAATCCAAATGAACTCCCCTTGTACTATTAACTTGTTAAATCCATGGCCTGTATAAAGCAGCCAATATAGAATCACAAGCATTTGTTCTTTACCTCCTTGAATGACTTGAAAACGTCTTGAGGACTACTGAGGAGATAGTCTCCCTGTGCAGCGGGTAAAAAGAGGTGAAGAAGCAGTCTTTATAAATGTGCACCTCTTTCCTGCCGGACCGTAAGTTTACCCAAACACACCGCTGGTCCAATCATGTGAGAGCCCTCTGATGAATCTGGGCTCAGGCCAACTTGCCGTGTCAGTGAAGGTCAAGCCTGCTGGGGCAACCTCACATGGCCTTCATTCTCTATCCCTTCAGTTAAAACCCAACTCTGTTTTGGCACAGATGGTGAGCAAGGATCCAGAGGAGCTTTGTTTACACTCCACCATCAACAGAACTGACCAACCACACACAACATAGAGGCTCAATGCTCTTCAAGAGTAGTAACATAATTTAACCCGAAGTCTGTAACAACCAGAGCTCAGTTAATGAGCGTAATGAAGATTAAGTTCTGTGGGAACTTATTTAAACCATGTTCCGCTTCAGCCCAGGGGAGCTATCCATGTTCTTTCACACTGCAGAGAATGCATCGCTCGGCTTTCCAAACCTCTACTACAGTTTGGATGCAGCAAATTGTTGGATCTCTTTATCACACAACAACTCTTAGTATTATGAGTGGATCATGTGGTGTACAGCTGGCCCAGTAGGATTTGTAACCTTCTCTGACGGAGATTTGCTCCTGGAGCAATGTAGGACCACCTGTCAGCTTCTGAACCCGAGTCTACGGTGACCTTTCATTTTACATCAATGAATTTCACCGGGATTTTCATTTTAATGTACTTTATAAAATGGCTTAACCTGATTGTGCGTTGTATTTCAACTTATTGTATTTTTTTATAAAGACAATTTTAGTCCCTGTAAGTTAACGTGTGTCATGTGAGGTCATTAGCCCAAATAAATCCGTTTTTTTTTTTTGTTCATTTGAAACTCTGGTCAATATATAAACTGAACTCTGAATGTCCCACTGCTTTTTTTTTTTTTTTTTCTACATTTGTAATGAGTGGAATTTGCTTCAGGAATATAAGCAACCATTTGACTTTGTCTCCTGTTTGATGATTCCTAACAGAGGGATCAGTTTCACACAAGCATGCAGTGTAAGAAAAAGTACATACAGAAAAAACTCATGTTCTGTTAACACTTGTGCATCACAAAGAGGACACCACTCTCCCTGCCAGGAATTCCGGGGTCCAATTGGGTCCACTATGACGTTCAACCATCAGCCAGGCAACCCAACTCTTCCCGGGGGGGAATATCAGCTGCTTTTCAAAATATGACGGGCTCTGCGATGAACCCTGCCTGTTGAGAGACACCATCAAACTACAAACCCCCTTGACTTTCATCTTGTGTGTGTGCCAACTCTGATGCTGTGAGGACACTTTTAGATGTATTTCTTTTAAGAATTCTTCATGAATCCTAATGAAAAATCTCATATTTGGATTACACAACTTATTCCTCAACACAAAATAGAAGAAAGTAGCTTTTGCATTTCATGACTGACCTGAACAAAAGGTTGTAAAAAAGTTCAGTCAAAAAAAGTATATAGTCTTCTAATCATCAATACAAACTAGGAAATCTTTTTTGATCGATCATCAGTAAGTTGTTTGATTAGATATGTGGAATGTCTCATCCAATTTTCTCTTTCTGGGACAATGAGACAATTGTTTTTGCTAAATTTATTTTAGAGATGAAGATTCCCTGGAAACTAAAATAAAACTAGGGTGTTAATAAAGCAAAGGTTTTTTTTCTATCTGAGCGATCAGAACATGAAGTCTAGTGGAGATGGCCATTTGAAAGCAGATCACATTCAGACCAATAATCCCGATGTAATCTGTGGGTCCCATTCCTCGATATCCTCTAAGCCCTCCAATAAATACTCCTGCATAGTCTATATTACTATATCATAATCTATACAAACCGCCTCTTGCATCCAAACAAACCACCATTAACTGATGTAAATCCCCTCACTGTAAATCCTCAGCTATGAACTTTGACACCCGCGTGTCGGCAGCTTCAAGTTAACTATAAATCCAACCAAATCGTAAAAAGATCTTATAACGGACTCATTCTTATTCAGTATTGGTGCTTGATCTACATTTTTCAACATACACATTTGTATATATATATACATTATATCACATTTTACAACATTATAACATTTTATATGAAAATGAAAAAGGGATTTATATAGATTTTAAATCAATTCATATAAAATAATTCCAATTTGTGTCAGAAGATGTGAAATATATCCCCAAAGTGAAATTGTATATTATCTTTATTCCTTTATTCTCGGCCAGACGAGTCACCATGTGTCTCTTTGTACGACGACTGACGAATATTCATGAGCAAGTCTTTGTGTGCGCAAAGGCAACTCGCGAGCGCCACCTGCTGTAACCATGAGTACAATTACAGTTGAATCACAATGTTTATTCATTTAGCGGGACACCTGCTAGTGTTTTTGTGCATGACTGTTTAAATGCGAGGTTAGAACAATAAAACCTCTAATACACCCAGATAAGAGTCCATACGGCGAGTTAGAAAGCACAAAAAAAGTAAAATATAAATAGATAAAATTGAGTTTCAATGCACGAGGAAATGTCTTGAATTTATTGTAAGGTTATTTTATTGTAAAAAAAAAACAAAAAACAAATATCGTTACTGTATGTTAATAAAAAGTCAATGCTTGTCGCTCAATAAATAAATAAATAAAACAAATTGTTCTCGTTTTGACCACAAGATGTCAGTATGGAACTTGTCCACAACAAACCCAAGTAGTTGCTGTTTAAAAATGTCTGCACAAGCCTCAGAATCCACCATAGTTTATTATCTGTTCAGGTGTGGAATTGTCCAGAGTTCATACACAATTGATCTCTCAATAAAAAGTTTGGTTCTAGTAAACAGACATATATAAAGTGACAAGCATAATCTAAATTGCTACAGTATTCAACACCAAGTACTTTTACAAGTATGATTAACAGTGATACCACTTGGTCTACTTTGCTTTATTTATCACACAACAGTTCAACACAAAAACATAAGTGCTGGCTACCATATTTCAATTCTTTGTACTGAGAATTAGAAATAAATGGCGGGCACAGGGGTAGTTTTACTCGTAGACTCTCGGTCACAGAGATCTAAAGTTTAGATTAGCAACAGTCCTGATCAGATGAAGTCCGTTGTGGATCTAGATATAGAAGCATAGGAGTGCCAGCACAGCAAAGCTGGGATCTACAGCGTCAGACAGACACAGATAATCTTACTCAGTCATACCGTACGCCTTCCTATAAGGGCTTTGTGATTTGATCAATTGTTAATAATTTCGTTTTATTGGCATGATTATAGCAATAATGAATACCTAGGCTCATTATATTAGCACAACAAATCATATAGAATGTTTATGTGTAATAAGAAATATAAAATTCAGTTATTTTAATACATTTACTAATAGGTAAAGATAGGTTAGACTACAGTGTGAGCTGAGAAGTGAGATTTTGCAGAATAATTCAGCATAAAAACAGTGTCGTATGAGAATCTGTTAATGGTGCGCTAGCATGACGTTGACCTCCTCCTCGGGCACGTAGCGCTGAGTCACCGCCCGGAGATGAGTGATCATCTTCACCGACTTGTAGAAGACCTTCTTCATGTTCTTCGGCTCGGCCGTCTGGATGCTGAAAGGAGGGGAACAGAGAGAAGCAGACAGGATAGCATTAAGATCATTTTGGGTACAACACAATTGATCAGATTTTTTAATTTAAAAACCTGTAAAGTAGAAGAACTGAGTTTTGCCGACGAACTGTGAAAAATGTGATTCCCCCCTTCGCTACTGCAGAATCATTTTACCTGACACTCTTGTTGCTCTGGTTATGTCGTCACCGTCTTACTCATTATACTTCATTCAGTAACTGGAGCAAAGGAACTTGACCCACCCGAAAAAAAAACAACATATTTTCCTGTCAAACACCGTCCACTTATAAATCAAGAGACTGGATAAATTGGTTTACATTTGGCCCCAATAATCTGCTGTAAAACTACAGACATACAGTAAATACCACATACACAGGTCTAGAAAAGCGCTCTATAAATATGAATTACTTACTTACAGTTATACTTGCTGATAGCAACAAGAAGCGAAAGCAGATGCTAACCTCTCAATGCTATAAAAACACAGAGAAACTGAGAAAGCCTGTAGAACTGTATTGAGAAAATAGTTCTTCAGCTGAAAAGAACAAATAATCTTAACAACAAAATCATTCTTGAGAGATTTTATTTCCTAAATTAAAAAAATATATATATTATAAGTTGGTCTAACAATTGTCACTATTAAAATTGATTAATATATAACTTGTTTTGCTCAAATCAAGAAACTGCAATTTTTGTGTTTCTGTGTACAGGGGGATAGTTGAAAAGAAGGTCAATCTCAAATGCGATCCACATTTTAAAAAGGTTCATTTAGCTTGTTCAAAATGTATCTTTAGATAAGAGGCGAAGAAAATTTGAGTGAGCCAAATGATAGCTGCCCCTACATCTACATCTTCAGTCAGTTAAAGTCTCCCGTTTGTCATGAAGTTGACAAGTAATGTTATACATTTTTATAATGCATAACATTACCTCAGTTTTTCTTCTTTGCAAGTTGTTCTTGTTGCTGTTTCTCGGCTTTCCGTTTCTTGTACTGGGCTATCTCTGCCATCTGCAGCCCGTGGGCCATTTGTCTGTTGAAACGAAGTGAACAACGTGAACCCAGCACACAGATGACTTTGCAAGATGATACTTCACTAGCAAACATTACAAAACATAATTCAGAACCATTGACACACTTGTCTAACTTTATGATCCTTTTTTTTGCTATAAGAACCAAGATATGGACTATATGTACTAAGAAGGAACATGTATGGTCAGTGTGAGTCTTTTAAGAATAAAAGTAATTAAAAAAGAACAGATATGAATGAACACATTTATGATAATACATATAGACAACAATGTCATAATGGTATAGTTAGCAAAATGTATCAATATGAATAACAACAAGAATAATGCACTAACTAATGCATTTCAATTCTCTCACTATGAAGGCTAAAAAGGGAACATCATACTCACGCTGACTTGATTTCTGGTGGAACTGGGAGAGGTTTAGTGAAGCCATCTCTCCCAACAAGCCAGTAGGTCTCCTCCACTCCCTTTCCCTGAACAACGGAACATGACTTTCCTTTAAGGCCACATGTATTTAATTTGTTTTCAGAAGCCTAATTATATACAGTATACTGAATATATTATTCACCTTGGTCTCAGTCCGGCCCCTCAATTCAAGTTTGTAGCCCAGATTCAGTTGTCGCAGGATTTTTACTGTACTCTGGTGAACATGGATCCTGTATGCTGCGACACACACAACACGTTGAATTTAGTATGTATTTATAGTTAAAAAAGACTTCAGGAAGTCTCATGGGTTCTCACGTAATCCACTTGACTCCATCCGAGACGCAGTGTTGACCGTGTCTCCGAAGAGACAGTAGCGAGGCATGGTGAGACCCACAACTCCTGTTACTATAGGACCTTCAGGACACAAACCAGAGATGTATGAGGTCATCTCACCATGATTTATCCATCACTTGCCCAGAATGACTTTATTCCAAGAACATCTTACCTGTGTGGAGTCCGATGCGTATCCTCACGGGAACATCGGGCATGTGTCTCATTTTAAAAGTCCCCACGGCGCTGAGAATATCGAGGGACATGTTAGCTATTTCTGCAGCATGACGGTCCCCATTAGGGACAGGTACACCTGACGCCACCATGTAGGCATCGCCGATTGTCTCCACCTAAAAGTCAACTTTTAATTTAGACATCATCCAGACGAAATTCTTGGATCAACGCTGAATCATTGAAACCACCTTGTAGACGTCATGGTTCCCTATTATGGCGTCGAAAAGTGTATATAAGCTGTTGAGCAGGTCAACCACTTCTATGGGCTCACTGTTGGCAGAGATGGTAGTGAAGCCCACAATGTCGCTGAAATAAAGAGACACGCTTGCGAAGTGCTCCGGCACTACGACACCCCCGATCTTCAGTGCTTCGGCCACAGACCTGAGCTCAGAGAACATTCAGTTTAGTGGGTAACGGACAGAACACTTCCATGCCATTGCAGTTGGACTCTCACGGAGGTAACATCTGTGTCAGCAGCTTCTCCGTCTTCTGTTTCTCAATCTCTAGCTCTTCTGTCCGCTCTCTGATCAGTTCCTCCAAGTTAGACGAGTACTGCTCCAACATCCGCAACATGGAGTCTATGATGTTGGTCTTCCTTCCCTTGTTGATGTTCTTAAACTTAGACAGAATCTTGCATGTTACATGATCTAAAACAGCATGTGGATGTAAGTGAGCACACCTGGTCGAAGATCTCTTCAAAGCCCGGCCTTTTATCAGCTTGTTCATTCCAGCATTGCTTCATCAGCTGGATGCACTCGAGAGGAGCGAAGTCGGGACTGACCACAGGACGACAAAGAGGTGGAGGCTTACGTAGTTTTTCAATAATTTCTACAAGAAGAAAAGGTTTTGTTGGATTTTGACTCTAGTAGGGCATGTCCAGAAAATGCTCCAGATGCTCATAATCAAGATAGATAAAAACTTATTGTATGGATGTTATTAACAGTCCATTGGACATGCTCGGGCCTCAATATTGTTGTTTGTTTACAGGGGTTCAACATGAAAGTTTATCTGACCTGCAGCAGATAAATCCAGCATACAAAATGGTGGTCCTCTCATCACCACCTCCTGCATTATGATGGCAAAGCTGTACACATCACCAGGTGGGTTCCCATGAAGATGTGTGTGGCCACTCCTCAGGATTTCTGGTGCCGTCCACAAAAGATCTGCAACACACTCAGTTAGTAGTGGTTTATTTAAAAAAAACCTCATGGTGACGATGTGATATCAGCTTCTCCTACCTTCAGCAGGGGGTTCCACGTATGGGAATCGTTGAGCCTCTAGAACCTCACTGTAGCCGTAGTCAGTGATCTTCAGGACAAAGCGTCCATCCACTACACAGTTACGAGATTTGAGACGACCGTGACACACATTACGGTGGTGAAGGTATTTCATGCCCTGTCAGAACATCATAGGTTAGTTGGGTAAGCTCCACAGACCTCAATTTAACTGACCTTTATGAGATCGAGCAGCAGAGATGACTTAAACATCCAGTCCAGTTTGACGTCCTCACTGAGCAGCAGGTCTTCCAAACTTCCCCTGGAGCAGAATTCCGTCACAATGGCAAACACGCCGCAGTCATTGAAGAAGCCCAGGAAAGGATTCATGTTTTCATGGCGCATATCTTTCATCTAGAAAAAAATATTCAGTAATGTGTGTGGGAAACACAGTCTTCTCAAATCCAGAGCAACAGGACATACCAATAGAAAGACCTCACTCGTTTTCGGGTTGATGCTTCCAAGCGATCCGTCAGGGAGTCTTTTGAGCCAAGCCCAGTCACCCTTGAAGAGAGAAAACAAATATTATATTAGCTTTTTGGCATTTACAAGTACTAAAGCAATGAAGCTCCTTAATTTTTGCTGTTACTGTTAGTCATGTGTCTTTTCATATACTAGCAATCCCAGATATACCTAGCACAAATGTGGACCTAGCTTACACCTCAGAGATTTTGTGTAATGACAAAAATGTCCTTTTGATGTTGCATTGGGTTTTTACTTTTTAAACGTCAGTGTTTGTCTTTTACCAAAAAAAGTTATGAACAAAGTTACCTCTGTGTATTGATTTTTGGACCAGAGCAGCACATTTTGCTAATAATCCTGAACACGATATCGACCCTTTAGACTCTGCATGAATATTGCCAATTATACTTAAATTCTAAAAAAGGTGTTTGATTTATAGATGCATTTTTTACTGACATTGGACAAATTTTATGTTCAGGTTTGTGTTCAATTAACTTAGAAATACAGACCTCATAAATAACAACATTGGAGTTCTCATAGGTGGCCGGTGTTATGGTGGAGACCGTGGACGTAGGGTTGTGTTCAGACATGCTCTTCATACCACTGGCCCGACTGTCGTCCAGACTCAGTTTCTGTGAGGGTAAAAGTTTATGGGGTCAGCTGAAGTCACACCCACTGAAGAAATGAAGAAAGTAGGCTTACCTTGTTGCTGAGGGACGGGTTAATGAATGTGACGTCTGCTAAAGTAAGCGAGATCTTGTTTGGACCTTTGACCAGACGGATCTGATTGATACATCTCCTAAAGAGGAAAGATATCAAATGAGGCTAAATTACTAGACCTGGTACAAAACCAGCACATTATATTTGATTAAAGGATTGCACCAAGATAAGGACTAAAATGAAAAGCAAGTGCCTTGAACTGATAATATAATATAATAAATCCAGTGTTACCTGGCAAAGTACGTCAGTGGTACAGTCAAAAAAAACGCAGAAATTGTTCCGAAAAAAATGCAAACGGCTGAGAGCAGATCAACACCTATGGAGCAAAAGTTTAGAGGTGGACAACACAACATTTTAAATACAAAGACGAGACACTGTTGACCCTGGTCTGGAAAAGCGCTATACAAATAAAAATGACTTACTTACTTACTTACATAATGATTTAACAGAACAATATTGGTGTTAGCAAAACAACAATTTTGGGGGACATGCTTGTGTTCTCGTGTGGCCTCACCCCCAGAGCAGATGACCCCAGAAGTAAACCAACATGAGGCGTCTCTTCTGGGTCCATATCCCCGGGGAAAGTGAATATCTCGACCAAGAAATCTCACCATTCCGACCTCCATGTCAATCCTGTCATCAAGCAAAAAAAAACAACAGAACTGGTTTGAATCACAACATTTCATGTCTTCTTGTTGACTTGATTATATTATATACCTGTACGTAGGAATCAGCCCCGGGGAGAGTCCATCAGTGTCAAGTATGAGGTAGTCGAGCAGAACTGCTCCAGCACTGTTAGACTTGATGCGATGACTGAAGCCCTGTGTTGGATAATAATAATCTTAAGTAAGTAATAGTTAAGTAAGTAATAGTTATTTGTAAAGCGCATTTCTAGACCAGGGTCACAAAGCGCTTTAACAATCACAAACAGTACACACTTAAAATATATACTTGAAAGATCAAGACACATAAGACAAACGCAGGAGTTAAAAGTACAAATACAAATATTTCAGATGTTTCTTGAAGGAGTCAGAAGACTCCTTAAGACACCAAAATAAACTGTTACAATAGTAAACGAGAAGACACAAACGCATGGATTATTAAGTTCCAGATCGTGTTGTGACAACATTTTCCCTGGTTTAGAGATTTTTCTGTGTTGAATGAAACAGTTTCTGGTCAGTTTTCTGCAAAAATATATATTTATATCTTCTTGGGGTGCATGGTGGTCTACTGGTTATGATTAAGAAGGTCTGGGTGAAAAAGTGCGAAAGGTATTGACTGTATTAGCCCATTACCTCAACATGTTGAATTACTAGTTGAGGTCATCCTCCATTTAATATTAAACATGGGTAAAAGATATACAGCACTGTAAACACATTTTAACGATGACAATTGCACCTGGAAGTCTATATTGTGAGACTTTGCAGCCATGTTCCCCCCAGACATCCACTCCCCAGCAAGTCTGACACGATGGACTGCATGTGCCATGAAGACGATTGAATTGTAGATGGTGCCAAACAATGGGGAAACCTGTAAAAGAATGGTTTACTCTTGTTTACAAAGTCTTGTGGTAAGTTAACCATCAGGTGTCTCAGATCACCTGACTAGGGAGCAGAGTCTGAGCCACTTCCCCTCGGTCCATTGCCTCTTCGTAGGCCTCATAAAAGGAGACTTCAGGTGAGTCAATGGTGATGGTCAGAACCGTGTCGTAGGCTCGCAGAAGTTTGCTGTTGGTTTTCAGAGATGGATAGCTGATGTTGCGGTAGGGTAGACTGTAAAGAAGTGTGTCGTAGGTGACAAAGACCAGGGAGCCATCAACCATCTTCATGTCGTAGGCAGTCTCCAAGAGGAGCATTTGAGCAACACCGCCGATAAGTGCTGAGTGCATGCAGAGGATAAGCACTAGAAGTAGACGATCAGGTTCGAGTTGGTTTCATTAATCGTCCTTAAAATGTTGAATAAAAGAAACAAGGCTAACATTTTCTTCTTACCTTTCAACTCTTTCATCTCACGGACCTTGGCCAATGTTCTCCTGATGCCATGTGGTGTGTTTTCCATGATAGTGACTAGCTTTACAGGCAGGCCATGGCTCCTCAGAGAGTCTCCTACCTATGGCAAAACAGGAAACCAATTTCACAATAAAGTTCATTGAAATGATCGACGATGAGTCCTAACCTTAATGGCTGTTTCCACCCAGATCTCTTCCGATGTGGATATGATGCCGATGTGGGCCCACTTAAAGTATTTCATGACACTGATAAGAACCGCGGTGGGTCTCGGCATGGTACGTGCAAAAGTTGGATGGTTGCGAATATCGTCCAACTCATAACCAACACAGCTCCAAGCAAACGATGGCTTAAGGAAAAAGGTTTAAATTTGTCTTTGGTTAAAATGAACACTATCAGAATATTTTCTCACTTTGTTCCATCCTTTGCTCAGCATGGAAGCGGCATCACAGTAGCCCGGGTTGCCCGGTCCGATATATCCAGAGGCCTTTTTGTGGAAGCCTATAAAAGCTTCCAAACCCCTGGACGTCTCACATGGTTCCTGTAGATGACGTTTCCATGAGTCACTTAATATTCACCAGAAACTGACACTTTTGGGTTTACCTGGAGAATGGAATAGTCAAATCTGCCAGCCTGTGACAGAGACGGGTCTTTGTTAATGTGATTGACAGCAAGCTGAGCTGCAACATTCGGGAGAGCCTTCGCAAAGAGAGGATCACAACTCCAGGGACCCACAACACCGAAGCGAAATGAAGAACCCTCCGCTGGCATAGAAAATAGACACAGTGATGGCACGAGGACCAGGAGGATCTGAAGCTCAAACATGGATCGATGGACTTGAGATGACCGGGAAGAAAATATCCAAGGACAGAGTAAAAGGATGACGTAGCTCGGACTGTGCAGTAGTATGTTCTTCACAGGTTTAAAGCATGCTTCCATTGACTGCAGGAAAAGTTGGTGAGTCAGTCATTGGATTTCTAAAGAAAAAAATGAGAAGGTTAGATGAAGTCAAACTGATCAATGATGTTTCTATTTCGATCACATACTTAAGCATTTATGATACTTAAGTATTTAAGCTATCACCTGATGTATATTTCATGATTGACGGCGACAGGATTTAACATAGTCTGAAGTCGTTTCTAACAGGCAACCTGCTTTAAACACATTTATTTGCTTTATGATTTATTAATATATTTAATCAAATTAAATATTTATTAGTATGATAGTTTTTTAAACATAAATTGCATCGATAAATCATACCAGTAACAATAAAAAAAGAAAAATATGATAAACGATAATGACATTAAATGGACAGATATGACATGCTACTGTTTATGTCTTTATTTTAGGACGATCAAAAAATAAACATTAATTTAAACATGAACAAGCAAAAAGAAAATGTGTGAAATAATTAGAATATATTATTTAATCTATTCTAAAGATAAAATATTCTGCTCTACATGGGTCCTACCATGAACTGAAGCGATGAGACGGTCATCCTTTGGTCCATAGTCAATCTTCTGAGTGTCACCAATGGTTTGTTTCATCCCTCACATTTCTGTCAAATCTTGGTCAAATATTTATCATCTTATTTAATCCTCCTGGTGCAGGTCAATAACACAAATATGAACACATAAGTCGGACGTTAACAGGCTAATATTATCATACAAATGTTGACAACTCTCTCTCTCTCTCTCTCTCTCCCCCTCTCTTTCTCTCTTCCTCTCTCTCTCTTTTTTTTTCTATGACCCAGTCCGTGAGATTATATTAAATCCAATCAGGAGAGGCTCTCAATGCTCTGGCTGAGCAATATAATCTGAACTAATAATTAAAAAAACAATTTTAATTCTACTATATTTGCTTCTCTCTTAATATCAGCAGCATTTTATTTGACTTTAATTTATTTTCCATCAGAGCAGAAGGTTAGTGAAATCCGTGGGAGCAACCATGCATCTCTAGTCTTGGTACATAAAGTCTTCTGCTTGACTGCACTGCAGCGCCTCCTTGGAAACTAGATGGCAGCACAACACACTGAAGTGCGGGCCATGAGGGCCAGAGTGCAGCTTCCCTTCACTACATCACACCAGGCGTTGCTCAATGCTGCTGATAGGACTTCTTGGAATATGTCATTGTTTTCCTTTCAGTTTGGAGGACAGATTTAATATCGGATTTTATTTTGTGTTCATGTCAGACACTCCCGCTCCTCTGATGCTTTCTACTCTCAACTTCTACGTTGATAGTTTAATATCATTTGCAGCCAAAGAAAACACATTAACTTGCTTCACATTCTCAAAACTGAGAATATCAAACCAGATGTGAATTTCTAAACTGCCTTCTGCTCCTCACTCTGCTACATGACAAGAGAACCTTGAAATAAATATTCAATTAAAACGTACCAGGCATTTTCTTTTGTATCCCATGCGTCTATAAAAGAATGAATGAAATTAATCCATACACATTTATTCACTGGTTTAGTTAACAGTGTTTTATAGTTCTGATGACTATCACATATGAAGTAAGCCAAGGAGAAGAACTATGTATAATTGTACAGTTTATGATTTTGTTCAAATCTGGAATACAGCAATGAGTACTATTTACATGTTTTTTTCTTTTTTGGATAAGTTTTATACTTCATGTTTCTGTTGTCTGTAATACTTGGTTAGACTTCTCATTGGAATCCATTTTTCTGGACACTGGCATGCTAACAAGAAACTCCACATAGATAAATCCTTGTCATGATCATTGCATAGACCTGAATTTTACTTCATGCTGCTTAAATTTCTCAGGCAGAATGTTCGATTTTCAAGACTACAATTTAAAGTATTTCTACCAGGAAGGTGTGCACTTTCCCCATGCAGAGAGTTCTAAATTTGGACCTGCAATATATATATATATATATATTAAAAATGTAAACCAAACTCTTGAAAATAATGTAATTATTAAAAATAATGAATCTAATTATTTATATATAAATAATTATATTAAATTATACGAATATATAATTTCTTATTTACAAACCATGATTCATGCCCATTACACAATTTTATATACAACCCTGTATCACTTACAATAGTTTATGATCTATGATCTAATGTAAAGTTGAATTTCAAACTATGATTTCCATAAAGGTAAAAATGACACTATTTGAGAAGAAAGATTCAAGTAGCTAACATAAAAAAAATGAAATGAAACAAAGCTGATGGAATAAAGTTACAAGATTTGAAAAATATGGAACTCTACCCATCATATAAGGGAGGTGATGCGATCTGACAGGTCCAAAGTGGTGATTACAGTGGAAACACGATCTGTCCTTATCTAGTTACAAACCATCGTTTTAACTTTAGCTCACTAACTAACGGAAAGCCCCCAAAAGATTGAAAAGCCAGTGTCACCTCTTCTATGCGGGTATGGAATGAATAAATCTGAATAAAATGACCACTTTATATGCTGTTCACTACAGGATTACGTGAATTTTATAGAATGCTGTGAAAGAGGATATTACACTTCATCTGTGTTGTTGTGAATTCTGGAAGAATTCCAGGCTTGGAAAAATTTTAAAGGGAAAGAATCTAAGCTGCATTTCTTGGCTCCAAACACAGTCCTGGTTGAGAGGGGGCACATTACAGACGAATAAAGGAAAGTCTGAAAGTGAGAAGAGATTTTAAGGTCAATTAAATCTGAAAATATTGTTTCAAGTATCTTGAACTGTTTTTTTTTAATGTTGACCATACAAGACGCAGACTTACCGACAGTATTTTCTTGATTTCTTGGTTTACACAAAAGTTCAACCAGAGGTAACTGCTATCCCTGAGGTCAATTTTATGCCCAAGTGATGACAATTTCTGCCACGGAAACTCATTTGTAAATGACAGTTAACTTCACTGGCCTGTGAAGGTTAGCCTCTCATTTTTCCGGACGGACCCAGTAAAGGCAGAAGGAAGTTGCTCTGAGCAATTTTATCTGTACATTTGTATGTAAAGTTAACCAGGTTGCCAGTATCTCAACGTACCTGATGAAGTTTCAGGAAAGGGATATATGAACAGAAACACCAAACTTCTATGAAATAAAAATGCATTTTTAGTTTCACAGATTTCATCCTCGTATAAAATGGATAGTGACTCATTTACTTTCACATTACCCCGTGTTGAAATATTCATTCACTGCCCTTTCTTCTCCAATTACCCCCCCTCAAGTCAGCCTACAATGTCTTCTTATCTGATGTGTTTCTGCAACTCGACCCCACATCAAAGCAGCAGCGATGAATAGTCCAAAAAGCTTAAAGGCACCGCAGCATCCACTGGAAAATAAGAATGAACAAGGAAGGCGGAAAGAACCTGGGACGCCACCAAGAAATGAGTCCACACATTTACTAAAGAGAACCTTGGTCTAAAGGATACTGATATTTAGGTACAATATGTTTTTATGAATCCATCATCCTTGTATTGAACAATAATAACTAATTAACTAATCTTGACAATGGTGCTATCTTATCAGGAAAAGATCACAACATGTGGAACATATCTCTCATCGATTTGATTTTTAATTGAAATAGCAACATCACCCATAATGCATTGGAACAAGGCTCTTGCAATTGTTGTTGAGTCTAAGTTATTTTAGTACCTCAGTAAACACTGTCTCAAAAATAGGTTCCGCTTGTCTCTGTAGACTGGGATGTGATTTTCTTGATTTTTAAATGTGATTTATGACAAATAAAGCTGTTATTTGGAGAAAGAAACTATTTATGAGTCGAACCTAATGCTTAATATATATACTCTCTAATGTTTATAGTTGTGGTGCTTTCATCTTTGCTGTGTTATGAGTGGTTTAAAGGAATGTTGAGGCAAGAGAGAGAAACAGAGACGAGAGTAGATGAGGGGAAGGGAAATGGGAGGGAAAATGGGATCCCCGCTGGGAGATCTGGAGTAAAAATAGATACTTTAAATGTTGTGGAGCAACTCCATGGCCTTACTTTGATACAGAAGATAACAGAAAAAAAACAGATTAAATCATCTCATGGGGGGGTTGCAGCAAGATGTTACTGAGAGGTTGGTTTAGAGTTAACAATCAGAAATAATCTGATAAAAAACTGTGTTTTAAAAGTCTACACTCTAGCTCCTGGTGGTCGATAGCTTTGTGATATGTATCTAAAAAGGAGAACTACGTTGGGGAGTTGTCTCACTCTCATGCTCCCTCTTTTGTCTGCTTTTCTTCATCATTTGTCACCCGATTAAAAAAAGCTGTTGGTCTCCAATAAATCTTTTCAATTTTGGACCTTTCTCACCATCCATTTTTGGGTCCTGACTTCATTCCAGACAGGACATTGACTTCCTGCCACCTCCGAGAGATAACCCCTCCCTTCACACACACACTTAAACCACAGCTGTTTCATGTCTGCCACACTCTGGTCGTTCACAGAGTGCTTTCCCATCACGGGCAGCAGCACAGATATGTGGGTTTTGCAGCTTGAAGAGGTGTTTCTTCCAAAGGTTATTATGGGACATTTGGACGCTCAAACCAAAGTTTGCAGTTTGCAAGATATCATTTGTTCTGGTGCCCTGTGTTTCTTTCTATAGAAAACTGTTGAATGGTATCAGAAGTAGGATTGTGCATATTATGCCAAAATAAATTAACTCACATTGTGTTTGATAATTAGAAGGTCAAACACAGGTAAAAGAAAGAAAAAAGTAGGATTGATTCCTCACAAGGTTGAGTGTGGGAACTGACTAGCAAACCAAGATGTTTGCTGCACAAAGCGCTGTCTGTCTTTGAAATATAGCCATTAAATCCAGATATGCAATCGGATACACTGTGCAGGCTCCTGGACCTTTAAAAAAAATTTTTTTTACAGGTTCTAAGGAACTTTTAAGTCAACTTTGCTTGGACAAATAATAAATCGTGGGCCAATGGTGTGATCATTAGATAAGCTGACTGGTGTACGACGGTAAAACCAGAGTAAAGCAAGATTACAAAAGGAAGACAAAGCAGGTCGAGGCTTTAAAACCAATGTGCCACCTTTAGGACGTTCAACACTTATGTTGTAGTAAGTAATATGTCCAATTGGAAAATACAAAAGTGTATGTTTATTTGCGACAGGTTCTTGTAGGCTTTTTTCCCCAACCCACCCCTCAAACTGGACATCTACTCACTTTCCATCCTATAGACCGACACATGGTTGCCACATGTTCCCAGGTCAGAACTGCCCACATTTCAGTAATGCATAGCATCTCTCACTTTTTCTGGAAAAACAGCCAGAGTAGATACAACCTGTCCATCTGGTTCTGAATCTGCCAGCTGGACGGGCCAAGAACACGTCCTCTTGAGGATAAAACATTACATATCTTAGAGAGACATTTAACGGCACTTCATTCCTATGCATTCTCCACAATAGGAAAACCTTCAGGGTTTAGCAGTAATCCTCCGTGTATTGCAAAAGCAGACTGTCTGTCGGAAAGTAACCTCAGCAAATGCGAGATAACTGAAGTGTGACATGCCTCGTGTGTGTGTCTGAGCCTCAAATTAAATTTGCTGTGTACGTTTTTCTGAGAACATTCAGTTCTTTCCTGCTCTCCCACTTTCACTCTTTACATTTTGAAGTAGAACTGATCGAGATTCACATGTATAATGAACAGAGAACTAACCATTTTGGTCTAAGTGATAACTTTGGTAAGATCTTACTCAAAACAAACTAATTGAAGCAGAGACCTACACATATCCGAACTGGAGTTTAAGCACACAAAAGAGCTTTAAGGATGTTTACAATGATACTTAGCTTCACTACCAACCGTTAGTCAACGACCTTTCCCAAAAAGGGAAGTTTTCAGGGAGCTTTCATTTCTAAATATGGCCTCATAAACGTCACATTAACTTCTACATTAAATTAACTGGAATTTAAAGACCACATTAAAATGATTTCTGGCTTTCAGGAGAACATTTCCAACCGGTGTATGTGTGGAATAAAAGAAAGCAGAAGAGTGTGGAGAAGCCAAAAACAAGATCTAGCTTTCTTTGAACCGGACCCACACAGCCAGCCAGACTTCAGACTTTATCTCAACATTTTGACTGATTCTGTGCAACCCTGCGGTTTTTAAAAGGGCAAGGGTCGTCAGTGCAAAATTTGGGGTCAACACACAATTTTGAAGGGCTTGTGTGCACATGTGCGAGTGTGTGCATTGAGGTCAAAGTGTTGGTTCAGTGACCAAGAAAGAAAGTCCAAATGAAAAAGAATTTGTCTTAAATGGGAAATCTGTGTGTGAGGTCATGAGAACATCTCTGTTGTGAACTCTCACGCACACACACACACACACACCAACACATGCACAAACACACTAGTTCTCCTTGTATGTCTTCTTACTACCTTGAGCTGACAGCCACTGTGAAATGTCGTAATGAAAGAGCCTTAAGTGAGAACAGAAAACAATACAATTGTTAAAGGAGACCATTTAAATGAAAAGACTCCATTAAATGGAATTACGTTTGGATTCTTTATTGTGGAAAAATGTCAAAACTATTAGCAAACCTGGCATGTTCAAGCTTGATGAATTGTAAACAGTGTAAACAGAGTTTAATCACATTTATTTAAGGAAATAAACTTAAACTTGAATTAATTGACTAGTGTTGGCTGTCAATGAGGTCTGTAGAATGTTTGGTTATTTAAAAAAGATGTGGCCATCTCTGTATATTCTCAGTCTGGGTGGATTTTTATTTTCTTTCAGGTAGCATACATGTGATCAAAGCTGAAGTTGTAAATATTCCAAAAAGCCGTCTAGGATTGACACAAAAGGTTCATTTACTCTAAATTGTTTTAGCAATTCAACACAGTCGTTGGAACTCTGGGTGCTCACTCAGGAGTCGCTGGTTGAATTCTGGATCAAGGCACTACACCTTTTCAAAACATTTATTAATATGATTGTATGTATTGATTAACATAACTATTGAATTGTGCTTTTTATTGCCATGAACAAAGTTAATACTGTGTTAGAAAGTGTTGCATAAATTGTGTATTTTTAGTTGTTTTTGTTGTGGTTGTACTTATTTGTCCCAAAACAAACACATCAATCGGACACATAAACTCAAGAATATGAGCAAAACAAAAGCCAATTATTTTTGTTTTGTTTACTGTTGAATAATAAATGTTTATAGAGAAACGTGTTTCCACGTGCAAAGGAATTATAGGACTTGTGTAAGACACCAATTTACACTTAATTATTAGTCTATTAAGATTCCACTGATGCCCCCTTCCTAAAAATAACCACTGACATTCCTAAACTCTCCCCTCAGCATCAGATCCAACCTCAGCTCAAGTTGAAGCTTTGGGGTTGTTTCCTGTTTTGCAGTTTCTGTAGGCAGACGAAACATTCAAATCAAACTGAGGTCGCTGTGTTCTTTGGTCACAATCATAGTCCTTTCTTTTCAGTTTTTTGTCAGGAACCAGTTAAGTTTGAACCAGAACTCTCCTCGAGCCACGAATCAAGATCAGACGAGCCGTGCTCCGGCTCCTTCAAAGGCTTTGATCGTAGCAGAGGCACATGGTTCATGACATTCATGGATGGTGTTCCCACACTGGAAACTCACTGGTCAGAGATCATTAGATCAGGTCCCATCAGTCATTTTCCGGCCTTCCATCATGTTGTTCCTCACTCCCCAGTGATGGAGACTCGTATTTTTGTTCCATTGTTCTGAGCGTTGGCCGTCATCAGAGTGTGGTCGCAGATTTGACTTTGGAAGAAAGAACTTGTCTGAACCTCCTCTTCAGCTCCTGCATGTTTGGAGACTTGGGTCGGGCCAAATGGAGGCCTCCTTTCCTCTTCTCTCCGTTTCCACTTCCAAAAACACGAATTATCTGAAACCAGGAGACAAATTTGACACAATTGTACGCTGATAAAAATATAAAATAGCATTAAAAAGTTTGACATTACGATATATTAATGTTGTCAAGCATTTATATGTAGAAAATACCATGCTTTCAATTGTTTAACTTTTTTTTTCTTGTTCTTATCAGAAACATAATTTTTTTAAATTACCATTTTATTTCTGTATCTATTCAGATACGAATAAAATGATTATTCATTTTCTTTCTATTCCTTTCATTCATCTCAGAATAATGACTTTACCAGAGTGGAAAGTCAACATGAGTGAATGTGTGTGTTGGAAGGCTTTGGTCTGGGCAAATAAACAAACTCTGGTAACTGTGGGTTCTGTGGTGTTTGGCATCTCTGGGAAAATAATCTGAAGCTCCACAAGTTTGGAAACCTCTTTCTACAAAGCACCTGGATAAAAATGACACGCTCACTGATTTTTATGAAATAGTATTATAAGAATCTTCTGTTGCTGTGTCGCACCCCTGAAGCCTTTTAACGAATCAAACATTGATTGATTCATCCGTCTTTTCTATTGCTTATCTTAGGTCAGACCTTCATCTTCCAAGAACCTCCTCAAGCTATTCTTGTGTAATAAACAGAAATTCCCAAGTCAACTGAGAAGCATAATCTGTTCCTGTTAGTTTGCCTAGATCATCTCCCAGGTGAACATCTCAAGGACGCCCCCAGGAGAGGTCCTGGATAGAAATCCAAGACCTTCCCACAGCCTTCTCACGGTGTAGAAAACCTTATTAGCTTGTTCTTCTTCATCACTGTATCACTATGCAAAGCTAATTTTCCATTTAAATGTAGGACCAAACTTCCCTCACTTAATTATGTTTCAAATGTTGAAGTTTTCCTCTCCAAGATGCAGTAAGTCCATCATCATGATGATGTTTAGAAGTTTTTACTTTATAAAGTTCTCCACCATCTGAAATCTTGACGAACGAGAGGTTACGTGAGTGAAGTCCACTATGACTTAATAATGGGCTTCACTCTCTCCTCCAGCCAGCTGTAATCAGGCTCGCTTTGTTTATACAACGAGTCCCTTGGAGGTAGAGACTTCCAGGATTGATGACGTGTGGTGACAAACCTCAATGTTTGACCACAGCAGAGTGGGCATGGTTATGGTAAGCACGATTGAATCTCCAGAAAAACAAAGCGTAGTCTTTCATTTCATTTGGTCTTGCATGTAATGATATTCAGCGACAAAGGCTACATGAAGTATTGCTAAGCTAGCCACAGTAATATTACTCTTGTGGCTGTATCATCGTCGAAAGTTTTTTTCTGTGCCACTTCATTTATGAAGAGCATGTTGTCCAGTTTTACACCAGAAAAAGATGGTTTCAAGAAACCCTCATTGTATTAAAAATCCTCTCTGTATCCGGTGACTGAACTGAACAACAGTGTGGCGTTGACAACATAAATTTGATGTTTATTATTGTAAATTGTCCAACAAACTGAACTCATATTGCTTCCTTTTATTGTGCGTTGTAACACAAAACACATGTAAGTTCTTCTTGAGCACCATCTTGTATTTCTGTGTGTATTCCAGCAATTTTACTCAGCAACCCTCACCTCTGCAGTGCACATCCATGGACACTTTAAAATAAAGAGGTTGGACTTTTGTATTTGACATGTAGCTAGTGCTGCATCCTGCCTTGACTCGGGAACTTTATCCTCTAGCTCAACGTATTTAGTTGGTCCTTGAATAGAATCTCTGTTACATTTTGCACAATAAGGAAATCATTTATAATAATAATAATAATAATTTATTAATTATTTTCTCTTTTATTTAATCAAAACAACAAAGGCAGGCTTTACCTCCTGGCACATGTGTAGGAAAGCAGAGTGGACGCCCTCGTGGTTTTCTCTGGCCGACGCCTCGAAGTAAACTCCTCCTGTCGGCAGAGACCAGATCGCTCTTATCATCCAGATTACATTGATTCATTAGGCAACAGGCCTGATATACCTATGACATGTCTGGAACTGTTTTATTGTGTTAAATGCCTTATTCGATCATGGTTGGATCAACAAATGAAACTGATAGTGTGTGAGGACGTCACCTAGAGAAGCTGCCAATGTCTCGCCTTCGTCAGCAGGTACTTGTCGCGCTCTGAGCAGGTCGCTCTTGTTCCCAATCTGCTCCAGTGTGGAGATTACAGATTATATCAAGTGTTTATTGTTATCCAGCAGAGGGTTTCACACTGACCAGGATGACGGGGATGTTGCCAGACGGGTGAATGCGCCTGACGTGCTGGTAAAGTGGCTGAATGGTTCTGTAGCTGTTGTGGTCGGTGATGGAGTAAACCAGGACGTAACCATCAGCCCAGTAGATGGACCTGGAAGTGAATTATTCATGATTATCATTGTTACTTTACTTTAGTTAGTGACAACCCACCTGTTAATCTGCTCCTGGCAATAGAGTCCATCAGCATCGTCCTGCCATCAAACAAAAATAATGTCATGTTTCAACTATCTATTAACATTATTATTGTATATGTATTAATGTATTATACAAATTGACCATTTATTATCTTTAATTGAAATAAATCTTAAAAGATTACTTATCAGAGTATGAATAATAGTATAAAAAATGAACAAAATTATTTGTTCCAGATTTTCCCAATAACTTTATAATATAATGTTTTTATTCATATCTGTACTTCATACTGTAGTAACACTGAAATAATTCTACTGTATTTATTCTCACTACATACTGTCATGCCTTAATTAACAATAAAACAATACAAGACAAAAATCTTTCATTTTAGAGATATGAATAAACTAAGGAATAATATTAATTAACAATTAAAATAATTAAAACGCCAATTTTGATTAAGATGTTCATCAATTAACCATTTAGTATTTTAAGTTAATTAAATACCATTATTATTATTTCTTTGATATTCTAAGGAGCCCGTAAAGGGACATGGAAGTTTAAATGGATCTTGAGAGGTTGAAAATGATTTTGAGAAGTTTAAAAAGAACTAGAGAAGTTAAAAAAGATCTTGAGAAGTTTAAAAAGATATTGAGAAGTTAAAAAGATATTGAGAAGTTGAAAAAGATCTTGAGAGGTTGAATAAGATCTCAAGAGGTAGAATAAGATCTTGAGAAGTTGAAAAAGATCTTGAGAGGTTGAAAAAGATATTGATAGGTTGAATAAGATCTCAAGAGGTTGAATAAGATCTTGAGAAGTTGAAAAAGATCTTGAGAGGTTGAATAAGATCTTGAGAAGTTGAAAAAGATCTGGAGAGGTTGAAAAAGATCTTGAGAAGCAAAAAAAGATCTTGAGAAGTTGAAAAAGATCTTGAGAAGTTTCAAAAGATCTTGAGAAATTTAAAAACATCTCAAAAGGTTGAAAAAGAGAACTTGAGAACTTTTTCTCTTTCCATGTACCCTTAGGGGCTCCATCATTTTCCACAATACTATTTGAAAATGTTTTAATACCGTGTCAATTTTCATTTAACTTTTAAAAGAACGATAGGACTTTTGTTTTTATTTATGTTAGAAATCATCTTTTTATTTATTATTTTTTATTTTAACAAGTTCTCATAAGAAACATTAGTGTTTAGACTGAGCCAAAAGTCTCATCTTTACATATATTTACATTAATTTAATCAGTATTTAAAACAATCTGAAATATTGTTTAGATTATTTTCAATTACAAGCCTCACTGAAGTGGGTTGCAGGTTGTGAAAGGAAACCACATGTCTGTCAAACGGTGAGTTTATGACTTGACCACCCAACTATCACTGCTGAAGAACCGCAGTTGGATTCCTGGGATGATTTCAAAAGTCAGGCATGGAAATTCATCCTCAGGTATGGCTCTCGAAAGCAGCTGCATGTATTCACAAGCACCCAGAGGCCGAATAACTTGTGAAGCGCCAATTATTCGAGTCTAATCTGCGGAAAACATCCCATCTCAGTCCTTCCTTTGCCTTCATTATCCCCAACGAGTGAAGGAAATGAACAGATCTGATGTCCACTTGTGTAAACAGACTCCCGGTGAGGATGGTGGGATGCATGTCACGTTGTTCTCATTAAAGCCAGCAGCGGCGTGAAGACCATCACGTCCACTTACCAGCATTCCTCCGGAATGATCTTTGTCTGAGTAGATGGATCTGCTTTTACTGAGCGGTTGAATCAATGTGGCTCAGTTTTCCCGAGAGATTATGATACATCTCAAGATAATTTGACTCAGTTTTATAAATAAAAATCAATTTCAGATAAATAAAATCAAGTGCTATGAGAGTGCATTTACACATATATTTATACAAATACTGTGTTTTTATTTTAGTTAAGTACATGGAATAAGTGGAACTTAAAATAATATGATTTATATACATTTTTTTATTTTAAGTTTATGATGAGAATCAGACATTTTAATAACATGAAAAACAAGAATAAGTGTCAAATGTTCATGTTGGTGCATCAATAATCCCATTTAATAATCAATAATGTTCGTTTTAGAAGACCCTCTCTTACCTGGAGCGTAACACAGGGCGTGTCTTGGATCTGAAGCGACACTTCCTCTCCCTCCAGAGTGACCTTTCTAGAGTAGAGCGCCCCTGAGGAGAGCCAGGGAGGGGGAGCGAGAGGGAGAGCAAACAGATGAAGGGATCAATGGTGGCTGTTTGCTTACGTCAAGAGTCGAGGTGAAAAGGTAAATGTGTGTTTGCTCTGACAGCAGAGAGCAGGACGTGGTCTCACCGGTGTTCGCTTCGTAGTCTCCGATAAACCTTTTTGTCAGGAATCGGACGATCAGAGCTGGAGAAGATCAATAGCACAGGTTATGAGAGAAGAAAGCACTTTCCACAGACTCTAGCTGAGGGTTGGCAGGAGACTGAGTTGTATAATTCCATTAGTATTTAAATTAACAGATATGATAAGACAGTTTTTTTTATATATTTGTATCGATAAATGTGCATTTTATACAACTGTTACATACAGGTTAAAAAAACAACAATTAAAAAGGCACATTCAGTCTCATTGTAATGCTGAAGCAGATTGTTTTTAAGAATAAAGTAATATAGTAAACATATCATTTCAAATTAGCGCTAAGGTTGGTTCAAAAGACATTATTACGTCATGACACACAACGATGTAACACAGCACTTGGTCACTTCTCGTGGGAAGAAAAGTATAAGACCACACAACGATAAAAGGCGACTTCATACAAAAGGGGATTCGCAAAAATAATTTGACAGAAAAGGCTTGTCTCTTCAACGACCGAAAATGCTGGAGCACTTTTTATCTTTTGCCTCAGTTGTAAGTATTTTTAAGTCATGAGAAAACAATGAAGAAAGTCGACCTGCTAGATGCATTGATTTAATCTCTGGCTGAGCTAGAAATTAACTCTGGCAACTGCAGTATTTGTAGTAGAGGATCAAAACATCTTGTGAATTCAATGATTTGTACACATTTCTGTTCTGTTCTCACTGCACTGTTGTCTGTCAGCATGAGTCCTGCACTGGACCGGTGACCTGTCCACAATGTGCTGGCCTCTCTCTCTCTCGCCAAAGAAAAGGTTTCATACCGTGGGCAACATATGGAATCTTTTCTGTGTAGAGTACTTTATGAAACTCAACCAATGTGTCAATGATTACCCGTGACCAGTGAAGAATCTGAGCGATTCAAACTAAAAAAAACTTTCATTCCTGATCAAACCTGGCTGTTAAAACGAACCTAATCTGATCAGGACCATGAAGATGGTTCACCAATCTCCAATTGATTCTCCAAGACGATCACCTTTTATTCCCTTTTTTTAGATAGCGTTTCCTGTAGGTGGCGCTTGATCATTGTTGAATTAAGGTATTCACCTTGACACACACAGACACCCTGACCCATATTACCGTGACACGTTTTCTTTGGAATATCTAGCTGGAATTTCCCATTTCCTTGACAAAAGATTTAATTTCGGAGAACCTCATTTAAAAAGGACTAACGTCTGCACAAAGACAATCTATAACATGTACATCCTTCTATTTATTCATTGAATGCACCGTTTCTAGAGGAGTCCTTTCTTCGCTTTTCTGAAGTGCACTTGAGATTTCTAAATGGTAGATATTTTTGTCCTGAGTCACTGTATGGGGTCTATAGGCTCCAACTTAGATCGTCGACTTTACCTTAAGTTTGACAAACTGGCCACTTGAAGCGATTTCGACCGTCCAGTAATGTGTTTAGTCTGCTGTATGAATACGACCGCAGATGGTTTCACTCTGAAACTTTTAAACTCTGGACTCTAAATGTACACATTTTTTTTCTACTCCAATTGCTGTACATGTATAATTATGCAATAGCACCACTATTAACTCTGTTTATATAACCCATTGCATTACAACTATATTCATAATATTTGTAAAACAATTTACTTTGTTTTTTAAAAATCTGTAAAAACAACAAACAAAAATAATTTGATGGAATTTTCGGTGAATGTTTTTAGGAAGTGATTTAATTTAAAATAATGCTTATCTTAACATGTGTCATACAACATACAAAGTTTTATATTAAAAACAATTTAATATTTTATTACGCTGTAATATGACTAATACAAAAAATATAATATTTTAAAAAGTATAGGATGGGCAGCAATTAAACATTAGATATTAATACCTTTAAATACATGTAAAATACAATTAATGTATCTGCTACTTTGAACTGGGGGAGTGAGATGTGTCGCCCCCTGCTGTTCATTCTACACCTCAATTTCAAAATATTTCCCGTATTTCCAGCATCAATACATCATGAAATCTAGACGTGATGAGCAGAAAAAAATAATGCTGACGTGATCCAAACCCGTCTTTCAAACTACAGGTGGCTAGACTAGAATAAAATAAAAAGCTTGGCTCTCCATACCAGTCTTGCCGACGTTGCTGGCTCCCAGCACCACGATCTTGGCCGTCTTGTTGGGGACACAGTCCAGCAGCGGGTACTCCGGTATGGGGACCAGCAGGAAGTTCCCGGAGCCGCCGCCGCTCATGCTTCCAGGCGGAGGGTCGCCACTGATCCGCATCGAGCTGTCCTCGAGCCGGGCAGCTGGAAGACCTCCGGGTCCCGGATCCCGCTCCGCCCAGATAGAAAGTCACTCCAATAGTCCCATAATCCTCCGACACAAATACTCGGTGATCCCCAAAACTCCTGGGGAGGAATTGTTTCCAAAAGTACCTTTTAACAGGAAAAATAATCCAAGATTGATCCAATCGATAAAGTGATGGGAAACTGAATTTTGACTATTTTGCAGCAAGATTATTAAAAAGTTGTGTCAACAACAAGGAGCCAGATGGGAAATGAAGAGGAGGGAGATTTGGGAACATCCTCTTTCCCAAGAGACAGAGGAGGCTCCTTCTTCCCAGTCTGGATGCTCGATCCCAGCCCACATGAACCAGGAAATAAAACAAAGTCAAGTGGCATCCTTTTCCCAAATAGACAGAAATACACATTTGAAATAACATTTTAAAATAACATGGCACTAAATAGGACATTTATGCGTGTTCAATTCAGGGAACCCTGTTAAATGAAAATCCTGACAATATTTATAGAGTAGAATTTATTTACGAAAGTTGTATTGTTATATATTATATTGTAATTATTATAAGATCAGACAGGTGCTAAGTAAAAAAAATAAAATAAAATAAAGAAACGTAATGATTCAAAGTGAAACATTAAACTGTGCAATAATACCATAATCCAATAATCCACCATTCTTAATTTCGCTACAAATTTAGTGAAACTCCCAGTTATATTTAACGACGTTTAAAGTAGTAAACAAAACATTGTAATACATCGCCTAAGGGTTAAAGTTACTCCTATGTGCTCATAATAGAGCGCTTATTTCCTCCTAATGTTTTATCTCGCGTGGGCGGTGTTTCTTTATTAAATTATAGCAAGGTGTGTAAACTGAACTATTGTGGACGTACAATGTTATAAAATAAATTGATTAAACTGTGTAATAAAATATGGCGATAGATTAAATCAACAGACGAAATATACACTAAGCACCGCCCGCCGACGTAAGACAAAATTCCCAAATGAAAAAAAAAAAAATCGCCGCAGACACTCCCTCCGTCCCTTGGTGGGAGACAGGAAGTTGTGTAAAGCGCAGGAAATTACAACCAGACATTGACGGTTTGCTTTCAGAGTAAAATAAAAATATTTAAGATATGATGTTTAAAATATCTATTTTCTACACCTTGCTTAACCGTCACATGTACATTTATTATATGTAACGATTTTTATTTTCTGAATTCAGATTATTTTACCTAAAGGCTGTTTTATTTGAAGCATTAAACTACATTTGCCTCTACATTATGACATTATGACATTATGACATTGAAAAAAATTCCAATTGCAAGATGCATTACATTTGGTAACTAGAACTTGTTGTGATACCAGGCCGAATGCTACGTTTGAAACTCGGGTGAATATTGACCGGAAGTGGTTTTGATATGTATTGGTACTTGACAGTTGTAGTAACAACCAGCGGATAGCTTCCCCGGAACTCTGCAGCCGTATCGGCTCTGACTTTTTCCACATCGGGGTTCGGACCAACATGGCTGCTTACGGATGGAAATACTGATGACTGTCCGAAAGATCGCCTCGATTTGTACGATGGTGAGAATTTAGAATCGGGCTTTGTCTTGGATGTCCGGTGCCGGGCGAGGATGCATGCTAGCTCACTGCTAGCTTAGTGCTAATCACACCAACAGAGAATAATACTGTTTTTAAGAAAGTTGTAAAGTGTTACTATGGAGCAGATCGATAAATCCACCGATTGCGTTATTCCAACATATATTTGGTCTGTGATAAAACATTCAAAGGGATTGTTAACAGTTATTTTTTTTGGTTGTAGTTTGTTTATGTTAGAAGGGCAGATGAGTTGACCAGTGACAACTTGCTACATGAGTTTTCTCATCCAAACTTTACCTGGATAAGTAACATTATTGTCTGATATTGTTGCACTTTACTGAGAACACACATCTGTGACTGAGTCAGCACGTTTTACTGACACTACAAAACTCAACCTATATAACCTGATGGACGAATGAATCACTTCCTGTTGCAGGAGGTTTCTCTGGTTAATGTGCAGGAGCTGGTTAACGAATAGACCCCCCCAAAAAAACTGTTTTATTACTAACCTAAGCAAGGGGCAGTTTCGTTTTCAGTCACTGATAAATATTGAATACACATTCAACCATTTTGAGTTTGTTTTAGTGTGTCCAGGTATGATTTTGAATAAGAATATTGAGATTCAATAACGCGTATTAAAAGCTTCACTTTCCTTTTCTATATTTCTCTTACACCATTTTCTCTTTTAACGTGAAAACTTGAATGAAGGCTTTTTCAAGAATTTCAGGGCCTGAGATGTATCGGGGGGACAGTCGCATCCAGATAAATTGACAGATCGAATAGAGGATGTGATTCATTGAAACATTTAATTTGTGCAGTCACAAACCATTTTTTCTGAGACTTCCATTAAACTCTATTATTCAGAGTGAGTGTTATGGTATTTATCTACAAAAAGAGACATCTGACATCTTTATAAGGATGCTTTCTAGGTGATTTCTGTTGACATTTTCTAGAAATGTAGTGTATTAGTTGGTGAAATAGTTGCTGGAATGTCTTGAGAAATAAATATTAGGAGTCACCAACCATGACTAAATGAGGACGCTGAAGGTTTTGTTACACACTCTGTACCACTTTAAACATTTGTGTCATTTCAGTTCATATTTATTAACTTTTTAGTGAAATTATAATATTTTGATTGAGCACTTATAAAACATTGTCTGTTTTCCGATCCATCCATAGTACAAACATCCCTATTTACTTGTGTTATCTATAACGTTATTGGAAGTGGTCTATTGATTTCCATTAAAAATGAAGCTCGACTCTCAAAAAAACAAGCCCAGTCTCATGAAAGTGTGTGAGATAAGTGGTCTGTTTTCACTTGTGGTCTTGACCTTTTGTTTTTGAGTAAAGTTTCCATGAGCTTCCGGAGCTCCCTTAAATAGCCATTGCTCCTAAATGAAAGTTGACCTTTTTGTTTGTAAACAAAAGTCCAGTAGTAAGAAGGCAGAAAAGGCTAAATTTTCACAATTAACTCTACGTCTTTTTGCAAGAGGGTTTGGCAAACGTTTTTCTGCAACGGTGTGTATTCTAGAGTGTGACTGACGCCGTCTTGACAGCATGAATGTGTGCGCTCTGACAGCCATAAGCTCATCTGTGCACTGGTAATTTAAGACTCAAGCCCACACACATCAGCAGCAGACAGTAATACTGTTAAGCATTAGCTGCTCTGGACCAACACAAACAAAACTAAATCCTGTCAAATTTGAAGAGTTTGTTTGCTGACTAGTGGATGAACTCAAGGCTTCTTTTTTACTTCGCTGGTTTCAATAGATATATCTGTTATTTTCTTACTTTAATTAAAATATTGAAACTGTTGTACTTGTAAAGTACGTATGAGAGACATGTCACTAATTTTTTTACCAGAAAATGATCGATGATTAGGAGATTAGTTATATCATTGAGAGAAATTGGGAGAAAGTTTTAACCTCGAGTCAAAATTAAATTAAATGTGAATCAGAAATCAAGGACTATTTTTATTGTTATGAAAAGACAGCACAATAACAGCACAGCCGACAAAAACAATTATAAATAAATAAATATTAAAAACTACATAAACACTCAAAACTTGCTGTAAACTTTATGTCCAAGTGAAAGAAACCCACAACTTCTTCATCCTATTCTTGTGAATTGGCAGTAATAGCCATATTAGAAAACATCTAGTCAAAGTAGAAACAAAAGCTTTTTTTGGGGGGGGGGAATAGAAAGGAACACATTGTGTCAGATGCAAAGTGAAATCGCTTCTTTGCCTTCATTGTTCTGTGTTCGTCAGTATCGCTCTGACATTCATTGTTTCTCTGCTTCCACAGGGCGCCAATGCCTCAGCCTTGGAAAAGGAAATAGGACCGGAACAGTTTCCTGTTAATGAGCACTACTTTGGATTAGTCAATGTGAGTCCAGACAAATAACGGTCGATAACGAGAGATATTTTCTCTGGTCTTCCTAATACATTGTTAACAACATTTTTGTGTGTCTGCTTTCCAGTTTGGGAACACCTGCTACTGTAACTCTGTGCTGCAGGCTCTGTATTTCTGCCGGCCGTTCAGAGAGAAAGTGTTGGCTTATAAGGTGAGTGACTAAGGACACACTTAATTTCTTTGGCGGCTGAAGATCGTAATGATGGTATACAACCCCTGCATGATAACAAACATGGTGCTCACACTTTCATACATGTGACCCAACACTTCAAATTTAAATTCAGTAAAAGTTAACACTTTTTTACCACTAAAACATTTGTAGATCTCATGTATCTCATTTCTTCTCCTGCTTTCCAACCTAGTGTCCCATCCTGGCTATATGATACTGAGCTATTTCTTTCTTCATTTGTCAACCCTACAGCCAAACTATACTTTGTTAGAACGGATCTGATGATCAAATTCTACGTCTCAAAATGCTTATATTGTGTTGTTCCTCAGGTGCAGCCTCGTCGAAAAGAGTCGCTTCTCACTTGCTTGGCGGACTTGTTCAACAGCATCGCCACACAGAAGAAGAAAGTCGGAGTCATCCCTCCCAAAAAGTTCATCTCGCGTCTGAGAAAAGAAAATGGTAAACACCCTTGTTTTGGATCTGTTGTTCACTCTTGTGTAATGCTAGAAGAATGCTGACGACGGAGCAGCAAAGAGAGAGAAGAAGTTAGGAAGGACTTCTTCAAATAATCCCTGCATTTATAGGTTTATTTCGGGTTTGAACATTTCAACATCTCTGATTATTCCCGGCTCTTCATTGCCTGTCAACAGCTGTGAGAGTCTGACATCTTCATATTGATCTGAAATTGCAGCAGCCAGGTGGACATCATTGAGCTGTGACTTCCTGTCACTGCAGCCTAGAGGCAAATCACACACAAGTGCTTCGAAATGTAGAGTCTAAATGAATGTTTCATGGGCGCAGATTGACTTCCTCTCACTGCTTTGCTAACTGGCTGGTAATTAGAGAGTGAGACAAACAAAGATGAGTGAGGAGTGTTGGAAGTTAATTTCACAGCTGAGGGAATAAAGACGCCAGCCAAGTTCTGCAGAGAAAGAAAAGCCTTGATTGACTCGTCTCTCATTACTTCGTTCAAACTTTTGTATCGTGTGTCTTCCAGCCTGAAAGTCTCAATTAATTCAGTTTACTTTCTCTGTCCTCTCCGTCCATCTCAGAGCTGTTTGACAATTACATGCAGCAGGACGCCCACGAGTTCCTCAACTACCTCCTCAACACCATCGCAGACCTCCTGCAGGAGGAGAAGAGTCAGGAGCGCCAGCAGAACGGGAAGCTGGTGCAGAACGGAGGTGGAGGAGGAGGCGGGGTGAGTGCAGGAGGCGACGCAGGAGACCGGGACCCCGGGAAGGAAACGCAACAGACGTGGGTCCACGAGATCTTCCAAGGCACGCTGACCAACGAGACCCGCTGTCTCAACTGTGAAGCTGTAAGTGTTGGCAGCGTGAGACGATGCATTAGAAAACAGTGGTTGTTTTATTTAATTCCAGGCTGGTAGAAAAACTTATAAATTAGCTTTGTTTTGTCATAGGCAGGGAGCGTCTTTGTGGTATATTGCATTTTTGAGAACAAGAGTCATGTGAAGGTCAGAAATAATAACTTTGCAAATTGCAGCACTTGATCATTACATTGTCTTGGCTCTTAGCATCGTTCAAAATGTCTCCCAAACTCTGATTCAACTCCCAAAATCTAAATGGCATTTGAATTGATGTTGCAAACAGGAAGTAGAATTAAGACTCAAATTGAAATTGTTCTATTTCAGAATCGTGATTTCCTGTATGTTTTGTACAAGGATCATTACTCTAAATATCATAATGGAAATTAACTTTAAAGTATAACAATTTAATTTTTCCACAGAAAAATGTAAAAGCATCTTTTAAAAAGACAGTAGAGTTTAAAGTTATCAATGAATGGTGGAAAAATTCCTTTTTTAAATCCAATTTTCAAAACGTTTGCCAAGCTTTTCATTTGAAAGTCTGTTAAGAAATAGACAGAACTGTTTTTTTCGAAAAAAAATCACAAGAGTGATTTAGCTATAAGGAATTAAGGAATTAATCTGGATTATTATGGATTTGATTCTACTTTCTGTAACTCTTCCTATTTCTCTGCTACTGCAGGTGAGCAGTAAGGACGAGGACTTCCTGGATTTATCCGTTGACGTAGAGCAGAATACCTCCATCACACACTGTCTCCGGTAACATCCTCTTTGAACATATACTTCACACATACACACATTTTTCTAAACATCTCATCTCAACAGGGGCTTCAGCAACACAGAGACTCTATGTAGTGAGTACAAGTACTATTGCGAGCAGTGCCGCAGTAAACAGGAAGCTCAGAAAAGGTGGGTGACATCATCGTGTAGTGCTGTTGTGTAGTACACACCACAGTACACACTACAGTCCTTCTTGTGTTAACTCTGAGTAAATGAACGGTCTTCGTCCTCTTGACTCTCAGGATGAGGGTAAAAAAGCTGCCGATGATCCTCGCCCTCCACCTAAAGCGCTTCAAGTACATGGACCAGCTGCATCGCTACACCAAACTGTCCTATCGCGTCGTCTTCCCTCTGGAGCTCCGGCTCTTCAACACGTCCGGGGACGCCACCAACCCGGATCGTATGTACGACCTGGTGGCGGTGGTGGTTCACTGTGGAAGGTCGGTGTTTGGGCAGTTTTCAAAGAGAACTTAAAGTTTTGAAAAAACTCTGACAAAGTCTGACAATGTCAGGAATCATTATTGAAATCTTCCTGTGTAGCGGAGCAGTTAAACATGACCATTAGATTGTGGTTATTTAGTATATTTAATTGCTAAAAACCCACATTATTGTAAATGGGTATCTAATTATTTTAAATGAATTTTAAATCATTTTTACTAGTTATTCATTCAATTATTTAATGTTTGTACGTACGAGTACCTTAATTTATTATTATGAATTTATTTATATTTTCTTGTATATTATCTGTTTCCTTTTATGACGTATCTAGACCACAAAATAAATGTTTTGTTTCCAAAGCACTGGAAGAGTTTTCTGATTTAAAACAAATTACTTTAAAAAGCTAAATAAAATGAAAGCATCTGTAGGAAATGTTATTCAAAAGTGCTGATTTAAGGACAGTTTGTACTCAAAATGTTGATTCTTGTAACAAAACTCTTTCAAACTATGACGGTATTTTTCATTTTGAAATGTTTTGTAGATCTTTTAAATCATATAGAATGTTTGTTAAAGTATCTTGGATTAAAAAAAAAAAAAGATCTGTAGCTGTTTTTTTTTTAATCAAATCTGTTGTCCAACCCCTGCAGCGGTCCCAACCGAGGACACTACATCACCATCGTCAAGAGCCACGGCTTCTGGCTGCTGTTTGATGACGACATCGTCGAGGTAGAGAGTCTTCTTTTAAATGTTAAACGTTCAACAATTATCTACCAATGTGTTTCAGTTTTATCTCGCGGGTCAAAGTGACCCGGTGTTTGAGGTATCCCTTGTGTTTCCACTGGGTCAAGGTGAACGACCTCCACCACTGCATATGTATTTATGGGAGCAAGGAAGATCGTACTGGGTCACCTTGACCCAGAGATGACACAAGGGCTAGGATACTGTAAAGTCTTAACTCGTGATGCTATAATAGAAATCTTTATCTGCTCCTGCTCCCATGTTAATGCTGCATCTTGGAGAAAAGATTAGCAGAACTGGCTGTGAGCCGTTGATGGCTGACTCTCTTGCAGTCGTTATTGGAGCGATAAAGGGGAAAACAATCTCAAGAGGTTCCTTGGCAGCAGATGTCAAACAGCAGCGCTCTGAGGCGACATGGTTTTGGCTCACACTTGATCCTCCATGCTGAAGGCTGCTGGACGCAGGATAATGGCCCTAGATGGTTTAGTAAATCACGTCTCTCTCCCCGACATGTCTCCTGGCAGGGTGCTGACCGTTCAGCAGCAGCTCAGGGAAAATATGTTTGGAGTCAGAAACTTCCACAGTCAACTAGTTTGATTAGAGCGTGAACATTTTTGACTTTGATAACATTTTTTCTATTTACAGATTACATGCAACTATCATAGTCTTTATTTAAACTAGCTCATGCTAATTGGGCGCTCTTCGGACCAAAGCTATTAAAATGAAAGGACGTTAGAAAACAGGTTAACTCTGCGATGGCCTTGACGGTCTTTATTGTTTCCCCTGGTAAAGTCTCATCATACACACAAGTATTTCCATTGGCCTCCTCTGGAAACACGAGCCAAAATTAAATCTGTTTATTTTACTTTAAGTTAGTCCCGCAGCAGAATAACATTTCCCGCTGTCATCCCCCAAAAACGGATCCTTCCACTCAGTGTGTTGTTCAACTATGATGGGAACGAGGCCTGCTGGCATCTGGTTCACCAGACGCTTCTGGAAGAATCTGATGCTGCTCTGGACAAACAGATCACACACTACACACTGCATATGTTATTGTTGCTAAGTTGCTGTAAATTCATCATTTTATCTTCTCTTTAACTTTACTATGTTACTAACTTGGCAACGTGGTAGAGGTGATTGATGTGCAAAAAGATCGCTTTTGCAATAATTTGAGAAAATAAAGTTCAAGTTTTCCTTATCATGTGCATGGACCTTCTTCCAGGGGCTCAACAACCTTATCTGTACCGCAGATCGGTTAAATGTCCGGATTATTTTCACGGGCCGACGTCCAGATAGAATAAAGTAAAAATACAAAAGCACGACCTACAAAAAAATTACAATAAAGTGCATGAAAAAAACATCTCACCATAACACTGGTTCAGCAAGAGCTCTGGACTGGTTACAACAAGATGTTTGTGTTTTTGCATCTATGTATATTTGATTGTGTTCTCCTAGCTATTAGAGACTTGGTGTCAACGTGTGAGTTTGTGTTTCAGCATTATATATATATATATATAAATATATATATATATATATATATATATATATAAAATGAGTAACCTGAAACTGAAGTTTTATTTCGAAAGCTCATTTTCACTAGTCAAGAGTCACACTCTACATGTCTTTTAAGAGAGAAAATCTGTTCTTTTTTTCAAATAGTAATACTCTCATGCAGAAATAATCAATAGAACAGATTTATTTTCCTTACTGTGCGGCCCAGTAACTGACCACTACCAGTTCCCCGAACTGGATGTTAGGGGCCACAGCTCTACAGCATTTAAAATACAATACCCAAGATATGTAAAAAACGTAAAATTTATGTCACACACACTTTTGAGGACAAGACCACATGAGTCAAATTGAGAAACCACAAAGTTTTCTTGTGAAGAAGTTCTTATTATTGTTGTTCAACTTATGAAATCCCTTTATTTGATTGATATGTCACTGTTTTTGATCAAGTACTTTGTTTAGCAGGGGCCAAATTTGAAAGTATTTGAATCCAAAAAAAGAAATTGGACGCCCCGTGATTTAAAAGATTCTTAATTGCAATTAGCTAAATCGACTGCAGGGGGCAGTAGCGGTCCAGAATTGGCTCATACTGGAAAATTACGATCACCTTGCCTTGTTGGTGAAGATGTCAATCCAAGGTCAGATGGGTCAAATCAGTTCTTGTTATGGACTTTTTTATTTACCTGTGACTTGAAAATGATTGAATCAAAAATCAATCTCTGACAAATTCATTTGTTTTTCCTTCCAGAAAATCGACGCTCAAGCCATCGAGGAGTTCTACGGTTTAACCTCAGACATTTCCAAGAACTCTGAGTCAGGCTACATCCTGTTCTACCAGTCCAGAGACTGACCGGCGCGGCAGTCCACCTCCAGGAGAACTGTCACTCAACCGAGAGGCGGGGCCTGACGCTCAACCTGGTGCTGCCCACTTCAGCGTCCAGGCGTCCTTAAGGGAGGAGCTTAGGCTCGGTGAGGTGTGTGTTTGAGCAGCCTCCTGGATCTGGACCGTGAAATGTTCTGACCCGCACTGAACCATGAGAAGAACCGTGGAGGGACGACTGGTTGCACAGTGGCTGAGTGAGTGGAAGTCACTCATCATGGAGATACGTTTTTCATTTGATCTCATATGGGAAACTTTTCTCCAAAAAATGTTGATCCGGGAGTTTCTTGACTGGTCACATGACATCAAGTGGCGCCAGACCATGATCTAAAGTTAAACTAAAGTTGTATTTTATTCATTTGAATCAGCCTTAGTAAATTAAACCTCTCGGGATCAAAGCACAACCATAGGAACTCTCTCAGCCTTTCTCTTGTTTCTTAATTTATTTAAAAGTCTACTGTGACTCACACAACATACTTTTGTTTTAATATTTGAATGTTGAACTGAAGTTAACGGTTTTTGGATCATTTAACGTTTAATCAAAAGATTAATGCTGATTTAATTATAGTTTAACTGGATGAAGCTCAGTCACGTGAGCAACAAACTAAAATCATTTTCTCTGCTTGATCTTAACAGATATTTACACGCCCATGTTGATTCAACAAAATGATTCCTCATGATCTGATTGTTTAATGGGTCCAAACCTGGAGCCAGAATCATTTTAAATATATATAAATACTGAAAATAATCTCATTTCAACTTCCTCTAACAGTGTCTTTCCATCAGATCTTGATACACTGTGAGAAACCAGTTGAATCTAATTATAATGTTATCCTTTTATAGATACGATCATGACAAGATGAGTCGAGGACTTTTAGAATTGATTAAAATTCATCATTTTACAAAAGTATAAAATCAAAACCTCTTTATTCTCAACATGTAGTTGCTCAAATCTTCACCAGACAAACAGGGTCGAGACCTCAAACGCAGCTGCAACATGTAGGAAAGTTTCTCAAACAGGAAGAAAAGCGCGAACGACTTGAAGCGAACTCTCAGCGATGACTTGTGTAAACAAACGACTCGCTCGAGTCCGTCTGTTTACTCTCCAGGCAGAGTGCAGAGATTTAGCTTTTTCCCAGTCAGCATTTCAACGAAAGAAAGCAGTTTTGATCCGACTGATCTTTAACCAAAACTGATCGGAAACCTGTGTCCGCACAAATCTCTTTTTATTGATTATTAATACAATGAATGTTAATGTTTTTTCTTTGATGTTACACTTGTTTTTACATAAATATATATATATATATATATATATTTTACAAATTCCACTGGTCTACCATTGTAGGCAGCTCTTGATATGTGAGGATTTATTTTATTTTAATTTACGGAGTATGGAATGAGAGATGTTGATGTGTACATAAATACAGATGTTATTATTGGAATATAAATAAATGCTTGCTTGAGATAATGTGCCTGAGAAGTTTCTTTGATTTCTTCCTCAAGTTTTTTTTTTTTCTGGATTAGGGGAATCAAAGGGCAGATTATTGATAAATGTTGGAACTATTTTAACAAAGTTTTTTGTCTGCATTAACTACAATAACTACTCGGGGCACAACAATGTGCTTCTCTTAACGTCCACAAGATGGCAGTATACTCAAGAAAAATACCCTGTAAAATGAATTTGTAAAACCGGTAAAATTGAGAAAAATAAGTTGTAAAAAATTAACAGCAATTATTAGGAAAGTACATTGGTCCTCTAGACAACAGAAAATGAACGTGTTTGTTTAAAAAATATATATTTCTAATGTGCTCTTTGACAGTGTTTAGGTAGATGATGTGTCATCTTTGGTATTATGTAACAGACATGTTGATGATCATTCAGCCACCATTTTTATTTACACACACACACACACACACACACACACACACACACACACACGATTTGTCTGCTCTGTTGCTTCCATGGAGTCAGTCATAACGGCTTTTAACGGCTTTAATATCAGAGGATAAACACAGATCAGAACATTTTTACAGACACATATTTCCGGTAACTAAAGGCATTCTGAACAAAAAACTGCATGAATGAAGGAGTGAATTGGCCGCGTCAGCTAAAAGATAACATGTTCAAATATATACATGACAAGTGTCAGTCCATCCAATAATAATCTCATACACATTCTTATTCCCGACATGATAAAATACATCTTTAAAAATGTAGTCTCCTCACAAGTCACAAGGCATAACTTTATCACCGATGGTTCATGTTTAATGTACAAAATGGACTTTAAGGATAGTTTCCTCATGTATTCAAATCTTGAAGTCATTTTTTCAAATTGTGTTTATTTTAAATCCTTTATTGTAGGTTTAATGATGCAACTGTGGGGCTTTGAAAAACCCACACATCTCTTTGACTGGTTCAGTGGTTTGATCTTTATACACGTAGCATCACACACTCGATAAACCTGATCCTGGTCCCCATCATACCATGGTCTCGGATCCAGACCCTTTCCCGGTGAAGAAGTCCCAGAAGTTAGATCCGGCCTTGCCCTCCTCCTGTGGACTCTGCCTCACCCACACACTGCTGCCGCCGCCGTCGCTGGAGCCGCTGAGGTTGGAGCAGCTGCCGACCCCGAAGCTGAAGCTGAGCGCCGAGGTCAGGGCGCTCCTGTGCTCCGGACCGTCCAGATCCTGACTGTGTTGTCGCGAGGACGAGCTGGAGTGGTGGGTCAGGCTGAGCAGGTTGTGGTGGGAGTGGAACTGGCGCATGTGGCGGATGGATTTACCTGCGGGGGCGTCACCTGCAGAATTGGGATGAAAAAGTATATATATATGTCAATGAATATAATGTTCAACCAAAGCAGATTCTGAGAATAATCATTTTTTATTTAAAAACGTTTTATGAACAAGCCTGGTTTTATGGTTCGTGTGACAGAAGTTATAGAAATCCTTTACTCTTTAATAAAGAAACAATTGTCTTAAAATGCATGTATTCTTTCAAATTCAATTTCAGAAGTTTATCTACTTTCTTGTCTTTCAGCAAGATTTTTCAGATTGTCTGACAAAGTTATTTAGATTTGTTCATGTTTTATTGATTTTTGTGTGATTTTTACTCTGAATTTGTGTCATTTTTGTGTTATTTAATGTCTTGACTATATTATCAAAGCTATACTAACAATTGATATGTTGATCTTTATTTCTTAACCATCTGACGTTAAACAAAAACTTTTTCTGGTTGAGATCCCTGAATAGAATTTATTTAAAACAACCTTAAAGGGTCAGCAACACTTTTTAATGAAGTCCAGCATCAACATTTATAAGTATTGGAGCAAAATACTGTAAATTCTTCTGATGAACCACATATTGTTTTTTACATTTTATGTTTTTTGCACGTGAATTATTTCTGGAGCAATCATCTGAGCTGGACAGCAGGTGGCAGTAGCGTCCTGGAAAAGACAATGTCTACAAGGCGGAGCTGGGTCTAGTACTGCAGATGACCTCATGACCTCCTTGGCAGAGGTAATAATCCTAACTTTGCTTTCACACCAAACACTTTTTTCCAGGTTAGTTAGAAAGTCAAAATGGCTGATCGCTCAGACTGAACTTTAGCTCTTTAAGTACAAAAAAAACCTTTGTTCGTTGATGTATTTGGTTGCGTCAGAATGTGCTTTCCTTTCCTTTCCTTTCTATTTTTTACTCCTGGTGATGCATTTTCATTTCATGAATATGTCATCATAAAATCTGGACTATGGTTCAGATTTTTCAACCCAAGCATGACACTATAGATGTTGCCAGATCTGTGTAACAAAAAAAAACATGAATGCTCCTTGAAAACGTCCCAAACATGTCAATCATACACCTGAGCGTCAGAATCACGTCTCACCGTATCTGGCCTCCTGTCGCCTCCTGTTCTGGTTGAGTTTGAGAACGTTGAGGAACACCTCTGTGGTCAGGCTGCTCTCTCGGCCGCTGCTGTCTGGAGGGAACAGAGGAGCCGGGGCCTCCAGCGGGGACAGACTGCCACTGGAGGCCCCTACTGAGTCCAGAGACGCTCCTGTGTCTCGCCTTCTCCCTGACTCGTTGGTGCCCTCCAGTGTCAGATGACTGCCACTGCAGCGAGAAACAGCAAATGAAGTCTTTCTGCAACCATTCTTTGGACGTTCAAGCAGTGCATTATGGGACTTGTTGAGGGATACTCAAATGTTCTAGTAACAGTTATATATTTTTTAAATACTTGAAGTACTGAATGTACGATGAGGTTCTGGTCACCTTAGTTTCCTTCGGAGAAGATAGTCGATGATGTCCGGGTCGGTCTGGATCAGACTCATCAGAACCTCCTGCTGCAGCTCAGCAGAAACCTGTGTCACAAACACAACCGATACATCAGACTGTTTATGCTTCCATGAAGGAGAGGAAATTCTCTGAGAGCTGACGCACCATGAAAAGTCTTCTGTAGTTCTGGATCAGCACCAGTGTGACACTGATGATGGCGGTGCTGTCCTCGATCCCCATCGCCTGAGGACTCAAGTCTCCGCCTCGCTCTCGCTGCAGCAGGTTCGGCCCGAAGATGACGGCCAGGTTGGCAGCCGTCATCTTGTTGCCGGTTATCTGTGTTTTTAAATAGTTGAAACAAGGTCAGCAGAGAAATAGGAAAGAAGATAAATAAATATCAGATAATTGAAAATGTCATTATGAGTCTTTTTTATATGTATTTGGTTGATAATTTTTATGAGCTTTGGGAAACACATGGACAATTCTGATGGGAGTCCCACCTCCTCTTCGTTGGGCCCGACACTGTCCTGGGCGTAGCTCTGGACGGTGTGCAGGAGCGTGAGGAGGCGCAGCAGCGTGTCACAGTTACAGGGCGGCAGCAGGTAGAGGAGGTGCTGCAGGTACTGCAGCTGCTCGGCTCCTCTCAGCACTGAGTCACACACAAACAAACATAAACACAGAGTCAAAACCAAATACATAGTTTCTGCACAATATTGCTTTGTGTTCTCCTAATAAGTCTTGGTTTAGGTCTGGGTTTATAACATTTATTTTAGACACTGATGGCTTCACCTTTATAAAGGTCTGATGAAGCTTCCTGAAGCAGTGAAGTTATTTTTAGAGTCCACTGGATGGCGGTCTCTGCACTATTTTCCTTAGTTTTAAAAAAATGTTCTGTGAAACATCACAGCATTTTTAACTGATGGCGCCACCTACTGACTACATGAAGCTTCATCAGACCATCAGTAGATATAACACATTTTACAAATCTTGAGTTTTATTTTTCTGGTTAGTTTCCGTGACAAGTTGCTTTCTTACATAAAATAACATTTCTTATTTGTTATTAAGTTTTTAGTTAGAATGTATTCTCTAATGAAAATATTAATCACAGGTACATACATTATATACAGTATATACTATAATTTTGCTGCAAAATTGAGAATGGGTGAAACTGTCAAATAAGTTAATTTATTTATTTGATTTTTTAATTGACTACCAAAAAAAATAATTAAAAAAAAATTGCAAAGTTTACTGGCTAATATTAAGAACTACAGTTATGATCATGAAACATTATTTTGGGTGAACAACTCTCACGACATCTATACATCACAAACATCCCATTTTTTTCTACTATTTTTCTTGCCTTAATTCAGATTTCAGAAAGCTTTATTATTCCCACATGAATCAACAGAAAGCATCTCATCCTGTCGTGTACTCTGAACTTAAACGTGTGTCTGTGTGGCTGTGAGCTCACGGTTGGCGTGCAGGAAAGCGAGGTACAGCTCTCGGGGCAGCAGGGGGTCAGGCATGTCTCTGAGAAACTCTTTGAGTAGAGCTGCTACGTCATGGACACTGTGCTCCTCGTCCAGCTGGACGTCCACGCCCACGTCAAAGTCCTCCCGCAGCTTATGGAGAGAAACACAAGTTCAGCTGAAGGTCGCTGAACATGCACCTTGAAAACAGGATATGATGAATCACATTATCACTCCGAGATTATTTTTAAATCTCCCCTGAAATGGCAGGACATTTAAAGATGAGAAGGATAATAAGGTTTCTAGAGTCACCACATTTTAAAACGACAGAAAATGGTTAATATTATCAACAACACATCTCACTGGATTACTTTTTCTAGTTTTACTCTTTTTTTAAACCCCCATCTTCACCTGTCTCACTCTTTTCTTTGAGCTGCCGACCCTGAAGATGCCGACAGTCTGCAGACCTGTGAGGGAAAATGAACAACAATGAGTCCATGTTTTTAAGATCCAATTGTCCGAAACTGACCGTGGGTCTCCATGTGGGCGCAGCAGCGCTCCACCACCCGAGGCACCTGTCTGTAGACGGGGTTGAGGCTGAGCTTGGTCTGGGTCCTCGTCGCCGACTCCTTGGACTTCTTGATGTCCAGCTCAGCCGGGTGAGAGAGCTGCAGCGCCTCCAGCAGGCGTGACTGGCTGTCCACCAGGTCTGAGATAGAGTCCACTGACAGGCCGCCCTGGTGCAGATGAAGTAATGAACACTTTAATGGGGGTGACTGGTACTGGTCCTCAAGGTCTTTGTCACCAGGCCACAAATAAATGGATTTCTGTATAACTTTATATCAGTCTTGAGGATCACGTATCCTTCTAGAGGTCAACTTCATTTGCTTCTTTGAAGGAACGTTTTAATAGAGTTATTTCCATCCATACAAATATGAATTGATTTGAAAGGAAATATACTATATTCTGTGGAGTAACATTAGCATGTGACCCTAGTGTTGTTGTGTTTTAGTTCCCAAAGAAGCAATACTGGTAAGTGAAAGATACTAGGGGTGTAAGAAAATATCTATATATTACGTTATATCGCGACCCCCCCCCGATTCTGTAGCGATATTTATTAGCACCGTATCGATATCCGAAAACGGTGGTAATACGGTGCTAATAAAAAAATTGATATTTATTTTATGGTTTATATTTTTATTTGGACTCATTTTGGCTTTAAAACCAGACCAGCTTGTCTTCCTCCACAAAATTGGGGGTTAAAAAATCCATCACTGATAGATACTGGATTTTGCATGTTGATCCAGGTCGTTTGAGACTGTTAATGCACTTCTTTGTGTATTGTTAATATACATTTTTGGTTAATATTTTGAAAGCACTTTCCCTCAAACACTTTCACATCTGATCAGAGAAAGTATTTTTACATTTCTTTGTTGTAAAAGCCAGAAAAAGTTCTGTTGACGTTATGATGCTAAGCATGTAATAGCATTCGATGATTACTATGCTATGATAGTTTTCTTCGTACAGTTAAATTCTTTAAAAGAAACAATATATAGTGGTTCCTACAGTATCACAATATATCGCAATATATCGTATTGTCACACATTTATCGTGATACGTATCTTTATGTACTTGTCGTGTGTTTGTCTCGATAAGGTCTTGTGCTATCGTGACTACAAAACTGGTGACAAGTCAGTTTTACTCGCTTATAAACTAGTAAACATGAGTAAAACACAAACTCTATGATTTATTTTTACTGTTTTTATCTGATGGACAGTCCCTCAATATTGAAAATGAACCGTTGGGGTTCCCTGCTATAAGATGTAAAAATGAAACTATTGTATTTGCGCCTTTTCTGCTCCTCACATGATTGGGTAGGTTAGCAGGGACACACTGGAAAGCTTCCCATTTCATTTTAGGGGTTTAAAACTAATTTAATCAGGGTGACATTTGAACAGTCTAAGTTCTGTAGATGGAATCTGTCCCAGCTACATAGGGTCCGAGAGTTTGGACCGAGGGAGAAAATCAGAGTTCCAAGTGTGGATCCCTGACTCAACATCTGTGACGAGGAGAGAAACGCTTGAGTTGCTTTAACGCAGTAGTTGATCCCGAGACCTTGTTCACTAATCTGCAGGATAATGTGTTTACAGTGAAGCCGCACCGCCGAGATGCCTGTGAGAGAATAAACACTCGACGTCCAGCTGGGAAGAATCACCTGGAGAGACGCGTCATGTGCGGAATCTGCACTTTGATTCCGAAACGAGCGGAATCTTAATCAGAACCAGCCGAGGCGCTCTCAGGAACACAGAGCTTCATAAACAGCTAGAAAGTTCCTCAGCATGTTCAGCGCCAGACTCATTCCACACAAAATACTACTCCTCACATTCTTACTTCTTCTATAAAAGGAGGCAACAAATCGCTGACTCATGCTGGCAGTTTTTCTGCAAGTCATTATTATTTCAGGATAACAAGTTCTCCCTGATTAAATTGTTCAAAAACACCAAAAATGGACCGAGTACAAGTTCTATCCGATAACAAGGTGTTGACGGCAACCCAGCATGCATTGCAGTTGTGACCCTGGTCTCGAAAAGCGCTATATAAATAAATATTACTTACTTACTTACTTACTATTGCTCGTCTGATGCTCTATTGGTCGTTTTGGAGGGGAAAGAGCTGAGCTAAAAGCTCTACAGAAGACACCTCATCAGACCTTTGTTCATATGGTTGAACAAGCGAGCAGATAGAATGATGGAACGAGGGTAAGAGGTTGTCATCCAGGAGATTTACGCGTCCACCGTTAGGTGTGTCTACATGTTCTCTAACAATTATGGTGTGTGAACCAAAGGCTGAGAAGTTTTTCTGAGGTTACTTAGAAGAAGAAATGACTGTCCAACAGCTGAGGAGGTTTGTTTATGTCAGGAAATGACTCGACCGTGGAATAACCGAATGTTGCAGCTTTTCTCCTCCAGGAGTGTGTAAACATTTGAAGACATACTTATAAGCGATTCTGGGTTGTAATGAATTTTCTCCTGAAAAATTGTATTTCCTACAAATATATAGAAGGTTTAGGAACATAAAAAATATCCTGTGAATTGACAGTTGATGTATTATTGTACTACTATTAGTATCTCGGTTCAACATCAACAAGTGTGTACAACACTGAAAATGTAAATATATTCTAGTCTAAATCTTACTGTATGTATCCTGATTGGGTCAGTGAACATCACAGCATGGTATTTGTGTCTTGATTATCCATAGAAAAATGGGGGGAAATACTTTTCTGCAGAAGACAACTTTAAGGGTGAGGGTGGGGAGGCAGCGCGATCAGAGGAGCTGCAATATATTGTAGTGTTCCCTGTTGACGAGGCTAGGAGCCGGTCTTTAGTCTTCATAACTTTATTTGGTAACTGAGGCACAGGCTACAGCCAACACTGCTCTTATGTCACACTGTGCAACAAGCAAAACAACTCTTAATCTTTAAACCCTGAAACCAACACACACTTCCATGATACCTTCACTGACCTGTGTAAAATCCTGAACTTAAAACTTTAACAAGCCTGTATTTTAAGCTTGTTTGTACCATAAACATATAGACTAACATGCTGCGCTCTGGGTCACTATCACAAGAGCTCCCGGTGTAAAGAGTAAACTGGAAATAAACTTGTTTATTTTTCAGAACAATTCCTAATATGGAGGTGTCACAAACATGGACGTTACAAACGAGCACCACAGAGGTATTTGGAGGTTTTATGTGTCATTTTGGACGAAGATGAAGACGACTGAGCTCCAGTCGATACATTAAAATGAACAAACATTTTTGTCTATAACTCTGAAAATAATCCCAACCCTTAGTTGACATTAGGGTGAGTGGAAAGTAAGTAAAATTTGAATTGTGGGTGAACCCTTTAACTTTTATTGTCCCAATATTTTAAGAGCAGAGTAATGGTTTGTAATTTAATTCAATATTAAGGAACAAAGTCGGTTTTGAGAGTGTATAAACTGTAGGAGAGTGTGCAAAAATCTTAATGAGAGTTTAGGTAATTCATGTGTAAACTAGTTAATTGTGAAAATGTGGAGAGAATTGTTTTAATTTTCCGTTTTTAGCTGCTTAAAAAGCATTTTGCTGCCATTCTTGCCATTGTGTTTTCACTGAAATGTATTGTGTTGTCATACCACAACCAGTTGGTGTGTGTTGTGTAATGATAAATGATTGTTCTCTTCATTCTCTTGCTTCAAAGTCTCTTACCCGCCTCTGTCCTCGTCCACCGTTGTCCAGAAAGGTGGGTGACATGGGCTTGTTCTGGCTCTCCAAGGGCGCAGGGGCGACCTTTGCGGTCGGCGAACCTGGACCTACTCCGACGATGGAAGACGAGCTGACGAGAGACTTGTTTCCATTGAAGAACAGGCGCTTCTCGGTTCTGAAACGATGGATGCTGGACTCCAGCTCCAGGCAGTCGCGCCGGCTCTCCCTCAAGGCGTCCTGCCGGCGCTTGAAGGCCCGGTCGTTGGCGATGACCTGGGAGAGCGGGATGCCAAACGCCTTGGGGGTCGACTCTGTGGTGGAGAGAACCAGGATATTTGGAATTACAGGGCAACCATGTGAAATAATGAAACATCATCACAACTGTATCAACGTGAGCTGAACCTGAACCGTTATCAGCACCTTGTTTTTCCTCTGTCACTAAACACTTAATGAAGGCTGTAGCTGCTGGGCTAATAAGTGGCTTTAAGTGGTTCCTCTGGCAAAACAATGGAAGGAGTAGATTGGAAGGTCAAGGATCAGTGAGTTCAACTAATCCACTTACAGACGCCGCTGTCCACAAACTAGACGCCGCACTCGCAGTGTCCATGGAGTCTGCATGTCATCCCCACAGATGCAGTCAAGGCCAGAGCGGGATCAGGAGTTTAATCGGGAATTAAACAAAGATTATAACTATAATTGAGTCATTTGTGTTTTTCAAATACATACTTTTAAGGTAACCTCCCCAACAATAAGTGTACCACCGACACGTTTCTGTAGACATTAGTTTCATAAACAGAACATGAGCAAAAATAACAGGATTTTTTTTTATTTATTTTAAAAAATCTTTTAGTTAGTATAGTTTTTCAAAAATAAAATATTCTTTAGACTTGTAAAGTATATAAGTTAGAAATATTGCTCATAGCCTGGTAATAAATACCTCATGGTCTGATTTCATCAAGACATGGAATCAGGGCTGAAATCGATCCTTAGACCAGACTTTGTATGTGTTTGAGAGAAATTCATGTTTTGGACGGTGACCTACTGATGGTGTTACTCATGAACATCTTGTATTTTAAAGGAGAGCACCGGAGGGACAGTGTCCCAGATCGGGTTGTTGAGCTTAGATTGCTTATAATTGACCCGATGTCCAGTGACTGACACATCCTGCTGACTGTTCTCATGAAAACACCCCAAATAAAACACGGTAAATCGAGGTCACATCCTTCATGTCCGACGCGTTGACGACAGGAAACATGAGAGGACACATGAATTTGAACAAAATAAAAACACCTCCAGGTGCAAAACACACACACACACACACACACACACGTGCAGTGTCACACCTCGGAGCCCTGAGCAGGTCAGACAGACTGGCAGGACTTAATGAAACAGGATTGACTCAGCTTGAAATAACTCCTGGAGAGTCAGCGCCGAGGTTTGTCAGTGTTTACACATCAACGCAGACTCATCCGTCCATCTGCCGGTGTCATGTCAGATGTCATATCTGTATGATTAACCTGGTCCACATTTATTTACAGAGTAAATGCCGATTGAAACAGAGCAATTCACACTTAATTTTAGATATAATTATATCCAATTAGATAGTGAAAATGCAAATAACGCTGCAAACTTGTTATTTAAGAACACATGTAAAAGCATATCAAAATAATAAATGTTGTAAGTAAGTAAGTAAGTAATTTTTATTTATATAGCGCTTTTCCAGACCAGGGTCACAAAGCACTTAAAAAATGTGCCGTCAAATGTGCCATGAGATGACGGACATGTGAGGGGCGCTGCTGAGAGCTTCAGTTCTTGTTCTTAGATGACTGACGGGAATTTCACGTCAATTATGGGAGTATTCTCAGTGTTTAACACCAATAACAAACTGGGCACAGACGGGAAGTGCGCCTGCTGTTCTGGTTATTGTTCAGGAAATTTCTTAGTTATTCCAGTCCTCTCATTATATGTTCCTAGGAACTAAAAGAGATATTTTTAACGCTTGAACGTTTATCTAACCAGCCAGATAGTGATGTTGGTCCTCCAGGACTTTGAACCTCAGGGAAAACCATTAAAGTGTTCTCTTTACTTTTACAGTTGCTGTTTCTCGTTTTTGGAAATTTTAATTCACTTAAGTATAAAGAATAACCTCTTATCTAAGATAGTCATTTGTCACACCTACATATGGACATCGTTTTAATTTATATTTGTATAGCAATCCTCAAAATTGAGTTTCAATTATAATAATGAGCTTTAAATTTGATGACACTTATGAAGCACATCTGACCTGATATAAATGTGTATCCTTTAAATAAGCATAAAATAAGTAGTGCGTGTGTGTAATTAATAGTAGAGAATGTTAATAAATCAAAAGATGAAGGTTAAACGTTTGTTTAAAATACTGAACTCTTTGCATTGTCCAAGTCCAGAGGGCTGATTTAAATGCTCTCAGAATGTTGACCTGCATGAACGAGAACCCACATGGAACCTATTGTAGCCCGAACAAATGTCAGAAACAAGTTTGGAAATGTTTCTGAAGACTTAAGCGCGTAAATATTTTCAATTTGTTGTTTACATTACTTGGTGGCTCTACTAGTTTGTGTTAGCTTGATGCTAACTTTGAGAGAACCAAGTATTTGATTTAACAACATATGGTTCCTAGTTCCTACTGTGGACTTCTTCCAAATGTATTTTTCATTTTATTCCCAATATATATTTTTTCAATCCTTGTCACATGTGATGAATGAAACCAGACAGCATGAGTTATTCCATTAATTACTAGCGTCCCAGTGCTAACGACCAGCAGATCAGCGCGGCGTAAACCCATCATTGTTATCTGCTGGTCCAGCGACCTTTGAAGGCCACACCAGGAGGCCTCAGTAGTGGAGCGGCAGAGCCAGCAGGAGCCCCGCCAGGTCTCAATGTTCTGAGTTTTGATTAGCGGGGTCAGAGGCAGCTAAGTCCCTGAGAGTAAGAGGCTCGGGCAGGGATCGCAACGTGCCAAACGCCGCCTGGGAATATATGTGTGTGTGAGTGTGTTTTGTCTTGTGTGCTGCCTGTTTGGATGATCCCAGCGGAGCCGACTGAACCCCTCGGTTTCAGGGTCACACTGGCCATCCATCAGAGACGCGGCAACAGTTTAAGAGGCTAGGGGAGATCTGGGAGTGCTATAGGAGTAAATCAAAAATGTTAGCCCTACATAACACATTCTAGCAGTTGTTCTTAAAAAAAGTGGGTATTTAAGTATTTAACACCTCTTTAAAGTATCACTAACATCGAAAAATAAACTAAAAAAATATTACCTTTATTTGAACTGTCGTGAACATTAGAGTTACTTTTGAAATTTGTATTTCCCAGCAAACTAAATTAACATTTGTACTTCAAAGATCATTTATTTTATCTACTACTGTTGGTATGAACGGCGACTAGTGATGGGTTGATGAAGCTTCATGAAACAGCCAGTGAGGTGTCATTAGTGATGAAACATGAAACAGTGTCATGTTGTTTAGAGATCAGTAAAAATGTACAAAATGATGTAATGTTTCATTAGAATTGTGGTTCAAAACAAAGAAAATAGAGCAGAGATCGCCATCTAGTGGACTCTGAAAATAATGACACTGCTTCATGAAGCCTCATGAAAACATGACTATGATTTCGTGATACAGTGATCACTAAATGTCGCCTTATTATCCCATCACTACAGAGACATTAAGCAAATGACAAAAAACTTGCCCAGTATATAATTTTTTTTTGCACAACCAGGATAATTATAACACAAATAAAAGTAAATCAGTTAAATGTTTACAACAATCTCTTCTCTTCTGAGAGATACATTCTTTTATTTTATTACTTATAACTGCTTTAGTTGTTCTTCGACATCACGAATCTGATCGACATATTTTCAAAATATTCCTTTTCTTTCCGTGCTGTGTTCTGTCCCGGGTTAGAGGTGGAACTGTCTTCCTGGCCTGGGTGTGCTTCCCTACATTCTCCTTCCTTCCATTTCCTGAAAGCGTGTTTGTGCGTATATTGTAACCGTTTAGATGACGTTTTAAACAAAATAATGTTCACTTTGAGGAAAACAAACATCTGGTAAAGGTAGTGATTCACTCGCTTTTGACAAAGGGAAGACAAAGAGAGGTCATCTTGTCATCACATGTTCTTTATATTTCCCTTTCTGTCAAAAACACCGTTAAAGTATTTAATTTACTGTAAGTTTGGAATGCACTCTGCAGCCTTCAGCCTCTGAACAGCTACATTAGTGCAGAATCACGACCGACTCGTCACATGTCAGGAAAACAATGGTGTTTTAGTCAAAGATATAAATCAATTGTCGGGCCGGTCGTGAGAGACGACAGGGAGTCCTTCGGGGGATGTTTGTGTTCATAATGAAGTGTGTCATCACACGCTGGGAGTCAATCCTGGACCCACGTGTTCTTTAGACACAGGTCATTTCAAGTGTGAGAGGCCATTAGTGCCGCTCAGACGTCAACAGAGATGAAGCTCACGAGCAACAGAGGACATTCTGTGTCTCATGATGTTTTCTGTTGACTTTCTCTGGAGCCACCGAAGGCCACATGACATGTCAGTGTCCGAGTGTCCGGACAGGCGAGGATGATCAGACTCACCGCGTTCCTTTTTCTCTTTGGAGAACGAGTCAAACTTCCGACGCAGGGACTTCCTCCATTTGCGGATTTCTGCGAAAAGAAAAAGAAAAAGATGTCCATGTTGTCTAGGATGTGACGAGTGTGCTAGAATGAGCAGGAAAACAATAGGTTTAGTTCATCTTGATCCCGACGACAGCAAATGAATAATGTGTTTATCAATATAAACATTTTTCACAAGAACATTTTGGTGAAGGATCTCCTCAGAACACCCATGTTAGGTAAACATGTTCTCCATAAGGAAGGTCAACCCTGCATGTTTTCTCTTCTCTGTTTTACGATGGCTACATCCTGCTGCTGCGTTAAACAATGTTTTTGTTATAACGCCATGGTTCCAAAACTTCACTGTTTTACCAATAAAGGAGAGACGGGAATTCCTATTTTGTTGTAAGGCTCAAGAGAAGAGGAATCGTTGTCATGTAAACGTGTGTGTTGGTGCCAGGGTCAAATTCCCATGATTACAGGAAATTAAAGTTTATTTAAGAACACGGCTCCTCCCCCCGAACACATGCTACCCACGGCTGGGTCTGATCTCCGGCGGACGCCCCTGTGATGTGTTTATGTGCACAGCGTGTGTGTGGTTGTGTAACAGATTGCTGACAATGGCAGCGCACACAAGTCTGGATCGCAACAGGCTGCTCTCTGCTCCGTGTTTTGAATTTTGAGTTTTTTATCTCCTCAATCTGGTTTAAAATTCTATCTGAACTCAATCCTGAATATTTTCTCCACATCTGAGGCTCCATCTGATCCCTAGTGAGGAATGTGTTTTTTCCTCTCTTTTTTTTAGCCGTGTTTGAGCCAAACCTGCTGATGTGAGTGAACTCGTTCGTTCATTGTTTCATCCCCACATCATAAAATTAATTGGGCCACAAGTTCCTCACACAAAAAGCAATGAATAGACAAAGTTCTTTGCCACAAATCATCCAAGTTTGAAGGTGAAAAGCTTTTTGTTATGTTTGCCAAAGTGCTTTTCTTTGAAAATAATACATTGTTATGTTAGAGAACACTACATTTCTTTATAAGTAAAAGCCAAATTGTTCCCTAAACCAAAGCTAAATACTTTTTTTTTTAGCAAATGCTAAATCGTTTTTTAGACAACACCAAATTGTGTGTAATAATAATTGTGTGCATAATAATGCCAAATAGTTGTTTTTTTTAGGCAATTTAAACAGTTTGTTTTAGCCAAAAGAAAATAGTTTTGTTATCCCAAGCTAGTTAGTGATGTCAGCTAAAACTAAATGTTTTTTCTAGCCAAAGCTAAACGGTTTTGTGAGCAAATGCTAAACAATTTTGTTAGACAACGCTAAACTGATTTGTTATCCAATGATGTATATTTCTGTTAGCCGAAGCTCAAAAGTATTGTTAGCCAAAGATTCATTGGTTTTTTTTTGCACATGAGAAATTGTTTTGTAGAACAATGCTAAATTACTTTGGTAGCCAAAAACCTTTTATTTGTTTGATTGTTGGCCTAAGCTAGATAGCATTGTTAGCATAAGCATAATGTTTTGTTAACCAAAGCTTAACTACTTTGTTATCAAATGCAAAATTATTTTATTACCCAAAACTAAATTGTTTTATTAATAAATGCTAAATTATTATTATTATTACATTAATAATCTCAGCTTTAATAAACATTAAAACAAACAAAAATCTCAAATCTCAGCAAAGTTTCCTGCCGTTGAGTGACAGAAGGAGAAGAGAACATAGAAATAATATCTCTTTAATATGGATATATCTGCAGGAGTTTTTAAACAAAACCAGGAAACAACGTAAGATAAAGAGAGCATGTAACAAAACACAGAGCAAACACCAGAGAAGTGGCGTAGAGGGAGAGAAGTTCATCTCTGGGGAGAATGAGAAGAAGAAGATTCCCACACTGACTCAGAGCGAGGCTTGTCTCACAGTCGGACACGAGATCCACAAAGTTCCTGCACAATAGTCTTAATTCAACCGCTGACCATAAAAACCCTGTCAAGTCGAATTTATCTCGCCTTTGATCTGAGGAACATCATTTGTAATATTTCATCAGGATTAATGGATCTTTGACCAATCATCTGGTTTATCTAAACCTCCAGGATAACCAGCTCTTATAACAGACCCTTCTGAACGACAAAACCAGCGTAAAATAATCAATAATTTTGCAAAAGAATTACAATAAAATGTGTCTGAATCACAGACCTAAATGATCTTATCTCATCTGGCATCTTCCATCAACCTTCTAGTGAACCCTTCAAATGTTAAGTGCATCAAAAAACCCAAGTATTGACTGTGAAAACAACAAAAAAAACTTCCCCTCAGGAGTCCCTTATTCAAGACAAATCTTGCCTGACTGCTTAAGTGATTTTCCTTAAAATAGAAAAGATAAATAAATAGGGAACTGAAAACCTCCTGACACTGAGGAGCACAGGGACAAGTCTGGTCTCACAGGATGCTCAATGGTCACATGAGAAATTACAGGCAGATCAGACATGACAGAAACAAACAGTATTTAAGTGTTGCTCAAATGTCACTTGTGGTCGTTCACTGTTATTTACCACTGACTCTGGCATCACTATCTTATCTTCCTGCTGTGGAGCTTTGATCAAAGGACAGGGCAGGAGATGTATTCAGGAGGATTAAGATCCGCCCTCACGCCCAAATTCTATTAGTTACAAAGAAAAAAGAAAATTCAAGTCACCTGTGTAACGTACATTACTGTGTTAACATCATCCAGCAGACATGAGAAATGTTTGAATTGAATCATCTGCCCTTTCAGTCCCACTTTTAATCATTCTGTCAAGTTAAGTCTCCTGTTATATTCCCAAAAGAGAGAAAAGACCAACAAATATGGATAAAACAACGTAACAACTCAACCCCACAGACAAACAAAACAATTGGCATGATGTGAATCTCCATGACAACAATTTAGCCGAGACTGAAAAAGCTCAAGAAAGACTGGAAGAGAAAATAAATATTAGCTTGTTTACAAGAAGCTAGATGAAGCGAAAAGGGTTTGTTTTCAAGCCAACATCCAGATCCTGGAATCAAACACAAAGTTTTTGCAAAGATTGCTTTTCTCTTCTCTTCTACTCCTTCTACGACTGGAGAAGAAATGTGTTTTAACATAAAATAAATAAAAATGTATGGAACTGTCAGCATTGAATCAACCATTTCAGTTAAACTGTTTATGTGTTCACCCCTTGTCTTAACTCAGGGTCAATGGGACCCGAAGGCCCAAAAACAAATGTGTTTGTTTTATCGTTTGTGTTGTCTCTGGGTCAAAGTGCACGACCTCCACCGCTGCATATGTTCATCTTGGCCCAGAGACAACACAAACGATAAATCAAACACATTTGTTTTTGGGCCTATGGGTGACCTTGACCCTAAGATAAGACAAGAGTCAAATAGTTTAGTTGTTGCACCAAATGGTGCTTTGAAAATGTTAAGGTGATAAAATAAAAATAAATTAAATAAATATGTGTCATTCCTGCAGCTTCAAGCCAAGAGGTTAACAGGAGATTCTCTGGCGAGCAGCAGCACGGACTCACCGACTCTCACAGAAGACAGAATCTACAAACACAGAGATTCTTCAATCAGCTGTTTGCTTCTGAGATAGCAGCTCTGCGACCTCCACGACCCCTGTGACCTCACATACTGATGTGTTCCATCATGAGTTCAGGGATGAGCTTTTTTTTCTTTTTTTTTTTAAAATCACTTTCTGGGATGAAAAATGTTCAACACAAGACTGACCTGCGGAATGTTATCAGAGGTATGATAACTATTGAGTCACCAGGAGGAACAAATATTTATTCCTCTGACATGTTTTATCACCTAATAACTAACCAATGGACACTTTAGGGTGTTAGCTAACATTGTTGACACCTTTCAGTTAAATGTATAATAATGAATATTAAAGCTATTACATTTTAATTTATTATTTAATTGAATTAAAACATATATATTTTCTTTGTATATGCCCACTTCAATGTACAAGTCAGTATTTTTTTATATTTCATTCATCATATTTATATTTATTTGATTGATTCTATTCAATTTTAGACTGTGTTAAACGATACAATACTGGTAATAAATGTTTTATAATTCTTAAGATTTAAGCGGCTTCTATTGTAGATTTTTCTGTCCCATAATGCACTGCAACCATACTGATGAAAAATAAAGTATTGGTTTTTCCAGGAGATAATGATTTCCAGTCCGTGTTACTATTAATTTACTGACTTACCTCCTGTTGTCAAATCCACATTATGCCTATTAACTGACTGAAGTTATCCACAAATTTTACTCTCCATGTCCTTTCGAGTTTACCAAAACACCACCACTTTTGTATTCAAACTTTATTTAAAATAATGTCTCTGACAATGTTGATGTTGATTTGTTAAATCAACATTTAATCAGATTAATGAACGTTGTATTTATGATCACCAAAATATTTAATCAATAATGTACTTGTTTTACGCAGCACCTAATACATAAACAACATTCGAACATGATAAAATACAAAGTTGCTTCTGCTCTGTACCTCTGGGGATGCTGACCTTGAAGTCCAGGTCTCGCTCTCCGAGATGGTACAAGGCCACCTCCTGTAGACGGGCTCGCTCCAGCTCCGACAGACTCTGGATGGGCACCGGCTGCAGGCGCACGCTCTGGCCCAACATGGTGGTCCACGTTTGGTCCCCCTGACGGAGTAGAGGTTAGGAAGTGAGCGGGATTGTGACGGCGTCATTATTCACAATCAGCCCACAGATCGTGTGTAGATCTCCTCTGGGGATTAGTCCATAAATCAACCATCAAGTACCACAAAGTAGATGAAAAGAGTCTTGCGTCACATGAAACCTGAAGAATTGAAAAAAGAGTTTCTATTTTTGTTTTTCTTTATAATTGGTTTGTTCTGTACATGCATCAGTGGTGAGTTGAATGATGATTTTAACACTTAACAATACATCTTTTCATCAGTCTAAAAACGATCTCCTGCCTCAGACATTAGGGCCACCGTGTCCGGCTTTCCCCTCCAGTTGGACATTCTTGACCCGGCTCAGCTCAGACGCATATATTCTGAGCCGCTCCTGGATGACGTACCTGCTCTAAACAGACTTCCAGACACCTCAGAACAGGTCTAGTCGAGAGCCAAATCTGGACATTTGACATCATTAGCACACAGACTTTTTTATCATTTAATCTGGTCTCAAATTTTGTGTTTCTTTTATTTTTGTCTCGTTGGGAGAGAATTATTTGATAGTAAATATAAATATTCCTTTGAAGACATTTTTTGAGTCATTCCACCCTATTCAATCTTTAAATCATCCCTGTTCTTGTTTAGCTAGAACACGCCTCACATCAGTCACAGAGTACAATAATGGAATGTATGCTTAATGAATAAGGAGTATCTTATGTTATCTAAATGTGGGCCCTCAGGGAATTTAAACGTCCACTCCTGCCTCACACTTATTCAACTTGATGTCACTCAGCACTAAAATCTTGTGAGATATGATAGTTCTGTAAATTAATCTTAAATAATCTTGTCATGAGAAGCAGTTTAAATGATGTAAAGTGTTTAATTAGACTGTTTATAAAAAGATACATCACTTTGACACGACAAGATCATGAAACTATCAATTCACTTTATGATGTTTTTAACAATAGTACTGACCAGCACTTCATGGAAAACCAAATATATTGTTTTTTTAACTTAAAAAAGTTAAAATACAATGTGATAAAAAACAATTAAGACTGACTTTTGAATCAAACACATACAGTTCGATAACTGGTGCTAGCTAAAAAAGACACACATACCCTGGTCTGTGAAAGACGCTGTACAAATAAAACTTACTTACTATATTTGCTCATTCACAAATTCACATTTTCTCTTTTATACTTTTAGGTCTTAAACATGAGTCTGGAAAACAAATATCCATCACTAAGAGCCGAAGCATTGTTTTCATATTTCAGTTCATATTTGTGGACTGTGACCACTGAGGAACTGATTTCTCAGACTAAATAGCAGAAAACAGATGAAAGGCTGGATTAAATATGGAGGGAAACAGCTATCAGGAGCATGATCTACAGTCTGGACTTAAAAAATACAACTGCTCAGTAATTATTTTAACTGATAATACGAACTAGCGATAACAGAAAACATTGAGTCTGGAGAGGAAAGTGGGGTCAGAGTCTGGCCACGAATGGAGCTGCAGCGTCAGAGAGGAAACATGTTGGATGAGCTATTACCAGAAAGAATCTTGACTTCAGACCTAGAAGGTTCTGAACCTCTTCTTAAACTACCAGATAACGCTTCTAAGAGTCAAGGAATATTCACATTGCAAACTATGTACAAATAGAGAATCCTTTCTGTAATAAGAGGGACCATGAAGTTATTATTATAAATGTTATATTACAAACCAGTGTCACCGACATTAACCAGTTCAATCATTCTTCAGGATAAAACATCCAGCCAGTGGAATAAGTAGCAATGATCTACCAAACTGGTTCTGACATTAACAGAAACACAGTGTAGACTTGAAACCTTATTTCTGTTTTGGTGCAATTCTCCATGATACATTGTTTCAGTCATTTATTTAAAAAATAAAGTCATGAAAGCAATTTGCAGGATTCTTACTCCACATTGTGTAGCAAACCCTCACCCTTAAAAATCTAAGTGTTTAACTGCAAAAGCAAATTCAAAAGTAACTATTCAAAATTATAGAAAAAAAACAGTATTAATAAACTTTTGGGGTAAAATTTGCGTTGCTATTTCGAGCACCTTTGAAGCATCAGCACCGTTTCCTAAGTGCTGTTTGGACGCAGAGGAAGACTTAAAACTGCCTAAAAATACTCTTAATGAGCAACTGTTGAAGCTCTATTCCCCACAGACGATAAGTTTTAAGCCGCCTCTGACCGGCGATGGCTATCTTGAGTTAGCCTTGCCTTCTTCAAATGCTCCGCTTCATCCCGGCGTCATGTCTAAAAACCATCCTGAGGACAAGAGCTCGCAGAAGGAAGCCTCTTCCATCATTATCAACAACAGCTGCCTCGCCCTGTGCACCTCCACATGTCTCCCATCATCATTCCACGCCGGCGGCGCGAGTGAACCGCTCTGGCCTTCGTTTTAAATATACCCACAGTTGAGGAGAGTCTTTGTCCATCGGTCACACACATTGTTCTACGGATACACAAACGTTTCACGGAGACTAAGAAGGTCTGAAGTTTTAGGAGGTGCAGCATAACCGGTGGTTGTGTTTAAAACAAAGCTTACGTTAAATACTTGTGGCTCAGATGTGTTTATGTCAGGGCCACATACCATGATCCCCCCCAAGACTCTCTTCCAGTAGTCCAACAGTTGTTTGATGCTTGGAGAAAATATATTGTCAGTATTTTTTTTCTTCTTCTTGTGATCTCAGCCCTCAAGTCGCATCTGGTTCTTTACATCTGTCGGATTGATTAACTGTAGCGACCTCTGAACAATGGCTCACTTTATTGGACTCAGATACCACTTGTTGTTTTTCACTCTTTAAAATATGTGTTTTCTTAGCTAGTCCAGCCTATTGATTTTCATTGACGTAAATAGGAGGAAAAAGACAAAAATAAATAAACAAGTGCATCCAAAATGTAATAATACCTCAAGAGTAAATAATAAACAATCTCTCTGCATATACACTTTATGGGTGGATTTCATCCTCGGCATAAAGACATCATTGTAAATGTCTGTATGGAACTGGTGAGAGATTGACAAGCATCACCACATTGTCCAGGTTCATTCAGGTCGTCATGCAGCACTGAAGGATTTGCTGCTTCAGCGGCGAGAAACAAAACAAAAATGTCTTCAAGAAGGAAGAAGTGACCTCTGTTTATGGTGCTGCCTCGGACCTTCTTCTGTTATTACTGCGTCAGAAGGAAGTATTCTATATATGTATGGGGAAGAAAGAGCTGAACCAAAAGGCAGGCTTGAACTCATCATCAAGCTCTAAATGATTCCTTCGTAGGTGTTGAAGGAGGTCCTGGGACAGACCCAGCAGATGGGTCTGGTGACATTACCCTGATTTCTGATACTGTGACCTTTTTTCTTCATGTCATTTCCTTTAGTCAGATTTCCTGCTTTCCTAATGTCATTGGCTTGATGAGCACGGATGACTAAGCGTTGACGTCACTGTCCTCATGAAAACATTTCTTTTCTTGATGATTTCTAAAATGTCAACGTGTTTTTTTACATCTTTAAAGTTCAGGAAGCTCTCAGGAACAATCACTGGGACCGAATTTCATGCTTTCAGGAAGCGGAGCAGTTAGTCATTCAAACAATGAGGACAAGTTGTACACACACACACACACACACACACACACACACACACACACACACACACACACACACACACACACACACACACACACACACACACACACACACACACACACACACACACACAAAGACAGACACACACCAGCTTGTGCATAAACAGACAGGCAGTACTAATAGGCCCCCTGGCACTTATAAAGAATTGAGGCTCAGGAACAGAAACGGGTCTTGCGTAGACACAGCAGACCTATTATACTGGAGCACACACACACACACATGCACACACACACATAGACACACACACAAAGACACACACGCAGGCAGTAAAAATCAAACCTATGGAGACACCAGGCTTTTTGAATGACTGTTAACTGTGCTAATTGGAGATTTCCAGGTTTGTTAGTTCTGTATTCTGAGGTTTACAGAAGTACACTGGAAATAAATCAAGATATTCAAGATACAACATCTAAAAATGGGTCCTATTCCTCACGGAAACGTCATTGTGTCTAATGTTACATGTGATAGAATATATGTTTTTACATGTTTATGAAATTGATTTCCAGTCTAATATCATTATTGTCATTTTTTTATTTTTTTATTTTTTTAAAATAAATTAAAGCAGTTACCAATTATATTGCTATCAATCTATGCCATCTACAAAGGTGAAGGGAATAAATTAAAATAAATAAATGATCAGGAAGACGATTTAGCTCTTACAGAGCAAAACAAATGTGATGTTAAATATTATGTATATTTGTTATTCTACACTAAGATATAAAAATTGTGCATTTTGGACTGTTGAATAATCAAAATCATACACTTAATATATAATTAATTACTCAAGAAAACACTATGCATAGAAACAATTTAAGTATCTCAAATTTTAAACTAAAAACAAGCAGATGAAACCTTTGACAACATGCTGATGATCGTCCGTTTATTTCTGCTCATTCTTTCATTTCGGGAAGATTAAGAAAAAGAAAAAAGTTCAAACATGTATTTTATTATGCGACTGACAACTTCAATGATCAAGACACGTGAAAGTGCATCAAATCATGCAGGAAAAATCAAGTGATCATCTATGTGGAAGGAAATAATGATGAGAAACAAACGTTGCCATGGCGACCAAACACAAACACACAAGTACCTGGACCGGGGTTTTGTCCTCCGCTACGGACTTTCTCCGGAGACTCCTCAGACTCTGATATCCACAACGGTTTCAGGCGCACAAATGCATCCCAGCAGCGACAGAGACAGAGGCACCGGCTGAGAGAGGGAATGTGTAAGATTAAGGGAGGGAAGAGGAGGAGGAGGAGGAGGAGGAGGAGCACGGCACTTCCAGGAGCTGGAGAACATAAACACAGGACAGAGGGAGGAGAGAGGAATGAGAGGAAGCATGGGGGTCACATAATTGGGGGGGATTGTTGAAGAGACAGAGCCAAGTGACGAAAGAAACAGACAAGCTGATAGAGAGAAGAAGAGAAGAGGGGGATTCGCAGCACTGAAAGAGAACAGGGCACCATAAAGGGGTGCAGGAACGGTGGAGGCTCCAGAGCAACTAAAGGAGGAGGAGACAGTGAAGTGACAGGAAAAAGGGGTAAATAGTATAAGTGAGCACGAGGAGAAAGTGTAGAAGAGGATTATGGCGTCTGGATGAACGCTCAGAATAGACGTTGGGGGAAGTGAAGAGAGGAGGAAATGTGAGGAGGTGCTGGTGATGAGGAGATGCAAGAGCTCCTCTCTGGAAGATCCAAGGTCACATACCTCCAGGTTTATTTGACTCAAAGTTCTGAAAAACTCAAAGGTTCCATTCAAATCCAAGCGTAAGTGGCTGAACGAGTCTGAGACTCCTCTGTGGTTCGAACACAATAGGAGACAAAAGCACAAACTTCCTCGTCGTCAGAGGTCAAATCCTAGACAGTTCAGATTTCATGAACCCGATCAAGCTATTAGCCGAGGGGGGCTCCGGCGACGGGGAGCTTAAGCGCTGCTCAAACACACACGACTCGGAGTTTCTGCAGAGAGCAAGTTTCACAAACAAACATGACGCCGGCCGACAGACAGAGCAAAGACAAGCAGATGGAGCGTGAAAGGACGGAAAGTCTCATCTCAACGATTAGTTTGTTGACCTGTTAGCATGGTGACTGAACACTTCACCACTGGTCAACACTTCACATTCATCGTTGATCCACATCTATCTTCCTCTTAAAAACTCAGGTGCAGCTAAAAAAAAAAGTCTATAAACAATTTACTCTGTAGTTGTAATAAAAAAATTGATTTGTATTCTTATAAAGCCTGCATGTTTACATTAATCATTTTATAATGTGTAGGAACAATCAGATCAATCCACTTTATAGTTCATGTATAATTAACCCTTGTACGGCTTAACTTAATTTCTACATGACATGATGTGTGGAGTTGAACTGTTCTCCCTCACCAGTTTACTCCAAAATTCCAGTGAATTCAAAACGCGTAGACTCCCTGAATGACCCATTAAAATAATAAATAAATGAGTTTTGAAATGTGACAAGCAAAGAAATAAAGTGTAAATAAAGTGGCCTTAAAGGAATTTCACAGAAATTTTCTGTGGACCAGAAGATTAAAATCAGACAAAGCAAAGATAATGTTATTTCTCTACAATCACCACTTTCTATCTACTAACACTTGAGCCGGCTGACACTGTGTCCAGAATTAACCAGTGGCACACTATTTCAAATACAATCTCTGAGGACCCTGAAACCTGTCAATCATATCCAGTCCGCATAAGAGATAATACATTTATATGATCATAAAAAAAAACATGGGCACACAGTGTTGTGAGCAAGAAGGTTGCTGGTTCCCAACATGCAGATTTCAGTTTTGAAATGTATGTAAATGTTGTATGTTTTCTCCCTGCTTGCGAGAGCACTCCGGTTTCCTCCCCATTAAAAAAAAGAAGGTTGAAAAAAAGAAGAAAAAAAACCTCTTAATTGTTCGTAGGTGTGTGTGACATGTCTTTATCCAGATGTTTATATATATATTATCCAGATGTTTATTTATATATTAATATTTAAATAATTGATATTGATAATCACCAGTAAATATATGTGTTAGCATTAAACTCCAATTGTATTAAACTAGTGGACAGTGACGTCTGCCTCTGTTTTTTATTTTAATTATTATTATGCATTTTTGCTTATACATTAGTTTCACACAAAATAAAAAAACATTTTTGGTTTATTATTATCTAGCATATAACGAAAAAAAAATGAATATATAGACAGTGTAATTGTAACTGTGATGACGTAGATATGTTCTTGTTTCACTATGACCTCTGACCCGAGGCCTCTCTCCTCCATTGATCTTCTGCACGTCGCCCCACAGTCAGCTCTTCCGCCCTCCTCTGTGTCCCGCCCGGTGTGGACGTACATGTCCGTGGTGAAGAGGTCGAGATCTGCGTGTCACACGTCTGATGTGGTCAAGTGTGCTGCTGACTCTGCTGACTCTGCGGCTCACATGCACAACAGGATGAATGACGAGCAGTGACTCAAAAAACACACTGAAGCGTTCGAGCGACCATACTGCCCCCTAGCGGTAGCTACTTTCTAGAATCAGGTGAAGCAATACATGCTTATTTTAAGTCGTGCGACGATGGGCTCAAAGTGATTAAGAAGAGAAATGGATTTAAATCAACATTTAGACTTCAGTTGATAATTGTACCTAAATTAAAACTTTATTTGAAGTATTTCATACAGTCTTTCATCATAATGATGGACTTCACACAGACTCCAGAGCTGATCGAGGATCAATAATGTCATTATATATATAATATGTTCGTAACAAGACATGTGCATAAGAGAAAGGTTGGATACAAAAGAGAGGAATTAGGTTATGATACAACATTAAACATAAATACTAAAAAATATATTATTTTAATATAATTTTATTCAAAGTATATGCATTTTTTCACTTTGAAAAGGTGAAAAACGGGAGGTTGTGTTACTAATGTTATCATCCACAGAGACAAATGTTACAGTGGTTTAGTTAGGAGTGTTTCCGACAGAATCGGCCACTTTCAAGTTGTTGTTTTTTTTTTCACAAGTATATAATTTGGCTGTTGTTGATATTTTTCATATTAACATATTTTTGACAAATTTAAGTAAGTAAGTAATTTTTATTTGTATAGCGCTTTTCCAGACCAGGGTCACAAAGCGCTTAAACAAAGTATAAAGTATAAATATTAAGGGGATAAATGCAAGGAAACGCAAATCAGATCAGTCAAATGTTGAACTTACAGTATTATAAGTAAACAAACAAGAACATCTGCAGCAACTTGAATTTTTTTTATTTAAAATATTTTTTTAAATAGAACATGTTTGTACCTTCTGTGACCAGCTGACCTAAAAACCTCTTTGTCTGTCACTTTACGCGACATGATACACATATGGGTAACAATACAGTAAAAAAAATGACGTGTGCAGAACTTAAACTATCGGTTAAAAATGGAAATGATGTAAAGTGTTTACTGGCATAAGGTTACAGGGATTTTCTCTGAGGCCATATGACGACAAGAAGAAGTTCTAATCTTCTCATAATACTGTAGTAAATACCATGAGTGTATCAGATGACAGTGAATAGTCTCAATAATAATATAATTAAAAAAAAATAAAGATATAATATTAGATCCAAAGATTCTTTAATTCAACGGAAGACAAAGAAAACAAGAACATGCTGTTATTTAATTTAAATTCAGAACTCAATTGGTCAACAATAAACAAGGTTTGGCTCACAAGCAAAAGTTCTCAGAACATAATGTCGTTTTTTTTTATCAGCTGCTTTTTGTGTTTTGTTTTAGGAGGGAAATTGCTATTGAACTGACTTGTAAAATTATGTTATTACAACAAACAAACTTAAATATATGGTGTTTTATCCTCTCTCTGGGATGTAGTGAAGAAACCCAAACCCACTTGCTCTCTGCACCAGGTAGGTTTCATCTGTGTTCTGGTGGAGGACGAGAGGAAATGCCGACGTAGACAGAGGAAGTCAGAATCCAGCAGGGACACCGATAACAAGCCCGACTCTCTGCCTCTCATGTCGGGTCAGGATCGGGTCTGAGTGCCACGGTGGCGCTACATGATCCTTCAGAGCCGCTCGGAATTCTAAACAGGACGTTAACGTCCACGCCCATCATCATCAAGACCATCACCAGCAGCTTCCACCCTCGCTCGCACCAGAGTTGCTCAAAACTTCCTGTTGCGCAACACTCCACCCCCGGCTGGTAAACAAGCCGACGAATGAAGATGTTTGTTGTGATGATGTCCATGAAGTAATTCAAGTGGCTAGTCAAGATGTTTCTGCAGATTTCTAAAGATTTCTTAACACAATTGGATTCTCCACAGGTGGACATGCAGCTGTTGGAACGGCTCAAGGAGGGTCTTAGGAAATGCGACACACCTGAGCTTATGAGCTTAACTATTCAAAAAGAGAGAAAAAAAATGGTCTCAACATTTTTTTTGTGTCAAAGAACGAGCGACACAATATTAGACAAATAAAGCCAATATCACAAACATCACAAAAATCCACTTTCTTTACCATGTTCATATGAAGTCACTTTTAATTTAATTGATTACTGATTGATTGACCAGCTCTGAGGCCCGAAGCTGCAGCAGGTTGTTTGTTACATTAGTTTTGATACGCTTGATAAAAATCATACTTAGATCTGTCAAACTAACAAACTCAACTCAAGTCTGGTATCTTCAACTGATGCTAAGTTTCTTTACGTACATGCTTCATTCTTTTTTTTAAACTATCTGTTACTTTACAAATATATCTTAAAAAAGCTGGTCAAAACTGGACAACAGTGATTCAATATAATATCTGCATTCACATCTGGATAATCAATAATTCCAAATATTGAAGTTCATCTCAGGCTTCAGTCCATCCATCCGTTCATTGGCACGGAACATTTAACCGCCATCTTTTTTCGTTTCATTTCTCTTGTCAGATAAAGTTCCCTCACAGCGAGACGAAATGTGACGTAACCACCATCTGGTTGTGTAGCTCTGTAACATACGTTTGTGTGCGAGGAGGGTTAGTGTAGCATGACGGCGCATACGTCACGCATTATACCCGTCAGGGAGCGTTCACTTTCCACTAGTTCGTTCACGCTTGTACAACTTCTGGCGAAGAGACTGGCAGAAACGTCGAAAAATGATGCTCCAGATGTGAAAACATTAAAGAAAGAGTATAAGCAAACTTTCCACGTATATATATATGTATGTATGATTAACTAACATAAACTATCAAGATGATCAAAGGAAATTAAAAACTAACCAAAGTCGAAAATCATTTGACATTGACGCTGGTGGCACGGACGTCCATCTTAGGACGAAGACAGCGACGAGATATGGCCACCATTTTGGGACAGCAGGAGATTCCTCCGCCGGGATTAGACAGGAAATGTGGGTAAAATGCCAATCAGGGCTTTGATGCTGACGCTCTTTCATCTCTGACGTGTGCGAGATCCTGAAATATGTTTACTTCGTCAACATTTCCAAAAAAAAGGCGTTTTCATTATCCTTTTATAAATCAGCTGTGATGTATTAAACCAAAATATATCCAAGAGATTAGACTCCCTCGAAAGTTTAATTCTGTCTTTGACAACACGCCCGAGACTTGTGTAACGGTGACACGTCATCCATGATAAGGATTAAGGAAAGAAGGAAATGCTTCCTTGAAAATGTTAAGTCGCATCTTTGACGCTGCCAAGATTACTCTTAACTTTACCCTTAAATAAAAGACTTCAACCTTAAACACTTCAACCTATCATCATGTTACTAGTTTTACTAGTTCACCAGAAAAGTCACAACTACTTATTCAGGGTTTCATAATGTTTTTCTCGTACATACTAGTGATGTCACTGAGAACCTGTCAGCAGGAACTGTAAGGAAGTGTTAACAGAGTTGTCCTGGGTCATATATGATCCTTCCTTATCTCGTATTTCTGAGCTGCCAGGATTAGGATCTCGGGTGACCAGGGAGAGGAAACATTTTTTTTTTCAGTTGTTCCATTGAAAGTAATTTTGATCATATCTTGTTTGTAACTATTCAAAAACACACAATACAACTATTTTACACACGTCGACTTGACGTTGGAAAACTGTGAGCTACAAAGAGCAAGTTTCACTTTTTTTAATTATTCTCTATGGATTTAAACTAGCTGCAGTACCCAAGGGATTTTTTAAAGGCTATAACTTGATTAATTTTAGCCATACAGTTCTGTCTTAGTTTAAAACATACCTATGAATTAGATGGAAAAAATGAGCATATTCCTACTAGCACTAATAATAAGGGAGTAGTTAGCGAACATCCATAATCTGACTTTGCTGACAAATATAGCCAAAAGCAAAACATAAAACCATGCTTAATCCAGACACAAAGCATTTCATGGCAGTAATCTTTAGCACCAAAAAAGCTCTGTAGGACCCTGTATTACCCGTGAGAGGGTAACCAAGTAAGAGTTACTGCAGTGATCAGCGATATCTTTAAAAATACAATGTCATGCAGTATAAGGGCTTGAAATTATTTGCTACTCTTAGGAATGTTCTTCAAAGGATTGCAACATTTTCTATAGCAATGCCCACATTTCCCGACTAGATCGCACATAGACGCAATGATAAGACATTCAATAATTTTTTTGAATGCATGAAAATAGATAATTTGTTGCATGGGTTTACTCTCCGGTTCCTCCAACAGTCCAAAAAAATACAGTAGTTGATTGAGAACTTTGGGAAATTGTCCATGGTCATGAGTGTGTGTGTGAATGGTGTGCCCTGCGACAGACTGGCGTCCTGTCCAGGGTGTCCAACGCCTCTCGCCCGATGAAACTGGGATACCCTCCCCCCCCCCGACCCCATGAGAATTGATGAATGGATGAATATATTTATTTAACTAGCCCTCTGGTCCGATAGAGTACCTATTGAACCAAACAGTTAACCTACCTCAGACCTTCACCCTGTTAATAATCTTAATCCTGACCCGTAAAAATATAACCATAACATGTTTTACACTTAACTGACCGGACTCTTCTCTGCGTAACTGTGTTCTAGTCCAGTCTCCAAACAAGAACATTCATGACCTTAGCCAGTGTCAAGACAGCCTTGGTGTCCAGCCTCAGAACTGTGTAAATCATGATGACACACGCGGTCAACCAAGCACACATCCATCATGTGCATCAAGAAAAAGAGTTGTCTTTTACTCAAGGTACGTTAGAAGGATGAGATACAGAGAGGAACTTCCAAGTGCAGTAATGTTGAGAATCTCTCCTACATTGGTGACTCAGGCAGTTCCAGGATTCCTGCCAAATATTCAGAGTAATTTTGAGCGTGTAAGCACAGAAAATCAAAAGAATCTCTAGCTGCTTTTTTTTTAGCAGATGTTATCAGGAAGGAGCAGGAAACAGGTAATGAAGTGAGGTAAGTACAAATCAAAACTGTAGATGAAGTAAAAGGTTCATGGGAATTCTGTAACGGATTGATTCTGGCACAGCAGTCGAGCAGCGACTCAGAACAAAGACTGTTTTTCTAATCTGGGTCTGAGTGGAAACTGCATCTGGATGTAGCCGAGGTTGCGCTGGTTATGCAACCCCACTCACGGCTGATGGGAGATTGAAGACGGTTCGGGAGAACACCCTGAAGGCACCGGCGCTCAAACGAACGCTAATACGGATGCACACACACGAATGCCTGCTTACTCCAGATGCATAAAAAAAGTGCCTGAAGGCATCATTGGTGAGAAAGTGGAAGGGAAAACAAGTGCCACTTTGTGTCCAGCGTGACTCTCAAGCAAGAAAGTCCAGAAGTAGATTATCAGGAGCAACTATAAATGGGTTTCCACTGATGGAAAAAAAAAATCTCGCTCAACCATCAAATGTAAGTCGACAAGCAACCATTAGTGAGTTTGGTACGATTCCAGGTCTGTGTTTACATTTGCAGATTAAAAAGTTGAAGACGTTTAATCGCAATATAACTGAAGGTCCAGTGTTCATATGTGAGGGTTCTAACATGAAACAGCTGCAACATATTGTGACAATGCTCCAAGAAGACACAGTTGAGCCACACGTTAAATCACCTTCTCAGGTCTTCTTCAGGGAGATGTGGTGACCGAGGCTTCAGTGGGTGTCCATGTTGACATCAGGAACCTACACTGTGGTCACCTTTTCCTGAACGTGAAATCTGAGCCCTACTAGAGGAGACACTTGAGAAGATGTGCAGGTGTGCGCTGACCCTGATCCATGTGGGATTGAAAATAGATCCCCCCTCTTGTTTACAAGGAAACCCACCCCGCTCTTCTTCTCAGCTTTCTAAAGGAATTTCCCCCAAAATGAAATCCTTGTTAATTGGTAGTAAATGAGATTTACTCTGTGTGTTCGAACTGGAAAACAAAATTCTAAATATTAGTCAAAGAATTTAAATTCACAATTGGCTACTCATCAGATCTATGACTCTTCCACTGTTTTGCTCTGACTTCGATTTGATATTAAATAAATGGTTAAATACTGGACAAAAACAAAATAAAGAAATTCCTATTAAATAGAGTTCTTAAGTAAAGCTTTACTTCCGTCTAGATGAAACACTACATAAGTGCTTCAACAGCCGTCTTGGAAAAATTCGCAGCTCAAGTGAACATTGTTTCTTTTATTATATGATTCATATAAACTTTTCAAAATATTTAAAACAATTCTTCAACCATATTGATACTCTAGAGATGACCTGGACTTCCTGCTCACTGGGGGTAACATGCGACCCTTTGACCGACCTTTAAGGGCCCCGTCCTGATTGTTATTATCAAATACTTGTTCATCTCTGTAATAGTATTTTGTTTAATTAGTCATATTTGTGTGTATTTCTTATCCAGCAAATTAAATTAGAAAAGAATTCATCAGAAACATATTAGATCCAAAGTGCTATTATGATTCACACGTAAATAAAACGTATATTAAAATAAATAATGTAAAATTGATAAACTTTCTTTCCAATATCCTTACTAATGATATATTTATTCTTCTTTTTTGATGTAATAATAACACTGTTCATCCTTATTTTTATATTTCCTTTGTTGTAGTATGTTTTTGAAAAACAATTTCGATCAACATCTTTCACAACTCAAGAATGGTGCATCTCATTGGTAAACACAATCAAAGTAATGAAAAAATGAAGCGTATTATTGAGCCTCAAGAGAAGCAGTACAGACCTTGGGAGGACAAACAAAATTCAATCGTGATCGCCCAGAGCAACAGACCTAATACCAGGACTCAAACATTAGTAAATATTTAATGTATCACAGCTGATGTTCACCACACAACAGCCGTGTGGGACAAAATAAACCTGACGATTCTTAACAGATATGACGACGGATTACATTTCACATATGAAACTGATGCCATAGATTTGAGTGCACGGTAATGCTGGAAAGAAAAGGTTGTGAGTACAAGTACAGAGTGAGCCACAGAAGCAATAAGTTGATAGCTTCTGTGGGGGGTTATGAAAATAATAAGTGCTTACCTGCTGGAGGCCAGGACTCTAATAAGAAATGTAATATTGCTAAATTGCGAAAATACGTCATTAAAGCCGGAGTAAGAGCTCTTTACTTCAAAATATACTGTTCAAACCTAAATATGGTGAACACTACATGTGGAAGAAGTTGATTCTGAACGTGATTCTCAATGGCTTAGAATGAGGTGCCACATGGTGTGGTTGCATTACGTTCTCTAGTTCTGCCAAACCACTTCTAATTTATCTTCCTTAAACTGTCCTGGTCCTGTCATGTGAGCATGAGTAGCAGGTATGTGGGGAACTGAAGTGGTGATGAGTATTTTCCTTCCTATCTGTACTTCCTGGTATAAAGAAAATCTAGCATGAGGTCAAGGGGACCTGTATCTACATAATGCAGTTCATCATTAATTCAAAGTCAGTAAAGAACAAACACAATAAACTCCAACAATGAAACGATTTTGATGAACCTAGAATGTGACAGATGTGCAGAAACACAAATGATGCGTGCAGCTGTGTGGTAATTTTTGGCAGAAGTGGAAGGGAAACCGACTAAGAGAGTGCTAAGTGTGAGCTATTAGCTTTGGACTTGGTTTGCTAGTTAGGCTAAGTGGTGCTCCGAAACAGATGGCATGAGATACACTCACATACACCCAGAACAGTCTCATGGAATCCGGACAAAATAAATCAGTGAGTTTCTTCCATTATCTTTAACCTCAAAACCTTTATTCTGTCTCCAAAACACCTTTTGTTATTATTATCCGGTTGTTCTACTTCGTCGATTAAGTGTCAATACTGAATGTTTTGGGCTGCGAAACCAATTAAATCTGCTTCTTTCATCTGTCTTAGGTATTCTTCTTTTCTCATAACCCAGGGAGAAATAATAACTTTGCTTTTTGTGTCCTGTAAACCTGAGTCTATTAAATTCTAAATTGAAAGGTCCAACATGTCTTCAGACTCCTTCCACCAGAACCTACACACCTGTTCAGCAGGTTAGGCTCATACCAACAGCTGAGACTGATCTACTGTCTATTGAGTATGATGGTAAAATTGATTTGTTTTAGGGTTTTTTTCAGTCCTGTCCAAGCAACAACTGATTATTTTTTGGGTGATATGAATAGTGGCCCGGTGGCCAATTAATACTTGTGGCCGGCTGGATTATCGACTCGAAATCTAAGTAGATCAAGGTTCATGTTGATATAGTGACCAAGACAAATGTCAGCCTTTAAGATAAGCTAGGGAAGATTTGGATGTCGGAGTAAAACTTATGTTGAAGGAAAATATTTAGTTTGGTGAAGAAGGACAAAATCAGTAAAATTGTAATTAATTGCACCTTAGAGAATTAATAAATCTTACCTCCTGTTTGGTACAGAAATACCTCGATCATTGCAGGATATCCAATCCACAATCGAGGAAAAATATCTCTACAAAAATGCAGTTCTTTACTTTTCAAACACGTTCCAAAAATGTTATTTACTCTTTGTATTAACCCTGAATAGTGACATTACAAAGCCCCATTGTTTACCCTGTGGGTAGCAAACAGTGATTGACCCTTTTTCAGCTGCTGCAGTAAGAGCGTCTTCCTTCCCTGTGGCCAATTCTACTTCATCAACCAACTAGTATCTTTATTATGAGTAAATAAAATGAATGAATTACGACATGGTTAAACGAACAAGCAGAGCAGAAGAAACATCGAGTGATGTGCAGTAGAGTGTGAACAAAGCGTGTAATAACTGCTGAACAGGGTCATGTAGATAACAAATAGATAAGTTTATATAATATCACTATCATCAGACCTTCTCATGACTTCTCAGATTATTGCTAGCAATTACAAACCATTGTTTTTTAATAAACACGATTTTCAAATCAGCAGTCAGACATTCCCTTCCAAAAACATTCATAGTGTTACGGTTGGATACAACTATACCGCTCCAGGTTCATGAAACACTATCATTTTTCTGTCTTATGACATCTGGTGATGTTTCATGATACATTAGCATTGGGTTAATGATGTTTCATGATACATTAGCATTGGGTTGATAATGTTTCATGATACATTAGCACTGGGTTGATAATGTTTCTTGATACATTAGCATTGGGTTGATAATGTTTCTTGATACATTAGCATTGGGTTGATAATGTTTCATGATACATTAGCACTGGGTTGATAATGTTTCTTGATACATTAGCATTGGGTTGATAATGTTTCATGATACATTAGCACTAGGTTGATAATGTTTCTTGATACATTAGCATTTGGTTCTTAATGTTTCATGATACATTATCATTAGGTTGATAATGTTTCATGATGCATTAGCATTGGGTTGATAATGTTTCCTGATACATTAGCATTGGGTTAATGATGTTTCTTGATACATTAGCATTGGGTTGATAATGTTTCATGATACATTATCATTGGGTTGATGATGTTTCATGATACATTAGCATTAGGTTGATAATGTTTCATGATGCATTAGCATTGGGTTGATAATGTTTCCTGATACATTAGCATTGGATTAATGATGTTTCTTGATACATTAGCATTGGGTTGATAATGTTTCATGATACATAATCATTGAGTTGATGATGTTTCATGATACATTAGCATTGGGTTGATAATGTTTCTTAACGTACAGATCTCACTAGGTGATGATTTTATTATTTATTGGTTCACAGTTGAAAGTTATAGAGCACAGAGTGGGATTTAAAGCCCCATGAGCTGTTTCATTGAACCTCATCCACACATCAGTATGAATCAATTTGTTCTCATTTTCTAAAACCACCAATAAAAAAAGTGTTATGAGCATCTACTGTAGCCTAGATTCCCACGTTACTTAGTTTCTAAATCTACCTCTCATTTCAAGTATGTTCTCCATTAGAGATGCTGTCAAATTAACCTGAGAGTTTACTCAACAAGACTCCACATGTGCTCTGACTGATCTTGTTCAGATTACACTTTCATACTAGAGGCATAAGGGAGAATAGATTACAGGAAATGTGCTGCAGGTTCTGCGCCACCACATGAAAACAGATCTAGGGAATCTAACTTTGTCAGAAATTACTCTCATTAATCTAGAATCGGATTCAAACAGGCAGACAAGACGTTACAGGAATTCAAGTGGACTCGGCCTACCTTTAACGTGACCTTTTACCTGTTATCAATGCTGTACCTACATGTTTGCGTTGATCTGAAGCGTTTTGAATAATCAGTCATCTTTAAGCTACATCCATTTTTTCAGCAAACATAAAACCAGCTGATCTCAGCAAACTGGCTGGAAATGTCAAACTAACACAATTGTTGAGTCAGCAAAACTGAGTCACTTCTAAAAAAAAAGGGATACATTTTGAAAACTTCCTCTATAACTATTAATAACTATTTAAAAATATCAAATGTCCAATTTAACGAAAAAGAAACAAGCATAAAACCATCATGTAGATTTATGTATATTATTAATGTACGTCATTAGTAGTTTTTCCTCTCTTGATAAAAACTGAAGACTTTAAACGTGATAACAATAAAGAACTTTATGAAGTTGTATCAGTTTATAGATGACCAGCTTTACCATCACAAGTACACTGCTACTTACCACATAGTAGAAGTGCATGTCCAGGGTCAAAGGTCGCTGCTGTGTGACGGCCGGCAGAAAGAGTGCGGGTCCATCCAACAGAGGCATCGGTGGAAGAGAGTCCAAACACTCCAATTAATGAGGACCAGCGTGGGCTCCTCTCTCTGAGCCCCTCTGAACGCTCCCTCGCTCCTCTTGGCTGCACTCGACGGGACTCCTCCCACCTCTCTCCTCCTACCAGCCCTCCTTCCACAGATCCTGCCTCACTTCCTCTGTTTCCGCTGCAATTAATTCTGCACCGTTTGTTTACCTTCTCTCATCATGTCTATATTTGTATGAAGCGCTCATCAGCTTTTGGTTGTCAAGTTGGTCTTATAATCATCATCAGAATTTTGACACAGACCGGCTAGATTGTTGTCTCTCTTTCTGTGACAGCCACCTGACTGTGTGTGTGGTGACTTTGTTAATACACATTATAACAATAAATCGTCTCCCCTCAGTCTTCAGCTTTGTTCTTAAATATATATATATAAATATATATATATAAATATATCTTATAAATATATCTTATATAAATATATTTTTTATTTAAACAGCCTTTGTCCACACAAATGTTATATATTTCATATAATATATTATTGCTACATATATATGTGGGTTTTTTCATATGTAGTGTCGGACAGGCTTCACTGGCAGATAAAACACGCCCCCTGATAAAGGACTATAAAAAGACATTTTCAGGGATAAGTAATAACCCTGTTGACAGACCCTCCTGCTCTACTGTCTGGCAGGTACAATGCAAACATTCTCTGGAGCCCTCAGTTTAATTACAGCCCTCACGGATCCAGGTGTCCATGTTTAACTTGTAAAAGGTTCATAAAATGATGATTAAGAGAACAAAACCTTCATTGTGTTGTCCTGGGTTTTTTTTTCCAGACTACAACTACACTAGTTTATTGATGCGGAATCTTCAGACATAAATCACTTTCTTTGATCAAAAACTAAGGAAGAATTTAACCATTTACTTCTGCACGCTTGTTCGGATAAATTAATGATCTTGTTCATGTTCTGAACCATTGATGGGGTAGATACTATTTTTAATAAAAAATAAATGTCTAGTTCCAAATCAAATGTTCCGTTTGTCCAATCATGTTACTTAAATCGATCGGGACTTATTATAATATATATTTTTAACACGTATCTCCATTATTTATCTATGTATTTACTTGTTTTGATTGTTGATTTTTTTAATTTGGCGCTTGAAGCAGGTAATAATAAATATACCAATCTTATCCACTAGAGAGCAGTGCTTGGCAAATCGCTGGAGTTGGTGCGCGCGGGCATACGCGTGCGTGTACTATATATATGTGTGTGTGTGTGTGTGTGTGTGCGTCTTTAACTAATTCAAACATTTAAAAAAAACCTTCCTAAAGTGGACGCAGTAATGACTATTTAAATGTAAGACACGCACTCACGCAAACACACACGCGTGCACTTTCCTTTTATAGATTCAAAACACGTAGTTAATTTGACGTTGAGTTTACAAACTTGAGAAGCTCTCATTAGTCTTTAGACAATTAAGCGAGTGCACGCGCGCACGCACACACACGCACACACACACAGAGTCTCGGGACAGGTCATTATGTGAGTTTGCTTTCACAGTGTGTTCAGGGAATCATTAAAACAGCATCTTCTCTGCAGCAAAACAAATGGGTGCTCCAACATTGAATCTAATGGCTGCTCTTGCTCGCCACACACTTTGAATGTGTTCAGTTTAGTTCTGTTGCAAGACCATCAGGGGATTTAATAACTGACAGCGTTTAAACTTGATTTTTGTTGAAACTATTTTCATTTATGAATAAAGAAGGAAGTCCCACTCACTTATCATCTGCTAATCTTTTGACACGCTGACTGGTTTGACTGACATTATCTACTTTATTGTTTACTTTATTGGTTTGAGGAACCAATAAAGTGAATCTATTGTTCAGACGGATGAAAAAGACTTGGGTCTGGACCTTCTTTCTTCTTCTATCCTGAAAGTGAACCCCGGGATTTAAGCAACGATGAAGTCATCTGGCAGATGTTGGAGCCAGCCTTTATGTAAAGTTCCCTTCATGCTAAATGTTTGCACATTACATACGTCTTGATGGAATGGAGGACTGGAAGAGTTTATTTCTTCAGGTTACGTAAGCCACTTTAAAGAAAAAATAAGATGGAATGACGCATGTATTGAGTCAAAAAAATAGCAACCTGAGTAACCTGTGAAAGTGAGAGGAAAACCATAGGATTTTCTTTGTCAAGATTGTCCTGGATTTAAATTAATATTATTCCTCAAACATTTGTTGGTTGATTTATTTTAGCATTTCATCGTCACATTATTTGTGGCATTAACATTTGATTACATTGCAATGTCTTACATATACATATAAATAATGTATATCTTTTTGCTATCCCAGAAAATCGAATGTATAAAATAAGCTATTTTATGAACTTCAATAAATAAACAGGATGAGCTATTTATCTTTCTTCCTGTTGCATCCGCACTCACCGGTGTAGAAACTCACTTTGTAAAAGCTGTGTGTTCAGGAAGTCAAAACATGAAAAGTATGGGTAAGCAAGAAAAATAATTTATTTTATGATATAATCATTTCATCACATTGGCATTGCTTCGCTGCAGAGACTCACAGCTACAGACCATCTGATGCGGGAACACAAGAGATTCAATACATATGTGGGTTATTCTTTTAAATACTTTTTTCTCAATTCAGAATAACAAAAATAGAATCGTTCCAATAATTATATCCTTCTCGATGTCTACTTATCTCTGTGACTTTAGCAGCTGCACGTACAGACCCACGATGCAACTCTTCTCCGGCTGGAGTGGCCGTTCTTTTTGATAGAAAAACAAATCTAACCATCTTTGGACAAAATTTGGCGCCACGATTCTTATCTACACTTTGCTATAAAGCTAGACAACAAACGATTATCGAGCGGATTGATCGCATGACTTCCAAAAATATATATAAATGAGTGAACTGAAGGGAAGGTTTAATGGCTGCACATGAATATTAATATTTTTGGGAATTGAACTTCTGAATTTTCTGGAATGTATATTTAGTTTAAACTAGCTTGTCAAACATTGTTTAGGTGCTATAGCGTCTATTGTGTTAAGTTAGGTTTGAAAAAAATCTGATTAAATTTACTTACTCACTTAAATATTCAATTAATTGAAGCGAATTTGACTCCAGAACTGTGAACATTTTAGTGTTTTGTCTCTACAGTGAGAGAGGAGGATCATTTTCAAGTGCTAAGCGCATTAGCTGCTAGAGAGTTATAGTTAACGATGCTATTGCAGCAACTTAAATGATTCAATAATATTGAAGCTCAATGTGGATGTACGTACATATTTACATACACCCACAGCTTGTTATCAACCCCTAAATAGAAAAAAAAGAAGTGCTTTTTAGCAGCAAATAAGGTTAATTCATTATGCTAATAGATTTAGCATTTGTGAAGCTGCTTCATCAAGTGTTAGCATGAGTAGTGGGATGCTATGTGGGCTTATATTATTAATAGTACATATATCATTTTATTATGCAGCCATAACTACAAATGTATCAGATAAATATTAATGTTGGTCAGAGAAGTGCATTTAAGTTCGGCAATAATATTTCACTTTTATAATGTTATTTTAAAAACTCTGATATTGTAATATTTGTTAAAACATGACGGTTCGCCATTAGAATAATTTCTTTTTTCTTGATGAATAAAATATGTATCTGTAGCTTTCCTTTTTTATTAATTTAATTAGATCGTTTTTAATATGAGCTTTGGTGTGAGTTTACAATTCAGTTTAATAATATGTCTTTGCTGTATTGTCACACTATATGTTTACAATAAATAAACAAAAACCTTTTGACCCGATCCAACCATGTATACCTGTACCTTCGCTTGACAGACAGTGTGTGTTTGTTAAACTCCAGAGAGTGCATGTGCGTAAAACAGCACACAAGTCATATCTATCTATGCAAGTTTATCAATAGGTTTTAACAAGATGTTTGTTTTTTTTTACTGGCCAGCTCCTACTTTTTCTCACATATCATCCTGGGAAACTTGCTTCTGCTTTGTGAGGTTTAGTTAAACATCCTGTAATCTTATTGATATTGCTCTAAAAACATTTTGGTCACATTTATGTCACCGAATCTGATAAAATGATTAAAAAAAAAGCATATTTAAAAATAAACATAACACAGTGATGATTTGACTTTGCACCAACACTTCAGTATACAAGGCAAACTAACACAGAGTTTTACAGCTTTTTTTTTTCATTCACTAAATATTTAAAACAAGCATCGCTTCATGACTAGATGGAGATCTGTTTCAAGACCTTTTTCTTTTTCTGTCAGGCTGATGGAACCTGAAAGACAGCGTGTGAAGTATGTTTCTATCCACCGGGGAGCGCTCTGACGCAGCAGAACTCCTCATCCATGCAAAGGGTAAGGTCACTGACGATCCAAAAATAATCCCGGGTGTTTGTTTAAAATCCAAGAGATCCTTGCTTCTACCTTCATCATCATCTTTCACCAACCATCATCCTTAATGGCACAGGGACATGAATATAAAAAGATAGGAAATAAGAGAATGTTTTTTTTGGGAAACTAAGAACAGCATTTTTTTTTACTTAACAGTCATTCATTGACATTCATCCGGTGTCACATCGTCGGTTGAGTGTAGATGCATAGACTGAATGCCTGGATGAGGAAACAGGGCTAAAAAAAAGGCAGCGGAAGGTTAATAGAAACTGGGGGAGGGTGTGGACAGAGGACGGGATGGAGGTGAAAAGAGGATGGTCAGTGACTAGAAGATGCAGCATAGGAGAAGATGGTGGCCAAATATAGAAGAAACAGAAGCTACATGTAAACATGGTGTGATGTGTTTAATTGATTTATTTAAAAAATATAATGGCAGTCTAAACTAAAATGTGTTTTGTACATTTACCTCATCTAATTGGTAGCCCGAGAAGTGTTTGCAGGGCTGGTCTCTATAATCCTTTTTTTTGCAAACCAACAACCAAAAAAAACAGTCTTTGTAGAATCCAAATATATCAACAGAATGACACTGGTGACAAGCACCGGTCCAGACCAAGTCAGAGCAAGATCATTTTGGGACTTTAACTTTATGCCAAAAACCTTATTTCCACTTCTTAACCAAGAATATTACTTTAACTGGACAGATTTTTGGACATCATGAATTCAGAGCTGAGTCAGGGGCAGGAAGGTGATGAAGAAGATATGAAGATGTAATTTGAAGTGCACACACACACACTCACATCATGAACTTGCTCTCTCCAAACACACATTCCTAGGTCCCCTCTGGTCTGCTTTAACAGTCCTAAGGTCCCGTCACTAGGGACCAAAATGGATTTAAAACCCCTGTCTGACAACCAGCCTGCTTCATACTTTCTGCATTGAAACTCCACAGGCTTGATTTTCATTATCTCTGCGCTGTTGTGAACAAACACACACACACACGTGGAAAGATCTGTCCAGCTTGTCTTCCATCCCACCGTTACATTTACATACATTGAGTCATTTCAAGCTGCTCACTCTTTTGTTTGTTTTCTTGTATTTTACAATAATACTGCGATGTGGATGTGTTTGTACAGGGTAGAAACAGTACAGCCCATGAGTGTTTGGCATCCATAACAAAAAATATAGCTCACCCATGGACTAAAAACAGAAACAAAGAATCCTCAGAAACCAATAATAAACATTAAACTGTGTCCTGTAAATGGCCTTCACTGACAAAGAAGACAAGTGCTTACGTTCCTAAATGTCACTTGGAAAGACGCCTCAGTTTTTCGAAGCTCCACGACTGTGTTCAGTGACATTCTCATGGTTTGCAAAAGCCCCAAAGGAATTTATCCCCCAGTATGTCCTGGTGAGGGTCAGTATATCCTATACGTTGTCAGGGTTGACGTTGCCTTTGCAGATCCTTCACCACGAACCAGGATCTGATGTTGCAGTGCTACTTGTTGATTCCGTTGAAATACAAGGTAATATCCAAGCAACTGGTTGTTACACCTTCTAGGTCGGGTGTCGCTCTTCTCTTCGTCGCCTGTTTGTGATCTTTTACAGATTCCAACATTTGTCATCATCAGGGGGTCTGTTGTCATTGATGGTTGGATAAAAGATTGATCCCTTCTTCGTCCCACTGTGCCCTTATCCTCCATTACCATGTTTAAGCACCACAAACTCATGTTTATCTCAGAAAAGATAGCAAGAAGAAATCGATCTCCAGATGAGTTAACTTTATGGTTGGTAAAAATTGGCAAAGACAGGGACAATGAGGCTCCGACCATTGAAATGACCATTTTGTCCAAAGTGTGCTTTAGTTAAATTGGACATTACAAATGGGCAGTCAATAGTTGGAGCCAACTTGGGGAACAGTTGCCGCCCAAGTGGCGCAGTGTAGTTTTCTTGTTTTCAAAACTTCATTGATCATTGGTTTTACCATTTCCTGAAGCCACTTCTCCCTCTGAGCCAGGTAATGTAGCAGACGAGAACTCTGTGACGCGTCGAGCCAGGGGGTTTGTGCTTTTGAGGAGCTCCATGGCGGAGACCCTTGCTCCTCCACCCGAAGACTTGCCTTTCTTCTGGAGCAGAGCCATGAAGTTCTCATTGCGGGAGCTTGATCTCTGACTGCTGCCCAAGGTGAGGTTCCTGTAGTCACTGCAGCTGACCGTGCTGTGCTTTACTGGGGATACCAGACTCTGTCTGCTGCCGAATGAATCGGTTGGCTCTTTGCGACCCAAAACCTTCCGCTTGGACCTGAATTCAGAAAGAGAAAGATATGATATTTATCAAGGCCAATAAAATGTAGCCTCACCAGCAATTATGTTCATCAAGACATTGAGAACCTCATCAACTTCCCATAGCTTTACAGATGGTAACCAAGTTCATCAATCATCAACTTGGTTACACGCCTTTATATGTAAGCTATTGTAAAAGTTGCTTCCTTAAATATTTTAACAATATAAATATAAGGATCAACAAAGTCTGCAGAGGAAATTTAATCCTTACCTGTGTATAATAGTGAACAGGTCTTCTGTTGTGTGCGTTGATGGGGTATCGTTGACTAAGTTATTGTCACTTCCCTCTGTAATATGAAGTGCCGTTGGTTCACCAGCTGTTGAGCAATCTGGTGAAATAGAACATTGACAAACAACAATTAAACCCCAAAACCATTTCTTCTAGTTCAGTTGGTGTCAAAGCACAGGTCCTGTGTTAAATCAACTTTTTTCTACTATCGTTGACTTAAGATGACTTAAGATTTTAAAGTCAGTCAGCTAAACACAATTTTGTATTTCGTTCCTACCTGCTGCAATACCAACACTGGCCATCTTCTCTTCCAAGTCTATGAACGAGGATCTTTGCAACTTCATCATTGGCTCCTTCAAACCATAAGCATCAAAGAGATTATCGTCTTCTTCTTGCATTTGAGGAACACAGGGAATTGGGATGTCCTCTGGTGGGAACTCCAGAGTAGGAGACTGTGGACCGACAGGGCTGTCAGCTGGAGTGGTCTGACGTTCTGAACTACCATTGGAGGGTGCTTGGATGGATGAAGAGATGATTGAGACGTTTGGCTTCTTGGGAACAGGTGGTGGAACCTGGAATGAAACAATAATGTTTGTCATGAAAGCCAATATTGAGTATGACATACAATGATATCTGCCATGATCTCACACCTTGGGTTTCTTCTTGTCAGACAGTTCCGCCAGACAAGAGATTGTCATTCTTGAAGGAAGGGTCTTGCTCTTGTCCTGTAAGTCAACGTTTTCCTGGTTACTACAGGGGGAAGGAAGAGAGCCTCCATCCTCAGGGCCGAGTTTATACTCTTCATCTAATTCAGGTTCCAAAATTGGGTCTTCCAGAAGAGGCTGAGGATCAGGTAGAGGGGGTAGTTCAAAACGAGACTGAACATGGAATCGATGGTCATAAGAAGGTGGAAGAGTGCTGATCGACTCTGCGGATGCTGAGGGACTGATGGATTGAGGAGGAGGTTTTTTGGGCTTAGGCTTTCTCATCACTTTGTAAATGTTGCCCAGGGGCACTGGGCGCTCTGTGGGGGAGCCAGGGGGTGAGTCGATGATGAGAGGAAAAGTGGACGATGGGGGTGTGGACTTGAGGTAAAGGTTAATTGGCCTCTTAGGCAGAGGGGGTTTCATAGCAACTGGTGGTTTGGGTTTTGGTAAAGTTGGTGGTGGGCTTGGATCATGTATGTCCCGTCCATGCTGTTCTTCTTCTATAGTATCTGAAGCTCCATCTGGGCAGTCATCTAAATCCCCCCGAGAGACAGACCGAAGTCGGATAGTCTTCAGCTCATTTTGGGTTACCACAGGTAAAGCTTGGGATGAGCTGGGACTGACTTTTCCAGGTTTAGCAGCTGTTGAGGTGTCAGAATGCCTTCTGCTGGCTTTCTGCTTTGGCTTTATTGATGAAAGCTCCAGATGAATGTTCCCAGGCATTTCAAAAGACAATCTAGATCTGGCCACAGGGTCTTTGGGTGAGGGTAAGGAAGATTTTCTTTCGGGAATCTTCGGGCGCAATTTACACCCAGATGATCCCAATGTTCCTACTGCCCCATGACCCGCATGACTGAGAGGTACCGTTGGAGTAGGAGTTTCTGACTGGCTGGAGTAACCACTTGAAGGAGACATTAGTCCAGGAGGTTTGAAAGGTGAATAAGCCTTGACATCAGATTCAATTAGCAGCTGTGAGGGTGATGTGGCTCTGGAGGTGGCCGGTGAGTCAAGCAACGACTCTGAACTTCCTCTGACTTTCATACACTCAATCACGGTGGTGCCAGTTGCTGTGCTAGAGCCAGATAGAGACCTAATAAAATACATAAGAAAAAGAAAGTTGCTTAATATATTTTGTACATCGGTTAAATGACCGCTGTAAGAAAATGTTTTTTTTAGAAAAGCTGTCAATAAGGAATAAGTATAGGAACAATTTAAAAACAAACATAACACACATTTGGTTTAGTCCAGAGAAAGGATAAAGGAAATTGTACCTGTAGGGGTCATTGTTCTTCCACTCTCCCAGTTGCCAATGATTGGAAAAGTTAAGGTCAGTCTCCCCCTCCCTGTCTGGTGCTTGAACTTCTAGGCTGGGTGGTCCATCACTGCCTCTTTGACCCATTTCCCCTTCACCAACTACAGATTTTGACGAGCTGGGTAAGAGGAAATCCGGCTGGAAATCTGGAAAGTGGTCCCTAGGAATGTGAAGGCTTTTTGGCCGGCCATCCCGATACAATCCTCCTTCATGGTGGATCCTTCCTTCGGCTTCTCCCAGATTTTTCATTAAAGAAACACTCCTGACGGGCGGTGGTGGTTTACGCTTGGACTTTTTAAGTGAAATGGATCGTGAGCGCAGACGCAGGCGTCCCTCTGTACCATAGTCTGAAGTTGTAATAGAGATTGTGTCAGCAGTACTGGCACTGTCCTCCGAGCTGCCTCTTGGATATACCATGGCGTAATTGTCACCCAATCCTAAGAAGTTTTGATGTCCTCTGTGGTTTGTTAATATGTTCCCATTCCCCGGAGAAACGCTTTCCTCTGGCTGAGCTAACTCGCTCTCTTGAAAACAGAAGGACCCAGAGTCTGTTGGGGTGGAAAGAGAACGTTCCCGGAACTTGAATGCATTTGCCGCCGCTATTGAACGAGCCGACCTCTCTCTGCCCCTACCAGCCTCCCCGACTCCCCCTCTCCTTTCAACTCCTTTCACACCATCAGCTGCAGCCCCTTCAGTTTCACTTCTCCTCCCCACTGTGGCAGTTGCCAACAGAATCTCTGGCATGTTATTCCCTCTTCTGCCAGAGAGGTCCGACACTGACGTGAAAGATCCCGAATTTGAGCTTGTGGACTGTCCAGAGTTCACAAACATCACACCTTCAGACCCTCCTCCTATGATGCTGCGCTGTTTAGGTGGAACTGCAGGGCCTTTGTTCATGCTGAAGTTGTACGGTTCATTCCAGGCTGCCGGGGAAAAGGTAGAGCCCTTGGGTCCGTTCCAGGAGGATGAAGGTGTGTTTGAGCACAGCAGGGCAGAATGGTCCATGGCTCGTGCGTGAAACTGGTTTGGCGGGCGTTGCTCCAAATCTGCATTGGACAAAGAGAGCAAAGATCAAGTTTAAACTCATGATGCATACATTGTTGGGGAGCTTGTTGCAGTGGAAAAGATCATGAAAACTGAACTGAAGACTGAACTAGACACAATAAATGGAGCATTTAAACCCAAGTAGAGTTGTAAGCGATTGCAAAAACCCAAAATATATTTAAAGAAGACACACTTTTCAAATTCTATTTTGCATTTTTTACAAATATTAAATGTTGAGGCTTGTGCGAAAACTGTCAAAACTGTAGGCCCTTACAATATTTTGCAGTTGTGACAAGTACCTTTATATCACATAAAACATATATTTGAGTACTGCACTGGAAAATTAATTTAAAGGATTCTTTCCTAGTCATGTTTTTATTCTACATCGATCTTTCGGCGAGGGTCCGTAGAGAATATACTGCAAAAATGAGGATAAAAGCTTTCGTGCCAGAGATTTCCTTATTGTTTACTCCTCAACACCCACCTGCAGGTGAGGTCGCGTCGAGGTCAGAGTGAATCTTCCTCAGGGAGAGGTTCTGGTGGTGTGTGTCTGTGACAGGCTCCAACGAGTGGGGTTGGTGGTGGTGGGGATCCCCTGGAGAGGGGGATGGGGAAGCAGAGTGCTGCAGGAGGTCAACACCGTGAAACTTTCCTCCTCCCCCTTCACCTGAGGAGGACGACAGACAGTGATTATTAACAAGAAGGGAAGTCATCCTTACCGAAAGCATGTTTTTCACATCTTCCTTCAACATTTACGCTAGGTTAGTTTCCCAAAGACAATTCTAAAATGAATCAAAATGATGCGAAACATGATCTGAGTCACTAAAACTCTCCTTCATCAATTGATTTTTCTGTCTTCCTTAATCCAGTTTCTTATTTTTAGTCAAAATGCACTTGTGAGTGTAATTTATTTTTCTTAATCTGGTTTCTTGTCTTCGGTCAAAATACACTTGTGAGTGTAATTTAATTTACAATTTGGGGAATAAAAACTTAAATAGAGTTATTTGCTATAGTTCTACATTGTAGATCTGTTTGTTTATTCAACATATAACTCAGTGAACTGTCAGCTTCATCATCATTTTTGCATCAGAGTAACAACAGACACTTGTAAATGGCAAGAGAACAACACAGTGGTGTAAAAGAATCCCTGTAGATATTAAGTTAACGAATTTTAAAGCAAACAATTATCTTATATAATGTATTTATTTACTGCAAATATATGGTAAAAACAGTGCTTTTTGTTTATTCTTTATTCTTCATCCGTATGGTAACACGAGCGGGAGGGTGAAGTACATCACTCTAACACATGTTTGGTGTTTGCACAACTGTTTTATGAGGATGAACAGTTATGTTATGTTCTTCGGCTGACAGGGCGTTTATAAAAATATGTTCCTGTCAAGAAACAATCCTGGTTCAGTCGATAATGAATCAGTCAATGGATCACAAAGACGGCTCAGGTAGAATTTGGGAAACGAAAAAAAAAAAGGCAAAGCCTGAGCGCTCGTCTGGATACAGTTACCATGACTGTAGTTTGGTAGTGTTGCAATACAACTGATAGAGATAGGAAAATGTGTGATAATGATGATAAATAAGGAAAATTGTTGGGCTACAATTCCAGTGTCAAAAACTTTACAAATCAAAAACAGTTAAAGACCATAAGAGTCAAATCAAAATCAGCAAAGACAGAGACAAAAGACCATTCTTCCTCCTCCTTCAGAGACACAAGCATATCCTGATGCTTTGTTTCTAGATAAGTCTAACTTTTTTTTTCCTCTCAGCGTAAATAATACATCTAAAGCGACACATGTTTGCACTACGTGTGACACAAAAGTGTGGCAAAGTACTTGATGTTCCCCCGAATGAAATACCCAGAACACAATCTGATGATTAAGATGAATGATGCAGTTAAAACTAAAAATATCTTCAGAGTGCTTCACTGTAGAGACGCTCTATCTAGATCTAACATCTCCATCAGTCTGGCTCTATCTGTGAGGAAGGAGCTAAAGTCTAAACCTTGTCTAAACATACTTAAAGATCGACTAATGTGTTGATTTAAGTGTGTCTTAAATAGATGTTGGACCTCATTTGTCTCATTCATCATCAGTATTTGTCTGCATGTCCAAAACTATCTTTTCATTGAAATATTTACATTAGAAAATATGCTTAAGCCCCGCCCACTGAAAACACAGAGCTAAAATATCGGATTATCGTTTTCACTATTTACATTCTTATTATAAGAAAGAGGAACATATTTTGAATCAGGACCAATGGATTTCAAGCATGAATTTGGGAATTTGAGGTTTTAAAAAGTAGAGTACTCTAGTTAATAAAGCCATGATTGTGTACTCCCTAACTCACTCACTCACTCACTCGCTCGCTCGCTCGCTCACTCACTCACTCACTCACTCACTCACTCACTCACTCACTCACTCACTCACTCACTCACTCACTCACTCACTCACTCACTCACTCACTCACTCACTCACTCACTCACTCACTCACTCACTCACTCACTCACTCACTCACTCACTCACTCACTCACTCCAAACCTAGCTAACTAGGAGCGTGTCTGTGGAGAGAAATCAGTGAGCGATTGCGTTTCATTTTCACATCTGCACTGTCAACACCCTCTCACCCATTCATGCAGACGGCGTGGAGCGACAGAAGGAGGGCGGCGAGAGGAAGCCAGAGGAAACGAGAGAGGAGAGCGACAACCTGTTGTCTATCATTCATCATTTTACATCTTTAAAATTCTCTTTCACCATCATCCGTCAGCCCCTTCAATTGCTTTGTTGTCATTCCGTCATTTTTTTGGGTGGAAGAGAGAGAGAGACATTCTATGCAGGTTACCATGGCAACAGCATACAGGCAGCGGGCTACCTGCTCGCCGTTTTATAGAGCCTGGAGGTGAAGCGATGTTTGGGAAAGGAGAGTAGTGGCACAGTAATGAGATATTATCTTCATAAGACTTAACCCACAATTATTCAAATATTCATTGAACTGCAGATTTGTGTGCACAAGAACATTTCTTACATAAGGGCTGAGATATATGCGTTTGAATAATGGTGCTTTATAACCCCAGAGCTACAGTTAGAGAGAGACTTTAAAGAAAGATGCAGATTTTGAGATGAATATAAGACCCTACATAATTTCCCTACAGATTCCATATAATTTAAAGGTTTTCTTGCTTAAACAAGAACACTTCTTTAAGTACTGAGTCTCCAACGATGAAGCAGTTGCTGTGCCAAAACACACGCATATGCAAGTGAGTAAACATGCTCGGAAGGATGGAGTGTCAGAACGATGTTTCTGAGGATGACCACTGCATACTAACAGCTCTGACGGCACACACACACACACACACACACACACACACACACACACACACACACACACACATACAGAAGAGAGCGGCAAGGGCAATAGAGGATGTGAACAGCCTCGGTGTCAGCCCTAGTATCTGCTGCAGTCTCACAGTTTCCAGCTCCAGTGTGGGTTTTCATACGTGTCAGAACGATATGATGAAACATGTGCTATGACCTTTGGTAACTCACAACACTGAGCAGAACAGATCTAGCTCTTGGTGTAAATACTCGGGAAGTTTGGCCTTGTTAGCAGCTCGGGTCAGATTTGATCTATGGTGATGGTTCTTTTATTAAAGTATTTTTCAGACCAAATTTAAAAGCCCCCGACATAATTTGGCAAGAAAGAGGTTGGCTTGGCCATGACTCAGGACATCAACGTGTCAGTGGTGTGAAGGTGCCCTTGAGCAACCAGAGGATTTATTTTGAAAACAAAACAAAACTAAAATGTTTTCACTTTAAATAGAGTTCTAGTTGTTGCTGTGCATTGTGGGAGTTGTAATATGGTCATTTTACCAGCAACAACATAAACAAAGTAATAAGCATTATGAGCATGAGCGGTGATGATTTAAAAACACTCCTGCCCAAGTACTCAGTAATCAACATTTCTTTTCCAAAATAAATTCTTCTTCCCAAAGACCCGTTCAGTAATCTCATCACGTTTCTCCTCCAAAAGTATGTTTTATGAACAGTGGATAATCCAAGACACTTCAGAGGCAGACTGCCACAGGCATCTGTTTACATGCATATGTTTAAGAAAATATTTTCTGTTTAACTTTCCTGGCTCTGGTTCAGTCAAATCCTGGTCATGAAGAATTTATGAACTCCCCACTTTAATATTCAAAGATTTATTTTATATTTGGACGGCAAATGTACTCCACAGAGCATCACTTTGGTTAATCATAACAACTGAATTGATCACAAGCTACTTCCTTCCCGAACACATCTATGATCACATGATCTGCGTCGACTCACTCGTGATATCCGGCGGGTTGCTGTTCGCAGGGGTGCGTCTCCCCGGGTGCCACCGGGGTTTCTCTGCTACTGGTGGTCCAGCGGCAGCATTGGTGGCTGTGCTGCTGTGACTACTCCAGCCCAACAGGGGGCGCTCTGACTCACAGGGGGACGGGGAAGGGGAAGGAGACGGGTTGGTCGCAGACCTCAGTCCAAACACAGAGGAGGTGGTCTCATCGTCGTAGAGCTGTTTCGAGGCCGGCTGGAAGAAGAAGCAGATTTGTTTTTTTTTAATATAAATCAAGGCGAAAAAAACACATGATGAAGATTGATTATATAAATGTATTGAAATATACAAAATATAACTATCTGAAGCTTAATAGTGAGGGAAGTGTGAGACTCCCTGGAGTTTGTGTGTGTGGTATTGTAATGTGAATATTGAATAGTGGAATCAAATACTTTGGTCACATGATTTACATTTTTGCAGAACTAAGTGGTACAACTTAAAGACACTTGAGTCATGAAAATGATAGATCCAAAAAACATTCACACAGTTCTTTCCCATACTTTCAAAAGTGTGTACAATAAAGATACAATTTCAAGGTGCAAGGATTAGCTACGCAGGACATAAATACTTTTTTTTTTTCTTTCCACAAAACACACTGAAATGTGTGTTACTGTTTCAAATATCAGGTCATGTTCTGTGTTTCCATGCCTGTTGCTGTGCCTCTTGAGCCTTTTAATCACATCCTCTCCAGCAACAGGCGCGGGGTGTCAACATTGGAATACGGTACGTTTTACTTGAACAGCTCGCTTTCATTTTTTGTTGTTTTTCTTCTTCTTCCCATTGTGCCTTGCCTAGCTTTTGTTGTTGTTAGTTAGTGTGTGTGTGTGTTCACCACCACTTGTCTTTTTTAGTCTCAGTTTGTTCTTGGCTGGTTTATGGTGTGCTTTTCGTTTTACTTTGATATGGACACTTGACATTTTGGAGTCATCTACGTGTAACTTGTTTGTTCAATTGTTACTGTGTAAATAAACCATTGAAAATGTTGCTTTTGTCTGGTGATTCTAGACACATTTGGGTCTGACTCTTATCAGAGTGTCACACAAAATTGCCAATTAATTGCAACAAAAGCGCTGCTAATATGCTATTTGCTCCTTTAAAGAGGCAAATCATAACATGTTTAACTGTCCTTGAACCACTTTAGAAGAAAACCAACATGGTTTCAAAACATTAACTTGGTGACAACAGGTCTAATCTCCAAACACCATTACCAAGGCTTTTTTCACAATGAAACAAGACAAAATGCCTGATAAAATACAAGCAGATTGAGGTTTTGTTGTTCAAACGTTATGTTATGTGGATTTGTAGAACAAAGAATGTTCATGAGGCATCAGTTCCTTTCAACATCAATGATCTCAGTACTTGAACTCTTGTCACCATATGTTTTATCTATATTTGGGATCTACTTAACCAGATCAATGGACCATCACACACCCTCATACAATTACTTTGTTTCTGGATTCTCTGGTAATTAAGGGATGACTTTCCTCCACTATTCCAGCCCTGTCAGATCTAAGCGTGCATGATTCCTGAAGCGTAAGGTTTGCAGAGATCCTACTGACGCATGTTCTCATGAATAAGTAAAAGGAAATGAAGATCTGATTATGCGGGAGTTGCGAGCGGACCAGCAGCATCGTTGGCTTTAACCTGGTGTTGTAATCCCAGCTGTGAGGGAAACAGCATCTGTCAACTGCCTGGTTTTGAGGATAAATATCCAGACTAAGTCCCATTTAGCAGGCTGCCCAAAAAACATTTTGGGCTAGGAACCAGGTTTCACTTGATGCAGCAGATCCATTGATGGGAATCTACCAAATTCAGATAGAAATCAGTCCAAATGGGGAAAGACATTAAGATAATGGAGGCAAGAGCCTGAAGAACCAAATAACGTGGAGTAACAGTTATGCAGTCTCAGAGGTAGATCGAGAGCTTCTAATCGGACAAACAAGAGAAGCAATCTCAGGAAAGATTAGAGTGAAAGTATTTTGCTCGAAAAACTCAATGTTACAACTTGACTGTTAATTGGTTATTAAGTATTTGATGACATAAAGGAATACCCTGTGGAAGAATGTGTTAGAACTCCATCCCCACGGATGTATAAATCATCCTCTCTTCTTTTTCTGGAAGGCAATAAATCATTTGGCAGGATTTTGTAGAAGTCCACTGACAATGTGAAATAGGGTGACTCATTTTTTAAAGTCTACAAGAGTGACTTTAGTTTCCTGTTGTCAACTTTATCTCCGAGCTCTAAAAAATAAATCTTGGTGACCACACCCACTCTGCTGTGATTGGTCAAACATCGAGGTTTGTGACTGCACATCATCAATCTCAGAAGTCTCCACCTTCAAGGGACTCATTGTACCGCTTTGTTTATACAACAAGTCCCTTGGAGGTGGAGACTTCCAGTATAGAATTTAGATGCTTGACTAATCACAGCAGAGTAGGCGTGTATATGGTAAACAAGATTTTATCTTGAAAAAAAATGTTTTCTAATGTAAACGTCTTTATAAAAAGTTGTTTTTGTTTTGTACAAACAGACACATACTGATGAGTACAATAGAGGTCCAAAATCTATTTAAGACACACTTCAATCAACACATTAGTTGACCTTTAACATACAATATAATAAAGTTTATCTATCTATCTATAAAGGCTCTTGTTGAGTAATTGTCTCTTTTGATCTTTCAGTAAATTATAAAGCCTTGCAGTACATCATGAAAACACGGTATCTTAACCACTGCTGTAAAGCAGCTTGGTGGTCACATGATACTTTAAATAATCATGTAAAATAAAATAAAAATTCTTACAGAAATAAGAAAAAACAATTATAATGTCAAAATGTTATGTATTGTTGCCCAACGATTAGGAATTCAGATTGAACTACTGCTACATGCTTTCACTGATGAAAACGAATGTGTTGTTTATTTACAATCTTAAGAATATATGACTTAATTATCCGCACATAGATCTCACGAACAGACGTTGTACAAGTGATATGTATTTCCTCTCCTCCGGAGGCTGAGCAGTGTTGTCAGCTGCAGCAATATGTCTGGATGCCCTGCAGAACGGTGTGAACATGACAGCGTGTGTGATGCTATTTACCAGGAAGATGAAGTCGGGCCTCTTGTTGTTGAGGGAGACGGGGGAGCGGCTGAGCGTGGTGGACGTCTCGTCTGAGCTGAGCGACGACGGACACCGGAAGGTCTGACCGGTCAGTTTGCTGTCATACAACTGCTCCTCAAAGTCTGCGGGATCACGGGGAGAAACAAAGGAGCACACGTTAGTATCCACTTTCACCGAGACACGCACCACACCAGAGAGCACACGACCTATCATAGTGAGCTGGAAGACATGATCCGACTGCAGCCTTGCATCAACTGTGGGAGTTGAAGAAGTGTTTTCTCTTCTTTCTAGTTCTTCCTAACTTCAAGTCTCTTCTCACGTCTCAAGCTCCGACTGCCTCTCATGGCTGCCAGCTTAGACGTCTCCCCCTCAGGCCATTGTAAACAGATTCCTAACCCTCACCCCCACCACACACGCACATTCCCCCGAACAATCCCTCAGCCAATCCTTTACGACAAACACACTCCTGACCCACTCCCCACTCATCCCTAAAGCCCCCCTATAACTCTCTCACACACACACACACATGCACACACAAATCTGACACCATCCTGCTGCCGGCTTTAGTGGAACAGCAACATCTGTGCATTTTATTAAAACTGTGATAAACTCGCCCTCTCGGACAATATAGATTCCACCCGGGTTTAGTTTGGTTGCACAGCGACGGCACGTCAAAGATCATTTCTGTGCAGCACAACACTGTGCTTTTCCACTTAGGAAACTTTTTGTGTATTGCTTCGAGGCACCACGTCACAAACAAATGTCAGGTAGTTGAAGAAGTTGGCATTTGGGGAATAGTCTCATGACAGTCTGGCATCAGGTGATAGCAGTCAGGCAGACAGAAGCAAGAGACTGTGGTTCACTGCACTCACTAACACATTTATAACAAGTACTATTAGCAGGTTATTCATTGGCTCAGCACTCAACACAGTAGCACATTGAAGTATGAGACGGTTTGGGTTCAAATGCAAATGCTAGCATCCATCCAACCAAGCAACCATACGTCAATTTAATCAAACAACCATCTATTCATCCTTCAATCAATCCATTCTTCCACCCATCAATTCACTAATCCTTACGTCCATCCAGCCATCCATCCCGCCAAACAACCAACCAACAACTCATCCATCCATCTATCCATCCTTTCATTTAACCAACCATCCACCCATCCCTCAATTCATCTATCCATCCAGCCACCCAACAAACCACTCATCCATCTATCCATTCATTCTTCCATCCATCCAAACAACCTTCCATTTATCCTTCTAACCACCCACCCACCCATCTATTTATTCTCCTATCCAATCCACCATCCATCCATCCATCCATCCATCCATCCATCCATCCATCCATCCATCCATCCATCCATCCATCCATCCATCCATCCATCCATCCATCCATCCATCCATCCATCCATCCATCCATCCATCCATCCATCCATCCATCCATCCATCCATCCATCCATCCACCCACACTCCCATCCATTCATTCTCCTATCCAATCCACCATTCATCCATCCATCCATCCATCCATCCATCCATCCATCCATCCATCCATCCATCCATCCATCCATCCATCCATCCATCCATCCATCCATCCATCCATCCATCCATCCATCCATCCATCCATCCATCCATCCATCCATCCATCCATCCATCCATCCATCCATCCATCCATCCATCCATCCATCCATCCATCCATCCATCCATCCATTCATCCATCCATTCATGGATTCAAAAGGGAATATTAAGTGGTAAGAAAATGTGTATCTGTGATCTGTTTCTTGATTGGTTGATTATGGATTGATATATTTTACACAATTAAGGCAATATGTGGTATAAGGAGTTCCTGGACTGCATGTTGTCCATTCTAGGACCAGATCCACAGATTCTAGCGTGATTCATTACAGCTTCATGCAGCTAGAGGTTTATATTGACTTAACTACTTGTTATTGCAGTTCAATTGCCTGACATCATCTTTGATCATACGACGCCATAAAGAAATAGTAGGAGGAATGTAATCTTCTTTTGCACACTCTGTATGATGTTTAGATTGAATTTGTGAACAATGGTCCAAGGCTTTGACTGATGGTTTGTCTGGTGTCTTGCATCATTAAGGACAATTTCTCAGCAGCAGCGTTTATGAGGAAACGATAACAACATGTTTTTAGATGTTGGTCTGCAGTGTGCACACCCACGCTGTGCCGCAGACAAGGCTTTAATGTTGACATGAAATAATAACAGTTCCCAGCAGGAATATGTCAATGGAACGTCATTACGTGGGCAATTATGCCACACAACTTTAAAGAAGACACACAGACACAAAAACTCACTGCATTTCTTGGTTTATTTGAATTAGGAAAAAATCTCTTTTAGCTGAACTGTGACAAAGAAAACAGGATTACGCTATTGTGTTAATGCATTCAAGATTATATAAATTTCCACAGGCTAGAGAGATGCAATAGTTGTTGTCTTGATAAGGAATAGGATTGTTCTTTGGAACCATTTGTTGGATTTCCATCTGCTAAGCGTGCTCTTTATTTAAAAATCATGGCCCAAGGACCATTTGCGGGCCCGTGGGACAATATTTTGCAGAACTCCATTCGATGTCTAAGTTTTTATGTGTTGGGTTAAGCAATTTCCGTATACAATTTTGGATGGTTAAGAAATAAAGATAATCACATCTAATGTTATCATTTATATAGCTTTAATTATAGAGTTAAGATGGAACAGAATTACAGATAGAAACAAACAATAAGTGTCCAAAATTCACAGTGAAACCCCAAAAATCACACATTTAACACCAAAATATAAATGAAACTTAGATCAATGAGTTTGAGACTCCAAAAAATAAATAACGTAATAAACTTAAAATTACAGCTCAGGGAGGAAAAAATGCAGTAAAATAATCATTACTATAAAAAAAGGAAAACATTCTCATGAAAACTTGTAATTATTATTCAATATAATGACAAACATAGAAAGCCCCATGTTGTATTCATACATTGTAGTCTGCCCTAGTCCAGAATGAGGCTGGACTGTAAAGCCTCTATGTTGTAGGTCCACTTGATGTTTGCATAGGTAATTATTAAGGGGTTACAAAGACTTTCACAATAAGCTCTTCAGGGGACTAGCCTCCTCTGTCATCTGTCATGTCACTCGTCTTTGTCCTTAATTAAAAATCATTAGAATCTTGATGCTTAGATCCACCGAATACAGTCAGTGTGCACAGAGAACAGCAGAAAGAAGAGACACATCTCTCCAGAGAAAAGAGCCTCAGGGCTGGATATTCCCCAGTTTCATCTGTCCGTCAGGAAGCCTTTGAACCATGCTGGGATGGCGAGCTCGGTCAGTATCATGCATATATCACATACCATATCATATGGACCATATTTAAGATTTAGCTTTTCACAACAGAGAGGCATGATATAAAACCTTTAACCTATTGTCGACCACATTTCTTTAAATGTGCAGCCATCTTTTTAATGTAACTGCACATTGACCTTTTAAATAAACTGAAACTGAAACTTGTCATTTCATTTGAGCGTTATTTAAAGAGTCTTGACAGGAAGTTGACAGCTGTCTCTTCTCACATCTGGCTTGAAACTCTTCATTCTCTTCAGATCTACCCTCACTTCCACCTTGCTAATCCATTGACCTGATCCAGCCATTTCACCGATGTTCATTTTTATATAATTTATTAGTAATTGCTTTGAAAAGCTGGTAACTTGATCCATTATGATAGAGTTAAGGGTGTGTTACAGGTGAGGTCTTGTCTGTTTTAATTTATAGTAACATTGTTAAAGGATTCCTGACTTAAACAAGTGTGCATGAAGCCACACTAAAAATAGCTGGTAATGAACCACTGCACAGAAAACAGCAGGTTCAGCTGGTTATTAAACTGCAGTGACGCCAGAACTCTTCAGGTCCAGATTGCATTGGCCTGAAGAAGTGAGGCATCAGCAAGAGTCCGTCGACACAGGGGGTAGACATGAAGCAGAGCAGTAGGAGGAAGAACCGGTGGCGAGGAAGAAGATGACAACGATACCCAGGAGGGAGGAGGAAAGGACAAGCCAGCAAATAAGACTGTAGGTTGGAGCTGGAGTAGAGGATGGACCAGAGTGGCTACAATGAACCGCTTCCAAATAAACGCGGATGTAACCAAATCTAGCAAAAACATGCCCTGCATAGTTGAGGTCAAAGGATCGGACAAAGCAGGAGTAATATGAACCGAGCGTGCTTGGAGAGAAAACTACATTTGAAAACAGAGAAGTAAAAGAAACACGACCTGAAGAAACACAAAACAGGATGAAGACTATGAAGAAAAATGTGCTTCGACTGGAAAGCATCAAGTAAAGAACATCATTGGAAAACAGATTTAAGCCCAGGACGATTAACGTAAAGAAAATAAAAAGAAGAGGCGAAAAGCCTGAAGAATCCTTTAAATGCTACAGATTAACAAGAAATAGGTGGAGAAAAGGATGAGGAAATGAAATGGGATTGTGTTTGAGAATACTCTGCTCACTTAAGGAACTAATCTGTTGAAAACCAACAGAAGTGGCTTCACATTAACAGTGGGCAGCTCTGGAGAAACCAATATTAATCATGACACTTGGGATTCATCACAAGACCCAAGAGCGATCAGACAAACTTTTTTTTTCAAATCTTTCAGCCATTCTTCCACAGTTAAAAATGAAGCGCACACTGGAAACACTTTTACTCTGATGTGTGGAGAATGGTGAATAGGTGTTTTTTTATGAGTGTGGGTCAAGCAATGCACTCCATCTTTGTAAAATGTCAAGCGGTAAGAAAAATCGATCACTTCACATGTAATCATTAATTAAGCTTTGGTTATATACTGAAGAAGGAACACATCTAGAAACACACACTCATCAGATTTGATAAAAAATGGCCCAAAATTCATGGTTAAACCACACAATAATCCACTAAACAAAATATTCATTAAATCTGAATCAAAGGAATGAAGGGAAAGAGGTTGAAAGACCTCCCAGCCTGCAGTCCAGTCTAAACAAGAATTGACCTCTGGTGACCCCCGGTCAGTTGAGTTCGAGACTATTAAGTGTATGTCTCTCCCAAGTGAAGGGACAATTGTAAAAAAAACATTCACTGGAGCTGTCAATAATTCAATGTCAATAATTCAATTGACCCTACTGGGTTAACCAATAAGTTCACCTGAACGTTGAGAAAGACTTAGAATTAAGCTGTGAAAATGGGTTTCCATAGGCAAATGTTTTTAGAGCGTGAGGAACTGAACTGTTGCCAGATAAAGAAAAGTGCTGTTCTTTGCCAAGAGTTGAGAAAATGGAAGTTGTTAAGTATCCTTAAGGCTGCTTATCCCACAGTAACTCTGGGTGCAGGTACTGGTCCAGAACTGTTCCCCCATAAGTAGGTCAAACTATTTACTTTAAGTCATCAATGTCAGAAACAAGCCGTTGAGTCCTGCGACAAGCTCCAGATATCAGTAAGTCTTTTTAATCCAAAAATAAATCTATACTTAACTCTACATTTATTACTACATGTACAGTATACTACAATACTACACTACCACAAGATCTACCTATGTTATTGAGGTTGTCTTTTTTAATGATGGATGTTTTCTAATGTTACTAATGTTGTCAATGTTGACGCTGATGACTGCAAATAAATGTTAGGTCAGAATCTTTGAGCTAAAAAGTGGCAGAACTGGAAGGAGGAAACAAGGAAACAAGTTTTTAATTCCACGATGGTCAAAATAACTAAAGATTTATGGACTTCTGAATATGTTGACTCTTAATAATATAACATGTAAATGCTATTTATTTATCATTTATACATTCGTTGAAATGTACACATCTGGTCTAACCGTGAAAATAGTGTAAACCTAAAATTCAAAAAAGCTCTGATAAATATGAAAAGTATGTGCATTTCAAGCTGTAGATTGACTTTGTGGATCAGTCTGGAGAAACACATCTAAAAAAGTGGAAATAAACATCAGTTAAAAAAAAAAAATCTGTAAAAAGTTTCTGAAGCAGTACAAAGAAGAGGAATTGTGATAACTGAGGATCTGGAAAAGAATTGTGTTGATGGTTATAATGCAATTGAACATCTATATATGTATGTATATATGCATAATGCATGTGTGTCAGTAATTATATGGATATCTTCTTAGTATATGGATATGTATTAAACTATATCATATATATATTGTGTACTATAGATAATACAAGATGAAATATGATGAGATGAGCTTATAAATTATGTTTTTTTCTATTGTAATAGAATTTGCCACAAACTTACGAACAATTCAAATGGAAATTAAAAAAAACATTTTTTCTGTATCCCAATTACTTTTCCAACTGCATTGTTTTATTTCTATTTTTATTTGGCTATATTTGTCTTTAATAAAAAATTACAATTACATTTTACATATTCAGTCATTCAGTCAGTTAAAATGAGAAATCATTTCAATTTCCTAGAAGTTTTCTCAGCTTTTCTTCTAATGACCTTCAGACATAAAAGGAAAGAAATGCTTGTAAATAGGTTTCATATCATGAATGTGGTCACTATTAAATAGTAATGATACTAATACCCAAACATTAATATTTTGTATACAACAAATACAACAAGCTCACATTTCATGCTAGAAGTAAACCGACTTCCATACACTACACATTGTGGAACAAAAGTATGTTTAAAATCACTTTTAAGAACAAGTTCTTCCAGAATAAACAACAAACTCACGCTCTGAGTCCAGAAAGCAGCAGCAGAAGAAGAGAGGAGGAACTCGCGGGTAGATCCATGCGTCTTGTAAGAGTGAGGCTCATGACTGCAGGGCACTGTGGTGGGAAAGTGAGGGAGGGGATGCAATAGGAGTGAGGGGTGTAAAGGTATGCCAGTCACTCCCACTAATTTGTGCACAGACGCGCACACACCAGTGGAGCTTAACCTCCCCCTTCTTCTGACCAGACAAGCTGTCCGTGCACTCATGCATCACTAACCTGCGTATTGTGGTCAAGCATCCTTGAGTTGTGTGCGTGTGTGTGGGTCACTTCTGAACATTCTGACGTGGGATCATTGCAGCAATTATCAATCACAGATGCATTTTCTTCCACCTATTGTACACAAGAGCCATTCAGCTCTCCCTCGCCAATATGTGACCCGCTCGTGTCAAATTTGGGTCACCCTTTATTCCTCTCTCCAGTGAGACGAAAGGGGAAAGAAAGATATTCACAATACCCGTCTTTCATCGCCACCAGAGAATTTGTTTGTGTACATTTTTGCACATTAACACGGATGCATGTGTGTGTTGGCTTGCACCATCGCACAGGTTTTTTTTTCTCCCGGTGACAGAAAACACAAACGATTAGAGCGTCTGACCTAGAATGTCTATGTTGATTAAACAGTGTCTTCATATTTAATCACAGGAATCTTATTATTGCCACAAAACTGGTGGTTTTATCGATTTGCTCTCCTTACAGTTTTTTTCAATACAATACACTACGACAATGTGAGTATTGAACCGAGCGGACGATTGAACTGATCCTCATGGGAGACTGACTAGAGAAAGATGAATCTGTACGACTTATTTGTTATTTCTGTTGTGAAGAATCCACCGAGTTGCAGATTGCAGTCAAATGAATGCCCTTGTTCTCATCCGTCTTTGTCTTGTCAGCCTTCAAATGATAACTATGTTTCATCTTGTCTCGGTGCAGGATGTCAGCATATAGCTAAAACCAACTAACACAAGTCTATTGATGAAAAATACTTAACCTATAAGAGCCAGTCAGAAGTGAATGGTACACCATTGGTTAACATTTAGAAATATTTATTATTTTTCATATTTTCTGTAATAATTGGTTTAATTTGACAATCATTACTCTGTAGTAGAACTTTCTCTCCATTATTTAAAAAAAAATTCTTCACTATGGTCCTTTGCCTTGACGACCCACCTAATGATTCTGCGGGTGTCTATGTAACTTATAAAGTACTTTACAGCTGTGGGTCAGATATAGTGTTTTTATATAAAGTACTGACAGACTCTTTGAAATAACCAGGAAGAATTAAAGGGAAAAACTGACACAGCAAGATCCCTTAATTGTTGCATAATCAAAAAAGTGGCGACAATTCCGACATTTCAATTATTCTTCGGACATACATACTTATAAGGGCTTTAAAAATAGTTTCCATTGATTTTGTCATCTTCATCTTGAACACTCAAAACTTATTTATTTTAAAAGTGCCCTTAAGGGATGGGTAAGAGGCACTTTTTTTTAGCTGATAGTGACCATTGTTTTTCTTTTAATATCAATTTTATTGTTATTGCATTTTGTAATTGTCTCCCTACCCCAACTGCTCCGTGTGGAGGTACACACACACATATTCCCCCACTTGACTTTATACACTTGCAGACACTCACGGACACACACACTGACACTCTCACACAAAGGGACCACGTTGGAAATAAGCCTTGGCTTTCTTGTGTGTTTATCCTTTCGGCAGCAGGTGTGTCTATTTACGTTTGAACTTCGTACTGTTGTCAATAAATATCTCAATCAATCTGTCAAAAACTGAAGTCAATGCACGAGTCTGAACTTTAGCCAACTGTTCTCTCAAGGTATAGTTTCCAGAGTTCAGAAAACCAAAGCTTATGACTTAGAAAGTTAAGACTAGTTCCCTAACACTTATAGAAAATAGGGAAATGTAATTAAACAAGTGTTTGAAACGTGTTAATGATAAATATAAGGCTAGCCAGACTCTGCTAAGGAACACAAAGGCAAGCATCAGGATGTGGACTTTATGTATTTCCTCCTCAAAGACAGTTTTTAGTTTGTATTCAACCATCAAAATATGTAGAAATCAACATTTAACATTGATAATGATAAACTATCACACCTGAACCTTTTTCGTTTTGATACAAACTGGCACGTCTTGTCTGAAAGCTGAATCAACGTGAATAATGTCACACTTCCATCCCGGTTTTAAAATCCCTCACATAAATCATGGGCAAAGAGGGAAGACAGATGAGTTTTTCTCGCTTGATTTGTTGCGATGCCGCTCTAAAAAATGGCTTGCTAAGGAAAATACAATCCTGAAATACATAAATAAACAGACACTAGGGGACAAAAGTGTTTTACCGGGAAAGAATTTATATTGTTCAGAATGTAAAGTCAACTCAATTTTGTGATAGAAATCTATCATAATCTTTATCTTTCAGCAGCGACTTCTGAAGTATACTGTGTTATATTCTCATTTAAATTGAAAGCGACAGAATTTTTTGCTTCACACATATTCATTAAAAGTAAAGATGGCTTTTCAATTAGCATTAGAAGATTCTAGTTATCTAGAAGTTGATATCTGGGTTTTTAAAGCACAGATCTATCAAGTTTCACGTCCAAATCAGTCTCAGTCCTGATGCATTATGATAAATTAACTTGTTTTTAACTTAATCCTTTAATGGTATCAGATCATGATGATATATAATTCAACTATTTGTATGTATCGCTGTAATCTCTGTTTAGAAGTCAGTCTGAACCAGACACATCTATGGTCTTCTGCAGTATATGTATTTTTGCTTAAGTAAAAGGGAATAATAGTAAAACTATTAATTATATTATAATCAACAACTACACCAGTTGCTACTTATGACACAAATGGTAATAACGTCATAAAGAGTGACTTTTCACTCTATTCTATGTAATCATGTGGATTATTGTATTCTTATCATAGGTATTGTTTTTAATTTATAAGTGGATTGTATATTCTTTTTTAAAGCAGTTTACTGTAGTGAAATGTTTCAGTAAGTTTTTGCATTAAAAAAACTGAACTTTCAGAGTATTTTGCTTCATAGTTTTAAAGCCAATACATATACATTTTGGAAGAACAAAGGTTTTAAATGCTGTAATGTACTTTTGATTCATGAATTCAAATGAAGGTGCTTTTTTATCGTTAAAGAAGGTGCCACGTCCTAAACTGTTTACGCTGCCAATGCAAAAGTGACCAATGATCCTTCTATAAGAAACCTTTTATCTTCCTCACACCCGTGTAACTAGTCACACGTCCACCGCTAAGGAGTCCAGCGACGCTCAAGGACAGCTTCTCTCACTGTGCTGGAGCGGAGATCATTTTCAATCTAATTCTTTCCCTGCGATTTCCCACATCAGCATTCTGTGGCTGCACCTCCGAGATAAGTGTTATTGACCACACCTTATCCACCGGCGGCTCCGACCTTCTGACACAATTACACGGATGCACTGACATTTAGGATTGAAGTTATTGCACTCGGTGACTCTATCTGGAGCGACACCACCGCTGGCATTAACCCCGGCATGCTTGGACACACCTTAAACAAGGATGTTTTTTCAAAGTTTGATAAGTAATTCTATGTTACATCACATTCTGTTGTTTGCAAGACACTTAAGTACCACCAGAGTGCTGCAGAAGAAGGAAAGATCCCGGGTAAGGGGAGTCCAGAGGGGCCAGAAGATAAAAGCTATAAAATGATGGAATGGCACGAGGACAGTAGGAGAAGCTGCTCTCATGCCTGCTGCAGTGAGATTCAGGCTTTGACCATAAAACAAGCCAGTAAAGCTGAATGTCCTCTGGTGATACCACGGACTGGACTGAAATAAAAGCATGTGCTCAACTGCTGACTCAGTCCACTAACTGGACTGGTATTAAAAAAAAAAAACGCTGACTTGGCACATGTCTGAAGACAGACAAAAATAATTGCAAATGATAATTCAATTAATTCAAAACACATCTATATGTGACGGGATTGGTCCACACTTATGAAACTCATTCCCTTTAGTAGCTTTTCCAATAAATATTCATCTATAACAGCACACAGGGGAGCGCAGACCTCTGCTAAGCAGCTCATTTCCACCCAAATGTGATTTTCCTACATCTACAGCTCTCTTGATTAGTCTACAATGACATCATACGCTGGAGTTTGCCAGGAACATAAAAAAAATTCCACAGCCTGATTAGAACTGGATGAGCCAGCCATAATGATGGTGGATAAAGGCTCACTGTATAAGCTAGGAATGTTGAATAAACTATATTTAATTATTTTTTCTACTGCTGAAAGACAGTTTTACTCTATTTAAATCACATTGCATTTTGTGTGAGCAGACTCAAGAATAGAGAAAATATATATAAATAGATCTTTGCTTTGTGAGCTCAATAAAAGAGATGTTCATAAAAAAAACTGACTTGAAAGCCTTTTCAAATAGTGTTATTATTGTCTATAAATACAACAATAAACACTAAGAAATTCAAAAAAGTGACTTTAAAACGTGCACACAAAAGACAATACTGTGATTTGAAAGCACCACAAGTTATTAAGTCGTACTTGAACGCATCAGTCGGGTGTTCATGGAGCTACAAGTGAGCAGAGACAACCCGTTATTAAATTGGTAAATGTTTATTTACGGCAAAAATAGACGAAGACTTCTGTCTTCACTGTTGAGAAAATCATTTCAGGTGAAAAACTTGAGGCCTGATATACCACATCGGGACAACGAAAAAAGTCCAAAAATGAAACCTCTCGGTCCATTACCTGTAAGTGATGCAGTGTACATGTGTTCAGCTGTCATGGGATGTACTAAGCGTGACCCTTTTATCTCAATGTCAAAGTCTCATTCATGGTCGATATCAGTTACGAGGGACACCAATGGCCAAGTAGAGAGTGTGAACTTCAAAGTAAATGTAGATGCTTTTGGCAATGGATGAGTCAAGTAGATCTGAACGAGCATTTAAATGAGATACAAGTCCAGTGAAGAGCGGGTCAGCTCTGAGAACCCTCAACTTATCTTTACTAAACTTAACTAAAGACTCATTTACATACACATGTTTGTGCTAAAATTACACTTTGCTCAATGTTGGTTCAAGTAGGACGATTGGGATAAGAATAAATATCTGAATGAACTGTTATTCATTGTATTGTATTGTATTGTAATGGAGCTTGTAATCCATGCGTTTTTTTCTTCTCGTCTGGACTATTGTAACAGTTTGTGTTCATGTCTTAACAAGAAGGAGCTGTCTCGCCTGCAGTTGATTCAGAACTGCAGCGAGAATTCTGACCCGCTCTAGTAGAAGAACTCACATTTCTCCGATCCTTAAAACTCTTCACTGGCTTCCAGTTTCTTTCAGGATCAACTTTAAAATTCTGGTTCTTACTTTCAGATCTATTCATGGTCAGGCTCCTCCTTACATCAGTGATCTGATCCAGCCTTACACCCCAGCTCGGGCTCTGAGGTCTGTGGATCAGAATCTACTGATGGTTCCTCGCACACGGTTCAGGACCAGAGGAGAGAAATCTTTTCAGGCTGTTGCTCCTAAGCTTTGGAACGATCTTCCTCTCCCTTTGCACTTTTCCTTGATTTTCTGGAACTCCTGTTGTTTTATCAGTTTTATCTTGATCTTTAAAGTATATACTTTATTGAATATTGTTTTGATTGTTTAAGCGCTTTGTGACCCTGGTCTGGAAAAGCGCTATATAAATAAAAAATACTTACTTACTTACTTACTTACTGATGAATCAGAATTGAAGGACTTTGTTGATAGAACAGGTTTCTAAATATAGTGTAGTAAAGACCTTCATCTATTTCATTTCACATATACAATGTTTGTATATTAAGAGGAAGCTCACCCATAATGTTGCATGTGTTTAGATTCATGTTAAATAAATTCAATATTTACTGTTTAAAGGACAAGAAAATAAAGTTTTGCCGACGATGCTTCATTAGCTTAGCCGAGCTAACAAAGAGCTAATTAACGTAGCGTGTGGTACTGACTGACCGGTAGACATAACCATTGTTTAAATATAGTATATGTAATATATTGATTTATATTGTAAAAGTGGAGAGGCTACATTGTGTTTGTTTTCATGAATATGTCCATACCTGCTGCGTCAAACAACAAGACTCTTACATTTGCCATTCTTGTTCTTATTTTATTTTGATTATCTTTTATAAAAAATTGCTGTATTTGCTGTGGATAATTTGGAAAAAAAACTATATCCCGAAGTAGACTTCCTGAGGATCAATAAAGTTCTACCTAACCTAACCTAACCTAAAGGGATATAACAAGGCCATGATCTACTGATCAATTGATGATGGTCGCAATTTGTGATACACTTTTTTGCTTGGACCTGCACCAGGGTTTCGATCGTATCGCTTCCAAGAATGCAGTTTGATTCAAGGAAGCTGTCATCTGGCTAGACTCTTTAGTTTAGTAAACTGAGGCTTTGACACAACTCTTATTAGGAGGCAACTGTGTAAATCAAAGCTTTCATGAATAGAAAAAAATGTCACCAAAAGTTACACAAATCAAAGAATATCTGACTTTAATTGGAGATTCATAGGAGTTGAAAATACACAATCTTGTGACTCTGTGGTCTGGTCAGAAAGACCAGGACCTGTTGCTTGCTTTTCCGACACATTCTCTCAATAATAAATGTTGGATCACTTAACTGGAATAAACAGATTAATCTTTGTGGGATTGTCTCAAAAGCAAACAGGAAGTATCGTCTTGATATTACACAGAAAAGTCAGTTTTTCGTAGGTTTAAGCACCAACACAACTGGAGACGAAATGTTGCCCTATTAGACAGTTTTGTGGATAATCCTGAGCCAGGGTTCTAGATATTCAGGAAGTGCTCCAAATGCTGGCAAAGAATGTATTTTCGCTTGAAATTGAAGTTGTATAAAATGTGAAAAAGGGAGGTTCCTCTTCCGACTAATGACTTGAACAAGCATATTAATAATAACAGAGCATGTAGCAGGCTGTTTCATTGATTCCACTTGAATGCACCAACTCTCTAGTTGTTTGCATCTTAATTGTAATTAAGTTACATTTGAACGAGTTCTACGCTCTGTATATGTTGTCTATACATAAATGACATGTTTCTCTTTTAGCCAATAATGAAGCTTGTGCACAAAGAGAACAACACTGAAGATTTTAACAAATCAATATTTAGATTGATTATTAATCCCTCTGGAGATCTCCTTCGGGAAATTGGGAAATCATACCAACATTACTGTGGTAGCTGGCCCATAGAGGGCGCTGGGCCACAAAACTCCTGCCGACCTGGCTGTGTTTTTACATTATATTATTAATTTGTATTACTTTCTTAGTTTGAATCAATCATGAACACTGATGAGTTTGTAGAACTTTGCATTGATTGTGTTCACGTTCTGTTTATAATCTTGGTTTGTGACGACTCCACAGTCATTATATCCCGTCCACCCGGGGGCGCCAAGCAGGGCGTCAAGCGGTTTCGGCGCCAGAAATAGGGAGCCTTATAGTTGCAAATCAGAAAAGTGTACAATCACAAATGTCTTAGCTTACCTGGTGGAGCGCTTTAGACTTCAGCGAAGCAGGTTTTAGAGGATCTACTTTTTTTTATTTGCAGTATGTTTTTTGTGCATTTGTAATGAGTGTGTATAAAGTGTCCTGGTGCAGAGAACAAGTTGTTAATAACTTTTTAATAATTTGGTTTATTTGGATGTTCCGAGGGCTCTGCTCGGGAGAATAATCCTAGAAGCTCGGTTCTGACACAAGCTTTGTATGTTAATGTCAATATTCACAAATGCAAACAGAAGGATTCAGGAATGTATTCCATTCTAAATAAATGTTTTTTAAGAATCCCATTATAATCAGCATTTAAAGATAGTATTTCTCGACAGTTCTGTGCGCTTGCTGTTTAATATCAGGTTATCAGGTTTATTGTTATGTTTTTGTTGAGAAGGTGTAGTCGAACAGGCTGTATCCCATTAAGTTGTCCATATTTCTTAAGAACTGGAATGATGTAGATCGTTTACACATGAAATTAATAAAGTCTAAGATTAGAACACTAGTTTTGATTGTTTCTTTAGATGTTATATCCAGATAAATGTACAGGGACAAAGGGCCCCATCTAGAATATTTTTCACCATCAGCCACTGCAACATTATTTCTTTATGTTATTTATGCAGTCCTTAGGAAGTAGATCCGATCCTTAAAACTCTTCACTGGCTGACAGTTTCTTTCAGGATCAACTTTAAAATTCTGGTTCTTACTTTCAGAGCTATTCATGGTCAGACTCCTCCTTACATCACTGATCTGATCCAGCCTTACACCCCAGCTCGGGCTCTGAGGTCTGTGGATCAGAATATACTGATGGTTCCTCGCACACGGTTCAGGACCAGAGGAGAGAAATCCTTCCAGGCTGTTGCTCCTAAGCTTTAGAACAATCTTCCTCTCTCTGTGTTTGATGATCTACTGACTCCTTCAAGAAATATCTTAAGACGTTTTTATGTGTTCAGGCTTTTACCTGAGTTTTTGTGACTCCTGTGTTGTACTTGGTGTGATCTTTTTAGCATATGTTTTTTGCTTTTTTTACTTTTAGGGTTTAAGTGCTTTATAACCCTGGTTTAGAAAAGCGCTCTATAAATATAAATTAGTTACTTACTTACTTAAACCAAGCAACTTTAATCATTAATATTTCAACTCTAAATATATTTTTTAAATATTAGACGTGTAACTTTATTCTTCTTCTATTTATTTTCCATTTTGTTGAGGAAACCCGGATATTAATATCATAGGAAGTAAGATTAAATATGTGAGCTCTGCCCGGGTAAGTCAGGTACAAAGGTAAACTGTATCAAAGGTTTTTAAAAAAAAATAAATATCTAAAATTGAAATTACAAAAATATATATGAAAAAAAAAGAGCAAGTAAGTTCAGGCGAATTATTTCCATTGTTGACAGAACTTGACTTTCTGGAAATCATTACTTTTTTAATGTGAATTGAATACGGTTTAAATTTAATTGAAACTTTGGTTGTTTAGCAAAGATGGCAGCTCCTCTATCCCATGTAGGTACAGAGAGCATCCCAGGACAGAAGCAGAACCTTTCTGATTGGATTCCTTCTCTTCACGGATTTCACTGGATTTAGGACACAAGAACTAAGTTGTTCTCTCTGCTCTAAACTCAAAGCTTATTCTTCCCACACCGACTGACAGCCAGGAACTCCTGACCATAAGTCAGCTTCATCGTTGGAGCAGGATATGAGGATTGTTTTTGGTTCAGGCAAAACATTAAATCTTAATTCCAAACTTAACCGTGTCAAACATCCAACAAGAATCCTGGTCCCACCGCTCAGATCCTTGTCTGGGCTCCGGCGAGAAGATCTGGCCACCGCGAGTGAATCTTCCTGAAATCTTAATAGCGGTAGGAAAGGTGAATCTCAGCAGAGGAAATTTGGATGGGTTGAACACGGAGGCATGACAGCTGACTTCATAAATATGGAGAGAAGAGTGTGGAAGAGCGAGAAGACAATGAATATTTTACTGAGCGGGGGCCAGCAGGAGACTGATGGTGAGGATGGTCGGAGTGCGGATCCTCGCTCAGTGTTACGTAACAACACACCCAGACAGATGGAGCGACACAATATGAGTGGACGTCCGAGGATTGACTGAGAAACATACTATCCATGGAAGTCAGAAACACACACACAGGCGGAAACCAACACAGACTTAAATGAATGGCTGCACGAATGCTGTTTGTCACACACTCCTATCGGTGTCCACCCACGATTTGGCTGTCTTCTGTCTTTATTCTCATCACAGACGAGACGCCAGCGAGCCTGACACAACAGCAGACTTTGACAGTGACACATGGGGACTGAAATAAACATTTTCTTTAAAGAAAGCATAACTTTTATGGCTGTGATTGATGCGCGGCTCACAAGTATTATTATTATTTTGGAAACTCTGCATCTAATCTTCTTAGCCCTGAAATTATGGTTACATGAGTCTAAATGTGTGTGTATTAGTCAGTGTAATTACAAGTTAATACAAGTGGAAAAAATTGAATTTAAGTTATATTTCACTATGATTAGTTCTCATTTAACATCTTTAGCCTAACATTTTTACGTTTTTTTTTTATATTTTAAAATTCAAATTTGTCTTCCTGGCCGCTTTTATATAAACATTTGAAATAGCAAGAGTAAGAAGCCTGAGAAGACGATGCAACAAACCTCAAGTATCACAAGTTCACCGAAATATCTGTTAGATGTTTGTTTGATAGATAAATGTTATATTTCAATAAGTAGATATACAGATGACGGATACATTAGGATAAAGTTTGGCTTCTCTTCCAAAGTTAACTTCTTTTTCAAACTATTTTAGCTTATGTTGACCATACGAGCAAACTTAAAGGGCACCTAATGTGAAAACCCAACTCTCCTGACTTATTCACAAGTTCTAAACGTTGAAGTCGTCCTCTTCAAAATGCAGTTGGTCATTCATCATGAGGTTGCTCCGTTTTGAAGTTATTACTTAAAATGACATGAAATCTCGCCAAACGAGATTAAGGTTTTAATTATACATTCTGACATCACTCTGGTGCAGGTGTCTCCCCTAGAAGCCCTCGGTTAAGAACCTACATGTTAATCGTGAAACAAAATAAATATTTATGTAAACATGGTGAGAGTTCTTCTGCCTTTAGGTGTTTTTGTAATGTGTACATTAAGCAGAAACATTATTTTTATTTGTTTTTAATGTACAAAACGGGAGTTTTAGGGGTGAGTTTGAAATTTACATGAGTCCTTGAATGCAAAACAGCGCATTTTAAGTGGGCGGGGCTTAAGCGTTAAGAGTTTTGTGCAAAAAGAAACATACTGATGAGTATAATAGAGGTCCTAGAATAATTTAAGAGACACTTAAATGAGCACATTAGGTGCCCTTTAAGGTTCTCAGGTCGCCATGGCTACCAATGATCTTGTGAAGAATTCATTTTCTAGTACGATTAAGATTATATATTTTTGAGTTTCTGTGTCATTTATATAATTTCACATGTTTACCTAAGATATACAGTTACCTATGGACTTTACATATAACTTATGTGGTGCCCAAAGATTTGATGCTGAATGTGCAACTTCAGGCGGGTGTACACATGGATGCAGACGTCAAATGGAGCTCTCACACCTCAGAGGTAGTCAAGAATGTCCAGGAGCTTCTCCACTTCCTGAGAGTACTTCAGTGAATCAACCTATAGTGACAGTGTATTTCCACATTGCATCCCAGTGAGGTTCTCAAGCTGCACTGTGGCACACATGAAAGTGCTGCAGAGGGTCATCGACGCCACCCAACATAATCATTGGTCTCCCTTCTCTCCCTGAAGGAACTTTCCAGTCTCAGCTGTCTCGTGTTCTACCTGATAAATGAACATATATATTCTGTTGTTGTTTGTTTGTGGATAAGAATATATTTTCATTGAACTATTGCACAAACCTACAGAGCCCCGGAGGTGACATGAATGGCTTGTGATATCAGTATCTCAGTATATAATTCATGATAACCACATGCTGCCATATTTCCACGTGCCACCTCACGACACCTAAGCTTAAAAGGACTAGTGATGTTTCCCTGTAGTTTTGCAAAGAAGTTCTTTTTTACTGACTTTGTTTTCATTTAAACAAACTTTTTCATTTTTTTCAAGGGGAAGTAGTCCATGTTCATAACTGTTCTTTAGTTAAGCTACTACATTATATGATGTTCATTTTTTTAGTGTGTTTGTTGGCATGGAAAAGTTACGTTTTCGGATGCTGTTGGCTCTTGTTTTGGTATTTATACCTTGTTTGTGTAAGTTGTAAATAAATAATAAAAGACAGAAATTACATATTATCACTTTGTCTGTTCATGTGTGTGAGCATACATTGTTTATTTCTTTATTATTATTTAATGAATTGTTGATCGATTGAGAGAGCAGAAGCGGAATAAGATGGAGCAGGAAGGATTATTGAACGATGAACAACAATGACTTCAACTTATGCTTCTGTGAAACTTACAGGCATTTTCTATCCATGCAGCTGTAACCGAGGCTTCTTAACTGCTCGTCAATAAAGTCGATCACTTCCTCTTTGTCCGATTGTTCCACGATTGTACAACCACAATAAAGTATTATCTGAAATGTGTCAGGGTCTTTTGTTGAACCTGATTCTCTATTATTAAACCAGGTGCTGTCGAACCTAAAGACTGGTTCAAAAGAGATAAAATTGGTTTTGATTTTTACAGTCACACTTATAGTGTTGGTTTTAAGTTTTGATTCTATAACTTGGGTTTAGCAAAAGCATTGAGGCGATTTTTATTAAGGTCTGCAAATCAGCGCCGACTGGATTTATTCATCTAAGTGATCATACTGTCTTCTTTTGAATCAACAAGTGAAATCCTTCAACACATCTCCTAATACATTTGTTTGTGTTCGAGGAGTTTTTGCAGTAAATTAAAAAATAATAATTGTTGAGTTATTGATAAAGAAGCAGGTCTGAATGAGTCACACAAAGAACATAACATGAAGCAGAAGACAAAACTAAAAAAGAAAATCATCAGAGACCTATGATTGCCCAGGTACTAAAACCATTTTCAAGTAAAAATAACTCAAAGTACGCAGGTATAAAAAAGAGAGTCAAATGTAAACAGAAGACTTTGAAATCCTGACTGGAGTGTCCGCCACTTCAGAGGACATTACACAGACGTGCGTTCTATTCCTGGAGCAAACTCCACCATTGATGTAGATCAAAAGCATCGAACTCCAACTGTGGTATTGATATTCCGAGGACCCGACGAACAGGCGAACACGCAAAAACAAACACGTGACATGGAGAATAAATATATATTCTGGGGAAAACAACCCAGCAAGGTTAATGCAAGCAGGAGCTTGTTTTGGCTTCTCACAAACACAAACAAGATGATGACAATATTGCACAAAACACACACACATCTGCATGCTAACACGTTTTGAGACCGCACACACCCAATGTCGGCGCAGTCCAGGCCATGTAAACACTCTCCACCCACCTCTGCCTCCTCGTCTTCCCCACCCACCTCACACACTCACACACTCCTTTTTCCCTCCTCCATCCCTCCTTACCTTGCAGCAGGCTCTGGAGGTTGAGCTGCGCCTGTTGGTGCAGCTCCTCGACACAGTCAGGCCTGCTCCAGGATCCGAACACGTTCACGCTCTGTTGCCATGGAGACCTGAAGTGAGCCGCGCCGCTGCCTCCGCCGCCGCCGCCGCTGTGGCTGCCGTCGCCGTGGATGCTGCTGCTGCTGCTGCTGCCTCCACGCCTGCCGCTCTCTGCCTCCAGACCACTGGTGCCTGGACCAGGAGGGAGGGAGCGAGGGAGGAGAGAGAGAGAGAGAGGGAGAGGTTGAGAGCAAGTGATGGATGGACCGAGCGAGGGACGGAAATAAGCACGGAAAATAAGATTATTAAGCGAGAGAGAGAGGGAGGGGAGCGATGGAGTGATGGCTGAATAGATTGAGGCGTCAGATGGAATTAAGGTAAAAAATAACAAAAAATATATATATTAATTTGCATATCTAACACTCTGGGATGGAGATTACATAACGGTGGTGTTGTCAGGGAGAACAAGGAGGGAGGAAAGGAGGAGTAGAGGGTGGGAGAGTAAAGGGGAGGGGCTGGAAAGAGGTAGATTCGGAGGGAAAACAGAGAGCGAGAGCTTAATTAGGAGGAGAGAGGAGTTAGAAGATAGAAGCAGAGGGAGGAAGAAGAGGGGATTAGCGGAGAAGGGGATTGGGGCTCCTAAAGTAGGCAGCGAAGGCAGGACTTTTTCTGGCTGAAGTTTGTGTGACGAGTGAAAAAAAAAAAGGCTGAGCAAGCTGTCGGGGGTCCGTCACCATCACACCTCCAAACACAAACAGACAATCACAACAAATCAAGCCCAGCGCCGGCAAATGACCGTTCAATGGTAACATGAAGAAGCCATCGCCTCCGATCACAGCTGACGGAACCACATGAGACGTGGAGCAGCTGATCCAACATGACAATCCGGAGGAGAGAGAGAAGGTATACAAGCGTGGAATTGAGAGGTCAAAGTTCAGTGTTAAAGATCAACTCTGATGGTTTTAAGAGGATAGAATCTTAAAGAATCCACTGACTCAGCGAGCAGGAATAACCCTGGACTGACCTTGTGAAGGCGCTGCACTGACCATGACACCCTCATCGGTCAAAAGGTCAGCTGTTCTCTGTGTCAAATGGTGTTGGATGGGGGATGACCACACGAGTCAAGTGCGTGGTAAAGGACAAGTTTGTGTTGTGTGGAGGACATTTGATGGAGTGAAGAATGTCAGGGAAGGGTGGAAGAATTTATGTCTTTTAAAATGACGTAGGAATGGTTGTGGCTGTCCCAGCTACATAGGGTTAAAGCACCGACTGTCATTCACTGTTTTGAAGATAATTTACTGAGGCCGCCATCTTGGATTAGCCAAACTCCAGTCAAGAGGTGAAGTTCAGATGGTATGAATTATGATATAGGCAGTGAAACTGCAGCCATTTAGTTTAGTCAACTCTCTGTCTTTATTATGCAAATTCATGGAAACTGGAAATGGCAATTAGCAGTTATATATTCACAATAAAAAATGTTGGAAAGAAATCACCATCAGTACATTGTGTGCCGAGAAATTAATCGATAAGAGCACATTCATAGTGGTCTCAAACAGAAGTGGGGGCCCGGCAGGGGGCGCTAGGGGGGCAGAATGGAAAATGATATAATATAAAATTATTTAAACATAGAACAATCAGTTTGTATCTAAACACGCCACCTTAACCATGTCACATTCCGTCTCTTCCTGCCTGTATGTGCCTGTAGTTCGCTAGTAAGCAGAGAAATGGACAGGATTTCTGACTGGGAAAAGACCAAAGAAGAAAAACAACAGTCCAGCCATGGAAGATTCTGCTTCCAAGAGCTCATGGTCATCCAGAATTCAAAAATATAAGGCAGCAAGTGTGGCTTTGAAGACAAACAAATAAATGGCCATGATGACCCGGAATGATTAACACATCATAAGTATTGAAAAGTGAAGGTAAAATGTTAGTAAATTCACTCAAAATTTGACCTTTATCCATATGAGTGAAGAATTTTCTGTGTTTTGCAAAGAGGGTCCCCAGCCCTACGGTAATGTTTTTTTGGGGGCTTGGTATGGTGAAGTTTGGGATCCCCTGTTCCAAAAGATGCAACACACATTTTTCTAATTTACTTATAGGTCTTTCTTCATAATATAACTTTAGATAAGAATTAAACTAATCACCAACTGATGACCAAACAATTATGACCTCTACAAAGATGTTATAATGCTAAATGTAGCTTAGCCAACTAAGTCAACATTGAAGCAACCAAGAGCGTCAAGAGCCACTAGCTAATTTTAATTCGGTGAGAATACCGTCTATTTGTCATAGCAAAACTGGTTACAGACAGTAATAATAAAAAATAAAAAATGTTAATATTTCATTGTAACAGATGCCTAACAGACCGTGCAGCTGTGGGACCACTGCTCTACAATACTGGCAACAGTTTTCTGATTCTGATTTATTGCTACCTCAAAGGATCACACTTTGGGTGTAGCAGTATAACATCTGACCTTTGACCTTAGAGTCATTTAAATAACAACTACACTTTTATTATGGTCAACCTTTAAGGCACATTATTTCCCCAACTTGCTCCTGAACAGGTTTGCAACTGTGATGCGATCAGAGTTTCAACCAACACTCCTCCAGTCAAACACTTCGCTTTTCAAATATCAATGGAACATTCTTAACCAGATGTTTTTCCTGCAGAGGACTTTCGTTCTCGTGAAAGAACCTCAGGTAACTTCCACCCTCAGAATATTAATACAGACAATGTTCTTTGAAGAACAACCACTCTTTGAAGCGTATTCGCTGTAATAAGAGCTCAGGGGTGCCAGGTTTAATGGTGGAGAGGTGAAACTTCTACTGTCGTCGGGATTAACAAACCCGCAGCCAGTTCACGTTATAACGAGTTTTTAAAGACGTTGGAGAAAGTAAATACATGATCGAACGTTTGTGTGGGTGTGTATCGACCTCAAGAGTCCTACGAACGATCGCAAACACACACTCTGATGAGGAAGAGACGATTCTCCGTTCCATCCTTCCTTGAGGCCTCAGTGCGAACACAAGCCTCCCACTGCACATTAGCACAGCGAGGAGTCGTCGACTGTCTAACAAGGTTGTTCACAGACTAGTAGCCTTGTTGCACCTCAGTTACTGCCATAACAATCACCACTGAATGAGCGGGGTTGATGGAATTATTTAAACAAAACCGACAGAAGATTTTTATGTGAATTTCTTTTCTTCTACTTGAGACTGAAACACGTGACAGGATGGAAGGACATGAGAGGCTTTTACTGAGTCAAAGAAAGTTCTATTCCATCTATCCTTTTCCATTACTTGTGAGCGGCCTCAGCAAAGAGGCCCAGACTTCTCTCTACCCAGAAACCTCCTCAATGTAACAAAGTTAAAGTATCAATATCAATATAGACCAATATCAGTGTAAAAGTCTCCTAATGCCAGTCATCCTACGAACAGCCATCTACAATCCACGTATCACTTCCACTGAAGCTTCACTCTAACTGGTTTAGTTTCGCTTTAGAGTGTTGGAGAATCTTTGCAACCAATTCCATTGAGTGGACTATTTTAAAATATATACATCATAGTTGAGTATTTCCCCAGTGTATCATTGTTTGAAGGGCTTTTTGTGCAGCCCCAGTGCCAAGTGACTCAACTTCGACCCCATAAACGTCTCAATAGTGAGTAAGTAAGTAATTTTTATTTGTATAGCGCTTTTCCAGACCAGGGTCACAAAGCACTTAAACAAGAAGAACAATATTCAATAAAGTATATACTTAAAAGATCAAGATAAAACTGATAACACAACAGGAGTTCCAGAAAATCAAGGAAAAGCCTGAACAAATAAAAACGTCTATAGATGTTTCTTGAAGGACTCAGTAGACTCCATCAAGTGCAAAGAGATTAAAATACATGTATTATTGTGTTGACTGAAACTGTGAGCTGAATAGTTTTTACATTTTTCATGTTAAATTTGAAAATATGTGTTTTCTTGTTTAAAAAAATATACTTTTGCGTCATATATTTTTGTTGTACAGTACATTTTAGTCTTGTTTCTGTATATTTTAGTCAAGACATTTGTTTTAAAATGTTTCCAAAACTTTTTTTTAATTAGAAAACAAGGGTGTCGAACTCAATTACACAAGTTTTAGATTCATTTTGGATTCCTACCGACTTCTGGCTTAGTTGGACCATGTGTCAAATTCTAGACGCATGTCGAACTCAAGTGAGAAATCGTTACTCGTATCTAAACTCTGGCACCTCCTGCCTCTTACACACCTGGGATAGACTGCTGCGCTGAACTTATTTAGTGCTGGAACACATCAAGGTTTACCGATATGTCAGTAAGTTACGTAAGACCTCTCACTATGTTGCATAAATAACTATGAAAACATCTGTAATTGAAAGATAAATCAACCAGAATGAGCATAAAAATAAATGTATGAGGTGTAAATTGCACTCCTAAAGCGCACATGTGTGTTTGTGTGTGTGATTATGATGAGAATAATTTGGTACTGAAGATGCTTAGTATGAACTAAGGTAATGATGTACAGCAGACGAAAAGGGACCATATGAGAAAAAAAAAACTGACGTTTCATTGCCGATAGGATTACATTGACAAAACCTTCTTTTCTAGGGTTTAGGTTAAATAATAATTTAAATCAATACCTGTGATCTTTTGAAACTAGTGCAATATTTTTGGAATAAAGTAGTTTAATCCCAAAAATAATTACGAAATAATTTCCTTACTTCAGTGAGATTGTCAGGCTCCTAAAACCTGAGTCGTATTAACAATGATACTACAGCAGGCTTGAGCTTCCCAGAGGGATTTCAACAAAATGTCTGAAGTGAAAAGTGACAAATGGGATTATGGGACAGTTCAATTCCTTTGATGTTAAAACTAAATCTTGATTAAAAGTTGAGCAGCACCAGGGGCACATCCACCGGAGAGCACTCAGCTCTCAGGAGTCGACGTCACTCCTTTCTCTTCCTCCCTTACGTAACCACGGTGACATGAAATAGGAAGATGGGGGGATTGGACGGAGAAGAAACACAGGCCTGTGGGCATCACTGGGCAGATTTAAAAAGCAATCCCACAGTCCTTGGAGTAAAGGGAGAAAAGCTGGTCCTGGAAAGAGACACCATTGGGATCAGAGGAAAGTCCAGGAAGAGAAATTAGTCACAGGAGATCCACTTCTCTGACACAATTGATTCAAAGAAACTGTTTAAAATAAAACACCCATAGAGTTCTTCACTTCCTAGATTAGAAACAAATAGGAAGCCAATGATATGAAGTTAGAAACAATCTACATGACAAATGTTCATCTATGTTCAGAAATATTGTTTAAAAGATATTTTTTATTCCATTTTTTCTGGAGACAATCACAGGAGCTGGAATTCATGAGATGCAGTTGTTATTTATCTTGTTGCATTTTTTGTTATTAAGATTTCAGATACCATGTGAAAATTATATTTATTCACAATACTGTATATTTACGTAGTTCAAATTTCACAAATGTATTACTTAAATACAGATAATATATATATATAATTATATTTTATACACTTACCTTGATTGATTTAATGTAAATTAATTCAAAACAAAAGGCTGAATTCATCATCATCTGACAGGTTATCTGCTCACTAAATGATGTACACATATTTTTAATGTAGACCTGACCACCTGGAGATGAAGTTGAGTGACTCCACTACCACAATACAATTCTACTTTTGTATTGCATATTTTAGTTAATTTAATGTATTCAGAAATTTAAAAAAAGCTGTAGAATTTACATTACATTTGAACAATTGCTCGCAACATGAACCCTATATCTAAAGTTTCTTTAAACTAAAGCCGTTAAAATCTATTCGTTTAATGTTATATTGAGTTTTGAGTTTTGAGTTCAGTCTTCAGTCTGGGCGTTTGTGAAGCTCAGTGCTGCCATCTGCAGAGCAGACATGTGTAGAACAACTGAATTTTAAAATCTTTTTTTTGCACCTGAGAAGCGTTGAGAACTACAATAAAAGTAAAGTGACACATAAAACAGATTCAATGTTATTATCACAGAATATCATTTCCAGTGAGAGGAAATGTGTTAATGAACTGGATTCTATTTGAGTGACAGTTTATTCAATTGAAGTTCTTTAGGGATTTACAGCAATTTAAGATAAATTTAATTCCATAGTCACAGCCTCAACAAATCAATAGACACGTACACAAATAGCTGAGAAGGTGTTTACAGCTCTTCTTCGTCGAGTCTGCTGTGATGAGTCCACGGAAGTAATTAACGTACCAGAGTCACACTCCCACATCTCCTTTAGTCCGTCTCCATGGATTTGTGTTCGCCTGAAATCTTTTCCTGCTCGTGTGTTTTCAAGCACATACGAGATCTTCCTCTGAGCTGTCAGGAGGAGCAACAATGAGACGTGTACAAGATCTCATCCCATGATAATTACTGATGCAGAGATGTGCGTCACGTTCATCGTGATGGCTGTTCAGATAAGAACACAATTGACACACACACACACACACACATGTGAACACACACAATCATCATGTCATGGAGATAATGACTATAAATGTTGTTTTGAAAACTCAATTTATGCCAGGGTTGCTAGGCTACAGTGGAACCAGGCAGACATGTAAAACCTACATGAGAATATGCATGAAGCATGATGTCATAGCCTTGGATCATTTTGAGTCTCTGACATCATTAAAAACACATGTCTGCTGTCGGTGTCCAGTTACTTTTTCCTATGATTTCTCAATTTATATATTTTTGAATCTGTCTCTTGGGTGTTTTTGTTTATCATATGAAACAAAATTATTCTCAGAAAAGGGTGTATGCCTATTATTCTTCTCCTATTAAACTGAATATTATTTAGAAACAATTATTTATATGAGATTGACTTCCATTATCCTTAATAATGCTGTAAATGATTTCACTTCCGGTCCAAGCACTTTCAATTGTCACTCATCTGACTGTTAAAGCTTCAATTATTGAAAAGAGTGAAATAAACCCTACTTAATCCTTGTGTTATCTATAGGTGAACCTCGATCCAGAAGCAACACAAGGGATACCTCAAACACATTTGTTTTTGGTGCCACTGTGTCACCTTGACCCAGAGTTAACATAATAATTAAACTGCTTTAAGTAATATTTTTATTAAGGCAGCATGTGAATTAAAGCTAAAAGCTTGTTTCATGCTATAGGATATATTATATATATTTAATGATACATTCTTTTAATTCATTCTATTCTTGAAAATGCCTCTTATAGACCCAAGTGATCAAATGTTTTATTTTGTTTTTCACATAGTATGAACATAATAGGGGAGAAAACAAGAAGAAGAAAAACAAAATGTAAGGAAAAAGTATAATTAAATAAAATATAACAGATCAATCCATATTTGTTGTATATACAGTTAGATATGTGTGAGAACACATTTTAGTGCAATGATTAACCTTAAAATAATATATTTATATATATTTTAAATACATAATTACCTTTACATCATGAGTTGATAGTAAAAAATAGTTACACAATCTTTATTATTAAAACAAAAGGAGAAGCTTAAACACTAATCTACATGTTTTGCAGTCTCTCACTCTTCTCATGGGAGCAGATGAATATCAGTGAACGCAGCAGGAGAGATCAACAAGACGACAATCTCTTCGCTCGGAAAACTACAATCCTGAACATTTGGAGAGAGAATTTAGGATGATTACTCCTGCTTCTTGTCAAACACACGACAACAACAACAACACTTAAGACTTTCTTTCACACGCTGTGGAAAATAACATTGCAATGAGGCACGGCTCGAACACGTCAAGTAAGATAAGAGGATTGGATTCTTTCCAAATCTTTGTACAAAATGTTTCCTAATGAGAAAACGAGTTGGCAGAACCCTGCAGCTACTGACCCACACTCAGAGGTAAACTTGGACTCAAGTGCCCCCCAAAAAAACTCTCCTGGAATTTGAAAAATCTCGTTTAAGTATCGATACTAAAATGTTGAATACAGCGATACTGACTTCAACTGTATTTTATTGAAATATTAACAATGTGGATAACTTTTGTATTTTTCTTGTTAGTAATTAATAAGTCAACATTTTTGGTTTAGAAACAAAGATACAAAGATTAACATGAAACTTAAATATCAAAACGTTAATTTTTTGATATTTAATTTTTATGTAGTTTGATAAGAACTCAACTAGGTCTAAATGAGTGGCTCTGGACCAGCATGAAAGCGGAACTGACTCACTCATGTGCGTCATTGGAAGGCTACAGCTGGATACAGAGGAGAATTTAGATTTTAGATTTTCATTTCCTAATTGATTCAACCACAATGAATCACTGGATTGTAAAGCACTCACTCACACCTCTCTCACACACACTTCCAACTGCAGCCACAGTTACTTCTAGAGATGTTCTGATAGAAAAATGGACACAAGTCAAAAACTCCACCTGAAAAACAATGGCTGGCGCTCAGTCTGCTGGTTCTAATTGAGCATATGTGGAGGCTTCACACCGACCGTGTTGAGCAAATGATTCAGATGTAAAGTCAATGTAAACGTGCATTGATTTCACCCGTGTCAGATTACACAGCAAAGTGTGGACATTTCAGTGCAAACATGAAGGCTCTTTGTTGATCTTAACCATCAATGTTTGCTCAGGAAAGAAAGAGGGATCATGTCATTTTTTTATATCTTTATGTAAGTAAGTAAGTAAGTAAGTCATTTTTATTCATATAGCGCTTTTCCAGACCAGAGTCACAAAGCGCTTAAACGATCAAAACAATATTCAATAAAGTATATACTTTAAAGGTCAAGATAAAACTGATAACATAACAGTACTGTATGTGTTCCCGATAAATCAGCTTTAGCGTTAGCTTTAATGCTAACTGATGCGATGTTGAGTTACTGGTGATTGAAAATAGTTTGTCCATGGCAAAGATGTACTTTAACCCTTTTGTTATCTTTGCGTCAAGCTGACCCAGTGGCATGAAAACAAAGGGCTAGAACAAAGAAATTTGTTTCATGCCACCGGGTCACCTTGACCCAGAGACAACAGAAGGGATACCGAAAACACATTTGTTTTCAGGACTAAGGGTCATCTTAACCCAGAGACAACACAACAAGGGTTAATAGAAGAGGAGACAGACAGAGACACGCCCAGAGTGAACTGAGTTATGGCGTCTTTGATGCTGGAATGAAGCAGACCATCAAAATAACAGAGACGAACACGAGGGGGAACTGTTACGCTGTTACACTACCAGTTCAATCTTACATTGTGCCTCTTTTAGTATTGAAAAAATAACAATGCTATGAATTCCAGATAAACAAACAAATACAAATCTTTTATAAATGTTTTGACCCACATTTTTTTTTCCTCTTGCTGTCTCTCTCCTATTGAGGTCAACACTATTTGCCCTATTACTGCATTAGGACAGGATTTGTTTAACCTGTGGACCTGAAAGAGATATATTTGACACTGCAACAGTGACATTTTATATCAAGCAAATCCTTACTAATGATTAAAAAGTCATTTGAAATAACGGTGGTTGAGAAATGTTGCAAATCTCAAAAAGTAATATAGTAAAAACACATTCATCTTGAAAAGTCAGGATGTCAGATTTACAATAAAAACCAAAGAGATGGATGAGTGTACACGCCCAAAGTCCAGGAATAGTTGGATGCATTCCTTTCCAAGCTTCCACTAAATACCGTACCCGAAGGAGAAGTATTTAAACACTAATATAGACACGCATGAATCTTACAGTTCAACATTCCTCAGAAACTATTGAATCCCATAACTCACTTCAACTAATAGAGTGTGAGACACTTTTCTGGCCGCAGCTATAAATCCAGACACACACACACATACGTACGGAGGGATTGATTATTTATCATGGTGATTGATGACATACAAACGTAGCAAATATCATTAGACAAGACCCGCTGACTCAGCAACCTTTGGTGTAGGTCAGGAAGTTTGTGTGTGAGAGAAAAATGAATCCGAAACCAGGCGAGGAAAAGCGAGTGTGTTATTATGCATTACCTCTCACCTGATAGAAGGTCATTTCCTACAGTATTTCAACACGTTTTCTACATATAATAAGACATAATTCTTGCTTTTATTTGCCGTGAAACAAACAGATCCAGCCAGACTCTCTCCTCACTGAAGGTCCTTGCAGACTCATGGTGCTGTAGTTCATCAATCTTCCACCGTCCATTACAGGAAACAGCTTCTGCAAACCCTGTGGTTCAAGGTGCAGTGTGTACACACACACACACAGAGACACACAACTGTCAGCCTTCATCCCCGCCAACTGTTCTCAGTGAGGTTTGGCAAATAAAAGTTTAAAAAGCAAGTGATATGAGACGCCCTGAGGAGCAGTGTGACAGCAGTCTGTCCCACCGAAACACAGCCTGCTAAACGCTACACGACAAAAACACGAAACATCTTTTTGGTCCATTGAGTCAAGTTTGTGTTTGCACGCTGGCAAAGACCACCGTGTCGAGTTAACATTTCATGCAGAACAAAGGGTGTTTCAATATTTAAAGGGACAAACAAGCAGCAGACAGGACTTGTGGATTCAAAGCAAGGACAACCAGCTACACAATGAAAGTCCTCCTTGAGGCAAACAAGTGCTGTCTCATTACGGCGTTATTTAACACATGTGAACTGCTTTTTTAGATTTATTTACCCGTGTTTTCGAGGAGAATATTTAGACTAGCGGCTAGAGCGACCGCACCAGAAGCTGCAGATTGTGGATAAATGAAGATGATAGAACCTAATGAAGCTCTTAAAGTTTTTTTTTAAGAGGGCATGCATGTTATAGTCTTTTGGAGATTTGTTTTGGTATACCAAGCTAAACAAAGCTAGAATTACGTCCTAAACATAGATAAATATATTAGGTCTGTAATGAAAATTTGGCCAACAAAAAATTTCAGACTGAAAATGGCAGCCAAGACAAGATTTTATTGTGATGTAGGCAATGATGCGATTGCAAAACCTGTAATGCTAACCTGAGTATGAAGTATTAAGACCGTTTTATTGACATTTACATTGTTTACAAACAAACGTGATTCAGTGAGACACTACAGTAAAAACACAGCACAAAACATTACAATGCATACATGTTTTCATTTGATTTGTATGGTCTTGGACAACACATTTTTATTTATTTTTTTTTTTTTTATTTAAATGAGGAATGCACACAGTTAATAGTTAATAAATGGTACAAAAAAAATACTGTAATACGTTTTTTGTGTTTCAGTTTTCGGCCTTGTTAACTTGGTTTTTGGTTCCACCTAAGAATTTTATTGAGAAGAAATGGTAACATTTGTGTTTATACTTCAATCTATCCCTTTCTCAGGAGCAGAACTTCTCAAGGTTTTTTTCAACGTAGAGGAAATCCTAAAAATGTTGTAGGCAACTTCCTTTTCAGCCATAGGATGTGACTAATACATATTTCAGTCCAAATATGTTGTTCTGATACGTTTTCCTTCCTTATTAAAATATAACAAGAGATTCTCGTAGCACATTCAATTGCAAAGCATCCTGTCCACTTTGACTTCATCAGTCCGAACAGAACCACAGTCCCCAGAGACAGCTTATCACCAGATGCCAGGCCCACTGACTTGTTCTGGCACCACTTCCTACAGTCCAGGCCTCCTTTCTGCTCAAGTTAACCTTGTTTGACGATGAAACTACAAACCCTGTTGGCTTCAGCTCACCTGCTTCACACTTAGAGAACCTTTATTCTTGAGCACCTCTATGTCTGTGTGCTCGTGCCTGCACTGTTGCACTGACATGATGATATAAGACTCCGTTTCCATTGCATCACATTCGACGGCCATTAAAGTCTCTCTGATTACTTCCAGAAGCCTCGGTGTCAGTGGTGAGTGACAGCACACACCATCTATCTCCTCCTCTCTTCTGGTCCACTGGACAGACAGCAGCCATCACCGCACAGTCCAGGTTCCACTTCACTCTGTTTTTGACTTTAGTAAAGATTGTTTACCTTGTTTTTCATTGTTTGAAAACTGACTCATGTCACTGATCTCCTGCCATCTCCGCTTGGCAAATGTTTTAATTTCTAAATCCATTTTAATGATGGTGCAATTATGTTTCCATTACTCCTCGATTAAGTGGAGGCTCTTAGTGCATCATGTACAGAAAGATCTGTTCACACTTTAATGAATTCATCTTTGCAGGAGAGTCCAAAGTTTGCAACCCTTTTTGCAGATTTTCATGCACAAGGTCTACGTAAGGGGTTCCAAACCATCGGGCCGTGGGTCATAAGGTACCAGGTCGCAGAGAAAGGATAACAAATTTTCATAATGTCTGCTTTTTCTAATGATCCGAGTTGCAATGTTTTATTTCGAAAAGTTACTGGATTCCCTTCTTGCATCTGGGTCACGTGATATGTTAGCGGCGTTATGGTGAGTAAAACATGCACTTTATACTAGTTTCAAGGTGCATCTGTATTTTACCTGTATCATTTTATTTTGAAGGTATGTTTATACGTTACCATAGCGACCAGAGAGCATGCGGAAGAGCATGATAAAGACAACAGAGTGGATGTTTCTTTCTATTATGTTTTTGGCGTGGTGTTACGAGTACGCTGTAAATAAAGTTGTAAGAGTTCACAGTGGGTTCAGGTGTTTTTTTTATTATATTGAACATACAATAAACCTTTTTAAACGTCTTTAAAAAAAAGTTTTGATTAGTGAAAATAACTTCAATCGTGCGATTGCAGGACACGTTCTACAACATATTTTACATTTATGTTGAATGTTTTATACGTTTTTTTACTCATTAAAAACCTTTTGAAGAGAGATTAGTGTTTGTGGCGTGTTTTGTTATCATATAGGAAGTGAAATGGTACTTGCACAAGTCCGAGAAATCTGGTCTGACATTAAACCGGTCCATGGTGCATAAAAGGTTGGGGACCTCTGGACTACGTTATAAGCGACATAATTCAACTACAGAATGTGAAATACACAACATTTTGAATGTCACATAAGATCTTTATGACAAGACCCTTTTAGTCAAGTGAAGTCAAGATCCAAAACTCAGTTACAGTTTCTCTCAATTAACTAGTTCCTAGGGATAATAACTATTTTGTTATGGAGGGAGAAAAGCAAATTTGACCAAAAGTCACCAGTCAAGGTTGGACGCTGTGAGTAAAAAATGAAAAAAATGTAAGAAAATTAATTAATCAAATACAATACAATTAAAAAGGTGTTACACAGAAATGCTACATAAACAGGTTTACATTAGTGTTTCCTTTGATCAATTACTAATAAACCTTGTTAAACTAAGCACACAAACTTAACTTTAACTTAATAGCAACATGTCAGTAAACATGGGTATTAAACGTAACTGCAGCAGTTAAAACAGGTTAAAAACAACTGCTAATGTATAGAGCGGCACAAACAATATCAAAGGAACGTTAAACTGACATCATCTCCGACTTCTCTCTGTGAATGATGTGATTAGAAGAAAACTACGAGCGTCTATTCTATTCTCAACGGCGCATAAGTCATTTACTTATGGGCATTTTGCACAGTCGCTGCAGCGAGAATTCTCTACAGATGGTGTATTTCAGATACAGATACAGATGGTTTGTGAACAATAGCACAGGCTGGTGACACGTAGTGGGATTAAGATGTAAAATAAGGGTTTATAACTCAGAGGATGGATGGACGAGAATGTTAATGTAGTCGGAAGAGAGTAGAGTAAAGGGAAATATTTTCTTTAAAAAACATTAACAAGACATAAAAGCACACTGTGTTTATTAACATAATTTTTCTCCTTTTACTTTACTGCTTTCAAGGAGGTCATCCATTTGTACGTCAATTAGCATGTAAGCTAATGAGAGAGAACGCCTTCCAGTTAATGTACAGAAGAAGACTTGTGGTTGGTGGAAGTTAAGGGTGAGCATGCTTTGTTGCATTTTTTTGTAGGTGCAAAACTGAAGCTTTTCAGCTTCAGAATCAGAAACTTGTAATGCCAGTTGTTACTATCATTAAGATAAGTAATGCTAATGTAGTTAAATAGCTAGCTAAACTAACATGTAGCTTACAGCCACATAAAGCCTTGTGACATCATGAAAATCAAATGGTAAAGAAAGGAGAAATGTATCATTCTTTTAAACACCACAGAATCATCAATATGTCGTCGAAATCTACCATAAGCTCTTGTTTCTTCTGGGAGTGTTGCTGAGATGATTCCTCCAGCATCAGCCCTCAATTCTTCTGTGGTAAGAGAGACCACACATCAGTGAACAATGGTCTGCTCTCAAGGATTCCTTCAGGAACTGTCCTCACTTCCTTCCTTCATAACCCATTATACTCCAGTGACTCTTATCTACATGACCTTGTTTCAGACATCTCAGTGAATAATAAGATATTGTGATGCTTTCCTTGAGGCTAAGTGATGAAACGTGTACTTGATTTCAAACGTTGAGGTATAATGAAAGGTAATAAATACCATCAGATGTTTTTATTGACAGTAAATGTATATGTGAGACGCGCCAACAACTGCTAGTCATTCATCAACATCAGTTTGTCTTTATGACTGAAGCAAAGAACATTTCATGAGTTCTGCTTCATTCATTTTCATTATATTCTTCTTACTCTGTGAAGAGCATCTGTGCAGAGACGATAACAAAAGAAAAAAAGACACTTAAATGATCTGTTCACATAAATGTCTTTCTTTCAAATGTACTCTCGTACTCCACAGCTATAGGGATCCAGTCATCCAGGAACATATTCCAAGAAATCTTCAAAGACAAAATGGGCGTCTGATCATTAGAATGAAGTAATTGAAGAAAGCGTCTTCACTTTTGATCAGGTAACTTGAACGACAAAATCCTGTTTTCCATGAACTGTGATTCTGTTTTAATCAAATGTAATTACAGGTAACAATGTTATTATAAAATGGAACTTTTTACGTATGTTTTTTTATGTACGACTATGAAGAGAGACTACAGCGTTATTTCTGACATTTTCAGGTCTTACAACATATTTATATTCTGTGAGAAAAACTCTTCTGGCTCAAATATTTTTCTTGGATCGATGAAGAAAAGGGTGAGATTGCGATCAGAATGGGAAATGTGCTTCAGGAAGTTAAAGCTCTACTGTCCTGCTTCCGCCTACAAAACCTCATCAACTATCAGAGATACACTTCATTTCTTTTGACATATTGCCTTTTTCCATTTCTGCATTATTCACTAGACAAGTTGATACCACATGGTATGAAGCAGGTTCTGTTATTTTCTGTTAGCACAAAAAAAGTCACCAGCTGGATAGCATACAATTTCCCACTTATTTGACTTAATTCATAACAGCCCAAAATACATCGCTTGATGAATAAATGAAACGTTTTCTGTCGTCAGGTCTGCCCAGAGAGTCTGATGCTAATAGATTGAATTAGATGAGCCAGCTGTCATATAACGTATACAATGTTGTAACTGCATCTACCCAAATGATTCCATTGAATCTTTACTTAAACAAAGTGTTAACATACGGTATGTTCACCATCAAAGGTTAAATTAAAACAGTGAGAAACTTTCAACAAGGAGCTGAATTAGGCAAGGTTACCAAAAACATGATTAGAAATGTTAAAAAATTGAAGTGAGATTTTAAAAAAGGTAAACAATTTCCCGAAGGAGACCTCCTGAGGGATCAATAAATTTTTACCTTACCTTACCTTAATGAATCAAAAATAAAGCTTTAGAAACATTTAAATCATGAATTAAGGTCGTGAGCACTACAAAAACGTCCACTAATGCATTTAACCCTTGTATTATCTCGGGGTCAAAGTGACCGGGGGCACAAGGGATACCACAAACACATTTATTTCGGGCCTTCAGTTCACCTTGACCCTGAGATAACAAAGGGGTTAAACTATGGTTTGCATTTGGATTCAGGTTAAGTCAGAAATAGCATTCTATTCAAAAAAATACTTTACATTTGAGACCTCAAGGTTTTAACACCACAGTTATCAAAACATAATTTTTATGTCCATGTTTATATATTTTTTATTTGGTTTTCATTACAACTGAGCACCTGGTCCACATTTCTTTTAATATTCAATACTCACTGGACAACATTTATGCCCATAATATAAAAAAAGGATATAAATATTTGAGCAACCTCTTCACTTTCAGCTGTGCAATGTGCTGAACATCATGTTGGACCGACGGCTTCTCTGTCTCAGCTCCTCGTTCTACCCCCCGCTGAAGGATGAAACAATCAAACCAGCAATCTGGGAATACGCATGTTGTCGCTATCAATGTTTTGTTATGACTCAACATCACTGAAGCAGGAATGCCAACGTTCCCTCACAGGAATAATATAACACTAAACTTCAGGTCAGACTTGGAAAAGGCATCCAACCGTTGTGAGCGCTGGAGGAGGGATGCCATTTGTCACTGGCTCTGTGCATGATTTTAATTGACAGAATCTCCACACGCAGCCAGTATAGGAAAGAGTTTTCGGTCGGGTGACATCTTGACGTCTCCGCATTTTGCAGATGTTGTTTCTATTGGCTCCGTGCAGCTGTGACCACTGATTGTGCCAGACAACGTTCCCAGTAGAGTGTGAGGCAGTTAGGTTGAGGAGTCCAAGTATCTTGGGATGACGCAGCAATAGATCTGCCTATATTGGCACAGAAAGAGCTGAGCCGAAAGGCTCTCGGTTAAGAAGTCAATTTACCATTAAATTAGGTTTAACTTTAGCTCCTGCATGAAAAAATGAGAGAAATTTCTTTTGAATGCGGCCTGAACCCTCATATACTCAATATGTTTTTAACCCTTGTGTTATCTCTGGGTCAAGGTGACCCAGAGGCCTGAAAACAAATGTGTTTGTGGTATCACTTGTGTTCCCCCACATTCAAATTTGTTTTCAAGCCTCCGGGTCACCTTGACCCTGATATAAGACAACTGACTGATAATTATTCAATGTATGCACTAAGACATGCAACAAATTTGTCAGCAAGGTTGCAGCTTGGATGCATTTCTGACGACTCTTTACAGGTAAACAATATTCTAAAAAAATCGAAATTGCTTTGAAAAATAACAGCTTGTTGACGGACTTGAAAAGCTCAGTCATCTGTGATATGTTCAGAATAGAACCATTGTTTTTACTTGATAAGAAGAGCTGAATGTCTTCAACATTTAATCAAGATGCCTGTTTGTTCACTTCTCTACTGGCGCAGAAGTGGAATTTCCAAAGCTCTTTGAAAGTGAAAAGATTTGCTTATTATTGATCTTGAATTTTTTCGAGTTGAACGTTGCGGTTGAACACAGTAGAAGATGGTGATAAAGAAGAAAAAGACATTTAAAGCAAGATAATCTGGATGTACTGTCCCCATAGTGTACATCAGCAGTTATCTTTGTGTACATACGTCATGAGTGGATTGTGTGTGGTTGTGTGACTACACGCACAAGAGCAAAGAAAGATGTTTGCTTTGTGCTGGTTCTTGTCATAATAATTGCTCCATTGGAAACTATTGTCGCTGAGCACAAACCACACTGTGAGCGAAGCCAGGATTGAACCGCTTGCTCTGCAAATGATGACCTCAGCTGACTTTGAGACTCCTTAACAGTCATGTGTGAGGCTGAAGCCGTGCCAAGTGTCTGCGTCCAGATACACAAAGAGCCTTTCAAAAGTGTCGAAACACACTCTTTTCACGCACACAAACGATCACCCAGATAACTCCGCTCAAGGCGTGCGCCCCGATCCGTTCCAAACCAACATGACCAAATTTCCAAATATCTCCGAGGACTTCACCATGAAGGAATTCGACTTTCCAGTTTAAAGGGGAAACATGAGGCTTGAATAACACAGCAGTTGATTAGATAAGCATTCATTCTAACATATTAACATTAATCAATATACCAGTGGAGTTAAGCTAACATAGCTTTGTGGTCGATTTATGATAAAACTTTCATTTCTGACAGGATAAAAAAAATATATTTTAGATCTCTCGCTTAATTAAAGAGTTAAAACTGGCATTGCTTTAATGTACAGTAGGGTCTCATCGTCTACCACTTTATCTACCTTTAGTATCTTGAAGATAATTACTTTGTACTATGAAATATGACACAATTACATGTACATTTTGTATGTAACATTTATTTCAACTTGTTTATATTATATCTCTAATTGTATAAAACAATAAGTATGCACTATTATTATTATCTATTTTATTCTTAACTGTGTAACATCTGTTACACACAAAAAAGATACAATAACATGAGAAATGACTGGATAATAATAAGGACTATTATTGTAGATACAGTCTCTCAGTATTCTGAGCAACGAGTCATGTATGTTTATTCTCCTACTTGAGCTGAAACACTAAATCTCTGCCATGCCAACATCCTAAAAGTGTCTGTTAACAATTAGACACCAGACAGCTCTTAGACACACACACAGACACACACGCATATTCTCACACCAGCTATTGAAACACTCTCTGAGAATTTGCAATTACTTAATGTTTGAAGTATTAAAAAATACTCCAACAAATCAACCTCAAATTCCTCCTCACTCTTTGATCTTAACAGTTGAACTTCAAACCAAGCCTTCGGACTCACAATCCCAAAGAGAACCTGATTAAAGAAACAATTTTCTTACCTAGCCTGGACCAGAAAACCTCCATGCTGTCTTTGCAAAGCTCACCGGCACAGAAACTGTCACACTTGTGTAAAGTTGGAGGGAAAGTTGTGGAGGAGGAGGAGGAAGAGAAGGGGATGAAGAGGAGGAGGAGGTCAGCATGCAACCAACGGAGGTAAACTCAGTGACTCACTGGGACTGTGTCAGCCAGCAGGAATGAGAACAGGGGAGATCAAAACGTTCAGAGAGCAGTAGCTGATCCTATGTTTCTTTATTAGTGTGAGGTAAACAAGTGGTTCTACCCTCCTGTGCTGGCTTCCTGCTCCGTCCCACCACTTCCCAAAATATTTTCCTTTTCTCCTCGTCCCACGGAAATGAGCAGAGCCACGTTTTCAAATGACTGTTGAAGCAATTCAGTCATAGAACAATTCAAGACTAGTTCATGAGTATCTTCTTCAGAAATGATCCTTGTCGTTTAAGTCGTAAGGAAGTCTGTCCCGGAGAGAAAGAGCTGATCCAGAAGTTCTGGATCTACACTCAACTGACACAAGGTTTGATCGACAGAACCATCCAATGGACACAAGAGCCTACAATACGTTCAGTAAGAGTCACTCATCAGAGATAGGATGAGACGTTAAATCAAAAGAAGTCAGTGGACTTGGACCAGCAACCTTGAGTGGATGTTCTTGTAATAATCCAAGGTGAGGATTCAGAACAAGCTGCTTTTGTTTTCTCTCCAAGGCGACATCTCTTAGCATTTTAAATAAAAATGAGCATAGAGGTGAGCTCAAAGGAACAGCTGGTGGTAGCAGTACTGCAGAACTCTCCTGCACAACACACAGTAGAAGAGCAAGAAATGGATCGCTATCACTCCTTCTGCACAACAAGAGACACAACACAGACTCAAGTCTTTCATGGATCCAGATGGTAATTTAATTTTTAAAATCATTTTTAAATCAGTAGAAACATTATTAGCATTAGCATTAGACACCAGCCAGATAAAGAAGGGGAAGGCGACAAGAATGCTTTTATCTAAATATGAGGCAGAATAATTGACAGTGCCTCCCGGAAGCATAACAATACTGACTAAGCAAGATCTTTACCACACATAGAGCGGATTATTAATGCTCTCAACGCCTTTAAATACAAGAGCCAAAATATATCCCAGCAAGCGTCTTAACAGAAAAGCTGCTTCATCAGTTTTCAGAGAATGACAGCATCATCCCGCACTGACCAAACTTCTAAAAGAAAATATTTCAAAAAGAGGTGAAGAAATGCACTGTGAAAAAACATACTTACCAGCCACAAGATATTATTGGATGGAACATTTTCATCATTATTTTTTAAAGGATGTGGTTGATATTCAGCTAAATACAACCAAGCACAGGACCTCGAAAATATCATATTTCGTTGTGATTTACTTAAGCGAAGAGAAAACATGTGTCATCTTTTAACTAGTGATTAATGAATTTTTTCCCAGACGTGTCAACAAAGATGCCACCTTATCGTGTTCATGATTAAAATAGCTGCAGCTAATGCAATAGTTTTTCTCCTCCAGGCGTTCATCCAAACACCCATTAAAAAAAAATGCTATACCACACACATGCAACAACAGATCTAAAATCAGGTCATACAAGTAGCTTCATTAATATTAAGGTAGTTGAATATTTAAATACAAATAAAGAGGGTTTTGCTAACATATTCAGATGTGATGTTGTTACATCCCGTCAATTTGGGTTGAACTCAAAGTGAGCTTTTGGCTTCTAGTTCAAGTTCAAATGTATATTTTATCTGATTAAATATCTGGGGGGTAATGTCAACAAAATAATGTATACAGTTCCAACATATTGGTACTTTTATATTATTTGCACAACTCAAGTGTTTATTAATTGTTAGACCAAAGAGTCGTAACTTTATTCAAAGACTTTTAAAACATAATCAATAACAACAGGATATTTTAATCATTATTCTCCATTTATCAAAGTGCTTGTCCAGTCCAGTCGCGCCGAGGGAAAAGATGAAACTCATTATCTGTATGGGTGATGAGGTTGGTTACACATTCAGAAGCAGCCGTCGTTGACGTGGACATTGCGAGGAGGACACGCCTGTCATGCAGCACATCAGTAGGCCACGCACGGCTCGTGTTCGCACTAACTGGACAAACACTGAAAACACACACGCATGCTTGTTAGTTACTGGTCGAGTGCCAGTCGGCATTTAATTGACCTGCTTTCACACCTGTATAGTCTCCATGGTAACAGTGGACCAGGCCACATACTACCCATTTCCTTTTCTCCTCCAATACTTCAGCCTCTCTTTCTTTCAGCAAAACCTGCATCTTTTCTCTAACCCCCTCGCTTCTCCCTCCAAACCACCGATCATTCAACATCTCGCGTCTTCGCTTCAAATCTCCTCGTTTTCCTCTACCTAGCTCGTCTCTATCCAATTATCTTGGCACACCTCTTTCTCTCATCCCTTCTTCCCATCCTTTTGCTGCAGGGGGAGGCTGAGCTGAGAATTACATCACTGATCTGGAAATGTGTGAATGAACATATTCAGGGAGCATTTTAATCTTTAAAAGAAACAGCGTGAAGATAGATAAGAAAGCATCTATTGTGCATTTCAATTGTCAAAGCTGTAAGACATGTGGCAAATGAGAGAAAAGCTAAAGTAGATTTTCTTCATGATTCCTTTTGTTTGATAAGACAAAAATATCAATAAGATAACAGCCAAGAGTTCATAGATGCAATTATGTTCTTACTAGCAGGGCACATATAGTAAGTAAGTAAGTAAGTAATAGTTATTTGTAAAGTGCCTTTCTAGACCAGGGTCACAAAGCACTTTAACAATACAAAACAATACACAGTTAAAATATATACTTTAAAAAAACAAGATTCTGATCCACAGACCTCAGAGCCCGAGCTGGGGTGTAAGGCTGGATCAGATCACTGATGTAAGGAGGAGTCTGACCATGAAAAGCTCTGAAAGTAAGAACCAGAATTTTAAAGTTTATCCTGAAAGAAACTGGCAGTGAAGAGTTTTAAGGATCGGGGAAATGTGAGTTCTTCTACTTGAGCGGTATTAACTGCAGGCAGTCAGTTTTCTCAAGTGTAGTGACAAGACATTTGTCAAATAAAACACCCAGGTTTCTCAGGCTCAGTATATATATAACAACTACAAATATTTAAACTTTGTTTTTGTAATGTTGGATGAAACACAACTGCAAATCCAACAACAACCTTTATTTTATTTTAATTTTATCTTTTCTTTAATGTGGACGGATTTATAAACAAAATTAAGGGACTAATAAGTGAGTGGTTATCTGCTTTAGATGCTTGGACATAATGTTCTATGGTAATCTTTTATCTATTGTCTTTTTCTTATTATCTATTCATCTTCATATTATGACACTCTGGGTTTAGATAGGAATTAATTAAAATGAGTGAGCAATGACATCACCTACATCTACAAAATGAGTGTCCAGACTAATATGTTGCAGATGAGTATGCATGTCAACCTAATATAAAGCTTGTTAAAGGGTTTCATTAGTTTAACAAAAAGCAAACTTGCAATATCATTCGAACAAATTCCCATCCTTCCAAATGTATCTTTATCACAACTATTACAAATCACAGATATTACTTTCTTCATGACACGTTTAATCGTTATCTTGTATATATGAGGACGAAGGACCATTTTCACTTCAGTAGTTCAACACTAAGTTGGAGACAGTTTCCACCAAGGACGCAAAATCAACAGGACAACTGGCCCATTTCACAAGAAACACTTAAGAATTAAAAAACACAATTTTAGCAGGCTATAACCACACACCCCTTCCTTAGTAGGCCTGTGATTGGTCGAAATTTTCCAACCTCGATGGGAAAGCAGATCCAACGAAATGTGAAGAATTCAATACTCATCTGACTGGAAGCTGTATCTGGCGACAAAGCTTAATTATTTGTTTTTACTATTATTTTCAACAGGAATTTCCACGACAAATCCACAAAATGTCCAGGCAGTCCTTCAGGGGAGTTGGCTCGACGATAGTCAAAGCAGAGCAACAAAGTGTTTCCAAAATGACTCGATGATGTTCTTCTTTTGTCTGTACCTCGTCATTATCGTCAGCGAGAGAGTCCAGTCTCAAACGGCATGGACGGCCTAAATGAAGGTCACCCTGACATGGCAGCCCTCAGTATTGTCACTAAATCTTTGGTAAAAAGAAAATGTTCTTCAGAATCGTTCGGGCGTTGCGTTCTGAAACCTGCTTCTATTGTTTCAGGAGAAGCTCATGGAAACGTTACGATCGATAACACAAATCAAAATACCATATAGACCAGCTGGATTTAATTATGCATAGACAGTAACATGGGTCATAATAATTATGTAGTTAAACATCCTGGTCATTAATGCTCTTGTGAAACGATGCAGTATTCCGGCGCCTTCGCACCTGCGATCACAATGGTTGGTGCATCCCATGGTGTCTCGACAGCCGTATGTATGCTTTACATTCTGATGAAACCTATCTGGTGCTGAAGGTGTGAGCTCTACTGCAGTGTTTGATTTCAAGCTCACGTCCGTCCTGCTCCACGCCGTCTCTTGAGGACGAGCATGTGTGTGTGCCGATGCAAAGGAACAGGGAGGGTGTTTACACTGACTGGAACTGATCGTGTGCTGCAGCGTGAGATCGCCACCCGAGAATGTTAAACCAGGGAGAATCTCTTCATCTCCTTTCCTTTTATTGTCCAACAGAGGAAGCTGGTAAGAGGACAGATTCACAAGCGCTGTCATCTCCACTTGTCTCGTGCTCCCTCACCCGTAAGTCACCACTACCTCACTCGCCCTCAGAGGTAATTAAAGCGCCTATTAGTAATCCCATCCAGCTGTGCTGCACAATTGGAACACACACTCTGGAGTGTGTGCACGAGACTGCAGCGTGCCGCCTTCAAACCCGCACATGTGCACACACTCAGCTGTGCCGGACACATGAGCGCACACACACGCCCGGTTGCACGCGAGAGGCACAAGACCAACTGACCCAGTTCAGCCCAACCCAACTAAGAATTGAAAATCAAAGCTTTATTATCAGGGTGACACGAAAAAATGATGGACAGATCTGGGATGAGACGGTGAGGGCTGGATGTTGGGAGAAAAGAATCATAACTGACCCGGAGCAATAGAATGAATGGACAGCATTGGGAGGATTAAGAAGGAAATACCTGTTGCCGATTTGGGTCTATGCCTTCCTTTGGGTCGTCTTTGGGAATTGCCCATATTATTCTTCCTGTCCCAAAACATCACCAGTTCATTCCAACGATGCAAGCTGACCGACTGACTGAGCGGCGGCGTGTGTGTGTCCTGTGAGTCGGTGCACAAAGGAGCGACAAGCAGAGGTGTGTGTGTGTGTGAATGGAGAAGCTTCACAGCATCATTTATGCTGCATGTGACCCGGAGTGTGTGCAGAGAGAGCGAGGAAGAGTGACGGCACACCAGAGAGAAAGTGTGTGTGTGCACCTACGTGAGCTGTTGACAAAATAAGTCCATGTGTGTGTGTGAGTGATGGAGAAGCGAGCCGAGAGAGCTCATGACGTTTGCATGTCTGAATGAAAAGCGTTGCTTGTTGCCGGCGTGAAAGAGAGAGAGTGTGTATTTGTTGTGATTATTGGATCTCGACCAATCAAATTCACGCTCTGATGTTCAATTCATAAAGAAGCAGGCCGAGAGGAACCAATGGGAAGACGGCTGGCGGAGGAGAGGGCTGGTGGAGACGAGGGTGAGAGCGAGGAGCAGAAGAGGTGGAGCGAGAAATAAGAGAGGGGAGGGGTCTGGTGCTGAAGCAGGGAGTGATGGATGGTCTCGCCCTCGGTGATGTGACCAGAAAGCATTAAAGAAATACTCTTAATGACAAAGACTTGATGAACCTGCTCCGAGTTAAGTCATCTTTTGTCTATCACAGTAATAAGATGCTGAGCTTAGAGATAACGTGACACACCACAGACATGTGAAGCCTTAAAGATACCGTCTAATCAGAAAAAAAAACGTGCTCAAATACTTATTTCCTCTCCTTATCATAATTCTTGTTTTGTAGCATAGTTGGCCTTTGAGTGTCATAATTTCAATCCTCTGTATGAGTTACACATATTGCAGAATCAACAATAAACTAAAAAATCTAGTTCACAATACAAGCTTATCTTTAGTTATTTACCCAGAATGCACTCAAATGTGTTTCTATTATACTGGTGAGCTACCAGACCTAACATCAGCAAACAAAATCAGTTTCTAAAGTTGCTAAATGTCACATATTTAATGAAGGTTTGGCTGCTTGAAACAATGCTATGAAAATAGCAAATGTCAGCGTGAGTGTAGTGAACTTTAGATTTATCCAGATCCAGTTTCTGTGTGTGACCAAAGAAGTCCCCAGCCACATTAGTTCCCTAAATCACATTATAGTTTGATGATTACCAGCCATTTTCCCATCAGCTTTACATTGACATTTTATATTTAATGCAAGTAAATGTGAACTTTAATTTACCTGGAAACTATGTGTGTACAAGTCCAGCTTTGATTTGAACCAAACCTTTCTGTATCATAAGGTCCGTCCATTGACGACGTTCATTGGATCACCTAGCTGTCAACTAAAACAGCTGCTCTGGTGTTTCAGGGAACAGTCGCAAATGAATGATTTAGGATGATTGCATCGACCCAAATGTACAACGGCCCAACGGGCATTGCCTGGTACGCCTGATTACCAGTCCAGCTCTGGTGTCAAACAAAATCTGCACCTCGAAAAAGAAGCTCCCTTCATCCATGGTGTCGAGTAAGTGAAGTGAAACTCTCTTCACAGAGGGAGAGGCTGGGGATGAATTTAATTTTAGATTTTGCCATTAAATGAGATATAAAGGTCAACTGATGTGAAAACCCAACTCTCCTGACTCACACATGTTTCAAATCCTGAAGTCTTTCTCTCCAAGATGCAGTAAGTCTCTCATCATGACCATGTTTTGAACTTATTACTTTATAAAGTTCTCCCTTGTCTGAAATCTGGGCGAACAAGAGGTTACAAGAGCAGAGTTCCTTATGAAGTAATAATGGCTTCACTTCTCCTCCAACCAGCTGTAAACATGCCTCGCTTTATTTTCACAACGAGTCCCTTGGAGGTGGGGACTTCGGGGATTGATGACACGCGGTGTCAAACCTCAATGTTTCACCCATAACAGCAAAGTGTTTTCAGTGGCTTAAGTACATTTTCTACTGTAAATGTTTCAATGAAAAAAGAGTTTTGTAAAAACGGATACATACTGATGATACAATAGAGGTCCAACATCTATTTAAGACACACTGAAATCAAAACATTAGTTGCCTTTTAACATCTGAAAAAGTGTTAAATTTAGTTCTAGAGTGAGCTTTACTTTTGTTGATTTTGTTTAATGATTACAACATTAAACAGAAAACCCAATTCTAGCTGCGGCAGTCTGGCCACAGAAAATAATTGACAAGAGTCCTTCAGGATTGATTTGTGTTCCAGGGAAGTGGAACGGTGTAAAGCAGGGACGTCAGCAGAGGACAAAGGGAATCAATGAAGAGATAATGTCAAGGCAGAGTTGGTACGAAAAAGAATATGAAGGTGCGATGTTTGCAAGATGCATAACTGTGTTGTTGTTACTTTATCTTTTCAAACCTCCAGTGTTTGGCTCAGAGGTCTCATACAGTTGTGCACGACTACAGAAGCAGAGATAGGCAGTGAGGCAAGACACATGACAAACGCGAGCAGAAATACTTGCTACAACAACAAATCTACCACCAAAAACGAGACTGATCCAGTTTCTTTGGCACGACCAGGAACCGGACGGAAAATTCCTTCGAGTATTTATCTTTAACCGACTAATCATCTTACATGTGTTGAATCAGCCGATGTTTAAAAAGCCGTTTTATCCCGTTAGTCAACAAATGGAATAATATATTAAATCATGCAAAAGACTTTAATGCTGTATTACAACATCACCTTCACCTATTTCTATTGAACTTTGAGCACTCGGTGTTTATAAAGGGCTGATTAAACTAAGCTCTAAACCCATAGTAAACCTTAGCAGACACATCTAGCCAGACAGATTTATCATCCAGCATCATTCAGCTCTGATCCCACTAATGCGCCGCAGACTGCATGGAAGCAAATCCCTGCTGCAACAAGCTCTGTCAAACGTGCCGCTTTTCCAGCCAGATTAATGTTACGGGAGGTGGTCAACCTGCATGACAGTAATACTAGCATGATACCCTTGGCCAGAACGTGTAACCGAAGGAGGAACAAGACGGGAGGATGGATGAATTAATGAAAAGAGGGAGACAGTGAGGTTCAAATGGAACGAGAGGAATTGAAAGTGATGTGCAGCACAGACGGTGGGGTTGAGGAAGGGAAGGAGGTGAAAAGGAAAGACGGGGAGAATGCACAATGAGAGTTGCTAATGAAAGAAAGTGAGAGATAGATGGAGTAAATCCATGTGATTTCAGAGCAGAGAGCAGCAACATTAGGGCAGCAAAGGTCTGAATATTTCATTTGTCTTCTCTCTTTCCTCCCCCACATTCGTATATTTCCAATATTTGTAAGAGATTTCTGGAATATACAGCAGCAACCACAGGTCCTGAGCTCCCCTAAAGCAATAATTTAAGAATTGGTGTGCAACTCTCTTACTTAAGTTTATTCCACCCTTCAGCTATTATAGCTTCTGGATCAACTTTTTTGTTTTACAGATTTTTAGCTTATTTGACTCATTAACTAAATAGTAAGTTATAATAGGTAAACCACAGAAGACATAAGGATTAAGATGAAGAGACGATTAGGATACATTTTTCAAGAATAAAACGCTCACTACATAAAATAGCTTGAAAGGAATAATAAATTCAATTTCATTAGACAAAACATGCTGGTATTGTTTACTCTACATTGTTTTAAGAGACTTGGCAGCAATGTCATGACTGTGGGAAGCTGCAGACCTTACTGGTGCTGAAGTCACTGAGCATTGTATGCCTGAGGCAAAAGTTTGAGTCCTAGTGACACACATTTCTTTATTTATTTTTGCCACTAGCCCATATAATGGTTGAATCATTTCTTTCAGTCATTGTATTCGTGCTCCTTAGCAGAGGTATGCACTGTGCTCGTACTATTCTATGCTTCTTTGAGCTGCTGGGAAATAAAGCTACCAAATTGGATCAATTTAAGTTTGCAAAGGTAGGATAGATTTGCTGAAACAAAGAAGAGCAGGCATGAATATTTAAGCTTCTCTGGGTAAACAAAACATACAGCAATGTTTACGTACATACAATAAGGTCGATCAATTGTCTTCTATCAATGTAGAATCATGTTCTGCTCAACTAAATCTACTGTAGTGCAGACAAACGGTTGAAGAAAGGTTTTATTTAATACTGTAACGTACGCAAAGTCAATTTGAAAAGGATAGTCCATCCGTACAAGACGGTGACAGTGAAACAACCCGACAGGAATGTTCTCGATTTGATTTACTCCAGCACGCCTGGCTCGCAGGGACAAGCACTAGACTATGAAAGTGTACGTAAATTGTGATGCATCCGATTCTCACAGCATCCTAAATAAAACTCCATTACACGAATAAGCGGAACGGAAATAACAATAAGAGGAGATGAAACTCTTTTTCTCAGGGACAGCAAAGGCAATAAAGACAAATAATACATCGCTGCACACTCTTATCACATTTGTTTGTCATCAGCTTACAGAAACTCCTGCACAGTGTTTGGAGTTTTATTGGAATACTTAGGTTTGTAAACAGCAAGTGGAATAATCCTGAGAAGAAAACTTGAGAAAATCACTTGGCGGTACTTTTCCTCTCGTCTACCAAAATACAGCTAAACGGATCATTCTCCACTTTATTAGCTTTACAACTGATCCAAAACCATGTATCTTGCCTTGTATAGAAGACTGACTTCCCTTCTTCCCCTGGGAATCTAGAAACAAGTGATAAAGCAACAGCTCCGGCAAAAGTTTGAATAATGAATCACATGAATGGTTGATTTCATTAATCATCTAGAAAATGGAAACCACCAAGCTGACGATCTTTGAGTTTCATGGCTAGTTTAGTTTGGATATGGTTTCTTCATGGTATGTATTACACTTTCCTTCTGAAATAAACAGCATGTTAGTTCCACTAGTCTTAAAAACGGTCCCTAAGAGTGAGAGGAGTGGACCAATATAGTCAAGCCCACAAAGACCAAAGGGCTGTCATTTAACATGAATTCAAACAAAACCCATCATACATGATCAATTATTATAACTTTCAAATAAGCTGACTATTGTAATTTATAACTTGACTAAAAATCATCAATCTTTCGCTATTTATCCTAAGTACATAGTATGATATAAACATGCATCTAAGCTATTGAAGAACATCAACATAGTTGTATGTAAATAACTTGCTGTTCTGAATACATTTGCTTTATACTATTCCTTAACTGTCTGAATTGTTAAGAAGCAAAACTGTGAACAGAGGTCGTTTTAGGTTCCAAATCTCCTTGGAAACTAGACGTTGAGAGAAGCTAGCACACCCACAGATCCATATATGTCTTAGCAATTTGGCCATTTGACAGCTTGAGCAGGTTGAGGTTTTGAACCACTATTATTTGGACTACAGCACATTAATGAACAATAATGATTCACATCTATCAACCAGGGTGTTGCTTAAAGACCAACACAAGGACACTTTGAAATGGTGTCTTTCATTTAAAATGCTTATTAAATATCTACGATCTAACAATTTACCAAAGTGGCAATGAAAAAATATTTAAAGAATCATTTTTATCCATTATGTCTGAGCTCTATCCCAGCTACCCGGGGCAGAAATGGAGGACATCCCTCAACAGGTCGCCGGCCATTAGTTGAGAGCACACATTCTAAGAATCCACTATCCAAGTGTCTGGAGCAGGTAGCATTAATGTAGGCTCAATAAATCAGGATTAGACATCTTGTCTCAGACCCTGCTGAAAACATCTTCTTTAAAAGTGACACACAGACCCACAGGGGAAACCTGTGCCTTGCTCCGGGGCAAATGCACTCTGCTGTGAATGAGAAACAATTTCACAGACAAATCTAAAGGGATCGTCTCTAACAAATATCCCTAAACCGTCACTAATCCCAGTTCATCTCTGGGCCTCCCACAAATATAGCTCTGGCTCTCTCGCCCTGAATTAGATCCTCTCACTTACATGATGGTGTGAAAGCCACCAGGATAAACAGAAAGTAGCCGGAGACCGAGCTGCTCTTTCCCTGTTTTTATCAGCAACTTTTTCAGAACATTGTGTTGAATGTCGACTGCGCTCGAGCGTCAAAGGCTTGTCACACTAAATAACTGGAACGTTATCGTGCTCTCTTTCATGGTTTCACTTGCTGACAAGTCATTTTTATCAAGCGCTGACTCTTTCTTTGAAGCACTTTATTATATATTTTTTACCTCTCCTCTTCTACGCCTCGTCATTATCTGTTTCTTTGTCTGTCCTGAAAAGGGCAGAGAAGAGTAACATTCTAAATCAACATTCCAACTTTCTCAGGTTTATACCATCTATAATCTCAATCCTTCCCAAAATATTGACCGTGGTATTTATTTAACTCTGGTTCTGAGGTGAGAAACACAAGATGCCAACTCAAACCTTTTTCCTCAGCCAGAGAAAATGGATTAAAGAAGAAAAACACGAGGCTCCTTTATTAGAGAATTGAACTGGGAATCAATTTTCCAACAATGAACACCTCAAATGAAAAAATGAGGTTCCATTAGTTTCATAGATGGAGTTTTTGCTTCAGCCTTTTTACGTTTTTATAGATGTAAAACCTAAAACTTAACATTGAATATCAACACATTCTCAGATATAGGAACAAAGAGTAACAATTGTTTCTGTCTGTGATTGTTTCCCTGCACAGATATTAAATAACTCAGGCTAGTTTCCAACCTTGATGCGGCACAGTGGTGCCAGGCAAATTATTTCTTAGCTCAGATTGTTTTAGTTTCATATCTCTGGGCCAAAGCATCTGCGTCTAGTTATTTTGTATCTGAACACAAAACACAATCCAAAACCAAGATTAATAAACAAACAGCTTTGTCTCATTAAAATTTGATAAAACATTCCAACAAGGTTCATCACTCAACGACTGATCATGATGAAAAATACATCTTCAAGGATTCATCAAAGAAGTTCATCGTTCTTAATTGGCTCTTGAATACATTTCTTTTAACGATTTTTCATTTATGCTGCATTAAGGCTTGACAAGTGCAATGTTCCTAAAACATTTCCTTAAATTAACTAATATTCCTTATCACAGACACTTTTATTAAAACTGTATTTGTGTACGTACTCTGGCTCTATGCTGCAGTTTGTTTACTTAGATTTTTTGTTTTTGGCCGGTTCTGACAAAAGCTCGCCACATCGACAGCAGTGTTAGGAAACCATATCCTAATCAGAAACTTGTGTTGCCAGTGTTGTAAACAGTGTTGTGGTGGCATTAAAGAAAACAGAAAAATGGAAACAACCACCAAGGCAGCCATCTTAGATTGCCTACAATAACACAAGAAAACTTTTACGAGGAACAGATTTCCAGTGATATCTAACCATGGTTTGGTTAAAACCAAAATTCAAAAATCTACCATCAAAAATTTCATAAAAATGCTTTTTTTTAGCTTGATTTAAAAATAAATTATTTCTATCAAACTGCTACTAAAATGCTTCACCCTATGGTATATCAATAAAGCATAATACATTTTTCTTATTATTCTGGCACAACATTTACATAGTAGCCATGGTTTTGGAATCTTGGAGCTGCACCAATCTGGGAGAGACTCAGATTAGAACTCGGGATGATGCTTTATCTCATAAAGAAACCCTGGAGAGCTGGCTCAGGCATCTTGTCGTGACGATTCATGTGTGTGTCCTCAGTGAGGTGTTCCATGAGACAGACCCACACCAGAGTGGTTTTCTTTCGCTACTCTGACCTGGGAATGTCTGTTTATCCGGGAGATGGAAATCTTGGTGCTGAAACCATAAAGATGATACAATACCAATTGCTTGGAGGCACTTTTGGATAAAGGTTATAAAAAAACATAATTTGGACAGCATAAAATATAACCTCTTCTACAGCGTAAACATCTGGTCTGGACCGGATCGTGAGTAATTAACCTCTTTTAAGAGAGCCCGACTGTGAGCGAGAGTCTTCAATGAGGTAGAAACACACATGGCTTCAGGGACAGCCCAGGAAACACACACATACAAACAAGCGCACATAGACGTTTTATAAATATCGTTTCTGTCATGAGCTTTTTGACACATTGTGACAGGTTTGGAGAAGTGACTATGCATGTGAGCAGTAAACATCTGTGCATGTTTCATATTTCCAAACTGTGTTTGCATAGATGTGTGAACAACATGATGTCCTGGATTAGTCAAATAACCAGAGGGTCATTACTAAAGATAGCATGCAGCCCAAATGCACGAGAAAAAAAAAGGATGTGAGGAAAAAGAAAGTTCAGTGACTGTGGTGCAAGAAACACAGCCTTTTTAGATGCTAAATGTGTGTTTGCACTCATTTTTTATCTTAATGTAGAATTCAAATAGCAAACCTGTCCACTAGGGGAAGAACTCACAACCCACATTTTGGAAAGTGTCAAGTAACAACATCCAGTCTCAATGAGCTGCAGTTCATCTAGTGTCCACTTGAGGGGAGCTACAGAAAGAGCAAAGTCATGTACGAACCCAGACAACAATAAAGAATTTTATGCGTTAAATTTATATTTTACAACATACACTCCAAAGTAGGAGCACCACCTTTGAGTGTGTTTGTTGTACGTACATTTGAAATAAAGGTAATCTAAGTTAAATCTTGCCAGAATTAAAACATTCAGTAATTAATTGTGATTATATACCTTAATTTAAAACTAATATTACTACAGTGCTCAGTCTGTTTCTCCTCCTTTGGAGTCTTTTTAGGCAGTCAAACTAAACTCAAAAGGCTGTGAGATTTGAGAGTGCGTTTATGTAAGAAAATGTCTTCCTCTGAACCTCACTCAAGTTATATAACTTTGGTTTGATGATGCGTTCATAGTGATGGGTGAAATATAGAGCCTCGGGAAAAGAAAGGATATTTGGGAATTATTGAAATCTTCTTCCTTCAATGCCTGCTTCTCCATTTCAACTTTTCCATCCATTTTTTTATCCTCCCCCCAAAAAAGAAAAGAAGAAACCATGCAAGGAACAGTGAGAGGAGTCCATACTGAGCTGCTTGTAGTGAGCAGAACAAATCTAGTATTTGTGACTCGTGTGAACATTTTTTAGATGAACATTCTTCACACACAATTCTCACAGAGTTCTGTGTCAGCAGCAGGAGCACAAAACTGAATCTCCAGCTCTTTAGATGTGATCCATGATCCAAGATATCCGAATAACAATATATTCCCAACATGTTTGTTTTGCTTCAGCATGTGTTTGGTTCTTAGTTCTGCTTCATTATGCCCTTTAATTCCTCTCCCCTCCTGCGGTCTCCCCCAAACTTACTTTAATCAAATAACAATCAGTGCTATGTGGTGGTTAAACATTCAGCTTCGCTCAAAGCCAAAGAAAAAAGCAAATATATTACATTTTCTTTCAACGGAACATGTTTACCAAATGTGTAGCACATTTGAGAAAATGTTCAGTTGCAGTAGTTCAGTTACTAAAATCATTGTTGCAGTAGATCAAACAAATCTGTGCAAATTTTAACAAATACATAAATATATAAATAATGATCCTTGTACATTTTGTCCATTTATTTAGTTTGCTTCCTATTTTATTTCTTTCATTTTTTCCAGCTTTAAATGAAGTCAATGAAAATAAAATGTCTGCTGTTACCACTTGGCTTTCTCTGTAGTTCACTATTCTCTGCAGCGGTGGTTCCGAAACCGACTTGCCATGACGCCGCGATAAAGAAGCATTTTGCTAAAGATGGAGGTTTTATCAACAATGAGTTCCTTTCAACCTTTGGGACTAAAGTGGTAAATAAAGTGAACTTGAATGCTGAACCCTAGATGGTGCAGAACGTGTTGATCGCAAGGGCTGGCTCTGTGGTTGGCATGAAGCTGGACTCACTGGCTACAGTTGCTGAGAGGAGATCTCTCGACAAACTACTGTCCATCATGGATGATGACAGTCTTCCTCTCAACACTGTCATCAGTGAGCAGAGAAGCAGATGGAGTGCACGAATGCTCCTCCCCAGAAAGAAGAAAGAAGAGGAGAAAGTTTAGAAGGAAAATGATTTGCAGAAAGAGCAACCACTGAGACAAATTAATTTTAAAGCTGAATTTTAAAGGCTCAGTGTATGTAATGAATCACAATTCTTACCAAACAAACACACACCAGCGAGCTCCTCACACAGAGTATGATTTCATCATTGAGATGCTCTGCCATGACATCACACATTGAGGAGAAGTGTGGGAAAGAGCAGAGCAACCATCATATTGAAGAGCAAATAAGAAGCCCAGTTCAGAAGGGAACACATCTCAACACATAGTTATTCACTCACACGACCTCTTTGCTGAGAACACTGTGAGAACAAGACAGATTCTCAGCCTGGAACAGATACATGATTCATTACCAGTGATAACTAATCATTTTTATTTTGCAGGCCACGTGACAACGATTGTATTTGGTCAATATAGAAAATTGCAATAAAAAGAATGAATAGGACTATGAACAGATAAAAAACGACGTGTGAATTGTGACGTATGCTTTGAGCTGGTGCTTAAAAAGTATATATGAATTTTAATTAATTATTATTTATTTAATTTTTATAATTAAAATACTGAATTCCTGATTCTTTCCTTTTTTTTACTTTTACTGCTCACTATATATTTGTTCCTAACGTGTCCTCTATTAACAGCATTTTTTACCTTCAAACTGATTAAATTACATTTTATTAGTATATATGTGTATAAATTAACATGATTTGTTTATTACATTCACCAGTCATGCGTATGTCCTTTTTAAAAGTGTATTTTTTATTTTTTTATTTTGTGTGTTTTTGCCCATAGAGCATTCTTTACACTTTTACAAGAAAAACTACCTTTTAGTTTGCACACAAAATGTGTTGTTTAACAATTCTACGCTTTTAGTCGATTCAGTTTCCATTCATCTAATGCGGTATATGATGTTATACTGAAAAAGATATAAATATACAGAAGAATTACATTCAGTAAAGCAGCCATCTGCTTCCTGAAGATTACAGATGAACACAAAAATATGTTAATCACAAGAAAGTTTGTATCTTATAACATAATAATAACATAATTGTTATTTATGATGTTGATCAGTTTTATTGATCAACCTGAAGGTGAACGCAAAAATCTTTATCATTTTTCCAACCGTAACAACAGGAAAAGGAAGTTTGGAAGTGCTTCTCTGCTCTTAACTTTTGCCTTGTTTTGGAAATGACAGTAAATCCATCAAGGTTAAGTTGAGTCACAAACAATTGTCATGATGACAAACAAGCTCAGGAGTCTCTGCCAGCGAGCCGGTCTGCTCTCACACATTCCTCAAGACCAGAGAAAATCGGTTAATCCCCACCCAGCAGATACTGCTGGACTCACTGCGGTCTGACACCACGGACACAAATTCTTTCATCCAACGTTCATATTCTCTACTTCACGAGCAGCCTCTTCACCTCCTCGCGTCTCATGTAACAACCATAAGCTCCTGAGCAACAATAATGAAGCGGCATCAAGAAGAGCTGTTGGGTAATTAACGATTGTCAAACACGAGGAAGCATTAGACGCTGGTTTTACACACCCAAGTGCTGCTAGACTTCTAACAGCAGTTTGTGCTCTTGTGGAGGGTTCCTGTGAAAATAAAAGCAGTTTAGTCAGGCCTGAATCTTAATCCCTGGCTGTGAAATTGTAGCCTAATCTCTTCGGGGGGTGCGGGGACACAGTGACGGGACGCAAATCGGCACATTAAATAACAAAATGCCTCAGAGAGCTCCGGAAGGAAATAAAAGGACATCACAGCGTGTCGACAGGCTTTAGACGTCTACATTAAGAGGCTAAAATTTTTACTTTTACCACCAAAAGGAAGAGAGACAGATCCCCAAAATAGAAGGGATTTGAGACACAACAAGAACATTTTCATTACTGGACTCAACAGAGATTATGGATAAATAGGACACAGTCAATCAAGTGAAAATACTTAAGTTGACCTTTCATGACACAACGTGCTTTAACATGCTTAAAACAAGGAGTCTCAATTACAAGTTATTCTTTAGCAAACACTTCTAATTATCACTCGACAACAGACCTTACTGGTTAATGTGATTTTTCAATGGTTTATATAAAGGTGTGGAATGTGGCCCAAGTGAAAATGAGACTTTTCTGAAGGTCTATAAAGTGCCTTGAGAGGAGTCGATGTCAAGGTGGCCTGTGTCAGGGCGATCGACTCCAAGACAACTTCCCTGACCTCACACTTGCGTGGTGCATATTTGAAGTTGACATCTAGAAGAAGATTAAACCATAACCCAGACACTTTTTAATACCACTCTAACTAGTCTGAGCCTCACATCAATCTCAGGCTCCATTGTTCTTCTACTTCTTTAAGCTGAGCCACAAGATGAACTTTCTGAACCCTGGGAAGGATCGACCGGTGCTCAGAAGCAACAACCGTCGATGACAATGAGAAACATTAACGTGATCAATAAATGCAAAAATTATAGAAACGGATAAATTCGAGGATACAATATTGAATATCCTGCAGTTAATCGTATGGTAATGGTGAACATTTTAGCGCAGTACAGTCGTATTGTCGATGACAGGGCTGAAACTATTTGTTAAAACTGTTGACAAAAACAGATAATAAAGGCGTGTTTTTCCAGTGGAGTGACACATCTCACTTCCTTAAAATCTCTGTCCAGAGTCCAACAGCGTTTCTCCCGATCAGTAAAGCAAATTCCATCCATTTTACCATTCAGCAGCTGCGCCCTCAAATAAAGTTTGCAAGCATTTCACCGTAGGAATGTCGGATAAAAGGCTGACTTGATAGGAGTGCAAGGAGGATCTGTAATGCAAGAATATTCAAAGGGAAATCACGTCGGACTGTTGTTGAACAGATCAAAGTCACAGTGAAAGAATAGCAGTCTGACGTCCCTAACAAACCGTATTGACTTGAATGTAGGTTTTATGAGCGTTTTCTGTGTACTTTAAGTAGAGTTATTTAGAATATGTTTTATTTTTGTGATATTTAAAATGTGACAAAATCAAAATTTAGTAAAATTTGCACTATTGTGTAATACAGAACTTTTTTTTAACCTTTTTTACCATTTGTCTTATTTAAAACCTTGAAGTTTTCAATACTGTTTACAATTTTCCCTTTTTTTTAATAATTGTCCGTCTGTTACTTACTTGCTTGTGTTCGGGACAATAAATGCCCCAAAAAAACAATAAACAAACATTATATCTTTGTTATTGTTATTTTTAAATCAACTTTAAAACCTTAAAACCAATTCAGACTTGATTTTTATACATACAAAATATACCGCAATATATAATGTTACCACGGAAGTATTAAATTTAACCGTGACATTAGATCATACAGGTAAGTGAATCTGTTAATAATAAGTTAGACTCTTGTCCGTCACTTCCATCAGACAGATTGTTCTGTTCCTCACTCATCTTTGGAGACACTTCAAGTCAAGAGCTGCCCATTTAGAAACAGAAGACTTCTTTTGAGCAATAGACTCGTCTTGCATTACAAACCGGGTTGGCCTCCGGGTTCACCTGTGTAACGCCCCCTAGTGCCCGGGCTAAACTGAAATGACTTTTCCATCAAGCCAAAGAAAACAGTGTCTTTGTGAGGTACATAAAGAGAAACAAAGACGGCAGTCATACTTCTTTGTGGCACGAGCTCAGGTCAGTTCATTGAATGAAAAAAGTGTAAACACTTCTTCATGTCAACCCAGCAGTCAGTCGATGAGGAACATTCATAAAATCCACCATTATCTCCAGCCCACCTCTGCCACATACCTGAGCGCTCAGGACCGGTTCCTCCCTCCAGACAAGTAGCAACAGAAACGGCCGGAGTGGACAGTAAATGCACCGTCTTCCCCTTCAGACAGTAAATGGAGGGAAAACAGGAGTAAAAGAGTGCGAGGGAGGGGTGGAGTGATGGATTGACTCTGTGTGTGTATTTGTGCGCATGCATGTGTGTGTCCTTCTTCCTTCTGCATGGCTAATTCAAGCCAGACTTTCTGTGCTCAACCCCGGGAGGGTTTGGGGGGGGACAAGGACTCTCAGTGACGCTGCTCCCCCGGCTCATCCTCACATCACTCTGATATTAAATAACTGCATATGTCCCTTCACTCTGAAAGCATCCCTAAAACCACTGCTGGTCCAATTCTTAAGTCTGAATAATAAGTAAAAAACAACCTTTCCCACCATCCGGCATCAGCTCAACACACCTGGCTTTACAACGTGTTCTCAAAATACAGACACATTCTCCAGTCGCAGGAGACATTTCCGGACAATATCGTGAGAGGATTTAAGGTTGAAGGTGATACAGGAGAAAAAAGAAGGACTTGGAGAAGTAAATTAGTCTTCAATCTCCAAGGTTCTTGGGGGTCGAGACCTCCAGACAATCAAGTGACATTTTCAGGCGAGATGTCCAACCTTCTGTGTTTTCCTATCCTCTCTGACTCGAACATCATTGTTGACGCATTCACTCCCTCCAGGGCCGTTTAGAGTTTTCTTTTCAGCTTTAGTATCCTGGCCTCGTAATTATTCTCTACAACTATGACATGAATTAGTCGAAAGCTTTATACATTACCATTCAATTCACGAGGGACAGACAAATGAACATTTCAGATTAAAGGACCAACTAGAATCTTGAAAGTTGTTTCTCTTCATTTATATGTAAGAAGCAATGTAATCACTACATGTTTGTTTTTCAGCATGATCTTTGAAAAAAAAGATTCAAGTGCAATGTCGTGTACTGACTCCTTCAAGAAGCATCTCAAGATTTATTATTTGTTCAGGCTATTTCTTTATTTTCATGGGGCTGCTCCGTTGTTTTCTCTATGTTGTCTTGGCCTTTTAAATTATGTATTTTAACTGTGTATTGTTTTTGATTTTTTAAGCGCTTTGTGACCCTGGTCTGAGAAAGCACTTTATAAATATAAATTACTTACTTTCCTAATGTTTTTCTTTGCTAAAGTTGTGCAAAGTAATGCATGTTTGTTTTGTTTTTTAGGTTCCAGTTGTCTTTGGAAGAAACCTGTTTTTTTCTTGTATGACTTCTAACTGCTGCTAACAAGCCCTACTTTTTGAATATGTATATTAAAATCTATTAAAATATGTGATTAATATTCGTCCAAAATTGTTTTGGGGTTGCTATATGATCTCATTATCACTTGACAACTGCAAATCATATATATTAAACCTGTTATTGACATTTTCTTCCCAATCCAAGATCTTTATTTAATCTATAATCATGCATTTTTTACCTTAAACCTTTAATTTTTCATTGAAATGTTCTGTAATCAATTGCACTTCTCAGCTCCTCCCACTGACCATCAAAAACACAAAGAAATGTTAACAACATTAGAAGCCAAAACCAAATACCCAAACCTCTCTCTATACCCACACTGCATTTTTTAAGGAGCAGGAAATGGGTGGAAACTCTCAAGCAAGGATTTAATCTAAATTTCCAAGATGACTTTTTGTTTGATAAATGGCCTTCAACCATTGGAGGATGTGTAGGTTTTCAAAAATCTCCTTCACAGCCGATTTATGACGGAATCTGCGACACAACCGCACTTGTCACTGTCTACGTTCTCACAGGCATCGACGCTGTGACAGAACCAGAAAATGGAGGATCGACCACAGGGTTGAAAATGAGATATTTGAGTGGAAACAGATGAGAATGAGAGGGAGGGAGGGAGGGGGTGCATGCATGGAGGATGAAAGTTAACAGCTTATAATGGCAGCTTCTGTTTATGAGAAAGGATCAGATGTGACCCGAGGAGAAGAGTGGCACATGGTAGGTCTCCCCTAGAGGAGGTAGAAGAGTCGTTCCTAAAAATAAATGTTCAACAACCAGTTCTAGGTTGTATTCGGAAGGGAAGTTTTCATTGGTTCTTTCACTTTCATTTACTATTTAAATGTCATTGTAAATATTTGATTTAGTATGTTGGAGACAGTCTAGTACAAAGGTGAGGTTTCTGAGTCTCAGCTCATGATTTCAGATCCTACCTTGTGTAAGATGACACTTTAGAGTTTAGATTATGCAAAACATTCTTTCCATCAATAAAAATAAATAACCTATATTATGCCTGGTTTGGTTCTTGATTTGTCTATGTCCCAGGTCTTAGGTTATCTCTGTCCAGGGCCATAATAGAGTTCTCGAAGCTCACAAACGTTGACAAGACTCTCATAGCCCAGGACACAGAGATCAACTGGCATCGTCAAAACTCCTATATCATGCATGCTATTGTGGACGATGCATTTATTTTTTTTATTTTTTTGGTCTTGGTCTGTGAAGGTTTTGGTCTTGGCAGTGTCTTGGGCTTAGGTGGTCTTTACTACAAGTTTAATATTATGTATTCAATAATCTAAAGGGTTACCCAGTCAGTCATGACATAAAACCTTACAAGTTAACAAAAAGGTAAACTAATGTATATTTACTAGTATGTGTCTGTTTGTACAAAACTCTCTTTTCATTTAATTGTTTACATAAGAAAATGATCTGAAGCCGCGTCTACTGAAAACACTTAGTCTTCTCGAGCTAAAATCTTGTTTACCATATTTCAGACGGGGGAGAACTTTATAAAGTAATAAGTTCAAAACATGGTCATGATGAGAGACTTACTGCATCTTGGAGAGAAGGACTTCAACATTTGGGTTTTCGCATTAGTTGATTTTCTATTCTATTTTTTGGATTCAGCTTGTGTCATGTATTTATCGATTCATCCCCCCCACTTCTGAAAAATCCCATCCCTTGTTGAATTTGTATTTGATGTGTGTTAAAGGTTGAAGGAAAGTATAGCATTTTGGAAGAATGGACGGACAGACAGACAGACAGACACACAGACAGACAGACACACAGACAGACAGACAGACACACAGACAGACAGACAGACAGACACACAGACACACAGACAGACAGACAGACACACAGACAGACAGACAGACAGACAGACAGACACACAGACAGACAGACAGACACACAGACAGACAGACAGACACACAGACAGACAGACAGACAGACACACAGACAGACAGACAGACACACAGACAGACAGACAGACAGACAGACAGACAGACACACAGACAGACAGACAGACAGACACACAGACAGACAGACAGACACACAGACAGACAGACAGACAGACAGACAGACAGACAGACAGACAGACAGACAGACAGACACACAGACAGACACACAGACAGACAGACAGACAGACACACAGACAGACAGACAGACACACAGACAGACACACAGACAGACAGACAGACAGACACACAGACACACAGACAGACAGACAGACACACAGACAGACAGACACACAGACAGACAGACACACAGACAGACAGACAGACACACAGACAGACACACAGACAGACACACAGATCGACAGACAGAATTTTGTCTAATGTTTAAACAAAATTATAAAAGTAGCATTATTTTGTTTTGACATGATACATATTTCTTACTTGAGTCTGAACTCTTTTGACTTCAACCCCACAAGCTCTCTCTCTCCATATTACTTAACTGGAAAAAACACCGACATGTGTTGCGGAAACAATGCACAAACACACAAACACACTGCCCACGAACCCAGCATGTCAACACACACACAGTTGTAGCCTCTTAACTCTGTCATGGGTGTATTTCAGACCCTCAATCTCCACAAAGACTGATTGACTATAATCCTCAAAGGAATGAAAATAAAGGAAGGGAAAGAGTTTTATGGGCAGACACTGTTTTCCTTCAAGTTCTGTTGAACACCTTTTAGAAAATGTAGAAAACAAATGATTATTTGATTCTTAAGGAGAATCTTTAGTGTTTGATTTATGAACTACGTCTTTCTCACCACAGTCTCAGCTACATCATGGCTAGAGGACATCAGTGCTAGCCTGGTTTACGTTCAGCCTTATTGACTCTGCTGACATCAGAGTTATACGTTTAATAAACGTTGATGTAGTAAAAAGTCATACATACAGCTGAAATGTTTCTGATGTTCGACCAACCAGAACATGCTTTCGCTCTCTCTGCACCATCCTTCTTTGTGACTTCACTTCCATACCACTGCACTGACAGATGGTATCAGCCTGCTTTTATGCCGTGTTCAAGCTTGTCACGATACTCTAAAATGGTTCAAGAAAAGTAAGTATGAAAGAAGGTAAGTAATTAGTATTTATAAAGTGCTTTTCAAGACCAGGGTGGTCAGGAAAACACAGAGACAAACACAAGAGTCTCAGAAATGTCTTGAGATGTTTCTCGAAGCAGTCAATCCATCAAGCGCAGAGATTTCTTTAAGGATCGGACAAATGTGAGTTCTTCTACTAGAGCGGGCCAGTGCAGCTTAATGGCCAACCTTTGAACAAATATCTACAATTCAAGTATAAAATTACTGCTACAGATGTCAGTTTAACATTTGGTACCACTTTTTTTGATGCATATCTCTATCATGCATTATAAGTATATGCATCTTGAGTTATAATGAGGATAAAACACTGTATAATCACTATTATAAACACGCATAAACGATAATGCTTAATAACAATAATCCTAAAATACATTTTATTATCACTTATAAGGTTAGGTAGTAGTACATTAAAATAATGTGTTTTTAATTTACAATCATTATAAACATACATAATGCTCTATAACAATTTTCATAAAACATTACATTGTTAATTATTTGCCTAATATATGAAAACAATGATAACTATAATAACCTTTGACCTTTGGTTACTGAGGGGCAGTGAACGTGATATAATACTTAATAATCAATTATAAAGTCCTCCATCTTCATCTGCAGAAACACAGGATTTCTTCATGATAGTTGTTGCAACATGGAGGACGAGAATGATATCATCAGTCACATGAACATTTTCACTTCCCGGCTTTCATCCTCCGAATCATTGAGATTCTGCATGGACAGTAAAAAATAGGGAACACGATGAGAAGGTTCTCCACATATCACAGAAGGATTCTTCAAAGCTGGAAGCAGGGGGTGAAGACACACCAGAGGAAGCTTGAAGAAAAAGGAATAATTCAACATAAATACAGAGATACAAACATGAACAGAATGTCCCCTAAAAATGACAAATAGTAACTCATCAGCGAGAACACTATTTTATTCACTTTTAATTGTCAGTATAAGCAAAAGAAAATAATCCATTTTTTGTTGGATGATGGAGTTCTCATTTAAGTGTGAAATTGGAATCAGCTGTCTGAGGTCATGGTTCTCAAGAGGAACAGATGCACATACAGTATAAGGAGATTTTAATATTGTTTTTCTGATTGAAAGATAATGGGTTCATCAGTACTTACTTGTTAGTTTAATGTTAAAGAGCTTTGCAAATACCATTGGATTAAAACATTAATATAATATTGGTTTATGTGACAGCACTTGAGACAAGAACTGCTACAGACATACACAGTAATCAATATGGGGTTATGGATGGAAATTACAGTAAACTAGTGTCTAAAAAAACATTAATATATATGTATTTGGATTTACCTTCAGCGCTATTTTAAGGGTATTTCCATCTCATGACTTACCAACATTTGTTGTTTTTAGACATAATGACCTTCCTCTGAAGCGTCTGAAGGGTATGGAGCGACAACATCTGATCTCTACTGCTCCCCAGTGGTCATTAAAGGAAGTTAACATAATCCATATATACAGTAAGTACCGTAAGTAAGTAAGTGATTTTTATTTATATAGCGCTTAAAGTATAACACTGAGACAAACACAGGAGTACCAGAAAATCAAGGAAAAGCCTGCAAAAATAAAAATGTCTTAAGATGAAAATTGTTTGTTTATTATTGTTTATTCTTAACAATTGAGAAAAGTCTCACAAAGAGACAAATAAATAATAATAATAAATCTTCTGCCATCTTAGGTTATTGTATTTACACATGCTAGATGGCTTCTTTCGAGACATCAATATATGATGTATATAAAGAATTAAATTCATCCAACTGTCTGGAATTATGTCTCGTCTTATGTTTGACTATTTATAGTCACCATCAATTATTTAAGTACAATTATTTGAGCCAAACTGAAGCACAATAAATACATTTGGGAGCATTATGCAAAATACTGCACAACAAACTTATCTTTGCTCATTTAATTTGTGTGAGACAACTATGTCCAACGACTATCATTCTTCAAATAATGCCTATAGTCAGATTGTCAATATATTGTAGAAAATTAAATACAAACTAAACATAATTAATAAGAACCTGAATAAAACGAATATTACAATGAACTTAAATACAGTAAATTGTTATTTAACAATCCATAAACACGTTAATATATTTTATATTATGTAAAATTAATTTTAATCTAATTCAACTTGACCTTAAATTTGAGTATCGAAAGTTCTTATTTTATTTGTATGTGTATACAATGGTTTTGATTCGAATGCAACGGTTTTGATTGTGAAATTTAATTTCCAAGAATTATTCATGAGAAGACGGAGGAGAAGAACAAACACACCAGTGAGTGTGAAACGTTTCAATGTGTTGACGCACAAATTTAGCGGATGGAGTTGGAGCCGAGCTCTCCCTGAGGTCCACTAACAACCCACCACGTCTAAATAAAGAGCTGTTATGGTGAAGTCGGCCAGATAAGCAAATCGGCTCCTTCTTTCTAATACTCATCGTCCAGGCCACTGAACATGAGGAATCATGTCAACATCTGAAATGTATTTGAAATGATACATTGAAAATGTAAAGTATTGGTATAAACCAGCATCATCTGCAAAAGTCCTCCTGAGCTGTTGTCAGTAATGAAAGAATGAGCAGCATGAGCGTGAGCAACAGGGCAGCGTGCCTGGATCACACAGAGCTTTAATGAACTCAGAGGGCAGGTGGAGGACACACACTCACACACGTGCACACACACGCATCAGCGGTCAAAAGTTACAATATCAACTTGTGAGGAGGATACAAGTAACAAAAAGTTGTTTATAATGTTCACTTTACGAGAAGATTTTTGTCAAGTTGCATCTCTGACAGATCATTATGTCATGATATCTTATATAGCCATAGACTTGACTGACAGCAGACAGCTCAGTATCCTGGATGCTCATTGGCTGAGCAAAGCATTCAGCACTAAGCATTCTGACTTATTTAATCCACATGCACACAGAATTACTCTTTAGTGTTTTTTAGCTAAAATTCTGATTTAGTTTCAACATCCTTCATCATTTGAGGCACTGACCCGGAAGAGGATGCTCACTGTTGACACGTTGAAAGAAAGGAGAGTGTGGGGAGAGGTCTTTAAATATGTGGGTTCTGACACACTTTCTGATCAGCTGACGGAATGACCACATGACAACAAACGTGCTCATGAGTTTGTTTACTGCCAGTTATAACACGACCAAAGTTGGACAGCATCACATCACAAGTCTGACCAGACGTGTGTGTTCTTAAAATAAAGCATATTTTCTGCCCACATGGACAGCATAGATCAGCTCATGAGCAGCTTTAATATGGAAGAGGAAACAGATTGGGTCAGTGTGACTCATAAATGCCACCAAACAAACACACAATCTCATGCAGGAGATCTGTGGTGCGTTACACACACACACACACACACACACACTCACATGCTGTTTATTCACACCATGTCTCAGTGGCAGTGCCCTGCACTTGCCAGGTAGTGGCCACACACACAAGCACACACAACAGGATGTCCAGGTCCATATGTTCTCAGTCAGAACGGTGTGTTCTGTTGTAACTCTACAGCAGACGACTTCTTTTGTCCCTCACGAAAATAGATTTCTGAAAGAAATCATTCCTTCACATATTGAATCCACATCAGAAGTATGTGTGAAAATATTTCCCCTGCACGGGTGAACGCCCTCAGTGATGTGCCTGGCGGTTCCGAACGCAGCAAACGCTCGCCGCTCTGTCCGTCATCTGGAAGCGATCACGTCCACCATTACTGCGAGTCATCCCAGACGTAAAACACGCTGGTGCTGACAGGACGCCTTTTGTCCTCTCCAAGAAATACACGGCATTGATAAAGTCAGAGAGCAGGATGATCTCACACATGAGGACGACACATTTGTCTGCCTCACAGCTGAGAAATACGCACACAGCCTTTCAAACACTTGAAGCACAACTGTTGCCTTTCTGTCACACACTTGGAAAGTTGTCTTTAATATGAGTTTCAAATGAGTGGAATAAGAATCTCAAGTGCAAGTTGACATACACAAAACAAAAAGAAATACAGGATATTCATTCAGAAAATACGTATGAATATTTATATACTATTTGATACATAAAACATATTGCATATGGCACAGAGTGTAGTATTTCACCACAGATATTTCACAATTGTATCCTTCATTTGAAATATTTAACATTTACTACTTTAACATATCAAAAGATTGCACATTGCTAAATTAGTATTTAGGTTTGTAAACATGATTATTATTCAAAAGCACTGAAAAATCCAAATATATCCTAAACTACTTAAATTATGTTCCAAATATCAGAAGATTGTTTTGTCATACTCATCATAAGCTGAAAAACTGCATAACCATGTTGCAGAGTTAGATAAAACATCAAGTCTCTAATATTGTCAAATACATTGGGGTTTTTTTTAGCTGCAAGTATTTGAAGTGTATGTACATTTCTTCTCGCTGGTAGTCATTACGTCCTCCGCAGCTAAAGAAACGAACCCCTAGATTCCTACAATGACTGAGGACAAGAGGATACAGCTTTTAAAGCTGATGTTTGGACATATTTAAGACTTCATCAAGAGTCTTCCAATCTGTAACTATGCAAAGCAGGAGTCAGGAGCTCAGGAATAATACACATTTATCCTAAATCCTATATTGCAACAAATCGTACCGTTACGCATAGTGGTGGCCATAGATGAGAGTAGGAACATAGCTTAATGTGAAATTAAATACATCCCGCCTTTACCCACAAGGTCGTCTGGTTGTAATATGAATTACTTTTTTAGCATTTAATTTCCCTCTGTTCCTTAAAACATTGATGGTGACTTCTAAACCACCATGCAACCAATTTAAAGTTTCTATGTATAGTTGCCCTAGTGAGAGTAACTAACGTGAAAACCCAACATTCCTGAATTACATGTTTCAAGTGTTGAAGTCTTCCTCTCCAAGACACAGTAAGTCCCTCATCATGACCATGTTTTGAACTTATTACTTTATTTAGTTCCCCCTAACTAAAATCTCGGCGAACAGGAGGTTACAAGAGAAAAGTCCATTATTACATAAAAAGTTGATGTTTGACCAATCACAGCAGAGTGAGCGTCGTTATGGTAAACAAGAGATGTGTTTTCAGTGGGCGGGGCTTAAACACATTTTCTAATGTAAATATTTCAATGAAAAGAGAGTTTTGTACAAACAGACACATACTGATACAATATAGTCCAAGATACGTTTAAGACACACTTAAATCAACACATGAGTTTCCCTTCAAAAATAATTATTTGTCAAATGTTATCATATTTTATTAGACGTCAATTCTTGCTGTCGTAGATTTTCAGCTTCAGTTCGTAGCGTGAGAAAAGAAACACAAGGTCAAGTGTGAGAAAAAGAAACTTTACACCCTCTGGCATCATGACCACCTCGGTCAGTCCTTCTTCTTCTACGCCACTTCTCTGCTCCCATTACAACACAACTTCCTCGCAGCTACACACACTGAAACACACACCTTCAACAGCTCATGGCTGCAGAATAACACACGTCTATTCTCCTTGTGAGTACATGTGTGTCTTGTTAAATATCCATTACTCTTACTTGGGACTGTTTTTTTTCTGTCGTCTCCCTGCTGCTTTCTCCCCCTCCTCCCCTTCTCTCCCTCTGCTCATTCCTCTGTGATAGGAATCTGCTCTCTATGGCATAATATAAACACTGGGCTCATACCTCGCCGTCATGTGAGCACCGCTCGCTGTTCAGCAGGAGACAATGAACGAGGGAAGATAGAAGCAGGAACTGGGAAATCATTTGGAGGCAACATACAGAGAATATGAACGGCTCACACAGTTATTGAATCGCTCAATCAGACCTCCATTCAGGCTCACAGATTATCTTACATTCGCTGGTCCAAATGCATTTCAATGACAAAGAGAGGGCGCTGAAGTCTTCTGCTCCCGTTGATGGCCAAGGAATCCAAGCAAGAGAAGCCGAGTGGAGGGTGGGAAACATGATTTAATGAGGGAAACATGAGGCCGGTTTAAACTTTTCGGGTTTTCCCCCCTTGCACTCAATGTGTCCATCTGCTCGGTTACAAAACACATCGTCTCTGCAGGAAAGACCTGGAAGTATTGAACACTGTGTTTGACGCATCAACCTGTTCACGAGTGACTGTCATTTTAACTCCAAACTCAAGGCTTGTGGGCCAAAATAGGTCTCACAATTTACGTCATGGACAGCAAAATGTATACAGTTGATGTTCAATTCAAATCTATTCCACTGGAGTTCCCACAATGATGTCAAGTTCTTACAGTAGGTAGCGTTGTTTACAATTGTTTGGCACCAAAATGGAAGCAGATTAATGACAGATGAAAAGTAAAGTATTGTTTCAAGAAGAATGTGTGAACTTCTATCCAAAAGTGTGTTTTTGTTAGATACAACAAAGCTGTTTTTAAGATCATCAGAAAAGAAAAATCCGATCACAGATAATCACTATAAGTAAGTACGTAATATAAGAAAGTTATTTATATTTATAGAGTGCTTTTTCAGACCAAAAGTGTGTATCATTGACTTCACACTGCTCTTTCGAGGCACAACATTTTATCATATTATCTGGTGCAAAGGTGTGAAAAATAAAGGTCCCTGAACGTTGCCTTAAAATAATGTGTCAAGTTTAAAAATAGGGGGAAAGTACCTTTACTTTGAAAAATATATATATCTGATCGATACGCTTTGAAACCTCAACCACAACTTCACAAACGTAGGTGTTCCCAATGGCGGTGTTGAAAATGTTTTTCATTATCAACCCATTTTTTTAATCAACCATGTCTGTGCCTCTCAGCCCAGCAACTGACCTCGTCTTCTTCCCCTAACACTATTCTGCCTCCCAGTCGAGCACCATCAGACCCTCTCACGGTTATGAAATGATAAACAATAAAGCCTAGAAGGTTCTTGAGAAGTAACGCCTTCCTGGAGCGTGGGGTTCGAGGAGGAGCGAACGATTGAACTCGGATTGAACTCGTGAGACATCTGTGAGGGGAGTCTCTGACCTTCACTCCAGCCCAGATGATTATCCATGTTATTTTTGTTCGTTGTGTCAATTTTACAGACACAAACTTTCCCCACCAGTGAGATATTTACGAGCGTGTGCAACCACAAGACCCTCCAAGAGACCAGTGAGCTCCTCCTCCTCGGAATCCTAATACTAGTCACCAATTATCCTTTGCTTTCTCTCTCTCTCGCACAAGAAAAAACAAGGCCACACACACACACACACACACACCAGCACAAACAATTGAAGCTCCAACTAAAACATTAGCCATATGCTTCTCCCCTGACCATTTCTATACACATATTTGCTGACCCTGCAACTTTTTTCAGGTGGACCATTAAATATATTGGGTGCTCAATCATTACTCTCTCTTCTGATCTTCTACTTGGCTTGCTGTGAATATAATATTTCTAATTTATAGATTAATACACACTGCTTTTGCTTTCAAATTCTACAAGAACGTCTGATATATAACCTGCTTCTCTCACACGTGACAGCCACTCCACTTTGGGACTTCATCTCGTTGTTTGGATTCATTTTTCTCATAATGGATTTTGGATTTTTGTGTTAGTGAAGCGGTGAATCAGCCCTGTAGGACGAGATGAGATGGAGGAGGAGGAGGAGGAAGGTGATCATACCCAGATCAAACATTGAAGAATCATGCCGGTGAAGCGGGGGACATACAAGAAACGAGGTGTTTTAGATATGAAGTTATATTTTTTGGGAGTTTAAAGGTCACCGTTGCTTGTGTGGTGTTTAGCGTCATCGCTCATCAACATCACCCTGAGCTTAAGAGGCAGAAGGGGAATTACTGAGGCCAGAAGAGAGGGACCAGTGCACCCGTGGGAAGCAGAGCTGGTATTAAGAGGAGAACGTGAAGGCTGGTAAATCCCCTTTTACATTTTGACCTCTGCTTCATTTAAGAAATAATGTTTTTCCAACAGCTTGTGACACAAATAGAACCATGAATGGAGCTATAAGTTACATGCATTTTTGTGCCTTAAACACTTTTATTCTTTGCTGCAAATATTTCAATATAAAGTACTATTTAGGAAAATACAAGATTAGACAAAATAAATACAACATTTAATGATCTAATGGAAAAAAATATCATTAGTTATTAACCAAGATCTACATTTTGTTGGCTGAACAATATTTATAATATAGAACTACACCCTTTTAATATGAACCTGAGGAGTTAAAGCGAAGATAAACTATAAAACCTTACAGAAGAGACTTTAAATATCAACCCTTGTTTTAGCTCAGGGTCAAAGTGACCCGAAAGGCCCGAAAACAAAGTTAGTTGTTTTATCCTTTGTGCCTTGACTCGGAAGCAACACAAGGGATAAAACAATGACTTCTTCTTTTCAGGTTCCTGGGGTTAAAGGGTTAAAGCACCTTCTAAGCATTTATTTTATTGAGTATTGTTTTGATTGTTGAAGCGCTTTGTGACCCTGGTCTGGAAAAGCTCTCTACAGATATAAATTACTTACTTACTTACTGTCAAAAAAGAATCATTAAACAAAATAATAATGGATTTCCCAGATAAATAAGGTCCACATTTGGCCAAACTTCTCCTACATCTCTGCGTCACTTATTGATCTGATTAACTCAACACTTGATGATCAACACATTTTTCTTCCACACTATGAGAGAAAAACAAGTTGTTTCTCTGCTCCCCACCGTTGTCCAAAGGGGCCAGCAGGACTTCGAGGAAAGAAAATCACTTTGGTTCATATTCACATACTTGAGATTCTCTTCCCCCAGTTGGACACTGCAGAGCAGGAAAGGCAGGAAGTGGGGAACATGAGAGTGTGAACGACTCCTACAGGCGACACACTCCTGGAATACACCCCCCCTGAGTGACAACCAGCAGCGCCAGAGGACACGCAAACATGCAAGCTGCTGCTATCAGGCCTGCAAAGTGATAACAGACATCCTCTTCCTCTGGCTGCAACCGAGGGAAGCGGCTCCGGCCCTCCAGTGTGGAGCTCCGGAGACCCGGCTCAGTGGAAAAATCCCTCCGTCCAAACCCGGAACATGTGTTTCGCTGGATATTACGCAAGGCTCTGGCGGAAAGTTTGGCAGGTGGAGCCGGGATTGTTGCTGGAGGAAAACTTTTATTTCAAGTGTATCGTTTTCTCATAATCACCAATTTGTGCAAACCTCACAACAAACCGCAGAGCAGCTGCGAGAGGACGACACGCTTACTGATGGTGTGAAGATAGACAGATGTTTGCTGTCACGTGACCAAAGTTTAAGTCTTCTGAAGAACGTTTGCATAATATTGATCCGGAGTCGAACGGATGAGCCACGAATAATAAAGACAGTATTGAGAGAGGTCGACAGGGACGAGCCAGAGGAAGTGATGATGATGACGAGGATGATGACAAAGACTCGGGTGTTTGTATCGATTATTTTTCTGTGTTCTTCTTCTGCCCACATGCCTGTGAATCTCTCAGCTGCCGCCAAAAAAAAGCCCACACAGAGTTGAAAAAGAAGAGAATGGAGATACGCTTTTGCTTATCGCACAGATACTGTATGTGGACATTCTGACATCCTCACACACACACACACACACACAAGTCACCTCCTGTTGATAAAGCAAATTAAAATGAGAACGTTGTTTAGTTTAACATTCTCCTTATCCTGCTTGCAGCTCCATCTGGTCTATGTTTGGAGGGACTTTCACTTGTCATACTCCACACTCTGTCACACACACACACTCACACACACACACACACACTTGCAACAGCCTAGTAAACCTCTGTTCACAGTTGGCTTGCATCGTGCGCTGAGTCGTTCAGTAACAACAAAAAGACTTTCTGAGAATGAAGAATTCGAGGAAAAAGATCAGCTTCCCTTCATGCTTTTCCAGCAGTAGTTATCAACGCACACATGTGGTCTCGAGGAAACTGTCGTCATATTCAAGGGTTGGATCTGCTCAATAATACGACTCAGGAGAGTCACCGAGCCACGGTGTGTATCAATGGGCTGCATTGATCAGAGGTTTGAGATCTCAATGAGAGTAGTGGTAGTAGTATTCTTGAACACGCTTGTATATTACAAGTTTATCTTTAGTTGTGTATTGTCATGACATTGTTATTTTTAGAATATTTTCTTTAATAATTGATTTAGTTTTGAATAATCATAAATCATGTAGCAGAACTTTCTTGCTATCATTTAATTAATGTTCTTCACTAGATAACCTTGTCAGGACGACGAGTGTTTTTTAACCTTCATCCTACTTTCTCTAAGGTTATCCTTTCATTGGTATTTCTTTAGATGCTTCAATAACACTCAAGATTCCAACTAGTAATCCTGGTTGTTTATTAACTGGCTATGTTTTTTTTCTATACGTTCAGTTGTAGTTCAGACTCTAGAAACAAGTATGTTTACAAGCGCTAAACAACTGCCTCCCTCTGAGGCGCTTGTGTACTTCCATCTGTCCTCATGTACACATCACACTGGAGGTTTCCACACAGGACCCACGCATACAGGAAATGTTTGACATGTTTCAGATTCCCCCAGAAATGAATAAAGTGGTTTTGTTGTAAGACGACAGGTGTGTGCAACATGTTGATGTCTCTAGGGAACATGTGATGGGACATGTCACGTGATGATATTACAGGTGAGTATGTCAGAGACAAACCATCAGATCATAAGGGATTCGACCATAGGAGGATATATAACTATATAACAACTATATAACTTGGAATAACAAGTTGCCAAAGTGAGCGAGAGTCAGCTGGTGTCGACAGGTGTGCGAGTCAACAACAATTTAAGGGTAGAAGAAAACTTGATAGAACCCCATGAACCATCTGTGTGTCGGTGTTTCTTACTTCTCGGTGGAGGTCTGCTGGTCTCGTCGGCGACGGTCCTCTTCAGCCGGGCCAGCCTGACCTCCAGCTCCCCGGACCGGGAGCAGACGGATACCAGTTCCCCCTCCAGCTCCTCCAGGATGCTCACCGAGTGTCTGGACACATCGGCGAGCTGCCGGAGCAGCGATCCGAGCGTGAAGGCGCACACGTCCGACAGGTCCTCCAGGACCTCCAGCGGACGCGCCTCCGTCCCGCCGCCGGGTCTGCACACGTCCCTGGGCAGGAGCGTCCGTTTGCAGAAAGGCATGGTTGGTCCTGGGAAAAATCCGCCGCCGCTGCTGGTGGTGGTCAAGTTATTTCCCTGAGTTTGTCTGCTTCTCCTGCGGGGCTGCACTGGAACATCTCCCTCCGGGTGCGTCGTGCGCACTCATTGTTTTGGACTTTCCAAGTGAGGAGAGAGGAGGACCTGGAGTCAACGCGCTCGAGGACTGGAGGAAAGTTGGCTCGAGGTTCGCAGCATCAGTGTCGATAAGTTAAAAAGGACAACCTGTCGGGACGTTGGACTCTAGTCTGGTCACAGATGCGTGTTAAGAGTCCTTTAAGCGACACATTCCGTCGAACCTCCTGGATGACTGATCTCTGTGTGACGGCCAGTGAGGCGGCGGTTAAGGGACCATCCTCAAATAGACGAAAAGGGAAAAAGAAGTGACTAATTTGGAGCAAAACGCTGATGGTCACTGAACGATCATGACAAATCACTGGAAATTTAAATTTTGTAATTTTGCTTTGTACCATTTTAGGGTTTTTATTATTTAATATTAATTCATTTAAAAACATTTATTGAAAGAAAAAACATATTTGTAAAATGCTACAGAGAGACATTTGAAACCCCAATCAGTCACATCAATCATTTTGTGCCTACTTGGGGTTTTTTCATGTTTGTGATGTTTTTCCATCATCTATAGGCCCGCCTGGGGGGACCCCAAGACGCTCCCAGGCCAGCTGAGAGACATAGTCTCTCCAGTGTGTCCTGGGTCTACCCTGTGGTCTTCTACTGGTGGGACGTTCCCTGAACACCTCACCAGGAAGCATCGTCCCGGAAGCATCTTAATCATAAAACCAAGTCACCTCACCTGACTCGTCTCAAAGCTAAGGAGCAACGGTTCTACTCCGAGCCTCTCCCGGATGACCTTGCTTCTCACCCAATCTCTCAGAGAGACCCCTACAGAGAGAACTAATGTTGGCGGCTTGTACCAACGATCTTGATCTTTCGGTCAATACCAACCGTTTGTGCACATAGGTGAGGGTAGGTATGTAGATCGACCGGTATATAGAGAGATTCTCCTTATGGCTTGGCTCTCTCTTCACCACTATGGATCGGTGTAGCATCTGCATAGATGCCGCCGCCCTCCACCTGTCGATCTCACATTCCATTCTTCCTTCACTCTAACTAGACCCCAAGGTACTTAAACTCCTTTTCTCGGGGCAGGACCGCATCCCTAACCTGGAGAAGGCTCCCAACCTTGTTCCGACTGAGAGCCATTGACTGGGATAATGATGCTGATCCTCATCCCTCACTTGGTTGCAAACCTTTTAAGCGAGGGCTGAAGTTAAGGACTACGTTGTTCACAAAACCAACTCTTAATAATGGCTATGTGGGAAAATTAATAATAATAATAAACATATATATATATTATTGAAACACACAATCAACGTGAAACAACGTGTTCTTCATAATTGCATTTGTCTGTTCCGTATGTTGTTTTACTAAAGTAAAAATTAAAAAGTGCACTCAATATTTTTTAATAATTTTTTTCGTACAAGCAACTTGCAGACGGTCTCTTATGTGATATCTTGGCTGTGGTCGCTCTTTGACATTGTTTTTGCTGCTCCAGTGGGATCGACACATTTTTCCTCTAAAATAAGGGTGTAGTCCAAAGCTAGTGTAACCATGATTTCAATACGCAGGGGTTTGTTCTCTCTTTCGTTTAAACGGCGTATTATTGTGCATTTAATGTGTACTTATTAATGTTTGAATCTGCCAACTTTTCTCAAGTTCGGTACTAGGACAGATTGTTTTTACTAGATTCCTGAACACTATTCCAGACAGTTTATAACATCAGACTAGAACAGTTCTCGTAAAACCATATAATTGACACATCGTTTAAAAAAAAAACACACAATATTTAATGTCAAAGTGATTTAATGAATTACTTTGGATTCATATTTTGTGTTTTGGTACACTGGTCTCTCTGACTTTTGACAATCATTCGAGATGTTTTACATCACCAGCCTGCTGGAGTTTATGTACTAACATTGACACGTGGTAAAAACTGATTTGAGGTTATAATAACTTTTGATTTAAAAAATTTTTTTGCTTGAATATACTAAGTAGACTCATGACAAATATTCGAGACCATTTACATCCTCATAAGAATGACGTAGTCCCTGATGGTGATTTAGTCATTCAAATTGACTTCAGTGTGAAGTCGGGTGGAGTTGAAATCATTTAAAATAATCTCTAAATTGAGGGAACATTTATTCATCGCTTAATTGTCACCAGACCTTTAGTAAACACTCAGATTACTTAGAACACTTAGAAACATACACACCCCATCTCAGTCTGCGGAACATTCTTGTATCATTTACTATTGTTAGTATATATGAAAGCAAAACAATGCAAATATTATTATAATGTATTGTAAAATATTATTATTATAATCACATACAACGAAATCACGATCGTTTTGTAGACAGGTGAGACAGAAATAGAGCTGTTTGTACATCATTTATCTGTAACCTGGTGAATGTGTTGTGCCAGTAGGTGGCACTGTTGGGCTGAAGAAAATGTTTGTTTTTTCACTTGATGTCCTCGTAGACCTTGTTGCATTCAGTGATCGCTCAATTCGGTAGAACAGCACACTCGATGGTCCTCTGATGATGTCATGAAAACACAGTTTAAGTAGTGAGTAAGAGCCAAATTATATTCTAGTTGTGGATATTGTAAGTAAGTAAGTAATACGTTTTTATAGAGCACTTTTCTAGACCAGGGTCAGAAAGCGCTTTAACAATAAAAAAAATAAAAAAAATACTTAAAGGTCAAGATAACACCGAGACAAATACAAGAGTCTCAGAAAAATCAAGAAAAAGCCTGCACGAATAAAAATGTCTTGATATGTTTCTTGAAGGAGTCAGGAGATCATTCAAACATTTCAGTTCAAAGAACTTCCTTTTTACAGGCAAAAACATTGAACAGAACCAGACTCAGTGGGAAAGGGTCTTCTGTTGTGATCAGCTCAGATGGAGAGGAGAGACAGGAGGATGGAGAGTGAAAGAGAGGTGGGTGGGTAACGTGTAGGGCAGGTCCGGACAGGGCTTTGCAGAGAATCCAGGATCCGTTAGCATTATTGAGTCAATGTGTAGAAGATCCTGGATCCAGCAGCTTGCCCAGATGGTGGAGCGCTGGGGCTCCGAGGGAGATTGAGAGGGTGAGTTACAATTGTAAAAGTGATGTATGGAGGAAAGCACAGAGAGAGAGCTTGGTGAATATAAAACATCCAATCTAACCCTATAGCAGCAGGACTGAAGAACAGAATAAAAGATTACAATTGTCGAGGACTTCCAAGAAAAAGTAAGTCCAGTTATGATTCAGGCTTAGTGCAGCAGCAACATGTATAGTAGATGATTCTAGGAGGTCTTGAGTGTTTACTCTAATGCTTACAACTTTTTAAATTAAAGATGTTTATGAAATCACAGCTGCTCAGATGTGAAGGAGTTATCTGCTCAATAATATTATGGCTCTGGGTCAGCCTGGTTACTGTGCTGAATAAGAACCTGTTCGGTGATGAGTAATCCTCTTTTTTTAACGCCATTGCACTGAAAATATAGGGAATTGCTTCTGTAATGTTACAGAGATAAATTTGAAACACTGATCAATAACATCAATAATTTGGTGCCTATAGTAGTTTACATTTGGTGTTTTTTCCCCAGACTTTCCTCACCCAAGCTACATCATCCAGTTCTTCCCGGGGGACCCCAAGACACTCCCAGACCAGCTGAGAGGCGTAGTTTCTCTAGCGTGTCCTGGGTCTGTCCGGTGATTTCCTACTGGTGGGACATGCCCTGAACACCTCACCAGGGAGGCGTCCTGGAAGCAGGGACGTGCGGTCCGGGGAAGCAATGCGACTATTAGCCAGACATCTCGTCAGAGAGCGTCTGCTCTGTAGTGCTGGATCGGCCAAATAAATAACATACGTTATTCACTAATGGTTAAACAAAACCAAGTTCTGAAGAGAGATGAGGTGGTGATTAGGATGGTTATGTTAATGATGATAGATGGGATGTTGATGAGGAAAAGGTGGAGGAGGATTATGACGAATGAGATTTTGATAAATGTTGTGATTGGGGTGAATGATGATGATGATGAGGAGGATGGCTATGGTGAAAAGGAGGATGATAATTAGGATGTTGTATGTTATAATGATGAGGTAGATAAGGCTGATGATAATGATGAAATGGGATGTTGATAAGGATGAGTGGAATGATGATGAGAAAGATGATGACAAGGAAGATGATGATGACGATTGGGATGATGATGATGAAAAATGGGATATTGATGCTGATAAACAAAATGTTCATGATACTGAGGATGGTTGTGATGATTTGGAAAAAGATGATGATGATTGGGATGATAAAGATGGTGATGATGATAAATGGGATGATGATGATGATGATAAATTATGTTTTGATGATGATGATGATAATGATTAATTATATTTTGATGATCATGATGATGATGATGATAATGATGATTAATTATATTTTGATGATGATGATAATGATGATGATGATAATGATGATCAATTATATTTTGATGATGACGATGATATGAATGAAATCACATCAAATAAAAAATGAAAAATATCAAGAAAAATGATTTTATAGCTCATTTCAGAGACAATATTGTAAAAAGAAAATCAAGGATGTTTACATTTCTGGCCACAGCCACCTGGGGATGTTTTCTCACCTCCAGGTTGTTCTACCTCTGGAATGATGATTTTGTACCAAGAGCTCTGGGCAGTTGCCAAAAAAAAAACGCTGTCATTCCCGTTGGCTGTTGGTCACTCCCTGTATTGTTGTTAGATGGAATTTACAGTCATCAACAGTTCTAGGAATTAAACAATCTTTCCTTTGTTGCTCGTATTCTGGTGATTGATTACCGTTCATTTTATTTTTAACCATTCTTCACTCTCCATTGAGAGTTAATGATCTGAAGATGTTTCTTCCTTGTGCTCAGTGTTGGAATTCTCTCTTCAATTTGAGGCACCAAAAGGTGACATTATTAGTGAATCAAAATGTCCAAAATGATCCTTTTTTTCAGATTAAATATTTATTTGAAATGCATTCAATACAGAATCTTAAAAATATTACAACAAACCTCAGCAGGTTTTTAAATACAAACACAGTTAGCGAACGAGAACATCACTGACTATGGTAAAAACAATTGTTGCCTGTCCTGTTTACAAAAACAGTGAAGTTGAATTAAACACTTCAAAATGTTTACATGAACATCAATGAATGAAAATGACAAACAACAAGTGCAGATTTTCAAAATGGTTTCCATTGCTTCGTGATCAAATCTGAACCTGGGATGGGCCAGCTCATCAATGCGATCAGTCATTCTAGAGCCTGTCTTTGAAAACAGTTGTCTTGTTGTTAAGTAAAGTTAAATAAAGTAGCAAACTGGACTTCAATCATGAGATGTTAGAAAGAGACACTCGTTCATAAATAGGTAGAGTTCAAGGGCGTTTGGTCAAAGCCGGGGTCTTCACAACAGCATCAGGCTCATCACACCAGCAGCGAGAAGGAGAGCTAGGTTTGAAAAGATGACACTTAGTGAGATGGTTTATTCAAGCTTCCTGCGCTTGTTCTACAAATATGACCCTCACCTTGTACCAGGGAGTGCTGGAGAGAGACGGCGTGGCCGGTCGTCATCTGTGTGGCTTGTGTTGTCATTTGTGGATTGTTTGCCGGCACTTTGGTGGTCGCTTGCGGGCCATCTCCTGTGGCCATACCTGCAGCAGTCGTCTCAAACATGAACGTCGTCTGATCCCCTCCGGTCGTCTCATACACGATTGTCGTCTGATCTGTGGTGACTGTCGGGTCATCTACAATCGTCGTGGGATCTCGTTCCACGGTGGTTTGAGCCGCGGCGTATGTCATTGCTAGAAGCATCACACACAGACCACTGAGAAGCATGTTGTTGACGACACCTGGAGCGGAGAAAGAGTAAGTGAGTGTCACACAACCAGAAGTCAGAACATTATGTTTTAATTTATAGATTAACTAAAGGTCATCATGTTGAACATTGTAAATTAAAAATAATACAAGATGTTCTGAAATAAAATGGTAAAAATACGTACCTTTTACGTTCATTTTTTCCCCAAAAATTCAGGAAAGACGAGGATCCGCGAGTTAATCTCTGATGAAAGTGCTCTTCAATGGATGCGGCAGGCAGTCCTGATGCTTGAAAGTATCTGATAAAGAAAGATGAGACAAAGTTGTCTTTTATAGTCTGAGGGAGGAAAGGAATGAATTCCCTCCCCTGTCCCTCCCTTATTCATTGCTTAAGAAAAACTCCATTGACATCAGAGATGAAGTAATTAAGGTTGGGTTCGCCGAACAGGGATCTGGCTTACGGTAAACAATAAAGCCATGGTTACCCTGGTGGTTGGAATTTGATGGATTTGGGTTTAGAAAAAAAGAATGAAAAAGTTAGTTTTTTCAATTCTCACTTAAACATCATGAAAGTCATGTAACCATCGGTGAAACTTGTAAAACTGAACCGGATTGTTTTTCTACGTAATCATTGTTTTTCTTCTCAAGGTTTCACATGCCAAGCCTTAATAATTATCTATTGTGTGTTTCATGACTATTGAGAAAAATATGAATAAATGAGCTGCAATGCCAGGTAACGTCGAACATGAAGAGGACACGGTACTTATGATGAGGATGTTAAGAAAAACTTGAAAATGTATTAGTATTAAATCAACAATAATACTTGGAAAGTTGCCTTAAAACCTTCAAAGTACTCCGATCAGAGAATCTTCAGTAAAACTTCAACAACACACCCTCTTAAGTTATGAATTGTCAGTTAGAACTAACCAGGTCAGGTGAGTCAAGCTTTCAGTTGGACTTGTAAAAGATTCTGAATATGGTAAATAAACCTTACACACACACACACACACACACACACACACACACACATAATATCATAAAAGTGTTCTGAAAGTTATTCAAAAACAATTTTATAAAAACAATATTATTCAAGTTAATCAAACAAGCCAAATGTCAAAATGACTATAAGCTAAAAGCAATTGATTTTTTTTTCTCAGGTTTATTCTTACAAATTATACGAAAATTGTAATTTATGAATCATGAATTTAGTAATTTTGTCAAAATCGACATTTTATACAATTGAAAATGGGCAGCTTTGATGAGAGAGGGCAAATTAGAAAATAGTCACAAAAACTTTGTATGTTTATGCTTATACAGGACATCTTGGGTACACCCAGTGATGTGGATTAATTATACTTAATTTGTGTAATCAAGCTTAACAAAACGGTTAATAGGACGGTGAGTTACAGGACTGGATTCATCATATTATCCTTAGTTAGAATGTTGTGTAAGTGAAGATTATTAAGTCTTTTTTAGACTTCGCGCGGCCTTTGACCTGACCAAGTCCCAAATAGCCGCACAATACACTCTTGCACCATCTCCTGCTAAAGATGTTAGCACAATACACTCCAGACCATCTGTTAGCAAGAGATATTATCAACTAGTCCGCAGGTGAGGGTTTGTTCAGAACATCTATTATTATCCTCCAATGCTGTCTGACGACTAGTCTACAATGTACGACACATGTACTACGCACTAATGTGTTATTTATGCAACCAACATGATGACAGCTATGATGTCTTGATGGAAGCTAATAATTGTCTACTGTATAAAAATGTTGACAGCATTCAAATAAAAATAAAATACTTCCAAAACAATCACTACTATGCAAGTGTTTGTTACATATCCATGATTTTTCCTCTATAGTCACAAATCATGGATTAGTTCAGTGTTGCGTAATTCTTTGCTAGTTGTAAACAGAGCTAAGCACTTAAAGTTCACTAAATCCAAATTGATCTCAAGAAAAACACAGAAAATTAAATAATCTGTTCCTTTCCAATTGTCAACAAGTCCTATTTTTCTCATCTTAGAACTTTTAGAGCTTTAGAGTTTTTACTTTAAAAAAATAAATAAGAATAACGTCTGCGGACTTTATCAAATTGATTACTGTTGTCTCACCAAACTGCCAAAAATGTTGACGATAGAATAATAGTTTCAACAAGAAAAACGTTGTATAGGATCTTTCAAAGTAGTCATCTGTAGAAAAATGGGAGAAAGAAATTAAAGAACATTTCTTAGTTGATAAAGAAGAAGCTAAAATATTATAGACAAACTTCTGGCATTAAAAAAAAGGTTGATTCTGTGAAATGAATGATGCTGATGATACATTTTTTACACAAAAAAAAGGATAATCATGACATACTGTAAATTTGAATCAACATATATTGCAAAAAGTCACGTTTAATCACAGTTTATTATTTGTTCTCCAGAATCATGAGGTGTTTTTGATGCCTGCAGCCACGACCAGATTGATCCACGGATTATTTTTGTAAGGAAATAATGTTTTAAATATTCTCTACTTTATCCAGTATCAGCTGCTGAAACCACAAGAAGAAATATAAGAAATCAAAGAAATGTAAATTCTCCTCTTTTCTTCTCATCATTGGCTAAAAAGATTCAAGGGCACCCTCGAGTAGTAGACCATGTTGACACCAAGGCACACATGTTGTCAGAGACAACGCCCAGGGAGTTTGATGCCACCAGCATTCTTCTGGCTCATTATGTGTCAGTGGTTATGCCAAACTTAATGAAACTCAAATGAAATTTCATCACATCCTTGTTTGGTTCATATTTATCTGCTCGTCCAGTAACCCCAGGATTGTCAAGCGAATGAAACATAAAGAAACTAAATGACCTGCTGTGTCGGTTTCCACGTCCCAATGATCATCAACGTTCTTTAGATGAAACAACTCTCGTTTTCCACCAACTGATTTTCCAATCAAATGTTGAAAACCAGTTTTTCTGAAACCAGAACAAGGCATGGTCATGCAACTTTTCGTAAAGTAAGACAGTCATGAATCCTTCTTCCTCATCAATGACAACCTATTTGCTTCACGTCACTTCAAGTGCAAAAATATTTTTTTGGTGGATTATAAACTGTTCTTTCTACAAGGAAGTAGAAGGGACGCCAGATAAGAGCAAATTTACCGTATGAAGAAGCCAGGTCAGATTCCTATGAGTCACCAACAAATTTTGGTTGAACAAAAAACAAATTAATTGAAAAATAGGTACATGTTTGTCCAACAGATCATCTCAGCTTTATATCACATTTTTCTGTGCTAAAAATGTTTAGAACTTTTCTTGTCTATGTTTTTGTTAATGATGTTCAAGCTTTAAAAAGCTAGAAAAGAAAAAAAATTGAATTGATTTTTTTATTTTTTATTACGCAGTCATAATAAAATCTGAAAATTGATTGATTTGGAACTTTTTATTTACTTGCTGGTCCGATGCATTTATTTCCTTTCACATCCTTGAGAGACACAAGTAAGTAAGTAAGTCATTTATATTTATAGAGCGCAGATTCATTAGAACTAAAAGAGAACAATTAGAATGCTAACACTGCTAACTTAGCTAGCTAGCAGGTTATAAGATAAAAGTTATTATTTGACATCATTCTACCATAGATAATGTTAAATTTAACAAAGGGTTCAAAACCATTAAACAACAACTGTAGTAAAATATCCGCACTTTGCTTTAGTTTAGTTTTAGCTTATTGTTTTTGGTCTTCTGCTCCAGTTAGCGCTCAGTATCAGGGAAACACTAGCTTCGCTCATGTTTCTTAAATCTTAGTAATTATTGCATCTCAAGTTACAGCCACGACAGAAATACAAGATTGTGTTTTACCTTGGGTGGAAAAACATGTTTTTCACAAATCTTTATGCTACAATTTTTACTCTACAGATCTAACTCTAACTTTCTAAATGTATTTATTTATTTTGTATAGCAAAAATGTAGTGTAAGAAATATTAGATTAGCTTTTTATGTAGCATTTTCAGATGAGATTTGAGCCACATATTTACTGTATATTTAATATTGACCTCATCAAATGGGGCTGAAAAACATCTTATTTAAGGAAGAGACACATGTCTAAATGTATGTCTAATGATGCACAGTTAAAACTGTAATAAAATGTATCCTTATACGCATCAAATCCATTTTCCTGATTAAACATGATGATAACAAAACTTGGCTGATACTGTTTGGTCGACATTTCTTTTGTTAAATCTTACCATAAGGAACAACCTACATACAACATCAGCTAGAGCCAAATGTTGCTCATAACTTTGGAATTCATCCCTTGGGATGATTAGTTTAAGAAATTCAGCTCCGGTTTATTGAAGTATTTAGATCCCGCTGTGGTCACTCGTTCTAGTCAATTAACAACACACATAGCTTCATTAATGGTTTTTTATAATCTAGTAATTACTTGAAAGTGGCATATGACAACCGATAAGAAAATAGTGGGATTTGGGCCGTGTATTTAGACAACCATGTGACGTTTGTGTCATTTATCCATGACACACAAACTTCTATTTAATCAGCACATGTAAGGTAAGGTAAGGTAAGGTAGAACTTTATTGATCCCTCAGGAGGTCTCCTTCGGGAAATTGTTTATTTCATTTTTATTAACATTTTTATGTTCATTTAATAGAACACTTAAACGCTCATCACATCATTTGAATTGCAAAAATGTTTTAAAAATATTGTCGGTCAAAAAAAGGGTGATAAACTGTTTGTGTTACTATAATTTAAAAATTATATTTACTTAAAACTGATAAGAAAATCAAGTTTTCAAATCCAGAGTCAATCTCTGCAATTCATTATGATGTTTTATAACTTTGCATTAATAAGTGTGAATTTTTTAATGTTGAGGAAACGACTGCCAATCCTCTCAAGGAAGTTTTTCCCCAAACTGTGTCTGCCAAGAAGTTTGTCAGAGGGGAGAATTATTTAAAGCCATAGAAGGAAACAAACATTGATACGGCAGTGATGATGTGGACAGTGAACAGATAAGGTTGTGTGGATTAAATTTCATAAAATGTCACCTTGTGTCCTCAACTCCCTGTGGAACTCCATGTTAATAAAACATGTCAAAGAAATATTTAAATCTAGGTAGGGTGACTAGAGTTCGTAAATTGTTAAAGTGGTGTAGTTATTGAATGCAGGGGTTATATTTAAAACAAACCCCAAACAAGTGATCGAGAAGAAACCCGAAGAAGATCAACATTGAGTTGATTTGTTCATGAGCATTTCTGCTTTGACCCTTGTGTTACCTTAGGGTCAAGGTGACCCGAAGACAAGAAAACAAATGTGTTTGTGGTATCCCTTGTTTTGTCTCTGGGTCAAAATAATGGACCTCCACCACTGCATACTGTATGTATTTCTGGCAGCCAGGGAGATCGTTCACCTTGATCCAGAGACAACACAAAGGATACCTCAAACACATTTGTTTTTCGGACCCTTGGGTCACCTTGACCCTGAGAAAGGGTTAAGATTCATACCATCCAAGTTATGGCCATTTGAGATTTTAAAACCCAACTCCAAACAATACCATGCCTCAGAAAGGTAGGTAAAGAAGGCAAAAAAAGAAGCCCACCTCCTAAACTATGCAGTACAGGGCCACCAGGATACATCACCATCGCACTCTTATGTACAGTAACAGTACAATAAAGTTGCTGATGAAAGAAGCAACCTGTAACCAGTTTCGGACCATCTCACTCATGAGTGTCAAGTGTATTTATTTTAGCAGCGTCTCACGAAGACTGACTCAGTTTTCCTCAGACACAACTACATTGATCCAATCTGTTCAGAAGGGGGAGATCCCTGGAGCACCGGGCTGCTGGGAAAACACTGGATAACCAATGACAAGAGAGGCATCCTGGTTGTGTTGTGGTGTGACCTGGTCAATGCCTACCATAGCTTTACACCTCCACCATCTTCCCATGAAGGTCCTTGTCCTGGATTACTAACTGGATGAGGGTCATTTGTGAGTCAAGAACGGAGCGCATGTATATGCACGAGTATCCTTGTATATACAATTTAACCTAATTGTTATATTTTTAATTACAGGGTTGAGCCAAAGCGAGACAGTCAGCTTAAACATGGAAAGAATAAGGAAGTGAAAGTCAGGCCAAGAATGAGACAGATGTTGTCACAGCACATCAATGAACTGATGCGAGTGATAACGTGAGCGACATTACAGTTAGATTTAAACTATGCACCATCTCGGCCCTTTTCTGGACCAGTTTGACACCCCGGGGCCCTCTATGACAGGGGTGTCAAACTGTTTAGAGGCACATTTCATGCAATGCTGCGCCACTGATTCAAGTAATGATGCCACTCTTTGACAAAGAGCACACATTTTGAGACCGTTCTATGAAGCAAACTTGTGTCTATAAACTATGAAAGGAGTTTTAAACAAGTCGCTCCATATGACTTGTTATGAGCAGGCCTGCAGCAGCCAGACTGGTTTCTCCATCAATGTTGGCCACGAGTCCGGTCACACCCAGGATGATTCACATGAAACCACAAACGTATTTTGTCACTTTTATTAGATAAAGAAACGATCGCTACCTTAAGACTTGTGTTAAATACAATAAATAGTTAAAATCTGCACATTTCCCTGGACTTAAAACTATTTAAAACCAAGCTGAATAAAAACTTCCAGTTTCTTCTCGATCTTAAGGCACAGTTGTTCTTCATTACATTTGCCTATTCCTCAAGTTCTACCAGTTTCTTCAGGTCGCTCTTCAGTTGTTCTTCATCCTCTTCCTCCTCTACCTCCACCTCGATGCCATCCATGGTTTTCTGCAGCTGCTCTTTAATGCGGTTCAGCTCCAGCAGTCCGTCCTGCAGGTCTTTACAAACGTCCCTGATCTTGGAAGCAAACTCCGTCTTTGCACCTTTTTTCAGCTCCACGGAGTCTTTGGCCAAGAAGAAGATGTCCAGAGCGAGGAAGAGGCCCGACATGACCCCGGTGGTGACACTCATGACCTGGGCCGCTTTAGCAGCTCCGCCTGCGACGCCGAGGACTTGGACGGTGCTGATCAGACTCTCGGTGTTGATCACCAGCGCCTTCCCTGCACGGCCCCCCTCCTTCATCACATGCTTCACGTTCTGGTTCAGGTGCTTCTTGGCAATACTTTCTGCATATTGTTCAAAGTTCCACTCTTCTAGAGTCTCCATCCCTTCCTGTTAAAACAGAAGACAGACTTCAAAAATCCGGCCTCGACTTTAAGCACTTCTCTAAAGCAGGTTTTCTACGAGTGCACGTCGTACCTGTACAAACTCCAGGCAGTTTTTGATGTCCATGATCTCATCCTGGTAGTCCTGGATCATCTTCTCCACCTTCTTCCGGTCAGTCTTGGAGTGCACCGTGTCAGTGATGTTGGCCGAGGCGGACGCCAGGCCCCCGGCGGTGGCCACACCGATACCGATCGCCGTGACGATGAGCGAGGTGCCAGCCGTGAACGGCGCCAGGATGAGGCCCGTGATGGTGGTCACCGAGCCCGCCACGCTGGCCACTCCTCCGCCGATGCTGGCCGTGACCGTCTTCTTGTGGAAACAGTCGGCGGCGTCGGCCAGAGACAGGAGCTCCAGAATGCGTTGCTGGAGTGAAGCGCCGCGCTGGTTGAACAGGCGGACGAAGAGACGAGCCGCCATGAAGACACGATCGGCTGCTTCTTCCACCGCTCTGAGGGGACGGATCAAATTAACAAAATTTTAATTTAAATGCTCCTATAAAAGTAAAAAATAAATGACAAACTGCAACAATTTGTTTTTGTCATCGTGTCTACAAGGTCCATAAATGTCCCCGTTTCTCAATCATGTCAGCATGTACTTACTCTTCCGCCTCCTCATTTTGGTTTGCTTCATTCCACTCATCCCAGCCTATTGAAATGAAACACAAATAACATTAATTTTAACTGCACCTTGATTTGGCTAAAAACTTCCCGACACAAACACACCTTCCACTGTACGCCACCATGAAAGCAGGCCTTCATCATCCTAAAATGAAAGTTATAAGAACTCCAAGTTCATCTTGAAATGGCTTTAAAAAAAAAAAATATGAACAAACATCTAGAGGGTCCAGGTTTGTTCCTTCCCCCGGCACGGGTACTTCAGCCATCTGCAGAGTCTGAACCTCAACAACCTCCTGCACAAAATGTCCCAAATCATGAAAATAAACACATACATGATTAAAGCAAGTAGTATCTTTTTTATATGCATTTCAAAATGATTTTCAAAATATTGCATCACCTGTTGTTCTGTGGTCGCTGCCGAGCTCTAGAAAAACAGTTTAGTAAATAAAATGTTTCTTATGTCAATGGATGATCAGGAAAGAAGGTTACCTTATTGCCAGCTCCAAAGAACGCACCTGGCAGGATACGTTTGATTCTAAATGTCTGGAAAAACAAACTCAAGTTGACAAGTGTGTAGATGAAGGAACACACGGCGGATCATACCATTGTTCTTTTCGGTGGGGCCTGCTTGAGTGGTGGAGCCTCACTCTCTGTGTCGATGTACCAGGTGGTCTGAGGAGAAGAGATTTGTGCTCAGTCTCACTTCCTGAATCATCTCATCCATTTGTTCATGTTAAGAGTTCTTGTTAAGACATTTTCAGGCTGCTTTTAAAAATTACAAATCAATTACAGATAAATGCTTGGGTTTTTTTAACCGCTCATCATTTCTCTTCACAGTAATTCAGAATCTTGTTATGAAGCTCTATAATGATAGTAAAATGATTCAAAATATTTTTTTAATCTGTAAAGCAGATTTTAAATGACTTTAAGCATACTGTAGAGAACACGACTGAAAAATAACCTTATTATGGGATGGCCAGAATAAGTGTTTCCCAGGCCCATGTATGCATTAATCTGGCCCTTGTGCAGTCAGAGTAAAATGTTGTGTTATATTAAACAGTCACATTTTATTGAAATTAATTTGTGTAATTTAATGTATGTAGAGTAAATTAGTGATCTTTTCTTGATAATTATTGTTTATTCCATCTTTTCTCAAATAAATGTGTCAATGATTAACACAAACAATTGTTTATGAGGCACTCATTCCAAAGTCCAGTGCTTACTGTTGTTCAGTGTCAAAGAAAAACCACTAAAATGAAAATCATCATCATTGTCATACTTGTCTTTCTATCTTGGTGTCATCTAAACTCTCGGCGCTGGAGGAGTGAAGACTGTGAGCGGACGAGCTGTCCTAAAGAGACAGAACAACAGATTCATCATACGATTCACAAATAAACATTTAAAAAACAGCAAGGTCAATGTCTTGATGTAGCGCCAGAGGAATGTTGACCCATACCTGTGTGGAGGACACGGAAATAGAAGCGGCTGAATCCGTCTGACATTCGCCCTCTGGCACCTGCTGCACAGGAGACAGAACAAAGTAACAATATGTGAGAGTTGGTCACATTCTTAGACTGGGCAGAAAGAACTTACCTGTGTGTAGGAACGGAACGGGTTGACCTTCTGCATCATACCCCTCAACTTGCCAGGTTTCTTAGGTCAAAAGGATAATAACATGTTAGAGGAACTTGTGGGACAGCCAAGGACGTCACAGAGAGTCGCGCATGTATAGGTAGCATTCATTCACTTTTTTTAAAGAGTTGCAAAGAATTTAAGTTTCAGAAAAATATTTAAACTTACCGGTTTTTCAGGCAAGTTGTTATTTTCAGCCAAGCTTCCTTCACTGGAGGAGAGATCGCTGCGCAATGACAGTGTTTCCTAAAATAAAAGAACGTTTACATGTTATAATGACTACTTGACGTCCAATAATAATCCATGCGAGTGCTGTATACATGAATTCCACTAAGACGGACAAACATGAAGATGACACTTCGTACCTTTGATTGTGATTTAAATGGGTTCACTTTATTCATCCGACCCACGATCCCTCCAGTTCTCTAATCGAAGAGCAAAAACATCAGTCAATCATCAGTCAATTGGATCCTGATTGACAAGTCTGTGCAGAGCTGCACCTGTTCATCTTCTGCATCCTCCTGGGTGACTTCATGCTCCACAGGACCGCCTTCAGGAGGGTCTTTGGGCACCTGAGACTTTAATAGTCATGCAAATTTGGGGGAAATAAATACATTCATTTTCCTACTTCACAGTAAATAATCAAGACCCATGATGCACTGCAACAATTGCGCATCTACCTAGGGGTCATCAACTGCAAGAACTCCAAACTGAATTCATTGCATCCATAATTCCAGCCCTTTTGTTTTTTCTAGAGATCTGTGCCCTGAGGCAGAACACCACACCTTCCTGCTGGGACTAATACCGGGCCAAAGCCTTGTTGGCTTGCCCTGGCATCCAATGTTTAACCCTTCCCATGCTTCCATAAATACATATGCAGTGGTGGATGTCGTTCATCTTGACCCAGATACAACACAAGGGATACCACAAATGCATTTATTTTTCCTCATCTTAAAACAGCTGGATTAGATCTGAAAACCTCCTCCCGACTTATATCTAATGTGTATCCTGTTCTGACACAAACGATTTACCTGTGCAGACGATTTGAACGGGTTCACTTTGTTCATGACTCCTTTCAACACGCCAGGGTTCTGAAACAAATGTGTGATTGAAAAGATTACAATGAACATGCACGTGCAAAATAAGAGATTGTTGCTAAGATCCACAGTCACGTTGTCCAAATCCAGATGAAACTCATCTTTCAGTCCAATAAGTTCTTCTGCTCATGTGACCCACCTGCTTCGTTTCCGTCAGCGTCTCCTGTTCCAGGGACTCCGAGGACTCGGCTTCTCTAATCTACGTGAGAAAAACATTTGAGCCACAATATTCCCGTTGACCGCTCCCTCTGAGTCACACCAGTTTATACTTTATTAAACATGCAACTGTACCTGAGAGGACGTTTTGAATGGATTCACTTTCTGCATAACTCCCTTAAACTTTCCAGGGTTCTGAAACATGAAAGTTGATTTTCTTTACCAAAGGCCAGGTGTCATAACAGGAAGTGACAGAAATTGGTTTCAGAGAGTCAGTAAAGTAAGAAGTGAGACAAGAGGAGGATTCAATCTTTATATTCATTTCACATTAGAGAGAAAGAAAATAAATTCTTGATGATCTTTCTTTTCAGCATAAAATTAAACTTTTGTTGTACCTTATAGACACTATATATATAAAAAACAACAACTTTACTAACAATATTTACCCTGAATCTTAATGAGACTAATGTTATTAAAAATAATACTGTGGTGCTTTCAGTCATTTATTCATTTCCTGTTCTGATACAGGACTGTAGTTTCTCGAAGAATGAACATCTATTTATGTTGTAGTGGACCGGACAAGCAGGTGAATGACAGTAAATCTAAATTTATCTCATTAAACTCAATTACTAGTCTGCATTCCTAAGACGTCCCTCACCTGTGATGAGTCAGTCAGCTCACTCTGAACTTGTGCCTCTGACGCGGGAACCGTGGTGACTGAGGACATCTAAAAACAGAACCAGCGTGAAGCCTCTTCCTTCTTCATGACGAGAATGAAGATCGAAAACGTCACTCACCTGTGACGTGGATTTGAAGGGGTTGACTTTCTGCATGACGCCGATCACGCCCGTTCTCTAACAAAGTGACAAACACAAAAAGAATGAGTACATCCTTCAGACACATCCATCACTCTTCAAAGACTTGTTTACCTTTGGCTTTGAAATGGCTTCTGTCTTTGTTACGTCATTGCTTTTAACCTGAGACACACAACAGCATCAACAGCTACACACTTTTATAGTAGACACACAACATCATCAACAGCTACACACTTTTTTAGAATCCCTTATTAGTCCCGCGAGGGGAAATTCGGTAGTGCTTTTGACAGCCATTCACACATACTGATGTAGACACACAACAGCATCTACAGCCGTGAGGCTTCGATCACAGCTACACACTTTTACCAGAGACACACACAACAGCATCAACAGCTACACACTTTTATAGTAGACACACAGCAGCATCTACAGCTGTGAGGCTTCAATCACAGCTACACACTTTTACCAGAGACACACAATATCATCAACAGCTACACACTTTTATAGTAGACACACAACAGCATCTACAGCCGTGAGGCTTCGATCACAGCTACACTCCTCTACCAGAGACACACAATATCATCAACAGCTACACACTTTTATAGTAGACACACAACAGCATCTACAGCCGTGAGGCTTCGATCACAGCTACACTCCTCTACCAGAGACACACAATATCATCAACAGCTACACACTTTTACCATAGAGACACAGCAGCATCAACAGCTACACACTTTTACCAGAGACACAAAACAGCATCAACAGCCACAAGGCTTCGATCACAACTACACACTTTTACCAGAGACACACAACATCATCAACAGCTACACAGTTTTATAGTAGACACACATCAGCACCAACAGCCGCGAGGCTTCTATCACAGCTACACACTTTTACCAGAGACACACAATATCATCAACAGCTTCATACTTTTACCATAGACACACAACATCAACAGCTACAGTTTTATAGTAGACACACAACAGCATCAACAGCCACGAGGCTTCTATCACAGCTACACACTTTTACCAGAGACACACAATATCATCAACAGCTTCACACTTTTACCATAGACACACAACATCAACAGCTACACAGTTTTATAGTAGACACAACAGCATCAACAGCCACAAGGCTTCTATCACAGCTACACACTTTTATAGTAGACACACACAACAGCATCAACAGCTACACACTTTTATAGTAGACACAAAGCAGCATCTACAGCCGTGAGGCTTCGATGACAGCTACACACCTCTACCAGAGACACACAATATCATCAACAGCTACACACTTTTATAGTAGACACAGCAGCATCAACAGCTACACAGTTTTATAGTAGACACACAACAGCACCAACAGCCGCGAGGCTTCTATCACAGCTACACACTTTTACCAGAGACACACAATATCATCAACAGCTTCACACTTTTACCAAAGACACACAACATCAACAGCTACACAGTTTTATAGTAGACACACAACAGCATCAACAGCCACGAGGCTTCTATCACAGCTACACACTGACCTGTGCGCTCACCTCTGTGTTTTGTTCGTTCAGGCTGTGTGTGATGGGATTGTCCAGATCCTTCATGAACAAAAGCCTGTGTATTAAATACAAACACACAAAACAAACAAGCGCAGGCTACACACGAGTTCTACCTCTTGACTGGGGCGAGGCGGGACAGCCGGGGTCTTTTCCCTTCTGAACATGTTCATGATGATTGTCGGGTTTGAATCCAGTTAAAAAGAAATCCTCCTTGTCTGAGAAATTAAATATATTAGTTGATTATTTATAGAATCCATCACATTTGTAAAGCACCTTTCACAGACCACATGTTCAGATGTACCTGATCATAAACAAAAACACAACATTTTGAAAATAGTGCCCAAACCTGATGACAAAATAGTCCGTCAGTAAATGTCTACTTTGTACAAAATGTATACAATTATTTAAATTAAATTGTCATGTCAACAATAATTCACTCCAATTGCAACTTCCCTTTGCAACTCACTCAGGAAAAAAAAAAAAAAAAAAAAAGAAAAAGGAAAACATCAACTATAAAAAAAAAAATAAGGATACATTTGTCCATTTGTTAGAAATGTGTAATGTAGTGTACACATGCCCCTATATAAAAATAAAAGATTTAAATATTACTACACAGCCTTAAAATAATAATAATAATTAAAAAAAAGTTATCTGGGTGTGACCATGATTAGCTTAAAATCCATATATAGTAATTATTAAACATTAAAAATCGTTAAATACATACAAGAAAGTCTGTAAACCATTTGGAAAAGGACAAACTTATTTCATTTAACTAAAAACCATGATTTCATCATTTTATTCTATAAAGTCAGTGTCTACCTCATAATGAAGTTAAAATAAACCATTAATATTTTTTTTCAATAAAACTGAATTTGAATGTATACAGACATGATTAAGAAAAAAAAGTAAACCATGGGTAAAATATTTAAGGCAAAACTGATGGATATTTTGTTTTGATCTTGTACAAACATACGATCGCCCCAAATGATAACAGAATCGCATCCTTTTTAAATACACACAACAGCGCCTATGATGAAAGAAAACGTTCACACATGTTTTTATTTAATGACATTTCAACATTCAGAATCACAATTAAGAAGAACTTTTAAACAGTTTAAGTGCAACACATGAATTCATGTTATCAAATCCATTTTGCCACCATCCTTGTTGACATCATGACCAGCAGCTCAGAAATGTTCTTTGTTCTCAACAGCGCTGACGCAGCACTTGTTGGCCTCCAGGTGAACTTTTCATGGTCCACGATCCTCGGCGTCTGCTCAGTGACGTAGAAGTGACGTAGAAGTGGCGTCACCTAAACTGCCTGTAAGAAATATGGAAGCTCTTTGTCACCACTGTTGTCATCTTTGGTATTTTGTTTTGTTTTTCTGATTATGAAATACAGGTAACCAAGTAAATGTAAAATACAGTCTTAAATGTTGTTTAAGACTGTATTTTTTTTTTACCTTTTTCATATTCTCGAGTTGATCCACTGTCTGCTTATTATTGCTGCCACACAGAAAATAGATTAAAAGTGTTGAAAATGAATACTACATGTATCGTGATATAAATGGATAGTCATGATATAAACACTATTAGGGGACGTCAACATCACAGCATTAAGAAAAATATTTTCCAACACATCAAACTTAGTTACCTTTCAGTGGTTTCCACGAGCCCTTGCATGTTGTCGACGGCTGCGACATTCCATCCTCGGATGGTTTCAAAATAAAAGTTCCAAAATAATGTTTTCCTGATGGTCGCCCCGGATAATATTGATCAAATAAAACATGGTCGGAAAATATTTGTTTGTAGGTCAGGATAGAAAAAACATGTGCAAATTATTTATTTTTTATAATGAATGGTAAACATTTTAGGAAAAAAAAGATATACATTAAAGTTGAGTTAATAATCGTTTTCTATAACAACCTGAAACCTAATTAGCTTTTATACAGATAGTACCTACTTAGAAATAGCACGCCTTACTTTGTGAGCCAAAACTGATACTTTGTTTTGAACTTGGTATAGTGATTGACAACTCCACATCTAGCCCAAAATGTACACAATAGAGCTCAGGATGGAAATAGATTTTACAGGTCAAACTTGTTAAAAATGAGTAATGCTTGCACAGTGACAAAAACATCATGATATACAGTTGTTGTTTTTTATATTTCTGTATACGATTGTAAATTAAGGAATGAATCATGTTTATTTTAAAATGGGAATTGAAAATGGCTGGATTTAGAAAAACATAAAAATAATTAGGCTTGGACAATGAACGTATATTATTTATCTATAAAACCTAAATCTTTAAAAATACAAATAGAAAAAAACGGATATATATTCAAGTTGGGTTCAAGTATATTTTTTAACTAGAACATACAAACGTCACCTAATATGATCTTTAGTCATTTTATAGAACAGAAAAATTTTGGAAAAACTTTTAAATATATTTATTTTCAACGGGAAAAAAAATGTTACTTGGACAGACAAAGAAGGTGTGACGTCATTACCCCATATATCATGTTATGCTTGACAACACTAATATTTGTGGCCATTTTAAAAGGAGTCTGAATCAAATTATTGTTCATTTGAATAAATACATTAACAATACATTTATGATCCAACTGATACAGCAGGAAAGTACTTCATTTAATTATTATAATTTTCAACGCGGACGTAAAAGATAAATGGCTTCTGTTGAGAGACGCGTCAGGAAAAGGTTTCAAAGTCACCCCCTGTAGCTACCAGTACGTGAAACAGATCCTAATACAATATATTATATTAATTAAAGTGTTGTTTCACACACCGAACTTAGCACCAACGCAAACGACGCCATTACATCTTGGTTTCTTGATAGTTTGTTGCATTTAACACAAATTCCGGTACATTTGAACAAGAATCGCTTCAATTCTGAACGCAGTCTGGTGCGCGGAGCGACGAGCAGTTTGACGGAATGTTAGAGAAGAACAAACGGCGGTGAACAAACACGCTGCTCGTTGACCTCGCTGGTTCGAAGGCTACGATCACCGGCAGCAACACAACAACAACAACAACATCATCAACATCAACACAACTCCGGTAAAAGTCGGACATACCTGCTCACTTCCCTGCGCGCAGAGACGTCGAACAGGTTTGACCAAAACCACCAAAGGCGGACCTGAGTGGAGTCTGGTTACTGAGCCCGGGTCTGCTCTGATTTCAACGATTGTTTGACCCTCGAGCAGGAACACAATCAAAGTTTCGGCCGTTTAAGTTACTGCCATTAGAAAGTTTCTGCCATTTTAAAGCACCAGACTTTTAGAAAAGCTCATAATGTTTTCCCTTGAAACACCTGTGGTGCCGGCGAGTGGGCGTGGCCTACACATCCCTACACTAAGAGCGCTTTATTGATGTTTTACATTTTAACTTTTCAAAAGAAGATTTTTAAAGACAATTACTATTTTAATTAACGTTGTTACTTCATTTGACCCTAAACGTCAATGTAGTCTGCCTGTTACAAAGAAAATGTAATTTCAATGACACATGATGAGTCTCTGCTCGTGGCCAGGGTCACAAAAAATAAAGTTTCCACAAAATTCCACATTATTCACTTGATTTTTTTGGTGTTTAGATCTGGTGAGTAAAGCTTAACATGACATTTCTAACTATAGCACTGAAACGGTGCATGCATCCACCAAGAGCCTAATTTCACATTCCTACAAAGACACTGCATCCAATAAAAATAAACAACACAACTTTGGCTCACGACAAAGTAAACAAATATACCAGTGAGACAAACATACCTGAGTCATGTAACACATGTGAACCACGAGGTACTTTTGGCTCTGAGTCATGTCCTAGTCTCGACATCTTGACTTGAAAAAAATAAAAACACATTTGTCTCCACAGTTTAATAAAAGCTTCATTATGTGATTCAATGGCAAACTATGTTTTCCTGTTTAGCTAGTTCTGGGTGAGAAGACTTGTCGTCTTCCAGTTGTCCTGCTTGTTTTTTTACTGCTTATTGTGTCTGATCTTAATTCATTCTTTCATTCATATTAAAAATCCTATGTTGTGTTTGCAAATCTGGCAATAAACGTTTGTGATTCTGATTCCTACAGAAACACACAACTGCTTACATAACCTTTGCCACTCCTTGGCAGAGGCGATTAAACGTCAGAAAATGTATTTAAGTTCGAGGTGTGAACTTGTTCTGAGTCAGCAGTTGCAGTAAAGACATTTTTGTTACTAATAATAAACGTGGTAAGAACCGAGGAAATAAACGTCACAATCCTTATCTTCCATCAAGACGTTTTAGAACTTTCCAAAGATGGTAAAAACATCAATAAAAGTTTTTAAATATTTTGTTTCTACCATTACTTAATATTAATATATATATCAATATCTACCAATGTCAAAGAACATTTTTTTTTTAAGTACAAAAGATATTTTAAGAATGAATTCTTGTCCCTGATGTAGCTCAGCTTGCATGACACCCTCCTTTGCGCACCTCCTCCACGGCCTCTAGAGGGCGCTCCAGGGCTAGTCTGGCCTGCCTTATCAGTTTGTTTATCTTCTTCCTTTCAGCTGATGTGACGCTTTCCAACAGAACACGCTATAGAACAGGGGGGCCACGTATATTCTCTGACTATTATACGGGGCCGTGGGAAGGGGATAATACAAATTTCAACAGGTAAAAACTTTAAATTAAAATAAATAAACGGACATTCTAAAATATTTTTTTTTATTGAATTATTTATTTTAAATAACTTGAATTTAAAGTTGCTGAAGAAAAAGAAAAGTGAATTTTACAATTCAAAATAAAATAAATCAAATGCAAAAAGAAGTTTCATGCCATAAAGTGTAATATTTAAGGAAGAAAAGATGAGAAACGGTATATGTCGAGTTGAACTAGTAATACAATCATAAACATTTACACCTGCAAAAGCTAAAAATATGAGCTTTAAAAAACATGAAATTATCTCACTTTCAAACGATCTTCAGAATGTACGGTTTAATCTAACATGATTTTAACCAAAGAGAAACTGACCTAGTAAATGTATAAACTGTATAAATCAATACTGACTGACAATAATTTAAATTATAATTGAATTGAAAGATAAGCCTTGCACCTTAACTGGAGGTCATAACTTGATATACTGCATAGTACTATTTACTTGGACTTACGCGGACATGCATGTTATTGTTCTAAAATTGGCCATAAATCCACTTTACAACCCACAAATGACACATAAATATAATATACTTTTTATACACACAACAACAAGTTTAATTGTAATTTAAGTATTCCAGATGACAAGAATATAAATAGACAACAATACACTTTTAAATCACCTTGGTAAAAACACACATTATTTTAATCATTCAATAAATTATGACTTTCATCGCTTCCAGGGCCGGGTCTAGGCAGGGGCAAGAGGGGGCCTGGCCCCCTCAAATAAATGTTGTGCCCCCTCAAACTTACATGCAAGTAAGTAAGTAACAGCACAATGCCCCCTCAAGATTTGTGGCTGCCCCCTCATACATGCCTGTCTAGACCCGGCCCTGATCGCTTTCATGTTGAACAACCGTCCCGTCTTCTTACTCGGAAGGGATTTGAACTCGCAACCTTCCACCAACTGTGCACTTATGTAGACAGAGGAGTTTGATTCAGATCTTTTTATCATTTTACATGCAAAATTCAAGAACCTTATCTGCACAAACATCATTAAAATGAGTGAAAGCTTCCTGAAGTTCAATTGGATGCAGTTAAGCAGTTCAGCCAGAAGAGGTCAGCAGATTCCACTCCATCGTGTCCACCGGGTCACACTGTTCCAAAGGCGTCCTGCAGGTCTTCTCTGAGGCCGTTCAGCTCCACTACAGCATCGTTGAGCACATTGGCCACCTCCTTGATCTGAGCCACGACCGCCTTCTTGCATCCCTTCTTCAGCTCGCGGGTGTCCTTGATGAAGTACTTGTCCATGCCCTGGAAGAGCCCCTGCAGGGTGGACAAGGCCTCGTCCGTCACCTCCGTCGCCCGCATCACCGGCGCGTCCGCCATGCTGATCATCTGGACCGCCCTCCGGATCTCCCAGTCCTGGGAGTAGTGCTGAGTGCCCGAGCGCAGGAAGGGGTGACCGCGGAGTTTGCACATGCCGTGGTTGACGAAGCGAAGGACCTTCGCCACGACCTGCAGGTTTTCTTCGTACTCCAGCAGCAACGACTCCACCTGGACACGGTTCATGACGTCAGAACATGGAGGATCTCATGCTTCGGAGTTCAATAAATGACAAAAATAATCAATAACTATGTTTGGATGTAAACGTGTGCCAGCGGACTTTGAATAGGAATTTCAAACACTGAATTTCTACAGCATCAAAATCAGGCTTTGACTTTGATACATACATTTCTAGCACTGTTGTTTTTTGCCTTAAGTGTAAAATTAAATGTGTAAAATATTAAATGTTAATGATTAAAAAAAATTCAATGTAAAAAAAAAAAAAAAAATCAATGTAAATAAATTCAACATAAGAAATTCAGTGTAAAATTAAATGTGTAAAAGATACAATGAAAAAAAGTGTGAATGATTCAATTAAAGAAAAACATTCAATGTAAATAAATTGAACGTAAGCTATTCGGTGTAAGGGATCAAGTGTAACAAGATGTGTAAATGATTCAATTAAAGAAAAAAATTCTACGCTAAAATAAATTCTATGTAAATAATTTCAACATAAGATATTCGATTTAAGGGATTCAATGTAAAATTAAATTAAAGATTTGATTCAATTAAAGAAAAAATGATTCAGTTAAAGAAAAAATTCTACGTTTAAAAAAATTCTATGTAAATAATGTTAACGTAAGATATTTGATGTAAGGGATTCAGTGTAAAATAAATAAATTGTGCAAAAGATTAAATGTGAAAATCTACAGTGTAAACTAATTATTGTAAAAATAAATCAATGTAAATTTAACAACAAAAAAAAATGTCCATGTAATAAAAATCAGTGTAAGAAATTCGAAAGAAATTGTAAGAAAAATATAGTGTTAACATCCTGGCCATTGCAATCAGGGTTTCCATGGCTCACTACTACTACGTCACGTGACAGCAGGTGCTTCACGTTTACTTCCAAACTTGTTTCCGACATAAAAACTCTGGACAAACCTTCTTCCGATCGTTCATGTTGTTGACGTTGTCGGAGATGGTGGCGGAGGCGGACGCGATCCCGCCGGCCGTGGCGACCCCCAGACCCACGGCCGTGATGACCAGGGAGACGCCCAGAGTGAGGGGCGCCAGGGCGAGGCCGGCGATGGCGGTCACTCCTCCGACGGCGGTGGTGGTCCCGCCCGTGATGTTGGCGATCCTGGCCTTCTGGTGGAAGGTGCTGATGTCGTCGGCGATGGCGTGTAGCGTGATGATGTACTGCCACAGCAGCTCGGCTCGCTCCGTGAACACCTTGTTGAAGACGTGCAGGCCGCGATCCACCTTGTCGGCCAGGATGCTGAAGGACCTGCAGGGAGTCAAACGTGACTTAATACGCGATAATGACGCAAATATACAAACAAGATTTGGGTGAAACCTAATCAGACACACATTTCTGACCGTGTTAGCCATTTTATTTTTGATTTAATAATGTGTTCACTTTAAATATACAACTTCTTTTAGGATTTTTTTTTCTTTGTCTTTTTTCTGAATAATTATTTCCCTAGTGAATATTGGGACTATTTTTGGACAAAAAAGTTATTTATAAACCTTTCATTAAAAATACAGATATAAAATTTCAATTGGAATAGTTAGGTTTACTTGTTTTTTTCCCCTTTTTTTTTTTTTTTTTTTAAACCAAAAACAAATGTGTTTGTTGTGTCCCTTGTGTTATCTCAAGGTCAAGATGACCCAAAGGCCCAAAAAAAAAATGTATTTGAGGTAGCTGTTATTTCGTCTCTGGGGCAAAGAGACCTGAAGGCCCGAAGCTCAATGCGTTTGTGGTATCCCTTGTGTCATCTCTGGGTCAAGGTGACCCGAAGGGCCCAAAAAACAAATGTATTTGAGGTAGCCGTTATTTCGTCTCTGGGGCAAAGTGTCCCGAAGGCCCGAAGATAAATGTGTTTGTGGTACACCTTGTGTTATCTTTGGGTCAAGGTGACCCGAGGGCCTGAAAACAAATGTGTTTGAGGTATCCCTTTTGTCGTCTCTGGGTCAAGATGACCCAAATGCCATAAAAAACAGATGTGTTTGAGATATCCCTTACGTCGTCTCTGGGTCAAGATGACCCGAATGCCATAAAAAACATATGTGTTTGAGATATCCCTTACGTCGTCTCTGGGTCAAGATGACCCGAATGCCATAAAAAACAGATGTGTTTGAGATATCCCAGACGTCGCTGGCGGACATATGCAGTGGTGGAGGTCGTCCACCTTGACCCAGAGACAACACAAGGGATACCACAAATACATTTGTTAACCGTGCTGTTCTCCTCTCTTTTGGCTTGAACCTCAGGGACATTTTTATTGCCCCCCGCTCTAAATTGAAGCAGCATAGCTTGAGATGTCAGGAAGAGTTCAGTAACAACAGCACACACTCTCACAACTGGATGATGGCACAGAAACCTACTTGGACTGGTCCTCTTGTATGGTCTTGTTCTCGTCGTCTGACGGCACTTCGTCCCATTCTAGAACATGATCCAGAAAACAAATTTAAAAAAGGCCACTTTGTGGATTTTTTTCTTTAAAAATCTCACTCACGCTCCACTTTGTACCACCACTCCATCAGACTGTCAGTGTCCTGCGAGACAGAATCGGTCGACGGTTAAACATCTTCTGTGTTCGGAGGTGAAGGTGAAATACTGACCCCGTCTGCATCTTCGTCCTCCAGCCCCGCCAAGGTGCGCTCGTCCACCTGAGCCGCCATCCACTCCGCCTGAGTCACATGACAGGGTTTTAAGATACTTCTCAGGCAACAGCTTGTTGCTCAGAAGCTGTCGGGAGTCACAACACACTGAAGCAACGGAGGCTTCACACCACATTCCACTGAAGACCAGTCATTTTTAGACACTTTGTGAGCATATTCCATATTCTTAAAGTCTTCGAGGAGCATTTAGGTTCTGAATCTACAGCTTCAGTTCATCAAAACTAGCATATAAGCAACAAAGAGTGCGTGTCGGTTGAACGTAACAATGCGTCCTGTGGTGTGTCTGCTATGTTGTCGGGCCAGTCAGTCACATGAAACAGGAATGTGTCCCATCCAGGGAGAAAGTACAGAGAAACAAAAAACAAAAAGTGGATTAGCATAGATTAAACCAGAAATAAACCATGATTTGTACCCAGATCGTGGGTTGTCTTTGAACGCACCACAGCCGGTTCTTACATATCAACATTATTTCTTTACAGTTTGTCTGTAAAACAGAAGGTTTTAATATTTTCTGCAAATGAATTAAAAAAAATTAGTTCAAATGACGTACATGTTGATGTGCTAAAGGGACGTGGAAAGAAAGAAGTTTGGAGCCACTAGTTTAAATCTGTGTTAGATTAAGAGTAGGCATTAATCCATGGTAAATAAGGGATCAATTATCAAGAATTATTGCTTTTTTTTATTGTTATTTTATTAAATTTACTGCAGAACTATAATCTACTGAGGTAGTAGTTTACAGGTGACAAATGTGAAAACTATTTGAAAACTCATTTTTTTGTTTCTTTATACGATACTTGTGGAATCGGCTTATATAATGAAAACTGGGCATTTGAGGTCCATCTAATCATTGCAAGTTGGTACAATCACAAACTTAGTTGCTTGGGTGAAAACTAGCTTTGAATCTAAACACAACAAGAGCAGAGGGAACCACCAAAAAAACTGTTCTTAATGCAGATAACTCCAGTACATTTGTATTTAAGTATTAGAAGTATTTAAACTACAGTTTTTATGATTCGATAAGCTGTGCACTCGTCTGCACTCGTCCAATTGCACTTTCAGTATATATTAGGGCTGTGATAAAATCACTCAAAGTCATGAGTGAAAACAGAACAGGAAAAATATTTTGTTGGTCTCTGACCTGTCAGTCACCGGTGAGAGGAGATGTTGTCAAGAGTCACATGCTTCTTTAGTTTGGATCACAGTGATAACATGAGTTGTTTGCACAACAAGCCATTAAAGCAGGTTTATGTGATAAGGAAAAAGAAATGTGGGTTAAAGGTTAAAGGAGAAATAAGCAGTTTTAAGTTCCACCCTTGACTCTCATCACATTAACACAACTTTATTTATCTTATGGTTGAAAATACTCGTTGCCAGATCCTGGTGTAACTTTTATGGAATGTACAAAGATCATTTTCCGTCACATCAGGAACCTAAAAATCATCCGATGACAGATGAATAATTTACTATTGTCTTATTACAGACACCAGCCTCTACACAGATTTAACGGACAAGTGAAAGATTTCAACAAAGATGGTTCAAACTAACTACTGACCTGAGCAGCCTCGGACAGTCCTGGCGGAGCTCCCGGCGGGAGTTCAAAACTCTCCTCATGACGTTTGTTCTGCTGAGAAAAAAAAATTAGATGAGATGCGACTTCAGTTACTAAACCATCGACTACTTACTTTGGACTTGTGCTTTTTGAAGACTTTGAGTTTGGATGATTTCTTCTGTTCCAGAGGAGAAGATTTTTAACACCACTTTATTGCTTAATCCTAATGTCTTCTTTCATATTTGACTTGTATTAATACTATTTGAACTAAACCCACACACATACACAAGGTAAAGAGTGAAAGTCCAACCTGTTTGCAGATTCCTAGCTCGTCTTCTTCATATTCGTACACTTCCCTGGGACTTCTGCAGCCTTTCACCGACTCTTCCTCCTCATAATCCCCCTGACACAGTTATTTACATTGTAAAGACACACTTGCTTGTCATATTACATTATATACAATCAATACGTTGAATAACGTTAAGCATCTTTAACTTACAGCATTGTAATCGTACATCCTGTTTTGGTCTTCATCCAACTCTTCAGCGGAGAAGCTGCTCTTCTTGGGATAATCGTCCAGCATGTCGTCCTGAAGGTTGACATTTGTTACCACAAAGTAAGTTACAGGTCAAATAAGGATTTACCTTCGACGTGCGACGCCTGCGCTGCAGCAGTTTCTTCATCGTCGATCTCTTCTGTGAAACAAACGTTAAAAACATCGACTCAAGAAAAGAGATTCTTCTACTGAACATGGTGAAGGAAAGAAGATTAGGATGTATTTAGATCTTATTTCTTCGACAGAAGATAAAACCACGAGGGTGACAAAAACTCACAGGTTTTTTATCCTCATTTTCAAAGTCATATGGACTTGTGTGCTGGGGTTTCTTCAGGTCATCATCCACGAAAGAATCCTGATTCATAAAAAACAAAAAGTATGAAAACGTGTTATTTAACCCAAGATCAAATCTGTCACCTATAAAAACAATGGATGCAAACTTTAAAATCCCATCAAACTATCAAGTATTCTAAATACAGATACAAGTACAACGTTGTGCTAAATTGACGTGACATTACTCTGCACTGCGAGCCGTCATGGTGCCACGACACGTCCGTCAACATGTCAACGTCACTTCCATTCACTGACGTGCTGACGTGTTGATCGGAGAAGGAAAGTAGAAAAGTCTGTGGCCACGATTCTCAACAGACAACGTCAGGAATGTTGACTTTGTGTAAGAAATTGTTGTGCAGAACAAGTATTCTTATCTTATGTTGTGTCTTTAACATGAACGAAGACGATGAAACATTCCACTCAGAAAGCACAGGCCTCTGGCAAAGTAGCTCAGATTGCCACCAACACAATTTTTAAAAATTGAACATTTAAATTAATTTTTAAATCAGCAGCAGCAGCAGTAGGAAGCCATACAAGTCAGTGATGAATCCCTTCCTATATCTAGACGTTGACCCTGAGGCCAAACAAAGTCCAATCACTTCAAATCGATGGACAGAAACTTCATGAAAAAGCGTTTTGATTGTTTTTAGTAAAGAAACAAACCAATACAGGCAATTATTTTCTATGACTTGAAGAAAGAGTTTCCTTTGGTTGTCTTTTCTCAATAAACTATGAACTGCAAAAAAAATCTTGGTAGACAAAGAGAAATATAGTTGACACCCTCACATCTGTCAGAGACTCAAGAGTAGAGCAGCATCAATGTAGCCATTGAGATTTGACGATCTTCATCAATGAATCAATCGACCTCACCTTGCGAGGAGTGTATCCTTCTGCTCCAAGCGGCTTCTTGTCCTTGTCCACGGAAATAGCAAAACCTCTCTGAGGGACAAACTTGATGTTCATTTTCTTTTTCCTCTTCTGCAGAGAAAATACACGAGGTTTAAGTCTATATCTCATCTTTATGGAGAAACAAGTCGTACAGATTCAGTCTCATCATGTCGTCCACAACACTCTTCGTCTCCAGTGCTGTCGTCTGGTGTTGAGACCTACAGGAAAAAGAGTTTATCATTTAGAACCACAGTTGACACAGTAATACTCATTATTAGAGTAGCCATGGAGTGTTTACTTACTTTTGTTTTGCTGCCGCGTTTAACATCAAAAACTGAAGAGGCAGTCGATGCTCGTCTGAGCATCTTGTTCATTTTGGTTTTTAAAGGGGTTTTCTATTCAACGCACACAACATTGGCCAATTAAAACTTATTCAAGTGACTCATCAACGATAATCAAAGACTGACATTGAACTAACCTTGAAGTCGGCTTCACCAAACTCATCATCTTCTTGCTTTTCTGAAGAGTAATCTGGGAAATAGTCCTACGAAAACAAGTGCTCAGGTGAGACAGATGAGAGGGTAATGAGTGGGTTAAAGGTTTCCTGGAATATTTTGAGATAAAGATCTCAAGTTACAAGAAATCATGTAAAGAAATATGTGGCAATAATATGTCATCATAATCTTTAAGCGTCAATTGAAATATTTGCTTCACGTTTATGCTTCTGAACATACATTGTTATGTATTAATTTAAACATAAAGGTGTTACAGATCGTGTTTAATACCCCTTCTTTCTTAATGCAAGTTATTATACCTTCTACGTCTTTCTTATCCAAGGTAACATCCTTTCTTTTTTTTTTTTTAAAAGAGTTCACATGATGTTTTTGTTTTTTCACATCAGGAAATCATTCTCGTGCCTTGAAGCGCTTAAGGTTGTTCGACCGGTTAGAAAATATTTTTGTCTATCAGTGATGCCAGGTTTTTTTTTTAATCTAGGTCACGGTACTTTTCTGAATCAGTCAAGAGGTTAGAGGTCAAACCTTGGATGATCTCCGCGGAAGAGGCAGAGTATGACTCTTGTTGTCTTCTGGGAATTTATCCTGCTGAGTTGAAAACATCGAGATGATTTAGAGAAACAGAGTTTTCTTGAATGAAACTGATCATTAAATGTAGGCTGTTAATATACCTTCGAGCCTCTCCTTGACAGCATGGAGACCCTGAACTTGTCTTTCTTCTGAAACAGCCAAACATTTATTTACAAACAGAAACAACATGAAAATGTAGTTTTTGCGATTTGGAAAGTACTTTGCCGTGACTCGAGCTCTGCTCTTCCCCACTTCCTCCATCCGAGTCGGTCTTCATCTGATGGAGAGCCATATTAGAGTTGTCTTTGGTAATACTATATACTATCTGGACAGAAACCTCTTACCAGCAAAGACTCTCGTCGTAACCTCAAAGTCCCGCCCTGAAGACATCAACACATCGTTCACGTCATAAAGAAGATTACATTGATTCTGTCTCAGCAGGTTCTTACTGGTTTAAAATGAGGCTGTACTTCTGGACTATCGTCCGGCCAGTCCTCCACACAGTGTTCCTGTGAAGGAAACATCTCAGTCATGACAACTGAAAACGCAAAGTATTTGATAAGATTCTGGTTTGGTTTGGTCTCCACGGAGTTCCAAGCCATCCAATTGGTAAATTAAGTTAGCTGTTAGCCACACAAAGCTGACTCTGTATCGTTGTAAGATCACAAAGAGATACAAAGAACAAGTTATTCTCTTCTAATATAAGTACTCATTATATCATTATAATTATTGCTTAACAATGGGAATTAAAAATCCATCAAACCATTATCTAAGATGAACCCTTTTAGAAAACAATAATGAATAGTGTCAAGGAAACAAACAACCATCATGCTCTTCATGCTAATGATGTTCTTTCACATGGTACGCCTACTTCAAAAAAGTCAATTGAGCCAAGTGTGGTGGCTTCAATAACACACACCTGTCCAATTAGAAGAATGTTCTCAAAGCCCACAAAGTCCTCTGGATCCACTGGTTTACTTTTCTGAAAAACACTTCGTCAGATGTCGTCTGATAACCTAATTCAACTGAAGAGTTGGGTCAAGCCAATTACACACCGGTGTTTTCTGTTTGATAGGAACGGGTGGTTTTAGGAGAGGCTTGAAGGCTGGTCTGGGCAAGGTTTTTGGCACAACTGCCTCCTTCTACAGAGAGTGTCCACAGGTTAGCACTTCAACAAGAGAAACTTCAACGCGACATACAACCATTGATGGTTTGGGCGGCTTATCTGGCCTTGAGGGTCTGATCCGAGGGAGCGGTCTTGGTGGTCGCTTGAATGTTTGGACCTAAAACAGAAACATTAAAGTCATTTGATTCTTAGATTAATGTTTTAAAGTAAGTACATACGTGCTCCATATCAGCCGGAGAGTTGCTGGGAGATGTGGAGCCATTTCTTGGCCTGACCACAGGACTCTCCTGGAGGACGTCGTGACTCGTCCCATTAGGGCTCGTCAACAGTATTCCGCTCGGAACATCAGGGACCTGGAGTTGAGCTTCTGAAAGGGAGTTTGATGATGTCGCCGTGAAGATGTCTGCGTTAGGATTCGCTTTACCGGGCGTATCGAATATATCTCCATTTTTCAAAAGCTTTGAAGAAGGAGGTCGTACAAATCTGCTTCGGCGTAAAGACCTCTGGAACATCTTGGGTTCTTTATCATGAGCGTCATCAACGGGGCTGAGATCCTGGAACAAGTTCTTTGTAATTGGACTTGGGAAGAGGTCGGATGAGGAGAAAGGGGAGAATTCATCCCTCGTCTCCATAGATGATTTACGGGCCTGTTGCCCTGTTGTTTGATCAGAGTAATTTCCGTTGTTTAAAAAACTTTGGAAAGGATTAGCAGAAATGTTGGGCGAGTTCGACTGCGTCGCCCGGTCAACCTCCTTTGGAAGAAAATCCTGAACATCGCCGGTATTTAGCGAGAGGTTCTCTTTGTCCAGGGTGAGACCACGATGCGTTTCATCAGTTGATCTCTTCGGCGCTGCTTTCCTCGACCTGGGAACTGGAGTGGGAGTCCAGGATGGATCTTTCTGATGCTCCGTGGAACCATTTTCTAGGTTATGGCTTTCTCTCTGAGGATCAGCAGGAGAACTCTCGTAATCCGGCGGAGGCACAATGATCCCCGATGACCTGAGCGACACTTCTGCCGTCTGCCGACTGTCGTAACCAGACTCCTGAGGACAGAGAAGACAATCATACAACGTGTTTTCACAAAGATATGTTTGGATGACTTGAAAAAAACATACTAAATAATATGCATAAAAGGGATTTGTTCGGGACATGCCACCATTGAGTCCATCCTGGAAAAAAAAGAAGAGAAAATAATTAACAGAGAGATGATTGTATCGAGCAAATGAACAATGAATGAACGAGAACATGTATTTTTAAAGGACACCACATGAAGTTAAGGTGATGTATATCTATTGTTTAATACGTTTGTTTGTCTTGTAAATACACTTTGATTATATCATATGTATCAGTTGTTAAAACTTAAAAAGATTTTGTTGTAAAGTAACATTGACAAGAAGCAATTATAGCTTTGCTACAGCACCTGTAGAAAGCTTTTTAACTTTTCTGCCATCATATTTAAGTTCAATTACAACCTCCACTATACATCATGAAGTCTTTTTGTCATCATCATTTTAAAAATACTTTTTTTTTCTTTTGAATTGTATGTTTGAATCAATAATAAATATTTACCCATGTTTCTATGTTAAGCATCCTTGCTTCTGCATTTGTCAACTTTGTAGTTTTATATTTTCACATGAATTGTGGCAATTCATTCTTAAAATAAATTACACTTTTAATTTTCATTGAACTTAAGCGCTAAAAGCTTTTGTAAAAAGTCATGAGTACATTTTTTCAATTAAAACTGTAATATATGAAAAAGTAATTCCTAAATGTTCTTTTTTTCTAATGTTCTATTATTAATATAAAAGGGGGGCCTTCATCAGAGGACACAAAACAACATGAATGTAGAACGACTTCTTTTCATCTTCATCATTATATATTCAAAATACTAAGACATATACACACCACTGACATGGTATCTCCAAGAAAACCAAATCATAAAATTGATGGCATTAACTACAAATGTAATAAACAAGAAAAATAGGTCGTTTTTAATTGAAGGAATTTGCTTAAAATATTTATGCTAGATTTTGTCTTTTTACATTAGCATGTTGTTGAATGTCTGGATACATAAATGGTAACTGAAGCACATTAATATTGCAAAGTCATCATGGTTAAATCACGATGATATACTTCCTCATGAAATGTGACCAAACAACTGCGACCTAGTGTTAAGACAACAAAAGTGTCGAGGGCGTGGATCTTACCTGGACTCCAGACGAGAGGCTTGTTTCCATTTTTAGATTCTGAGTAAGAAGAAGTTCTATGTGATTTAAATCCCCTTGTGTTTAAGGCTATGTTTTGAAAGGATGTGTCTACCTCAGAGGAGACAGGCTGGTCGTTGCTCCTCACATCTCCAGCCGAGCAGTCGGCGAGAAGATCACCGTCCTGGAGAAAAACACAATCGTCATTCAGTTCTTTACCATGTTTACGAGCTGATTTGTTGAAGTGAAGCAGCTCTTGTATGGAATCTAGACGTGACCGACCTGTTTGTTTAGAGAGTCATTCTGCGTGGATCCACTGGTGTCGGATGAAACTAGAGTCTGGCAACAGATAATGATGTTTTGTTTTTCAATCTTGAGGGTGAAACCACTGCAACCACTTACTGAGTATTGACTGTTGTAGGGACTTCGGGAGACTTTGTTTAGTAGACTCTGGAGGACTTCAACACTCTGAGGAGACCAGGATACAGAATTTTAATAGGGCAACAAACTTTTGTAAATTGTAGAAATATGATCTAAATTTAACCATTTCAACCTATAATCGATTGTCAGATATATTTGATCTTTTATTCTTATTCGGTCAAATTATTTTTGGGGGAATAAATATAACAGTTGTAATCTCCACATCAACCTTTTGTTTGTTCTTATGACTTTTACGTTGAAAAAAAAAAGAAAAGAAAGACATTAAAATAAATAAATGTAATTTAAATGACACCATATCGATTCTAACACATTTCTTACTAAAGCTAAATTACCATTCGACTTATTAAACTTTAAACGTGACTTACAGATCTTCTCTCTGCAGGTGCATTTTCTCCACTATCCGCCTCCTTGTCCGCCTGACAAACATTGACGTCAGCAAAGACATTTGTTACACACACGGAAAAAAAAGCGCTAAAACTTACTTCGTCTCTTTGACCTCTCATCCTCCACAATGCTGTCGTGATTTCCACGTTACAAACTAGCCCCGCGCACCTGTATCAAGCTCGCACTCAGAACGCAGAAGCGCAACATCCGGCCATTTCAGAATAAGTGATACTGCGCATGCTCGGTAGATTAAATTTACTAATTAACAGACATCGATTATTATTTTATTCCTAGCTGCACATAGACGGGCAATTCAAGGACGCAAATCATTTTATTATATATAATCTTTCTTATTCTGACAATGATTAAACGTGAGTTTACTATTACTTATTATCTTCAGCTTTTCATTATTATGAAACATTTTCTATAAATGTATTTTTATTTTGAAGTGAACTTGCAGTAAGTTCCTGTGTGTCGTAAATTCTCAAACTGCTAAAACTTTTCCCCTACATCTCAATGCAAACCGACCGGTTGTCCCTGCTCTGCTGTACCAGGTGTGACGCGCGCGCACTGAGACAAATGACGCGTTCATAAATATGAAGAATGAATGGAAATTACTTTACATTTTTAATCCTCCACTTTTTCTTGTTTTTTTGTTTTATTATACTTGTCCAGCAGATGGCGACATCGCGTTTTAATGGATATAATATCCATTTATATTTATTTACAATTAAGATATTTATTTCCCATACAATTCGATAAGAATAATGTGCTTCTTTGTCTATTACATAGTATTGATTTATCTTAAACTTGACACTCTATAAGGTATAAAAAAAACTATTAATATTCTGAAATATTTCTGTTTTCTTTTCTCTTAATTGTAATGTAAAGTACCTTTTATATGAACGCTCTGGCTGTCTTAGTTAGTCCATAACAGAACTAACTAGTCATTGTGAGATTCAATTTAACAGCCTGTTACACTTATTATTTTTGAAGATTCAAATCTAAAAACTCTAAATTAATTAATAAGAAGCCCTTATGTATAATCCCAAACATAATGTGACAGGAAAGCGTCAATGATTTGAAATAAATTCATGAATTATCTCCACAAAAAGGAGTGTTTGTTGTCTCTTACGGTAAAGATTAATTAATGTTCTTGGTCACAACAATTTTATACTGTGTTGTGTTTACAAAACTGAAAATAAACGTTGTCTGATTCTGATAAAATAAATAATATTAAGTGGTATTTATGCCTGAAGTAGGAAAAAGGCTGTTATATAAATCGAGAACGACACTGAAAATAACTTTAAGTACAACTAATCACCTTGAAACGCTCTTAAACAAAAACACGACAAGGAGATTCCTTCGACAATTTTATTATTATCATTTTTTTAGATTATTAAATGTGTTACAGAGAAATTAGCCACACAACTTGGATTGTGTTTTCTTTTTTCCATGGTTAGTTAATATATTTCCTTATCAGTGCTAATACTAGAAGAAAGAAAAGTTACACATTAACACACATGATCACGTCATTAACTAACTCGTGAGCACACCAGGACGCTGAGCTAACACTTTACAAAGATATCAACCAAAATGTAGAACGGAACTATGGGGGGGAGAGGGATCAACAGACAGAAGAACGAATGGATGAGCGGTTACAGTCACACTCGACTTTTCTCTCCAAACTATCTCTTCTTTATTTGGCAATTACTCCATCACTTCCTGGTGATGCATTCAATGTCCACGTCGCCAAACACCCGATAGAGCACTTCAAAGATCCATCTCTTTTCACTGACTTTCTCTTCCGTAATTCACTCCATTCATTTGTCTCCTAACTTTTATATATATATAAAAAAGAAGTTTTCACAACAAACAAGATTATAATGTTCCAACATAATGGTCACTTTTTCAAACGCGACGTCGCTCTGTTGGATTAAACCAGGGCAGTGGTTGGCTTTCATTACACTGTAAGACCTTCACGATTATTTGCTTTCAGCTTTTGGGCAGATTTGTTGAATATATATTCAATATTTGGGCATCAGGTTTTGGCAGTTGACACGTCTGAGATGGTAGCATGTGGCGGCAGTGAAAAGGCTGGTTCATTGTCATCCATGAGTCGGAGGATGAGATGTTGGTCTGAAAACTGAAGTCAGGCTTTTTAAAGTAATACCATCTCCTGTCTCTCACACACAAACACCAGTCACATGCAAACAAATGATTGTGTTTTGTTTGAACTCAAGTATCATCGTTGGAAGTGTTCGGAGGTATTCATGCGTGGACGTGGCTTTTCAGATCCGACGATAAACACAGTGATGGTTCCCTGCCACGCGTCACCTCGATCCACAGAACACGTGTGGATACAGAAGTAACATTGGAAGGACTTATGCGACTAGTGTCATATCTATATACAGGATCAAGGGAGCTAAAGTGCACACACACCCTCAGTTGCCTTTAAACACAACTCCTTAAAAATCAAATTAACTGGCCTGACAGCGAGCATCCGACTTCTTTTATGAAGTCCAAATGATGAAATCAAATCTTTTTTCAACCAAAACACGGGAGAAAAAGTTAAAGACAGGGCGTCTGGAAGACATACTCAGCACATCAGGGAGCTAATAGTAACAAACACAACCAAAATAAGAGCGCAGCACCTGTGTTTTCACCCCATCCTGAACGCTCTAGTAGGACTTCTATTGGAGCGTCAATGCAAAGGACTTACTAATAATAAATTGGTTCTAGTGGATTCTGGTCTCGTCTTCATCCTACATTTATTCAAGACATAGTAGAACTTGCCTTTAATTCATACCTTTAGAACAAATCAACATGTATTTTTGAGGAACAGGGTTCAGCAAATCAGTAAATACTTAATCTTCTGGTTGAGAGGAGATACGTTTGGTCTCTGTGGTTCTCAGGATCGACCTGCTCCATCGCATGGAAAGGAAACAAAAAAAAGCTTCCAAAGAAGATTTATTCATTTCCCATAACCACGCCTACTCTGCTGTGATTGGTGATTAATCCAAAGTAATTCCAAAGTCTCCACCTCCAAGAGACGTGTATACAGAAATAAGCAGGACATTCTTTGCTGCTGCAGGAGGAGCGAAGCCCATTTTTTACGTAATAATAAGGTACTTTATCGTAACCTCTCGTTCTGCGAGGCTTCAGAGCATCATCATGATGAGAGACTTACTTCATCTTGGACAGGAAGACTTCATCATTTGAAACAGGAGAATTTGTTTTTCACATGAGTTGCCTTTTAAAATTGCTATTCAAGTGTTAACTGTTGTAGTGCATTATGGTAGGTATTTTTAATATCATTTCAAAATTGGTCCGTAGAATCAAACCCACATGCCTTCTTGACACTTCTACAACAGGATCCAGATTCTAACCAGCAACTTTGAACCTTTAAACTTCATTAATCGTATTGTTCCTGTCACGTAACAAGGGGTGAAAAGACGAGCGCTGCTCTCTTCTTCTGGTGCGGCGCCTAATGGCTCTTATTGGTCGTGACTGAGGCGTCACTGACTGAGGCAGGTCATCAAACAACACTAAAGCTAAAGTACACACGGTATTATAAGTATCACTGCTAGTTTAGTGTATGTTCATATCTAGATTGTGGTGAAGTAAAGAGATAGTTATCACTACTCTCTATGACGTATCTCGTTAGCATCAACAACAAGACAGGATTTAGAAGTTTTACGAGTAGTAATCTATAGGACTTGTACCTAGAGGGAGGGAGAGAGGGCACTTCTTTCCCCACATCCCCCTTTTTATTAATCTCTTCTCGCTTTCCAAATCAGCTTCAGCCATTCGGGGGGATGTAAGGATCTGGACTTGGTGCAAAAAAATTTGGGTGAGGGATTTCTCCCACCCCTTCCTCCCTGTTTTTATCAATGTCTATTTCTACTCTGCACAGTAAGTGAGATGATGGGAGGTGTTTAGTGACAAATAAGAAACTCTTTGAATCTGGAGTTACTCTGGTGCTTCATCCGTCCCTTTTTTTTAAGCCTTCTTTGTGCTCTCTCTCGCTCTCTTGTGTCTTCAGCAGGACACTTCCATGGTCTGGGATGGACTCGGAGGCATCTGGCCGCCCTGGGAGCCCTGGGACAGGGTGCGGGAGCGAGAGCGGGAGCCATCCATGGAGTATGAGGAGGACAGGGAGGTGGTGCGGGAGCGAGACAGGCGGGTCATGCAGGAGGACGCCACTGTGGACAGAGATCAGGATATTAAACGCAGTATGAGTTTTTAAGCTTTATCTCTGTCCTGAGATATTAGCAAGACAAACTTTGACTGGATTATCAATCATTCAAGATTATAAAACAGATGTTTGGTTTTGTTGTAGCTTAATATGTGTGAAAACATTTTCATAGATCATACAAAATGATATGAATGTGATATAAAAGGAGAGCTAAGATGTGCTGTGTCTCAAATCGCATACTACTCTTAGTATACTAGAAGTTAGTATGCATCAGGATAGTGTACGTACTAACTAGTACGCAAATTCTCCACAGATAGTATATCTCAAATCAAACACTGCTGCTACGCACTAACAGGAAATCAAATGACAGCTTCTTCTTCTACTTCTATTTAACGTTGTTGCAACCAGCTGTTTGAACGCTATCGCCGACACCTGCTGGCAGCACGATTTGCAACTTTGGAAAAAGAAATAAAGAAAAAATATGAGAATCGAAATATTTGTGAGATATTTAAGCTGGTATCAGCAGCGAAGACGTGTCATCCTTCTACTGCTGCAGAAAATGCACCTGTAAGTATATGAATATATATGCATTTATATATGATGTAACTTCCGTTTAAAACGTCACTAAGATGGCGGCTGTTTAGTGTGGTTAGTGTCCATCCAACCATACTCAGTTTTGTGGGCGTGTTAGTACGCCAATTTAGTGTGCATGGCGCACTACATTTCGCATACTAAGAATTGAGACGCACTAACGCACTAAAAATACTAACTTTGAGTACGCTAGTATGCGATTTGAGACACAGCACTGGAGATCCATAAATGACCCTGTTGAGATTGTTTGCTCAATAAATCAGTAGCTAGTGAGAAGCGTGGCTTTCTACAAATGTTACACAGTCTAGGAAAGAAACACTTACTGTAGCCCATGCCCTGGATGAAGTACTTGAAAGCTTCCGTCAGTTTGGCGGGCTGCAAACAGACACAAACCAAAATAAAGTCTTTAAAAACAATAGTGTCGTCTTTGAGTTATATTTAAAATGGTTTGACATTAATAAGTGTCAACAAAGTAAGTTCATATAAAAAAGAAAAATATATTTATTTATTGAGTATTTCTGGATACCTGAGTGAGCTGAGGAAGTCCTCCTGCGTCAGCCATCTGAAAATGGAAAATGTCATACTTTAACATAAGTTAACTACAACAGTTGTGATTTAAAGTGAACTTTAAGCACCTTCAGGAATGAAGTTGTTGTTGGGTCCAGTTTGCTGTTGCACTCCACCTAGTGGTGGAAAAGGAAACGGCACCTTCCTTAATAAACGAACAACCAAATAAGCCCGAAAAATTCTTGAATAGAACCTGAAAGAAAAAGTGATCAACCACGCCCCTGAATCTTCTACTATGTTCCCTTAATTGCACACCCTTGACCTTATTCTCACTGCAAACACTGGCTTCTTCTTCCTCTTTAAATCAAAATCCCACATATTTCATCAACTTACTTTTCTTAATCCTCTTACACTCTTGCAGTTTTACATAAGCTTGTCTCAAACTTACCGCTGCGTCCTCATAAGGGGCCTGGTCTCCAACCACCAGCATCACGGGACACCTGAGGGGAGAGACGAGCGTCACTTAAACACATCATCTAAAAGTTATATCATAGTAATAGGAGAACGACTTTTACTTGAATGTGCTGTTGCGCTCGATGTTCAGATCTCTGCGACTGGAGGTAAAAGAGACATGATCAGCTTTAAAAAAAGTCATTTTTGTACTGTGAGCTTGTGTGTGTGTGTGTGTGTGTGTGTGTGTGTGTGTGTGTGTGTGTGTGTGTGTGGGGGTGTGTGTGTGTGTGCCTACTTCAGGTAGTTCTTCCAGAAGAGTTCTATGTTGATCTGGTTTGAAGCTTTGGAGATACGCTCTCTGTGAGTCTGGACTAGTTCTGTGTTTGATGACAGCTCCTCCTGAGTGATGAAAAGAATCATCAATCTCAACTTATCACAGCACAGATTGTTGATCCATCACTCGTGCTCGCACCTGACTGAAGAGGTGAGACATGAGCTGCTCTGTGAGGGAGGACGTTACTGAGCTGAGCTGGAGGGAGAAGAACATCAACATCACTTACACAAGCTGTTAAAAAGTGTCAAGAACATCAGCTATACTTGAAGCAGATTCTCAAAGCCTCTGTCTGTAAGATTTTAAATAGTGTTTCTGGCTCCCCTACTCTCCAAGAAAAGTAACGTCACTATCTTCTCTGTTTTACTTTTACAAATTTACTAAATGAACATTCATTTGGAATAAGTTTAAATTCCGACCCACTGCAGTAAAACAGTTCGGTGGTCACTTGACACTCACAGACTCTTCAGGAAAAGTTACATAGTGAAGATCATTGTGAAAACAAAAGCTTGAGTTCACAATCTGATGAGATAAATCACCTTTTGCGCAGCCCAGTCCATCCAACCTCGGGCGTTAGTGTCAATGTTGATCAGGACCAGTCCTTCAACAGAGTCTGGGTTTGCAAGCTGAAGAAAACAAATTGATGCGTTGGAGAAAAAAACATGTTCTTAAAGTTGATATGATTCAACTAAATATTACATTAAATTGATAAAGATGGAACCTGTCTTGACTCACCGTGAACTTGGAGAGAACGTACGCACCAGCTCCCACACCCACGCCGATCACAGTACGGAAGCTGCCAGCAATAAAGCCAATGTTATTAACAGGAAATGAGGATGATTTAATAGAGCTTAAGTAGACAAACATGATTCATCAACGGCTGACTATAAATTCAGATTGAAGAGGTTATCTTTTTCTCATGGCTCTGCTACAAGATAACCATCAATAATTATGGAAAATACGCTTGTGCACATTAATTTGAAGAATAATTATCATCTCTAAAAAGAAAGAGTGGAACTCACTTGAAGAAAGTCAGAACAGCAGGGATCATCTCAGCGATGGTCTCCATGGTGGGATACTGATATCTATATAAGAGACATTTTTAATACTTTACACACGCAATAGTGAATAAAAGTATTTAATCCATGAGGAGTAAAACTTAAAATTAAAGAGGGATGAACTTTTTTTAGGATCAACTTTATCAAGATAACGTCAGTCATAACACTCTCACTTATGGAGAAGAGGAAAAGATTTCATCTTAGAATGAAGGTAAGGTCAGGACAGTGTGGTGACATGATGTGAGACACACACACACACACACACACACACACACACACACACAGTGTGAGTAATGCCCTACCCTGTGGGGTAAGCAGCGGAACCCTCCTCCTGTCCCGGGCCATCAATGTGGATAAGCGTAAAGTTCTTCACGATTTCTTGCATCTCCTCAAACTTGAAGAGTGTGGAGAAGCAGCTTTTACCTGCAGGACAGCAGCGAACACAACATTTAGTCAGTCAGTGACACCTCAGAGATATTTTCAGCATTTGAATGTACGTCTCTCTATTTGAAAGGGAAAAGGGGATTTATATATTTTATTTATTTATTTATTCATTTGTTATCATCTCATCTTTTGCGTCACATCAGTTTCAGTAAGACTGATAGATTTTAAACAATTTAAACAAGAGAGTAGACATGTTTTGTTCTAAATATATCATAGAATAAATTAACAACACTCTTTCAACACTTTCAACTCCAAACCTTTTCAGCTGTAGTCAACCAAATTATAAACAACCATATTCAGGTAAAAAAAAGTTGAGGCTGATCAGATTTAATTGAGGTTTAAAATAAGCAGAGAGAAAAACAATTCTTCCTATTTTTGCAATTTTCTATTTCACTAAACATCATTTCTATTTCGTCTTATGATCATTTATGTGATCATTATTAGCCTACAAATGATCATGTCAAATAGTAATTTGAGTTTAATAATTTATGAAGTGTAATGTGAGCAGTAGATTTCCAAGTTCACCTTCCAAGTCATTGAACCTTTCAAGTCATTTTCTTAATTATTGGCAGTGTCATGAGTGGTCCTCGTTTTTTCTACGTACTTATAAGTTGTAAAAAAAAAAAGATAATATTGTTCTAATATAAAGACATCAAAAAACAGCTAATTTAAAAATTAAATTAATCAAAATACATTTTAAATTCAGATTGAAGACTCTCAACCATGAATACATTTTTGTACATGTAATAAAACAAAATGTAACACAACAAACCTGGAACAAAATAACCGATAACTACACTATATTTTTGTTTTGTACGGTTTGACCCCACGAGGGCGACACTGTGTCAAGCTGTACTGACAGAAATGAACTCACTGTCCAGACCAGCATCATGGAAGGTGAGGATGGCAGGCCTACGGCTGGTCCTGGACCCGTGGATGGTCACGTGCAGAACACCATGCGGGGTCTCAACCCGGTGCTCCTGGAGATTAAACACAAACGGAACAGAAAAAACATTATTTCATGGCACAGGGACAATGTAAGTGAGATCCTCGCCTCAAAAGAACAAAACATTTGTGCAGTTTTCAACATAAAGAAAAAATACACCATGTTCATTAGAAATGTACGGAAATGGACAGCTTTCTTAACTACCTTGCAGTTATGATGGACCTACATATGGTCAACCAGGAAGTGGTATTAATGAACCAGGAATGGGAAGGATATACTGTAGCATGGGTTATTTCTACTTGACAACTTGTACCGGGATGATGAGAGTTAGCATTCACCCGGTTGTTCGCCATCAGCTTGGTATCTGAGAGCCCAGCAGACGGTGCATCGACCTGCCCCCCCAAAACCTCCGGCAGATGAGCTGTTGTGTCATCCATGAACAGGTCGATGATTTTGCTGGAGCAGGCAGTGATGCTGAAGTGCGTAGAGGGTGGGGAGACCCAGCCCACAGCCCAGAGGGAATCTGACTCACACAGCCGTGCTCATGTCTGACAAACAGAGGTCTGTTCTGACCCGCTGGGTAAGAGTTCGACATCCTAATGGATTTTGATGGACCTAGTTCAGCCAGTTTTGACAGCAGTCTGCGAATGATGCCTTCCATGGTGACACCTACTGATCCCTGTTATCTGTATATTATCTATAGTCTTATTTCAATAAACATTAAATAAAAAACACAACATGTTTTTGATCAGATCTGCATACATTTCAACTCTGGGAATTACAGCAGGAACCTAACTAGGCTTTGATCCAAGTCTCAAGCTGACTCAAGGTAAACACTGTATTGTTGTTTTAACACTTCCTTCTACTGTAGTTCATCCTTGAGCAGTAGTCGTTACACATTTCATGAAGAGAGTAGGTCTGTCTAGTGAGCATTAATGTTGGAAGCAAAGAAGAATTTCTGAAGGTTTGTGTCTAAAGATCTCCTAGGATCAGTGCAAATGTTTTATTCATTTGAAGGAATGATCAGTCGACTCAAGGCCTTAAATATTGTTCCTTCTAACAGATTAAATGAATTAATTTTAAATTACCTTAAAATAAATAGGAGACTAACATTTAATGGAAATAATTATAAAATGACAAATTAATGTAATAATGTAATAAGTAATTAATGTTCACATGTTCATTATGTCAAAATGGGATTCAAGACCATTTGTAAATTGAAACCAAAATGTGTTTTTGAAGTTTAAGAATTAAAAGAAAGGAAACAAGTTTCTCACCTGCCCTTGATCCAAGAGGATCCTCGCTGCCAGTTCAGCATCCTGAAAACACAAATGTGACATCTTAGACATCAACGTTCACAACAGCTCCCATGTACAACTGAGAAAGTTTCAAAGAACAATAAAAAACCTAGAGTTTAACGGTGTATAAAAAAATGATTAGGGTTAAGTACATTTTACAACAATTAATAACAAAGAACTTTGTACGACATAAGACTTAGAATACAATTTAAATGTACAACATTGCGTTAGATACTATATTTAGTATGTTTGTCTTTCACACATCTATTATCTTAAAACGAATTTAATGAACTCGTGCTGTGCTTCTGTTAGCCAACGCGGTGTTGTTGTAGTGCCACGTGTCACAGCTAGAGGTCAGCACTGGGCAGGAGAGCATGAGGACGGGTTGATTACTTTCTTAGCTGCCTTCTGGCTCTGACGTCATTGCTGACGACTATATGCTTGAGCTGCTCGTGTGAAAACTATCCGTTCAGCACACAAAGACACACACATACACGATACCATGTACATACGTACATGTTTCCTTGCATGCACAACTTGATTGGATACCAAAGTGAGCATCATTGTGTGTGTGATGACGCGTTTACATGCAGTTGGAACAGAAAGAACATGTGATGTTGTTTCTGACCTTGGAGGCCTCGCCCTGGCCCATGAGCAAAGGCTTTTCCTCTGTGATGGCTATCTCTTGCATCTCTGTCGTCATGGCGTCCTGTAAGAGAAGAGAAGACATATGTGGTCAGACATTTATTTATCTTTTGATATTGTGAGAATATGGTTTTGATAAAATGAAGTACAATATCTTAGAATGATGTAGAAAATAAATAAAGAATTTCAGCGTGTAGAGGGAATTTGAGTCAGTTAATTAGCTTTGGAATATTGGCTGGAGTTAATTGAATTGTGAAGCAGTGGACTGAGAATTCATTATCATGCAGCTCTAAGACTTGATTCAATAGCAAGGTCAAGGGAATATGGTTCCTCATTTACATGTCTATTTATTTATAGATTGTGTTTGCTGGTGCTTTCAATAAAATGCATCCTAATAACATTATCCTAAATAGAAGGGTTTAAGGAATCATTGAAACTGAAATCCAATGGATTCATCTGTTAAGCATTTTAGTTATGTCTTAATTCAATTAATACAAATAGGCTGTGAAACACGATGCAGCTTCAATTTAATTGCAAACAAGTTGCGAGCAAATTAATCCAAAATGGAACCTGCTTCAGATTAAATTTGAAATTATAAGTTTTTGATAATATTATTATATTATATCAGTTTTTTTGTGTTACATTATTGATTGATGATTTAATATTCAAAGATAAAAAAGTCTTAAAGCAGCTCTTTACGATTTTTATTCGAGTGTCGCCAGTGGACTAAAGTGGTTTAGCCTGACATGAGACTACATTTCCCATGAGCACTCACTAAACGTCGCAAAAGTTGCCACGTCCCAGTTTTCAGCAGTTGGACGAATTTTCTGTTTCCAGACTTCCATTGGCTGAATGAAGGATGGATACCAATGAGGTAATGAATCAGATTGTGGATAATGAAGTATGATATGTATTATGACGGTTTTGTAAATAAAATAATATAACTTTAACTTAGTGTTTGTAACGTCATTCGGCCCCCCCACACACCATCCCCAAGAACTTTTACAGTGACAATAAAAACACCTATATGAGGTCAATAAACTAGTTTTAAGTTGATGTGTCATCACAAGTTATTTTAGTACAAAAATATTAAGATACAAAAACTACCCAGAGCTGCTTTAAATACAAAAAAAAGATTTTTTTTTTCTGCCAGCATTCCATAATTCAAGTATGAACTCATGTGTCTGTCGCACTTAACCAGACATACTGCAGGATTTCCTTCTTGTTATCTGATAACTTGCATCCTCTCGGGGCCAAACAAAAATAGCAAGTTAATTCTGACAGACTGGCGCGATCGATTCACTTTAGAGAGAGTAGGATTGATTTCCCCCTCAGTCTAACCAGATTTACCGGTGGCTCGCGAGAACTAAATTGAAACGACACAGCTGCTCATGAAAGCTTCCATTTGTCCATTTGATTCCAACAGTGAATAATTATTATTTGTTTTAAACTCATCCAGAGATAGCAATTAATAACTCTTCAAACAATGTTTCTTTAATCCTGAAAAGGTTCTTTAGATATCCTTAAGCGTGTGTGTGTACATGTGCACAATCCATGCATAAATAATTTGATGACAATATGGGCAATTACATCAGTGAACATATGTGTATGTGTGTGTGTGTGTGTGTGTGTGTGTGTGTGTGTGTGTGTGTGTGTGTGTGTGTGTGTGTGTGTGTGTGTGTGTGTGTGTGTGTGTGTGTGTGTGTGTGTGTGTGTGTGTGTGTGTTTGTGTGTGTGCACTCATTAGTAAAACAACCGTCGTCCCTGGGGGATTTTTTGTTAGTCTCTAGAAGTCCCAAAAATGGTGCTCACCAAACCAAAAGCTCTCTTTCTCAATTCGATGATACATTATTGATGATCAGATTCTATGTTGTGTCAAATCCTCCATTATTGATGGTCGAAGGCTTCACTGGCTGCAGTTCAATAGGAGTTTAACTCAGAGGATTGCTGTCTTCCATGCCATCCATCAGTGGTCATATTGTTATGGTCGGCTGGATGTGTAAGTGTTGTTAAGTCTAAGAAAACAACATCTTTTGACCGGACAAATGTTTTCTACCAAGTCAAAGTAAACTAGGAGCTATTATAAACAGATAGTTGAGCTGATTGTGTTCGTCTTTTCTTGTTCAGTGCTTTGTTGGATCATCGTTTCTCAATGGATTCTCTCTTAAACCTTCTTTAGTTCTCTAGGGTTGACTCAAATTACCTCACTTACCGCAATCAAAGCAAAAACTTGAATTTTGAACCCTATTATATCACACAAAACAATTACATGTTTCATTTTCTATTACAGTGATTAAGCCCCGCCCACTGAAACTCTTCGTTACAATAACAACACACATTCTGCTGTGATTGGTCAAGCATCAAGGTTTGTCACCACGCATCATCAATCCTGGAAGCCTACACCTCCATGGGACTCATTGTATAAATAATGTGAAGCATGACTACAGTTGGCTGAAGGAGGAGTGAAGAACATTATAACAACATAACTGACTCTGCTCTTGTAACCTCTCGTTCGCCAAGATTTCAGACAGGGGAGAACTTTATAAAGTAATAACTTGAAAACATTGTCATGATGAGGGATGTACTGCATCTTAGAGAGGAAGACTTTAGTCTTCAAAAAACAAAAATCTTAAAGATTTACGCTGGATTCCAATAGACCGGTGTCAGCTTTTGCCATTCTGCCTGGTATACTTGTACTCTTCATCGTACCCCAATTCGATATTTTGGCCTAGTGATTTTCATGGACATGCTGACTATCCCTGACATGCTTTTGTTACCTGGTTTTTGGTAAGTTTTTGTTATTTTTGTTGTTTATTGACCCTTTTTCCTCGTATTTTGTAATATTTGGTTTATTTGAGATTTGGACTTTGAATTTGAGACAGGACTCAGATATTTTTAGCTTGGTGTATTTGTTCCTGTGGGTCTCTTGGTTAATCATTCCTAGACAACCCTGTTGATTAAATGTAAATAAAATAAAACAAACATTATCAGTTATCATCACCATCATCCACTAACCTAAAATATGATACTTGTAGTAGTTGAACAAAGTGGAAATACAGGCCTTAACTGAAATAAACAAGATTTTAATTTGTATTGTTGTTGTTGTATTTACCTTCACTGTACCTGACATGAACTTTAGTTGACAGATACTACCACCATTTTGTCTGTATGAAGACCTAAATGAATAATCATTTATCATTTTGACACCGAGGCCAGTATTTCATCTATGGTGCTGAGTCAGCAGCTGGGCTCAGGATCATATTGAAGGACACATCAGTCGTCCCAGACAGCTGCCCTGACCCCGATCACACTTGTCACACTGTAGATCAGCGCAGACACTCACAGATCGTGCACGCAAGCATGGAAGCAGTGGAGTCACCTCAGATGGCTGCACTTTATCACGCTTCTGCGCTAAAATAGAAACCTGGTTTCACTTGTGACGCAACAGTTTATGCAAGTCCCTCATTGTTGTTTATTATTTTGTTATATAAAGTTTCAAAGTTGATATTTATATGCATTAGGTGATACTTGAAAAAATAAATTGAAATTTTATTAAACAAAATCCACAAAGTAGACATGACTTAATTTTTCACTTTTAATTAACATTTATTTAAACATGCAAACTCAAATGTTATCTATCTATCTATCCATCCATCCATCCATCCATCCATCCATCCATCCATCCATCCATCCATCCATCCATCCATCTATCTATCAACATTGAATATGAGCGTCCACCACTCTCCACAACAATCTCAGTAATGTTGACCTGAACAGCTTCCATAATGCTTTGCCGCCCAGCCAACCAATAACAGCTATCAATCACTTTCGACATAGCAATATAGACGTAGAATTGAAATACAGTATTGTAGCGACTTATCAACCGTGACAAAATAGAACAGTGTGGAAAAAAGGCATCATGGGAGTTCACTGTTTTGCTGGCACGATAACAAGGGTTCGCTAATTATAAATGTGTTTGTGGTAAAGTTATCTGCTGTTCCGCGAGACCAGACCACTCTATGTGATTAATGTGTGATTTTTTTCATTTTTCTAGTGGTATTCAGTAAAATTTTAAGTTAAAAGTCTCAAAAATGATTTCAGTATCAATCAGAATAATGGTGATTATGAGTTGTGTCATAACCTTGAGTCTATCCATTGTACTTGAAATGGATCTAATGTAAACACAATAATGTGTCCACTATCACACCTGTCCACACCACCTGAGGATAAAAGAAATGTGCTGCCATTCTTCACCTGACCGTCATATATAAATAGCTCGTTGCCAAGACACCATCCATATTAATTGAATATTCTGTCTTCCTTCCTCTCTGTAGCTTTGAGTTAACGTTCTTCTCCACCTCAGCAGCTCCTGCACAGCAGCCATAACAAACAAGACTTTTCCAGAGTGTCTCGTCGCATAGAAGAAATTGTTACAGACTCCTCTTGAGTCTTGCAGCGCAACATATTTTAAGAAAGCCAACCTGATTTGAAGCAGCAGCTCGCTGATGAACAACAAACACCATAATATTTACCTAGTGTTGGCCAAGGGAAGAAGCGAGAGAATAAAGTGGGTCAGAAAGAAGTAAACAACAGACACTGCAGGAGCATAAATATAAATATGGGTTATTAGCATACTTATTTTTAGAAAGCTTGTGAGGCAAGAGTTCTAGAGTGATGACACTGCTATAGTAGTATACACTACTGCATTTGAGTGTTTTCTATTAATACTATTAAAAACAAACAGCCAGGAGGATTAAGCGAGGAGCAGATTGATTGGATGAGAGGAGAAGAACCATCAACATGTATATATTGCCATACATTATGATACCGTTGGAACAAGGATACAGTCAACTGTATCCCCTTGTCCTCAGTCATTGATGATCTCAAGGCATTTCATTGTTCCTCTTAAAGATTAATTGAAACACAATGATTAATAAACCTAGTGAATATTTGCATGTTAATTATTAATAAATAAATGGAATTACTTTATTTAAAAAACAACGTATTAAACCATAAAATAACTATGATAAAGTAAAATATAATTTAAAAGCAAAACAAAACAAAACTTTTTTTTTATCAATACAGTGCTGTTTAATTTCGGCACGGTATAGAAATAGAAACATTGCAATGTTATGTTTAAGAGTATAGATATTTTCTTACCACTACTGCCCAGCCTCCACTGTGCTTGTCTGGAAAAGCTCTCTAAAAATTTAAATTACTCACTTACTAACTTACTTACTTACTTGAAGGAGCTCATTCTTAGTTTTAAAATGGAAAGTTGATTATTTTGTGGGCAAAGGTTAAAAGTGTATGTTTGTAATTATCAATTATACAAAAAATGGTATTACATGCTATCAAGAAAATCTATTTCTTAATAAATGCAAATATAAATAGTGTATATAAGTGGTACCTATGATGTAATGTTGTAATGGTTTCTTAGTGAAGTAACTGCCTACAATATTAAGGAAAGGAAAGGGATGAAAAAATACATATTAATAACCTATTAATTCAATGTTATTATATTTTTGGTTAATGATGATTGTTGAGTCCAAAGCACCAGACCTGGACCTGTAAGGTGTGTCGAAGTATCCTCAGAACTCACAGGATCATCATGAGGGGCAACAAGGAAATTCATTTTAAGATATCTTCTTTTACTTCGAAATGAACCCAATCTGTGTAACTTACTGCAGCCCCGGCTCTGGAGCTAAATCCTTCAAACCACAACGTGGTAGAAAAGAAAGTCATGTGATCATATTGTGCATAAAGCTGCGTTGATATGAGTCGTGTGTAATACATCAGCCAAATTAAATCTGTTCTCAAACAGACACACATGGTTGTGCCGTTTTAATCGGCCTAACTCCCTCCATCATCCATCTTTCTTCCTCTCAGCCTCTGCGTCTGGGGTTTTTAGAGCATGTAAGAAATGCTAAACTGTCCCGGACACACCGGCTGTCACTGTGGTAAGTAAAATAGCCATTCTGCCTTTTAAAAAACAAGAAGGGAAAGATTACTTCCACAGCCTACAAATTCTATTTTCAGCTGTTCCACCCCGTCTCTGCCGCACAGAGATTCAGATGTCAGATAATTCATGTTAGCCTGTTGTTTATATCGCTTACATAAAACATTATATGACATTTAATCTGCAACAACTATTTTTCTCACACCATCTCCATCCTTAACACACTTTGAAATCCTGCTGCTAGAAGCGTAACCTGATTGTCCACAACCTAACCCAACCACCAGGAGGCTGTGGCTATTGAATCATCTTGTGCATGTGTTACAGTGAGAAGGTCACCTCGCTGCTACTACAAAAACATCTTGAATTGAATACATTCAATCAAACCCAGTCAAACAACGGATGATTTGATCGACACACTCTCTGTGTGAAGACAAATACTGGGAAACAAATTCCCCTCCCTCCCCAACCAGGCCGAGGGGATCTTGTACACAGTACACAGCACAGGATGGAGGGAAACAGCTGCACACATTCATTCAAGCAACCGAAACAGAGCTTCATGACTATCCTGGACTATCCCCACCCAGGCATGAACCCAAAAATAACCAAGCCTCCAACAACCCTCTGTGACCTTGAACTCTACATGCACACACCAGCCATGCTTGCTCTTTAAAACCAGCAACAGCATCAGAAGTTCAGGATTGTGTGTGTCATGTGAGGACACATCTCACTTGCATCCAACTCCTGGACGCCAGTCATAGTTATGTCACCGCAGCATAACAAGTGGTAGATGGTGTCGTTTGCCGGACAGAATACATGTGTCGACCCAAACAGGATCCATTAATTTTATGAATCAGACGTCTTGTCATGCTTTGCATTGTAAAAGTTTATGTCTCAATTCATACGTTCATGGGTTTCAGAAAGACTTTGGCTTTGGCTCAGTGAGTTAATGATGCCTTTGGTAACTCATTCTCCCTCGACCTTGAACGCAGCTTTGCAAAACACAGCTGGTGCTGCAGAATTGGACAACCCATGATATCATGCCTCGCATTTTTTCAAACTGTACATGTTGATGTTGTTATAAAGGGGTTTAAAGAATACTTCTTTTATTGGACATTTTTTTCTTCCAGCTGTGAGAATAGGATGTGGTAAGTTATCAAACAGACTATTGTGACATGACTCAGTGTTATTCCATACATTGATGAGGCCATACTACTACTATTCCCCGGCCACAGTCTCGCCCCCAACCCTGTTGTTGACTAAATGACTTTTTTGTCTTCAAGCCAATGTTGATGTAACGTAATTTCATTTATGTTGACTTGAATGTCATGATATTGTTCAATATTGTTATAATTGAACAATAGTGTGGTGCCTTTAAAAACGTAGGAAGGGCTATAGTGCATTCAATAGTGTGAGGAAAAATGAAATAAACAGAAAAAACTACTTTTCCCGAATTCAATTCAACTCAAAAAAACAAGAGCCGGTAAAAGTCTATCTGGAATGTAGACAGTAGTCTTTAAACTTGTTGAGGTTTACTTTATACTTTTGTAGAGTTGGATTGGAATAATGCTATTAATTTTTACCCTGACTTATCAGATGAAATACAGAATCTTCGGACACAAAACAAATATAGCATTCCATTCAGCACAATGTTAACCATTTTTGTTGAAACACACAATTATTCTGACTGTCAAATCTTTATCAGAAACACAATGTTATGTGATTTGATTAAAACTACTGTTAAAGAAAATATGGTTGATATCTGAGATTTAATAGAACAGGTAGGTGATGATCATGTCACACTGCAGAGCGGATGGACTATTTGGATTGTAGGACTCATTTCAACACAACCTACCTACCAATGAGAAAGTGTTACATTAGTTCCGCATCATTGAAATTACCTGCATGTGTATTTAGACAGAACATGGCCATTGAACCAACAGCCCTAATTCAGTGTACACATAGTGTACACAAGCTAGCTCACTAGTGTGTCTTTATTATGGCTGATGTTTACAGTGGCTCATGGGTACATGGACGTACTGTTAAAGGGAAATGATATTGTTCAAAACTATCAGAAAACAATTGCAGTCCTCAGGGGGATTGAATAACGCCTAGTCTGGCCTGACAGTCGCATGGGAGTTTGTGAAACCTTTAAATCACCTTCACCTTTACAAGTCATCACCCATGATTAGTTACAGCAGACAGAAGGAAAATGACTTTCTTCCAGCTGCCCTTTGTGTGTGTTGTAATGTACACACAGACGGACACATCAGCCAGAGTCAGAAGTAGGGCACTGAGCATTAAGGTCACCCATATAGAGAATGTAGGATGAAAGCTAGAGATGCTGGTTAAACCTGTGTTTGAGTCAATGTTAAGATGCAGCGACAGATGTAAGAGATGTTGTGTTGCTCTTTACATATTTAGATGGAACCAACATGATTTATTGGGGACACAGAAAACAATCCAGTTTCCTTCCACCGTCTGAAAACATAAAGAGCTTTATTTGTGACTGGAATTCTAGGTAGTTAATTAAATGTAGTTGTTCACAGATAATATGAATTAGTTACATTCTTTTAAAGACTCCTGAGAGTGTCTTATTGAGATAATAATGAATGGATTTCTAAGTCTAGATTTGTTTGTACAACATGTCCTTTAATATGTATGTAAATATACAGTAAAAAGAGTACAAGTTTAAATCCATCTTTGAAACTGTGCTACAGCTTTCTCCTTCCTGACTCTAATCCCATGTATCCTCTCTTTTAACCAAATTATGTTTACAAATATAGAGTGGAAGTAACAGTAATGTGTGTTCTAATAATTGATCATATATCCTACCAGGGATCAGGATCCCTAGAGAGAGAGAGAGTTGAAACCCATTGAGAAGCAACCCAGCACAAGTTCTCAAAACAGGCCAGGAATATTTCCAGCAGCTTCAAGCTGAATTCAAACATAGGAGTAAAAACAAAAGAAAACTCATTTAATTTGCATTTATACCAGACTACCCCATGCAGAGGTGGATAAATAGAATGAAACACATTTTTGACGGAGACGTTTAATCCACCAGCAGTGGGTTTATGATGAAGTGTGCACACGCTGGACAGACATAATGAGAAACCGTCTGCTGGATAAGAGAGCAACCACCATGGAGACTCAGAGGGGAGCCAAAACTCCTCTTGTCTTCATCCTCAACTCTGACACCACCTCCTCCCTGAGCTCCATTCTGCAGAGCTGCTTCCCACGGCGCTGGATGGGCAAACCAACACCACCTTGGCTCTCTGGTCCAAACACAAACATCAGATGAGAAAGAGCAGCTTAGAGACGCTTGTTTCCTCCCTCTGTCGCACACAGACCCACTCTGGCCTCTTGTCTCCTCCAATCCTCTGTGCTCCATCACTCAGTCTCTCCATTATTCCCTTCATCATGATCTCACCTCCACTCAGACTGCCAGAAAACTCTCTAGAAAGGTGATACTCTTAAAAAGAATGGCCATTTATCTGTCTATCTCAGCTGTGAATTACAAACAGAAAATGGTTTGTCAGCGTTTTCTCCTGATTGTTTGTCTTTCAAGCTTGTAATGGAACATTGAAACTAGGGCTGGAGGAACTATCATGAAGCCACCTTGACTAGAAGACAAGGTCAATGACAAGGACAGATTCTCATCCGTCTGTCCATGTTTTTACTAATGTCACAAACAGCCAGTGGATATCAGGATAACAACTTTGTGTACCAAGTGGAAAGAACAATTATAATTATAATTTGCCAAAAAGCTTTTGCCAGCCAGATGAGAAATAAAAATGTATTTGCCTAACACTATCCAAAATACTCTAGATGGCGGGGGGAGTGTGGCTAAAGGCTAAATAGAAAATATTAGCTATATGAGGAAATTGCAGTTGTATTCTGTCTACAGAAAATGGCTAAATATCAAACCAAGATAAACCTGGTTGTCTGATTTCTTCTTTTTTTTAAATATTGATTTGTGAAAAAAGTAACCTTTATTTTATCTAAGATTAGATCGATGCTAGGATTGAAAATATTAATGAAACGTATTAATAATAATTTCAGCTTGTATGGTATGTATGGTATGTACAAAAGGGATCTTCAGGTTTGTGTGGTTGACTGTTTTGTAGATTTTACTTGGCAACTTATTATGCTGATGCAATATTATATTATATTTACGTATATTATATTGTCTCATTAAATAAAAAGTAACTGATTTACTGACTGAATGTATAGTTTCCAGAGTTATTATAAAACAAACAAGATAGACCAAAAACTAAAATCTATTGATTGTTATGACATGAATGAACATGGGAAAAATATTTGTATTATGTATGTAATAATTGTATCCAACCATTTACAAAACTACCTATATCATATTTGCATTATACAGACGGATTGACATAAAATGAAGACATCGATGATGTTCATCTAGTAGATGCTCTATTAAATAGATACCTTTTGTAGGACTTTCTATTCACCAATAACACTTTGTATAAAGCAAGTGCACTTTCTAGAGGAAGGTCAAAAGCGTTGTTGAGAAGACTGCAGCACAGACTTAATTCATCGCATCTGTACTCATCCGACACTTCAAAATTGAGAATAACACATCATAGATGGTACTCATGAAGCAGGTTTGAAATTGCTTGTTGAAAAAGGCAGAGAGGAAAAGAGCAAAATGCAGAGTCACAAAATAATCAAGCTATCATCACAGTCTATTGCTGAAATCAAAGCGATGGTAAAACAGAAAAGTAAAAACACTTTCTTCTTGATAAATGTGTGTTTTCAGCGGCCAATGAAGACAGACCAGAGCAACACCTGTAATTACACCTCTGATAATTGTCTGCCATCACGGGTTAATCCAAATGTCACAGAGTAGATGGAGATTAATGGAGGGAAGATGGAGTGAATGCTTAGACTGCAGATCTACACAGTTGATCTTCTCACGTCTTATACCGGGTACATTATTATGCCACACACAACACACAGTCCACATCGGGCCATTTTGAAAGTTGAAACTTACTTTTACCATTTTGAAAATGCTGTAGATTTTAAATTCTTTGGTAGTATAAGGGTATCAAATGGCCTCAGGGCCAGCTTATGGACGTGCCTAGCTCAGAGATAAGGAACGTTTCCAAAATTAAATTCAAATCTATTACACTATTTTCCAATGGTTAGCGCAGTCCCTGGTGGTCAGCAAGAAATATAAATGATATTAACCTTTATTAGATAAATAGATAGATTGAACTTTATTTATTTATTTATTGAAATTGTTTATTATAGACAGGGCTTAACTTTTAACACCCACAACTGTGGCACAACATGGTTCTATCCCTAGGGAGGATATAAGAGCATGTGTATGTTGTGTTTTAGCAGATGTATTTTTTTTGAGTTTCCTTGAATAGTTTTTTCTTTCCATCCTTGACGAAATGGTCAGATGAGACACACCAGCCTGAGGTACTGTAACTAGTAACTCTAACTTCTTCTATTCTGAACACACAAATATAGTAGTAAAAGCTCTTACACACAGATGATTTCATAAATTTGTATTTACTTACAGTATATATGAAATATTCTGATACTGTTGTATCAAAAACTAGACAACCAAACCAAGACGTTAAACAATAAATCACACTGACACTGGACAGAGAATATTCAATAGTAATTAACTGGCCTGTCTACACCAGCAACATTTTTATCCAGACTTGTGCCTTTGAACAGCAGTGCCCATTGTTACCATTGATACACTCAGTTTCCCTTCACACGAAGTCTGGCAGTCTCATTAGCCACGAATGTTCAGTGACCATTGATGGACCTGGATCAGCCTCCAGCGTTAACATGGGAGATTTTAGTCAGTCCCTCTAGCCTGTGACTTGTAACTGTTCAAGTGGTAATGATGGAAATTCAAGTCCCAAGAAACTGGAGAATCAAGTATTTTCTTCAGGCCACTAAGGTAACACAGAGATAGAACAGTAAAAACAGAATCAGACTGGAAAGGGTCGACAAAATTCAAACATAAAACGCTTCTAGAATATGATGGAAAAGTAGAATTCATAATAAACAATGCTTAATTATTAAAAAAGAACTGTGTAAAATAATACTGTGGAATTGTAATTTGTAAGAAATCATCAAATATTACAGGTCTATACCAAAAGGTAGAGGTCATGTTCGAAAAGGGCCTCTGGAAGAACATTAAATATTTTCTTAAAATAAATTTCATCTTATCAAATTACTGGCTTCGTCCATTTCAACATACTGGTAACTGGACTCTCGTGCTTACGACAGCTCTGTCTACACACATGTTTAAACCTTTTGGACTGAGCTGGGCTATGGGTACGATCTTGTGCCAAATTCATGTAAAACCAGTTGTCTTTCATTGCCTACTTTATTTCTGCCCATCAGTTCTGTACAGGACAGTATCTCCAGTACACATTGCAGATCAATTGTACCCACCAGCAGGGCTTCTATGCTAACATGGCTCTCCTGTTTATTTCCCAACACTGTCTGTGCTTGAATTGCTCTTTGACATATTGACAAAATATGATGTAACGCTGGAATGCTCTCAGAGGCAACACTCGGCAACATCTTCTTCAGATACATGGAGTACTAGGGTCAAAAGGTGGATGGTTTTGGCACCTTGCTGCTTTTCAATCACTAGCGCCTCCGAGATCTGCGGTCTACGCACAAACTGACAACATGAATGGGATTGTTTTCTGCTAAGAAACTGTCTATAAATAGATAGTTGTGAAGAGCTGTTTGGACTCATAGGATCAGACAAGGCTTTTGCTACTTGAGCTATCTGTATCTGGCCCGGGGCCATCGACAAGCAATAGAAAAGCAACCAGCCTATATGATAGCTCATGATGTAACCTAGCACACCTACACACCGTCAAATCCACACTCACTGACCCAGATGCAAACGCTCTTACGCACACCAACGCCCACATACAATACGATTCCATTCTGTTAAAAAATGCTACAAACGTCCTGCAGTTACAACCTCTGGTCAAATTTGATATAAACTCAAATTCTTATTGACATAAATGCTACTTTATTTTGAGTAACATCTCACTCTACTCATTCCTAAAATCACATATTGGAACTCAAACAACAAAAACGGAATCATATAATTCACAAAGGACATCATTTTGAATAAAATAGGTACTTTACAACCCAAGAAGTTCTACCAGGATCCACACTGCTTGTTTTCCTTTCCAGTGGCTCTTTCCAAGGAATATAGTAACTTGGGGAAATTTTCCATAGAAATGTGTGACTGTGTAAATGGTTAACTGGCGTCCTGTCCAGGGTGTCCCCTGCCTCTCACTCTCTAGGATATGCTCCATCCTCCTCGCGACCCCCATATGGGAAGAAGCGGTAGAAAATCAAAAGATAGATGGTTATTATTATTTTCTGCATCCTCTACTTATGTGGGCATGAGTTTTAATTTTGATAAATGTTTGAGCTAGCACGTCTGAAACAAATGTAGCAGTTTATATTCAATACTAATGAATGATATAAGGCAAGGCAAAGTTACTAAATATGATAGTAAAGATTAGGTATTGTATTGAGATTGTCTGTTGTATACAGAAGAGTAAAACATTATGTTATAGTACTGAGTAATGCAATGTAATGTCCTTCTTTGAATAAAATGTTATTGAAAAGTAAGTTGCAAAGCTACAAATAAGTATAATAAATAAGTGCTGAAGGAATAGAACTAAGTGTAGAAGTAATTCCAACAGGTTAAAGGTAGAAGCTAATGTGTAGAGTATTACTGTGCTTTAGGAATGCTATAATTTATACACGATTTATCCCTGAAAATCTTCACATTGAAATTCTAACATCTCTTGACAAAATCCATAAATGCAGGCTGGTGATGGAAAATGCACAACATACTCGCAGTATAGCACTAGCCTGCCAAGTGCAAAAAAAGAAAAGACTTCAGTTGCGGTGAGTCTTCCAGAAGAGGAGGGTCAAAGCGCACCCATATGTTATTTCCTCTCCATTTTTATTTAACTTTTAACAGCTAATCTGAATCTTTACAAACTAAATTTGTGTCCTTGTTAATTTAAACGGCAGTAACAAATGTTTTCCTTATTAAATCTTCAATTATTATCATATTACATCAGTGGAGCTCACAAAACAGATTTTATTTAAACTGCAAGAAGACAAACTTGATCTAAAGTTGTCTATTTGTAGTAATGGTAGTACATTTATGGTCACGACAGAGCTCTTATGAGATATATTGACACTACAGTGAGGTGATTGATCTAAGGATTCGTGATTTTCCATTGGTCAACAGTGTGTGAGTAAATGTAAATATTGAGAGACTCCACATGCACTGCTTCCCTTTCACACGTCACCTTAACAGGTGTTTACATTCAGGTAACCCAATGTAGCAAGGTTAACAAAACATTTATTAAATTTCTCAGAGGGTCTAAAATGTATCTTCATTTAATATGATTCAAATACACTTGTGTTCATACTGTATAGACACACATTCTGCAGTACTTTGAACCCAAGTTGACTTTGTCTTGATGACGCTTAATATTGCACCGTGAGAAGGTGACTGAGTCCAGTGTTACTTACATTATAATTGACTTATTCTTATGCATGGTAGGAATAAGTCAATTCGATATTCTCCAAGTAATCCATCTCTTATGCAGAGTCATCAAATAAAACGATTGACACAATAAAACACTGTTAATACTCTTGTGAAATTAATGTTACGTTGTTAGGAGACCTTCAACTTCAAAACAAAAGTCAACAGTTTTCAGATAAATGACTACATTATATGATAATTACTAAGACAATGACTGTGCCAGGCCTTTGTAATTCTTCTAATCTACTACTTCACTAACCGTTCTGAACCCCTGAGCTGTTGACATTTGTTAAGTAGAATCCAAACCTTTGGTAGACCAGGATCCACCACGGCTGGAAATCAGATGGCTAGAATTCAAGGGTGAATCTGAATGAGTCTAGACTGCAGATGGTAAATCTGGCGAAGTCAAATCATCCATGGTAAGGCAGGGAAATTTGCAATCTTCAGCAGAACCCAACTGCTCGTGTCTGCCGTAGTTAATGATGTCAACATTTTTATCTCCTTGGATTATTAGTTTGGCCTCAGAGCAAGTACTGAATGTAGTAACAGAACAGATGACGGGGTATTTTTGGCTCTTCCAGATGAGCGTGTGCATGCCACAAGTGAAGAAAAACTCTTTAAGTTGCAGCAGTAGCATTAGTACTACCGACCAAGTAATAACGATGGTCATCGGCTTAGTAACATCTTAAAAATGATCGATGACATTTATAAACTTTAACAAATGTTGTTTAAGTTGGAGAAAAGAAACTGAGAAACTGATACATTCATAGAGATTCTAGTTTAAACTGGATAAAAGTCTTATTTATCTGGTGGATGATTTAGAAATGTTTATGTCAGTGAAGAAATGACACTTCACCCACAGGACACGACAAATCAAACACCTTTTAGCATTAATGTTTCATCTGGCTGCAAAATTGCGACGCCTTTATAGAGCTGAGGTGAATAGAATTTCATTTGTGCCTCTCACAATAGGAGACATTGGTAAAGTCACAAGGAAATAATAACATGTTCAGTCAACCTATCTGTCCCAATTGAAGATGCTGAAGATCATTTGAAAGTGTACAGAATTGTTATAGATAAATAATAATTTCTATGTTCTGTTAAAGTATCATACAAATAAAAACATCTTCCATATCTAAATAAGAAGCTTATCTTATATCATTATTTTATTCTTTCCTCCCACCACAATGAAAATACTATTTTGTGTTAAAAAACTGGCAATAAAAGTTTCTGATTCAGAAATGAATTGAACCAACAGCAGTGATAAAAAACGGAATGTGTATATATACTGTATATATATATTGGATATATATATTTGATATATATATGTGTGTGTAAAAACTGTAAGCACTCAACCATTTTTAAACAGCTCATTTTACGTTTAAGTTGTTATTTTTATATTTTTATTATGGTTTATATAATTGACATAATTTATAAAATGGAAGAATCCTAAAAAAAATATACTAATATACTGTTTTGAGTAAAGAAGAGAAAAAACAACATATTATTCCTACTAAGTAGTAAATCATTTTTTGATTAAATGATATGCTGTATCTGTTCTCTTTAGAAACATGAGACATCTTAAGACATTTTTATTCGTGCAGGCTTTTGCTTGATTTTCTGAGACTCCTGTGTTGTTCTCGTGTTATCTTGACCTTTTTAGTTTATATTTTATTGAGTTTTGTTTTGATTGTTTAAACGCTTTGTGTCCCTGGTCTGGAAAAGCGCTCCATAAATATAATTTACTTACTTACTTACATATAGAGCGGGAGGCAGAGAGACTGAGAGAGAAAAGCAAATGTTATATGTGTGGATAAAATACAAACAAACATGTATTCAAGTTCAGAGTATTTATACGCTCCAGTATCCAGGGAAAGATGTCACCTGTCACTGTGGAGGACTGGCAGGCGTGTGATGGAGACACAGCATGTAAACATTAGAAGATCCTCGTAGTACTCTAATGGGATTATTACTCAGCGGCCGACACACTGTTAATAAAGTTGACCATCGTTGAAAGTCAAAACATCCCCTAGAATGTGATCAGCGTTGGGTTAACGTTTGTTGAAGGAGTGGTCAACATCCTCCAGGGATGCTTTCTTTCTTTCCAAGTGGCCCTCTCTTGTTAGGCGCTCATTGAATGCAGCATGAGTCACAGAGTGTGTGCAGCAGAGGGAAACTGACAGAAGTGTGTGCAAGTGTGTGTGCCCTTGCCCCGACACACACAATGGAAAACATCTCCCCGTGAGACTCGGAGCTTTTTGGGCAAAACACTTTTTCATATATTTAGAATAATGACCGCTTCTATGCGAGAGTGAAGCCCCTCTGCTCCACTCAACCCACACCCAGGGACACACCTCCATTTGACATTGAACGCACCATCCGTGTCCCCTCAGGCAGCCCCACATCCACCACATCCACACCAGAAATGTCTTTTTTTTTTAACCCAGATCACTGTGGAGAACAATGGCTGTGGGGCAGAAGATGATGCGGGTGCACGAGGACGTGCGTGTGACCAGCCGTGTTCATATGACACAAGTTCACGTCAATACTGTCCTACATAGTGTCTCCTGCGAGCTGTCATGGTTTATATCAAGGGGGGAGAGGGGGGGGTGCACGAACAAAGACCCCGCTGGCGCTGCCACATGTGCACGTCAATAAACACGCGCGCCCGCGCACACGCACGCGCATCCATACAATCATATTTACTTTTGAAGACGAGCGAGCGCTCGGGAGTTCTCTCGCCTCTATAATGGTTTGACATTTGAATATGTTGCGTTTATGTCCCTCTGGTTCAGATGCTGCAAATGTTCCACAACTATGTGAAAATGCAAGCGAACATTAAAGAACTTACCTTTTGTGCAGCAGAGTAGAACCCCCCAAAAAATAGACTTGGTGCAGGAGAAAATTCCGGACACTTCTTCAGTAGAGTAGGTGGTAAAAAATGTGTTTAAACAAAGTCAGCGGTTTCTTCGTCTTCTCTGCAACTTCCCTCGAGTGTCCTGTTATTTCTGCCTCCTTCAGCACCTCCTCTGTGGTCCTCTGTTGTTCTTCTCCTCTCTCTCCAGCAGGAGGAGAGACGACTCAGATCAGGGGGGAACCGGCGCGCTCAACCTCACTGCACGATGGGGGGGCTTTGTACTTGTGTGGGGTGGGCTACACGTTACGATACAAACCCACGTAAAGTATGTGAATCATAGCTATTGTTTTAAAACCCATAATAAAGTCATTAGACACGTTAAATGTGTTTGAAATTATTTGGAGGATCAAAACAGGGGGTTGAATATCTCACAACCCCCTCCACTTAATGATTTTGGTACATTCCACCCGTGTGGTACTTGTAGTACTCTGCACCTCTGTCTGCCCAACAGCAGGTGAACATCTTGAAAAGTAAATATTGAAAAGTCCATGTTCGAACATTTAAAAATAGAGCATCCAAAGTAGCTCTGCTACACTGAAAGTTATGCCATGATAAATGCATGTTTAGTGGTACTGTTTGCCGTGTATTTGTGTTTCTTCTGGTTTGATCTCTTTATTATTTTAACTGTATTCGTGTAAGTAGTGTGTCAGTTTAATAACAGGTGTGTAACTTTTACCGCATAAGTCATTCTGTTGTAATCCAGTCCTGTCTTGTACAGTTGTTACATTTTTGTTTCGTGATTTCCTTTTTCTATACACATTCTTTCCGAAATAAAAAAAACATTTTATAGTGTGTGTTGTAAACACAATATAGGATTTGTTTTTGTGGTGGAAATACAAAATATAATAACAAAATAAGATAACACTAAATAGGCAAGCAAAAACAGAACCGAGCTCAAATGTGTTAGAGCAAGATAACAATAGTCAATAACACATTTGTGGATTACTACTTTTCTCAGTATTACTCGGAGCACTATTTGTGTCCTCTAAAAATAGACGTCTTCAAACAGGAAGGAGAAAAAAACGCAATCCAAGCTAAAAGTGCAGTGTAGTCAAAACTCAAGAGGCGAGAAATGGAGCAAAACATTGCTCTTGAACTCCATGGTTATGTAAGTCTGCCGTTCCCAAGTGACACAAATTGGCACTCATTTGTATTGCTGACAGATGACCAGCTTGAAAGCTCCCCTCAAAGAAAATGAACGGCAGACGTGAGTAAAATATTCTCCTGTGATGTCATTTTAATTCTTTCCATCGGCACACAGATATGTTCAGTTCAGTTCAGTTTACTTTAAAAGGACAATGTGCAGTTACAGTAAAAAGATGGCTGCACCAGATTTAGCACAATGCTACTTATGTTCTTTTAGGTTGTTAAATAAAATCTTTAAAACCATAAGCAGTTATTCCCACTGATACACGTTTCTATAAAGCATTATATTAGAAAGCTGGATTTGGAGTAAACAAACAAGTAGAGATGAAGTTGGAATCAGGTAATTGGCAGAATATAAAATAATAATAATATCCAAAACAATCTCATGAACTAGATAAGATGTACCGTCCACTCAATGTGTGTTAAGTTACCTTGGTCTCAATTATTTTCTTTTTAACCCATCTTTCTTAGGTTAAGTTAGTTTAGTTAGTTAAAATGGACTATAAAAGTACATTTTTAGATCATGCTCCATATCAACAATGTGCATATTATGGTCAAGGTGCCATTTGTATCCCTTTGACAGCCAATGTCTGGCCTAGACATATAGTACGTATCGGGATGTTTGACTTCATATTTATTTATGTAAAATTATTCAAAATGTTGTTTTATACTCCATCCAGAAACATATTATCTGAGGTCAGGTCAGTATATCGAGGAGTTTCAAGGCAAACCAGCAGACATGGTATCTCCCATGTGCCCTGAACCTGACCCAAGGTTTCCTCCCAGTTGGAAATATAGTAGGGGTGTTAGAAAAAATGGATGTGGTGATATATACCAATATTCTATTCCAGTATACTGTAATGATATTCAACAGCAAAGTTTTTTCTTTTTTTTCTTTTCAGTTTTGGCTTACAAATTATATTTTATGTGTAACCATAGTTTTGTTATGTTGTGTAGTTAAATAACATACATTCACAGCGTTTGTTCATTTTTCTATAGCAATTGAACATCCTGCCACTAGAGGGCAGCAGTCATTCTGTCCTCAAAAGCTAGTTGAACATTGAAAACCTGCCAGATCCCGGCGATGACTGAGGACGAGAGGATACAGTCGACTCCAGTATCTTTTTAAGCTGATGTTTGTTCCAACACAAATGAAAGCAGTTACAACTTTGTCAAGAGTCATGTTTTCTGTAAATTCTGCAACGCCAGAGTCAAGTACTCTACAAAATGTAAAATATATCCTTGTTACTACAGTATTGAATATACCGCAGTTCATCGCAATATATCGTATCGTTGCCCCTGTAGCGTGAAACATAACGGATTCTTTACAAAACACACCCCTAATATATAGGCGTCCTAAGAGGTATCCTAAAAAGGTGCCTGACCTTGCTTCCCTCGCCTTTTAGCTTAGCTCTTTCTTACCATGACAGACATATACGGAGACCTCATTTATTAAACTCTCTCACCTCAACATGAAAACTGGTAATTTTGCAGCTATTGTGTTACATCAAATTCCACTCACTCACATTGTCAATCAAAACAAGAGCCACTATTCTGTTTGAGGGCAATTCAAAAGCCTGCTATTAAAATGATGAGATTTGCGCTCATCATAATTGAGCCAGAGGACTGAGCCAGGGGACGTCAAGCTCGTCCAATCACCCACAGCAGCGGCTGTTAATTCTTTCATATAAAAAATGTACGGCAGTCTCATGAGGATTGGACCAAGAACAGGTCGTGAGCAATCATCCTGAAGATGGAAATAAAGGGGTCATTTAACATGAAGCTGCAGCAAGATGTTGTTGAAAGGCAGTCATATTGTCAGGATTAGTATCTGGGTCCCTTGACACCCCACGATAGAACCTGCCTCAATGTGTACAAGATGCAAAAATGCAAAGACGCTCCTCCAGACTGACCTCAGTGACTTTAAAGTGAGACTGGATGGAGTCGGCTTAATTACTGCAGTTGACCTGATGACCCAATTTTCCAATGAACCCTAACGCCCAGGCCACACACCCACACACATGTGTTCCTACCATCCTCAGTCTTTTATCTGATGACAAGACCTTTAAATACTGAAGGGAATCATTCACACAAATATTGTCACAGTAAAGTGGTATTAACTTATGTTATTATGTCCCCCCCGCACAACTAAAGGGCAAAGAAACACATTCTTGTGTAGAGAAGAAAATAAATTACATTCATGCTTCTGTGAGTGTGTGTTTGTACCTTAATCCAAAGACAAGTATTCTAAAATAAAATGCCAAATACAGCACTTTCGCTCTCATTTTTTTCTTCCCAGTACTTTAAGAAGTCTCTCAGTAATTCAATCATATGAGTCTCTGACCCACCAATGGTGGTCATACGACACTATCAGGGTCACTCGGGTTATGTAATAAACTAATAATAAATAATAGAGATGAACTAAGTTACTTTTCACGGGACTGTTATAATAATTAATCATTATAGACAATATTGTCGCTTTAATATAACATTATTATCACCTCCAATTGGGGGATTTTTCCTTTTTCACTACAAATCATCTGACAGGAGAGTAAATTCAGTTTTTAGTTGTTTTCTTCTAAGGTAAATAAAGCTAAGTATAACTTGGGATCATGCAAGACAAGATCTAAAACGTATTGACAACTAAGTTGTTTTTAATAATATATTAATGCGTCTAAAAATAACTTAGAGTGAAATGAGAAAACTAATTAGTAATGTCACTCATCTGGCTGAGAGCGTTCATAATCAGCAAATGTGTCGGATGGTTCTTGACCCTGCTTTACATGTTGACTCAGTTAATCACTCTGCATAATGAAGTCAGCTGTTGACTTCCCAAATCTCTGAACGTCTCAGCTAAGTCTACATCATGTGCGGAATTGGAGTCAAATCTAACTATTAACAAGTGACTTGTCTGACTTGAATAAATTGCCTTACATTTAAATAGTCTAAATGAAATCCTTGATTTTTATGCACAATGTGCTTATTTTAGAATGAAAAAACAACACATACAGGAGTATCAGCAAAACACTTCTACTGCACCTTCTAGATGAAATAACGACACATCCAATCCCAAATTTCAGAAAGAAAACAGCTTATGTATGAACACTGACATCTCTAGGTTCTTGGGGAATCAAAAATTTACAATTTAAAGATAATACAGTAGTAACCATACTACTAAGCCCACTGTCAACACACATTAAAAAAAAATTGTGTTGGAAATTATCCATACAGCAAAGATGTTTAGTTACAATGACACCATCAGTAACACAGAATTAATTTACCACTTTTGTATTTACATTGAGAACCTTAATTGAGCACAGACCACCTGTAGAGTTACGAGCAGTGCAGTAAAGAGCATTAGTCTTAAAACTGCTGCAACTTTTTACAAAATAAACTGGCGCGCACAAAGTGTCGTTTTTGTCCTTCTAACTCTCGGCCTGCTTCCAGCATCCTGAACAGGCTCACTGGGATGTTCAGATTTGTGGTAATTCCTCCGTCTATACAACAGAAGAAGTTCAACTTAAGTTAAAAATCTTAAATCTACATTATGTAGGTTTCAAGTGTAACTAAAGTTTCCAATGTATTATTTATTGCATGCATATAAATAAAATTGTACATATGATGGGTGTAAGAAAATGTCCAAACAACATATTGTGATTTTCTTTTTTATTGTTTCTTGTTGATTTATTGTGTGGTTTATATTTGAATAAAGTGTTTCTTTAAAAAAAGATTTTCCCATTTAAAATTAACATGTAAATATTCACAGCGTTTGTTCATTTTTGTGTTGAAATTACATTTCCAGCTGCTAGATGGCATCAGTTGTTACGTCCTGTGCAGTTAAAGGAAGAGAGAAATCCTGGGAAATCCTACCAACGACTAAGGACAAGAGGATACAGTTGACTCCAGCAACTTTTAATCTTTGGACATATTTTCAAATCAAATCAAGCAGTTATGACTTTGTCAAGAGTCATACAGACAGTAAAGACACCAGAAATAAGTACTCAGGCAATAATACAAATACATCCTTGTTCCTACAAGAGTTTTTAGAAAATATTGATATGGCGATAAATCACTGTACTATTTTTCCATTATACTGTATCAATAACAGTGATGTATCAATTTTCTTTTTTCTCATTCAAATTTTTTTTGGCTTGCAAATCACATTTTATGTGTGACCATAGTTATTTTATGGTTTGACGTTCATCGGGTGTTTGTAAAATTAAAGAATTTGATTTTTTTTTTATTTACAAAACATGCAAAAAATCAAGCCTTGTTTATTTTTGTGTTGCAATTAAACTTCTAGCCTCTTGATGGCAGCAGTCATTCGACCATATGCAGCTAAAGCAACAGTGAAATACCGCAAGATCCTGGCCATGACCGTGGACGAGAGGATACAGTTGACTCCGGCAGCTTTTGAAGATGATGTTAAGACATAATTTGGTTTTAAAACAAATGAAAGCAGTTAGAATTGTGAATAGAGACATCTGGTCTTTTAATTCTGCAACACCAGAGACATTGGTACAATACTGCAAATACTGTATATCCTTGTCCCTACATTATCACATTATATCGTATCGTTGCCCCTGTACCATGATACATATCATATCCCCAGATTATTGTCAATAAAAGCCACATGGTGCCCACTTCTTGTCCACTCCAGTAAAGGTTAACAAGATAATTAAATAATGCTTGTTGTATAAGTCTGTACAAAGAAAAATGACTTTGGCGGCCTTTTAATTGATAATTCAACATAACTATTAAATTGGTGGAACAGACTTGGACTGCATGGACCAATGACTATTTCAAATGTAGCTTGTCTAACTAAGCAGCAGCAGCAGCCACATAACATCTTCCTCCACACACAAGCTGCTACTTTCACAACTCCACTTGAACACGTTGCTATCAAGTTCCAGCGAAGGACAAGTGCATGTGTTTGATGCTCTGAAGTCAGAGGAGATGAGGCAGAGCAGGCGCTGCAGTGTGCGTCACACACTCGGGCAGTAAAGAGGCTTTGGTTGGAGGGCGCAAGAGTGTGCGACACCAGAGCGTGGAGAAGAGATAAAGAGAGTGAAAGTTGTGTCTGTCCTTGAGGATTTCAGTGCTCCACTGTTACTGTCGCTTCAACGTGTTTACGCAGCTACGAGAGCAGCGTCTGGGTCTGTGATCGTCTGCAGAAAAAAAAAAGGCTAATGGAAGAATGGTTTGTTTTTCTGTGGCAGTGGAAAAGGGGAGGGGAGAGTTGCCACATGTGATTGGTCCAGTAGGCCCATTCCAGTGTAAGTGACATCACAACTTCGTGCCTGACCTACTTAAAGTCACCATGACGTCACATCTGTCTCTTTCATTCTGTCTCTTCCGCCTCAGACTCCATCTTATACAATCCCCGGTTTGTCATCCTGCCTCGTCTCAGCCCTTAATCATCTGCCTTTTCCCGCTTTTTCCTACATCACACAAATCTTCATTCAGTGTTTTTTTAAAGGAGCCAGAGATGAGAGACAGCAGCGGCCTCTTTTGCCAGGAGCTAAATTGATAAAGATTCATGCGATATTGATGCATATTTATAGGTGAGAGAGCAGCAGTGGCGCCAGATGACATGACAAGACCAGACAACAAGCTCACAACATATGGACAGAAAGCTGAGGGACCAGGGATCTGTCAAAATGTGCTTATCTGCAGCATTTCTAGTGTACATGGCAGTCTTAGGCAAGCACAAGACAATATGTTGGATATCTTGTATTACTTTCCTGTTTTGTTTGGTATATAAATTACCAAATGCGTCAAGTAAACTGTACAAAAAAATGCAGTTTTTGCCAATTTTGATGCAGTACGAAAAACATTTCTGAAAATCTTAATACAATGTTCAACTTTGTCTTTTGCTGACATTTCTGCCATTTTTTTTATTTGTTTTGATATCATGACAAGAAACTGTGGATAGTGACCCTATATGTGGCCAGTTTTTAAAAAGGTAAAACATTTGTTTTCTCATATGATGACACAGATCACAGGAACATATAAAAAAACCTAATTGACTCACTGTTTCTGGCCATCATTATAGCAAATCCCTGCTTGAGGTCTTTTGTAAACTTTTCTCCCTGGCTTCCAACTTTTTATTTTATCATTGATTTAAGCGGTTCTCATTTATTATTGGTAGTTTCTTTATACATTGTCAATTGATCTGTTCAAAATTTTTACTGTCATGACTCATAGTCATAGTAAAACTCTTTGACGTGCAGTTAATACAATAATTCTGACCCGCTCTAGTAGAAGAACTCACATTTCCCAGATCCTTAAAACTCTTCACTGGCTGCCAGTTTATTTCAGGATCAATTTTCATATCTATTCATGGTCAGACTCTTCCTTACATCAGTGATCTGATCCAGCCTTACACCCCAGCTCGGGCTCTGAGGTCTGTGGATCAGAATCTACTGATGGTTCCGCGCACACGGTTCAGGACCAGAGGAGAGAAAACCTTCAAGGCTGTTGCTCCTAAGCTTTGGAACGATCTTCCTCTCCCTCTGTGTTTGATGGAGTCTACTGACTCCTTCAAGAAACATCTTAAGACGTTTTTGTTTGTGCAGGCATTTCCCTGATTTTATGGGACTCATGTGTTTATCTTGATCTTTTAAAGTATATATTTTTACTGTGTATTGTTTTTGATTGTTAAAGTGCTTTGTGACCCTGGTCCAGAAAGGTGCTTTACAAATAACCTTTACTTACTTACTTACTTACTTACTACTATTTCAACAATGTTCTTCATGATGTAACTTTGCCTGCTTGACCCATCCAGAGAGATATTCAGTCCAGTTCCCTCACTTTGAAACCTTTAAAAAATCATGCCCTACATGAATGAGAACCTACACAGACATGGCTACTGAGAGACTTACCAGGATTAAAAACGAAAAATATCTAATTTTGTAAACAAACCTACATGCTGTAATTGGCAACTGAGCACATAGGAGTCAGGACATTTCAGATTGTTCTAACACCAGGTTGGAGGTGAAAACAATACTTTCAATCTTACTTATTACTACTAATTAGCTTTTAACCTGTTAAACCTCTTTTTTGGCTTCACATTGTTGTATTGCAGCTAGCTGTTTAAGTGATGTATCATTTTAAGAAACCCCAAGGTAGCTCACCATAACCACAGCTCAATACACCCAACCAGCAATTAAACTATAAAAAGTAAGTAACCATTAAAAACAGTCATTGGAAATGTGCTTGCATTCAATTCATTTATATTTCCCAAATAAAACATCTTATACTGTTTTCTAATAACGTGACCAAAGCATAGCAAGATAATTAACAGTCACACTATTAATTGCTATTAGATAAATCATTACAAGAAAGTTATCCTTCAGTAGAAATATTATCTTTGTGTACATATTTAAGGGAGAGGCTACTGCCTTCTTCACAATTACTCTCTTGACTTAATGCGAGTGATTTCCAACAGTGAAGTCGCTGATGTTCAACTGTGAGCGTCTAAGCCTGCGTACACATGTGCGGGGAAGCAGATGTATTGGCAGATTTTTGTGTTTGTGAACACAGGCAGATTATCCGAGAAGCGCAGGGATACTGAAGCCTGATAACAGCTGCGAGGTCGAATCTAATCTCAGACTACAGTTAGATCAGTCAACAAACGCTCTGGAGCGAGAGATGTGGGAGAAAAATAAGAACATGTTTTAATTATAGCCGCCCAAGGCACACAGGATACATGAAAAGCAAAATAATTGTCCTGAAAATGACAATAAAACTGGATATTACTCTCAGTATGGAAGGTGACCTGTAAAGGATCTTTAAATCAAAGTATTAGCAAAGATTAAAAAACAATGTAAGAAGCTAGATAAGGTGTGGAAATGGCTTGAAGCTAATTCCTGCTCTTCCTCTTGTATAAACCTCATTTATATTCTCCCCAGCTAGGAGGCTAGTCACAAGCCAGATCAAGCACAATACTATTAAATGATCTCACATTAACACAATTTTCTGTGACTTAGAGGGGTCGCGACCTGATAGACCGCGAGGACCGATTGTTCTTCTGACTTTGAAGAACATCTTGACCAGGTTTAGGGTTTGTGTTGATAGTTTAGGGACTCAGTATTGAAATATGAGGGAGTAAAATAGATCAAATGCATTCTTTGTATTTAAAACAAACAAGATCAGGACTAGTAGCTGATTCCTTTTTATTTTTTTGATATCGTTTAACTGTGTTTGGAGCCAACATTGTTAACGTTGACAGAGCATCAAGTAGAGAAAAGGGACTTGAGTGTAAATTGCTTCAAAACAGAAATAAATTGCTACTGTTGCGCTCTACGACTCACAGGGAATAAATCACGCCCAGGCTCTGCAGAGATTTGTTAGAAACTGGATGGTCCGGAAAGATGCCTTCATCTGTCTTCCTCGCACCTTCACCGCCTGCTCCTCCTCTCTACGACCTCCCCGTGACCTCCTCGTGCTCAGCTCTTTCTTTCCTCCTCCACGCTCATCACCTTTAAACCATGGCATCGCTTTGGCTCAGATGATTATCTCTTATCGCGGCTCTCAGTTCTACCTTAACCTCCCTCCACAGTCAAGTCTCTTTGTGGACCTTCTTATTTGAAGGGTATAAGGACATGTGTGCCTCGTGACAGCTTCTCACATGAATCAACCCAGAAAGACAAGTGTCACATCAGCAATGGCAGCCTGACAAAAAGGGCATTCACAGGGCGGACCTTTGTCTTCTATACATTGCTTACTTTGCCATAAATGTGGACAATGATTATGGGATGGGTGATTGATTGTGTGACATACAAGTCATGCTGAGCCTTTGTTCCTTGGATATTATGTATCAAGTTGTAAGACAACATTGATACACTGATATATTGCTCTTTTTTTGTGATTCTGTTTATTCAACAGCACTGTATCATTTATTTATTACAATTTTTTTTAATTATTTCTCTTTCGAATCGAATTTTATTTACATTATATAATTCAATCATATTTGCTTGATTTAATCTTTTTTACAATTAATGTGCAAATATTCACAGCATTTGTTGCAATTAAACTTCCGTCCTCTAGATGGCAGCAGTCATTACGTCCTCTGCAGTTAAAGGAACAATACAAAATTCTGTGAGATCCTAGAGATGACTGGGGACAAGAGGATACAGCAGCTTTCAACGCTAATGTTTGGGCAAATTTTGGTTTTCTAAACAAATAATTAGCAGTTATGACTTCGTCAAGGGTCATGCTACATGTTCCTACAGTAGATACAATATATCATATAGCAGAGACTTAGATTATTGCTAATACACACCACTTATTATTTGTGTCCAAGAAACATTTGAAGAAACACATTTGAAAAAACATCTGACAATTTCCCTTCTAATGGATCTTGTTATTGCAATTTAGATTTAACATTCTTTAAACTGCCCACGGCTTTGTGGACCGCTCTACATTCTTCATTAACCCCGTCTGAGAATCTATTCTGTTCGCCAGGTCTTCTCTCCATCCGTTGCTTCAGTCTTATTTTTACTCACTTCATTCTTCCCTCATTCATTACCTTGTGATGATCACGGCAAAGTGTTGATCAGTTCCTCTGTCTCTTCCACTCCTGCAGCCTGTGCTGCAGACTCCAGGCAGGATCATGGATATTCATTGGGATACCATGACCCTCTTAATCATTTGTAATGAAGTTGTGGACTAAGAAGCCACCGCGGCTCCCCAGACGATTGATTCAGGTCTGGTTTGTGTAATGATGAGGTCATAGATTACAGTTAAAAGAGAGTAACTCTTTCTCATGAGGATTAAATATGATTTAGAGTTGACCTTTGAATGCCTTCTGTCCCCGTCTAAACACCATGACAATAAAGGAACAATCTGAAATACTAATATGATTGCACTTTTTTTTCCAAGTCAATATATACAGTACATTTCATAACTCCTGATGCATCGTCTCAACTTTTACTATCGGTGAAATGTTCCTCCTACCCGAAGATGCCTCTGGCCCTGAGGTGTATCAGACATCGACTCGTGTCTGTCCATTTCACATGTTAGTCTCGCATTTAAATCTCATAAACCGCATAAAAAGTTTGACCTGTTACCCAGTTATGTGAAACTATTATGTGCATGTGTATCGTACTAAATTACACACATATTGAATTACAAAATAGAATATAACTTTATAGTGAGCATAGCTTTATAGCTAAAAATCCATTTGAAACACAGATAATGTTAACATTTGTAAGTGAGAGTTAAACGTGAACGATTGAAAACCTCCTGTGTTTACAATCTTGGTAACGATGATGAAAGAATGTAATTTTTAATTTTAAAAAACCCATTGCATCTAAATCCATATTTGAAAAGTATTATACAGCTCATGTATTGGATCAGAAAGCAGGGCTGAGAAATGGGTCTTTGGCATAAAACTATTAAGTCAACAGTTATTTTTTCTTTTCAATCACACGAAAAAACATAAAAACGGAAATAACGGTTTACACTCCAAACATACAGTAACACATCAGCTGATAAAATAACGAGTATTTCGATTACATGTTACAGAATGAGTTGTCGAAGAGGTAAAAGTGAGAATTGCCTGCCATCTGCTGGTTCAAAAGAAAATGTGCAACAACGGAATTGTAAGTAGTTGATATTTGAAAAGCGTCTTTCCCAGACCATGGTCACAAAGCGCTTTAACAACAGAACAGTTGTGTGAGAGTGAAAATAAAACAATGAATAAAGAAGAAAACAATGGAGTCCATTTAATTCATTTATTTATTTATTACAATAACCAAGACCGGATAAACTCACAGCCTTCACATAAAAATACACAATGTTAGGTTGAAGTAAGTTAAATTCGGTTTAGTTATTTTGTAAATGCATCACTAAGTCGAAAGAAACATGAAATAAACGTAAATAAAAAATATTGATGAGCAAGTGAAATTATCTACAATATATGTTACAGAAAAGCCATCTCAGTAAAGAATTGTGCAGTGTAAAGAAAAAATTTAACTCATTATTTGGACGCTTTTAAATGGTTTAGGAATCATCTCCGTTGGCACTATCGCCATCGTCTTCACCCTCCTCCTGCTCGCCTTCCTCCTCCTCGTAATCGTCCCGTCCTCGGATTTTATCCTGCACAGACGATTTATTCACAATTACTGACGCCACGGTGAAAAGGTTTTTTTTTCACGGTAATCCAGCTCACATCATCATCGTCCTCCAGCAGGTCGCCCTCTTCCTCTGTGTCGTTCATGTCCTCCTTCAGACTGTCGTCCTTCTTGCTGGAGTTGGACGAGTGCAGCGAAGACAGCTCTCCTGGCTCGGACTTGCAGTTCTTCATTTCTGCGCAAACATACAAGGATGAGCGTCTCGAGTCAACACTTTTTTGGTCGTGGCATCTCTGTGATCTACACCTTTACTTTCTTGAGAGCTTCTACCGGACTTCTTGCTGTGCTCCTTCTCCATGCGCTCCAGACTCTCCAGCAGGTAGTCCACCTTGTGTTTGATCTGGGTCAGCTCCCTCTTGACTGCCTGCAAATCATCCATCTTCACTGTGAAAAGAGCACAGAGGTTTAAATAAAGTCATCTAAGATCATTTTATTTTGTCGTTTATTGGCTGAACTGACTCTCACTTGTACGTGACGTCCTCTGGCTGGTCTTGGAGGAGGAGGAGCTGGTTTTGGTTCGTCTGCTCAGACTCACGCTGACTCTGGGTCGCTTGGTGGGGATGACGGCACGAGGCATTGGGAGAGGGGGTGGAGGAGGAGGGACTCTGGACGGGTACGAGTACATTCTGACACACGGGAACAGAAACATAGACAGTTAGGATCGAGTCACAAAAAAATTCAGCGCACACACGACTCACCTTTCATAGTAATCTCTCTGGAGGTCATAGTCCAGTTCCATGGAGGGACTGTGGGGAGGCAGATCACTACTTCTAAGCATGTCAAAAAAAACTCCATCATTTAGAGATTGTGATTCAAAGTTACCTGTACATGTCTCCAGCAGAACGCTTCATTGACTTTGACCGGTTGGGTTTAGGCTCACCAGCCAAGTTAATATCTGCAAGGTTGAAAAGGAAAAAAAAAACAGTTATACATTGTAAAACTTAAAAATTCACTTCATTAAAATCCCTAAAATAAAGATGCTAAGCTTAATAATGGATCATTTTTTACCTACATTTTCTCTGCTTCAATGATGTATTACTTATTATTATAGAACATGTGTTTATCCCATTGTAATGCAAAATGTTTTAAACTCTCTTGTGAGTGTTCTGACAAATCAGTTTGTTATTTTTATAAATCCAAACTTGTTTTGAGTTGAAAAAGTTCAGCAGGTTTTTTACCAAGGAGTTCTCTCATTTAGAGCTTCAAAAATAATAAAAGCTCCTTGACTCTACCCATTTTAATACAAATGTACAGAGGAATCTAAGGACAGACAGTAAAACCCGGGGCCACAAGAAATCTTATAAAGGGCCTCAAACGGCCCAGGGGAAACATTGGACATTTCATTTTAAAAACGTTTAACACAAGAGGATGTTAGGATAACGGCTCACCTAACACTTGTCCCACGATCATGCGGCCATCTTCGCTCGCCACCGCGGTGCGAGCGGTCCTCTCGTTGGCGTACTGAACGAAGGCGTAACCCTTGTGAACCGAGCAGCCGACGATCTTGCCATACTTGGAGAAGATGGCCTCCACGTCGGCCTTGGTGACCAGCAGGGTGTTGAGGTTCCCGATGAACACTCGGGAGTTGAGGGACCGCTGGTCGGTCTTGTTGGTCACGTTGCTCGCCATAAGACTAGAGCGGGTGGAAATCAGAGGAGAGGAAGGTAAAGATGGCGGCGGAGAGCGGCGACAGACGCTGGATAGGATTTGTTTTGTTTTTTTTCTTTTAATGCGTTTTTACACGTCCATAATGTTTCTTCACGTATTTTACATGTAAACCTAGATTTGGATTCAAAACAACACAAAGACTTCATAACATCTTTAAAGCTATCAAATGACATTCTGGGATTATTTGGGAGTGTCGTTTAACCCACAGTGCATGAGAAATAATCAAGTAGACATCTATTAGCCAGAACTCACTCCATTGTGTCTGTACTCTGGTCGGTGGAGGTCTGCCTGCCTGTCTGAGTCTGTAGGAGAGAAGAGTGGAGGTCTCAAAGCTAACAAATGTCATGGCGGAGGTCGTGGCCCTTCAGCTACACCTTCTGCTTGGACTTTATTTACTTATGCTGCGCACATCATTTTCTAAACGGTTCAAAAAGTCAGTGGTTAAAAACCCTGTAGACTAGTAGTGTGTGTCAGGTAGACATGGTGATGGTCTAGAGTGACTGAGGGTTGGCAGACGGGAAGAAACATTCAGAATGTAATCGAGAGTGGAGCATTGTTCCAGGTTGATGACTGTCATGCGGTTGTCTGTCCATTTCCTAGATACCATTGATACGCAATGGGCTTTATAATAAGGTGGGTTTTTTTATGACCACTTACAGCATATTTGTAATTCAGAGGGTTCTTAACGGTCCATTGATTTTTAATTGTGTTGTGCTATGTATCAAACACCCATTGAAATACTACTAATAATAATTATTTATACATTTTCTATAGTGTAGCTAATATGTACTCAAGCCCGCGACACATATCTCAAATATAAAGGGATATCTTCTTATTTTCCAATAATGGCATTTATTTTTTATCTTGACTGATTTTTCCCCAAACATACCTGGTTAAGTTAAGGTTGTTACATATATGCATATGACCTCTTTTCTTAAAATAGGTAGAAATTATTCGTGAATAAAACAGTTATTGTGAGACAAGGTTTAATGCTGCCATCTCTATTAAATCCAACTGTTGGTGGTTCAGTAAATGTAAATGGTTGACGGACTTCATCACTAACAGAAGTATTCTATGTTTTTCGATCATAATGTGTGGCTTGGAGTTTCATCAGTTCAGCAATTGTTGACTACTTCTGAGATTAATGGAACTGTAATGGTCGGTGCATCAAAGTTCCCTTTCGGCCTTCTCCTAGTGGGAGTTGCAGGTTTGAGACCTCCCACTCAAATGCTGCGTCCAGTAGCCATCACTTAGGATTTGCAGCAGGTGATCTGGAAATGTAACACAAAACTTCACTCCGAACCATGTGACTGCCTTCCCTGGCAACCTGACCCGGCTGTGGATTTATCGAAAGCCAACGAGCTAATGTTCTAAATTCCTAGTTATGAAGGGATCTGGATTGGAAAAGACCCTGGATCCATTGCGGATAAAACACATTATATACGCTTCCTTGATCAGGTTACATGTCGAGACGCTCAACCGTTTCCTGGTTTAGAGGTGTTGATGCCATTCATGCTTTAGGTTGTCACACCAACTTTTTATCTATAGAATAGACAATCCCACTTTGAAGAGATGCCTTAAAATAGCTGCCTCAAGATGAAAATATTGATGTATATTATACATAACCTTCACAGTTGGTCCTTTATTCATCACCAGGCCACGGTTGGTTCAGTAGTCCACAGTCATGATGGCATTCCAACAGTTATTTACCGTTATTCAGTGCATGCATGTTGACCGTTATGATGAGGCAAGACTTTTCATAGGGTGTTGAGAAGTATACGTTCAATTTCACTAGTTCCAGTTTCCTGCAAGACTTCTATGATTTTGTGATCTTTTATGAGCTCACAGTACATTTAATAGACACTTTTCAAGAAAAACTAAATTGTGATGAAGACGCCTTTGTAAATATTGTTGTATTTACTTTTCATTACAAGAGTATGGCTCCAGTGTCAACTAAGAAAATAACTCCACAAATAGATTGTGTCATAGCCAAGTGTGACATGTCATGTGTTGGGCTACTGATCATGCAGAGTCAAACATAGTGTGTGTATCGAAAATTATGATTTAACACAGTCAAAACACATCTAGGCATTTGTTAAGCAGTAAATGAGGATTCAGTGTAAACATGCTTGTGTCACAGTAAAGTGGCATTTTATTGGTATTAAAAAGCAGATCCAAAATATATACCAAAATACTGGTGAAGCAAAAATCTAACCTTTGTTTCTTAAACTAGTGAAATGACATTAGAGGCGGTGCGTTATTCAGCACTAATTCCTTATATATTTATACGCATTTTAAAACATTTGAAAAGACAAAAAAGATTGTTGAAGTTTGTCACAGCACAAAAAAAGATGGAAGGGGAAAAAAAAAAAAAAAAAATTCACTACATGCTATTTTTTTTAGCCAGAAAACGTGGGATATGCTGTACACCATATAGGCAAAGCAAAACAAGATATTTAGAGAAAAAATAATAATGCAAAAGTTTAGGGGGAAAAAAAGAGGTGGAAACCAACTTACGATTTGTTGTTGTTCAAAAAAGTGGCTTCAAAAACTAAAACAGGGAAAAAAACAAAAAGGTAATATTAGAAAAGCAAAAATTCACAGTTGATTCACAGCAAACAATGATAAAAATGGGAAAATTGACAATAAAATCATCAAGAAATGTCATTTTACGTCCAAAAAACATTTCAAATTGAGTAATAAAAAAGCTGGAAATTGCAGAAAAATAAAATAAACATGAAATAATAGCATCTTATGGTCACCATGATCACTAGTATTTAGATTTTGTTGGGGGGGAGAAAAGCCTTAAAATATAAAACATCACATTCGCAAACCATATATTTGGATATCGTTTCATTTATTAAACAAAAAGCAAATAAAACACAAACACGTTGATTTAAAACATAAGATCGATGCTGCAGAAAAAAACGTCTTAAAAATGAGTCCGACTTAACAATAGAGAGGTTCGTTCCAAGCCGCATCAGCTACCTTTCCTTCGAGCAAAAACCTCCGTTATATGAACCAAAAGAACCGCAAAAAAAACCCCAACAACAGCCCGGAGTGTTACAGTCTCTCAGAAGCAAGGTGTGAACCGCTGAGGCTAAAGCTAGCTCGCTGCAGCCTCACAAAATGTACGCCACTAACGCCATCACGGCCAGAAAAAGAAACCAGGACGGAAAAAATATATATTAAAAAAAAAAAGAAAAACGAAAAAAAATTCCAAAGGCGGCTCAAAAAATGAAAAACAAATGCAAAAATGCGTTCATGGTTAAAAATACTCACCACGAGCTTAACAATAAAATGAGTAAAAGACAGAGTTGTGTTTCCGCCTAGGCAGGATTGTATCACCTTGAAATCAGTGGACACGAAATGGCGTCCCGCGTAAGCTGACAAGCAGATCGAACCCGCCAGCTCTTCTCTGATTGGTCCCGCACTACCGTCGTTGGGATTTGTGCTTCAGTGATTGGTTCAACCGCTTGTCAATCTGTGTCCGTTGACGTCGGCAAGAACGCAACTACATAGTCGATCAATGTGCTGACGCCCCCCAGCGGATACAAAAATAGCAAAAGTTAGAACTTAATTATGTTGTCATTCATCCATTTGATAGTTATTATTAACACGCACGTTCATAACTTATATAAGCGTTATTATTTACCATGGTGGATACAAACATCTCATACACACCCCAAAGAATCTCTGTGACTGCAAATAGGAGAATGTGGATTTATCTCTGTGTCTGAATGAATACATCATCCTTCTCCAGCACCAGCCCTGACAAAAGATGGTTTCTCTCATCGAAACACAAGCGTACAGATCATCTACTATTTATCTTTGATCAAATTCCCTTCTTAGTGCATCCATTTTTTAAATGTATGGATCATTGTTGTCACATGGAATTGGCCCAGAGCCTTAAGTGTGACATGTGTCATAATGAAACTCTTTCTCAAAAAAGAAAAGTATAATTTCAAATAAAGCATCACAGCGTCGGCCAAAGAAGTACCAGAAAGTTTATATTGCAAATAGACTACAAATAAAACTTACTTACTTACATATTTTACTGAGGATTTTCACTCAGTGCACACAATTGATTTTAAAAAGTTATTAAAAAAAAGGTTAATAACATGCAGACGTGAGGACAGTTCTTCATTACCTCAATGGTTTATTTAGAGAAGTTTAAACAGTAAAACGATATATCTCAGTGCACCAACAGTCGAAATAGATTTTTGCATGGTCATCATTTTCTTGAGATGAAACCTATGGGAATAAAAAATAGTGAGTATATTAATAAATACATTATATTTATCAAAGTCACGTCACCTTGAGCAACCTTCGACCTCCTACGATTACGAGGACATGTGGTGTCTAAGTGAGAGAGCGGCTCTGGTGTCTTCAGCAGCTCCACCAGCCTGCAGTGCTCCTCGTCCTCCCGCTGAGTATACAAAATGCAGAAATGTAGTACTTGAAAAAATAAAGTAACTATTGGCTGTGTTCATTTATCTTTGCATACATGAGTTTGTTGGTGCTTCCTCTGTGCAGCTGGACTGTTGAAACCTGCTCGGTCTGACCCACTGTTGAGTTGTTTTCGCTCTCTCTGCAGAACGATGGCCTGATGCACGGTCCTGAACTCCAGAGAGAAGTGGCTGATGGTTCTGCAGAAGTCTTCAGCTTTGGTTACTCTCACCAGAGCTGGCGAGTATCCAAGAAAAAGGAGGAAGGAGTGGTACCTGTGAAGGGAAAATACCAACATTGATTTTATTACTGCACAAAAGTACATGATTTTCTCTTTATCTACTGTTGCCAACACACACATTGATTGTTCAGTGTGATCTTCCAGCACATGTTTGTGTGGAGATCAACCTTATTGGACCATCCTACGACACCTGTGTGTTGTCTCTGTGCCATTTAATGATCTTCCCAATAATATAAAGTGTATTTAAAAACATCATAACAATTCTATGTGTTGAGAAGTACATGGACAATGTCTTCATGTCTGGTCATAGACTTCACATGAAACTAGCACTTAACATATTGATTCAAAAATTCTCATTATTAAGACAAACATAGACATTCATTATTTTTTCATGTCTCACCATCTACGTTCTGGCTATTACAAAGTCACTGTTTCTAGTGAAGTGACACCATAGACAGCTGATAACAAGGTCTTGTTAGAAACTTTGATGTGATTTATTTGCTCTTTTTGCTAGTTAGATAGGGTCAGTAAGTTAGTAAGTCATTTTAAATTAAATAGTATTCTGAGTAAAACCCCATTACATTTTTGTATGTCTATTTTTGGAATATGAATTCTGTAAATAATTAATTAAATAAAAACAACCTTTGATTTTATTTACACACATATATTGATTGAAGTTGAACCGGTGTGTTGCTCACAATAAATATAAGTTAATTCACTTTACGTGAGTGTCCAGGTTCAACAGTGAGTCAAAGTACTCTCACCTATTGATGACCCGCCGATGGACTGCTCTCAGGACCTTCAGCCTCTCCTCACAATCTTTCAAGATCTTGGGCAGCCTGTGGCGTAAGACACCTTCTGGGGATGAGGCTTCACCTCCCTTTTCAGACCCTCTCTTCTTCTCCCCTTTTCTCTTTCTGGCCCTGTCATCCTCTTTATCCAAGACCTTGAGCTGCTCCCATGATGCTTTGCACAAAGCATCTAGCTGGGAAAGGTTGGATTGGACCAGAGAATAGTCACACTGTAGTGGATTGATAAAGATAAATAAGGTTATTCCCGTTGACATTTTGAAGAGAAAATGGTTACACAGTAGTTTGTTATGACTTACCTTCCCTGCTTTATTAACAGCTGTGAAGTCAGAGAAGAGATCAGTGCATTGTGGGTAGAGCTGCATGAGAAGCGCGAGGACGTGTCGCAGCAGTGGCTGACGCGTCTGCGTGTCTCGGACCTGCGACAGACTCCCCAGATAACTCAGCTCGAATCCACGGGCCTGCGTGAGGTAAGAGGTGGCGTGAGTGTGAGAAAGTGACTTTGAATCGTGAATGAAGGCGACGCGTACATTGCAACCATTGAGGAAGTTTCCGATCGACAACACCGTGGACAAGACGTATCTGAAGGTCTGACTGGACGAGAGCTGTTCGACGGCCAACTTCAGGTGGAAGAGAGGTTCGGCGATCTCCTGTCGAGAGACAAACATCCAGTCAAAGTCATCATCTTTTTCGTGCTGTCTTCTAACTCACCCGCTCTAAGGAGTCGTAGTCCAGAGCAAAGGTCCAGAGCTGAAGCCTCAGACTCAAGTGTGGGATCTCTCCTAACGTCAGAAGACAGAGCTCAGCAGGTGCCAATGGAAGAGTGGGGTTCTTATCTTTGGCCTCCCTGATCTGAGAAAGCTCTTCTTCTGATGGAATTAATGCTTGAAGACGCTTCAGAAAGAAGGACAACAAATACTCTGTAAACTCCAAAAGACAAAGATGAATCCTAGAAGGTTTCAAGTGTACCTGGACGTCCTCTCGGTCCAGCACGTTGCTGTCCATGCTGTGTATTGCAACAGGGAGGAGGTGAGGGGGAGGCAGGCGGCTGAGCGCGATGGTTATGATGTTACTGCGCTTCATTCCCAAAACTGTCACCGCTGTTTGTTTCTGGGAGAATTTAAAACATGAAATCTTCGGAAAAAACTTTCATCTCTAACTACAGCCCACATACTGAGATAGAAAAGTATTTTTGTGGTTTAGACTTTGGCAACATGTCAATGAAGAAGGTTCATGTATTCATGAACCCGTGGTGCATATTAGGCACGTTTAAGGAGATAAGAAACAATAATTGTTCTTCTAGCTCACTCTTATCTGAACTCATTAGTTTAATCTGTATGACCTTTTAACCTCTGAAATCCTTCTGTCTGCCGTTTTCAAATGTTCAGAGTTCACAGAACCTTAGATTGTTTTATTTGAGTTTGATTTATAATCTGATGTTTACAGGCACATGTTTGCAAAAACATTTAAAAAGTTCAGTGTGCTGATCCCTATGTTGGCAGAATTATTTTTAGACATTATTAAAAGAAAACAACACAGGAATAAAAAAAGGAGTTATTTTATCCTGACATCTCTGAAGTGACTTAAAACTGTTGTAAATACATTTGCATGTATATGTCATTGAAATTGATTATTAAGAATTGGAGAAAAATCTTTCTATGCTTTCATTTTTTACATAAAACCTGTCAAAGGACCAACCTTTGTACATGGCTTTGGTCACCAATTAACAAGAGGTTAAGAATGTATTCCTTGCCCACAATAACTTCTCTCCTACTATCTTCTGTTCCCTATATAATTAATTTCCCACTAGGACATAGTTTGTTGTTAAAGCTTGTTCAACATTAATTTCCTGTAGCTTAACAGCAAATCAAAAATAAGGTAAATGAGATATGAGTTGGTTATCTTTACCATTTTGAACAAAGATTGAATAGTTGCCATACAAATCAGGAGGGTTTTCATTAGTCCTACCTTTATTCCACAAACCATCCCAAAGCAGTTGTTCCTCTGCTTAGACTCAAACAGGCACCGCAGGTGGCTTTTGTCCAGATGAACAGGCTCCAGCCCGGCCCAAATAGTCCGGATTCCAAATCGAGTCTTTCTTGGTAAAGGAGACAATGATGGAAGGTCCTTCCAGTGGAGCTTCAAGGTGCAGCGTTTATCCTTCATGCACTTTGTTGAGTCAAGAAGCAGTGGGGGTGCCGGTGGCGGCAGAGGAGGTGGTGGAGGCGCCTTGGTATTTCCGAAGGTTTTCGTGATTGAAATTGTAACCGCATCTTCGGTTTTGTCATCACCGAGTTCTTCCTCGTCCCCGAGGTCAGAAAAATCCAAGGTGTTGAGGCAAAGACGTGTGAAGGGTTTGAGGAGTGAAGCCCTTGTTTGGTCGATCTCCAAGCTCAGTAGCTTTTCCTTGAACTGGTCCTGCTCTTTCATCAGGACTGTATTAACCATGTCCAGTGCAACCATTAAATAAACGTTCTCATCGGATTCCTTCTCATATTGATCCAGATCAGGACTAAAAAGGAAAAACCTAAAGACCCTTATTGCTATGTTCTCTTGATATGTCCTTGCAGGAAATAGACGTCCTCATAGATTTTAAATCTCAAGTCCTACGGTAACCCAGTGGTGAAAATGTTGTGTTCTGCTGTTACCCTTTCACATCCACTTCACTCTTCTTTTTTTGAACAAAAAAGAGGTCAAGAGAGGAAGCTGTTCATTGGTCCGTCGTCGCGCCGTCTTGTTTCATTTAAGTTGCACCCTTTCCGTTAATTTCCTTATCCAGCCTGCATCTTCTGTTTCAGTTGCTGCTTGTATATACACAACCTCTCTATCATCTCATCTCTCACTCCTTCTCTTTTCTGCATCTCCTCTTCACTACCTACCACTGCTCTCAAATCTAAGGAAGTACATGAAATTTGTTTTCAAAATCATGTGTTCATTTTCAAAACAGCTAAAAAAGTTATAGAAACAAGGTTAATTTGCAATTTTTTTTTCTTGTTTAACTGTCCAGTCCTACTCAAGAACGATACATGTTATATTCAATAATGATGTATTCCTAAAAACTGTGGCATTAGTAACTTTTTTCTAACAATACCCAAAAATATATAACTCTTTCCTGTTCTTTAGCTTTAGTTTTAGGAACCTCTTAATCAACTTGTATTCTTGCTTTTACATTGTAATATGGAAGTATATCAGTGCCTTCAGAATATTGTGTGGTTGAATTTGAATGTTAAAATTTTTTGATATATTTTTTTAATGTTGTATTTTTAGCATTTAAATATTTATAAAAAATGTTTTATATAATTTATAAATGGAAAGGTTTACTATGTATTAATTAAACAATATAATTAAATAATTCGTTTTTCACACATAGAAATATAAGATTTACAATAATTAAAAAAAATACATTTTCTAAATTCAATATTTTCAAATTCAGTATTTTTAATTCCTTTGAAAAATGGGTAGTATACTAACGCCACCATGATTCAAGTAACTCGGTACTATTTTAGTATAGTCTGGATGCCCCTTTAGACCAAGATTTTATTTTGAAATGAAAAGGCTGCAAATTGACAATATTGAATTCAGAAAACGCTTTTTATTTAAACATTCATTCCAACATTTTATTTAAAATACATTATTAAATGCTTTAGAAAAAATGTGTATAACGATAAAAAAGAAAATGTCATTTCCGCTCTCAACCGTTTTACTTTGAAAGACTCCATCGGAAGTGCTTTCCTCTGCCGCTGCTGCGCGCACCCGCGATGTTTTTGAGGCGCGCTCGGCATCCCGGTAAGCAGCCTGTCATCTCTGCTGACGTCACAGAGGATTTGCCACAATGTCAAACGCGACCATGACGAGCATCCTCGAGTGCTCAACCTCTCAATCCGTGTTTTACCTCCTCACTCCATCCTCGCCATGCGTCTGAGGTAAGACTAGCTACGCAGTTTTCAACCGTCGCTCCGCCGTGTTGTTGTCGCGTCGAGCGAAGCGATGGCTTCTCTGTTAGCAGCATCTTTGCGAGAGAAAGTTGGGACGGACTGTCGGAGGATGTTACGTAAGCGAGGGCTGCCAGATGTCAGAGACAGATGTGCTTTCATGACACACACCGACGAACTAAACACACTTTCAACCTGCGAGGAACTTCTTGAAACGTCTCTCGTGGAAATTATCATTTGAACTCAAACGCTATTCATTTCTTAAACACTGACTATTTTTGTTTAAAAAAAAGAGCTAATTTTAAAGCAACATTGCCTTTATGACTATGTTAGATACACACGTATTTAAAGACATGACAACAGAGGTGTCACACATTTTGATTTATATCAGATAAAATATTGTATTAATATTGTAAAATATTGTACACCTTTGGTAAGTTAAAGTTACTAGAGAGTTTTGGAGACCAGACAGGAGGACATAAACTCCAAGGTTTCTCTTGAGATGTCTGAAGTAACTTGTCTTTATCATCCCATCACACATGAAAACATCTTTATTGTTAAACTGACATGCTACATGTTAGCATCATGGTAGCATTGATGACACCTGAGTCACAAGCTGTCGTTAATATCTTCCTTAAAGAAGTCTGTTTTTATTTGATTCGGATCTTAATAGATGTTGTGTTTTGCACCTCAGGTCTATGTGAATGCCAGAGCGAGGTCAGAGGTCATGCTGAGGAGGGAATCCGACTCTCCAGGCCTCTTTTCCTCCGGAGAGACGTCCAACAATGACTGTGAGGTTGTTTGATTTTCTATTTAATTGAATTAACCACAAGTCAGGAGTATTACAGTTTTCCTCCAAAAAAAAACCTTACTTTAAATTAAATTAAAATAATGTAACTTGATCGAACAAGCTAAAAAAAATGTCGATTTTGAAGTATTGTCAATAATTTCAATACGTTACGTAGATCCTTGATTCTGGATGATGACAGTATTGAATGTAGTACCGTGCTGGCGTGATATAAAAGCAACGTCAACTGTCTCAGATGCGGGCGAGCTGCGGTGAAGCGGATGCGATGTGCGTGTGCGAGGTCGGTCCGTGCACACTCTATTCAGAAGCGTACACGCCCACGCCGGTGAGTGTTCAGACTCTCTACTTAAGTCCGTGAGTCATCCCGACTCTAAATGTAGGCATTTATCTGCTGACCCGAGGGCCGCTGTCATGTTCTGTCTGTCGTCAGAGGTGTCACGCTGTCCATCACGGTGTCTTCTTTGTACCTTCGCAGGACCTGAGACTGTGTGAGCACTGTGGGAGGAACAGGCGGGTTCTCACCAGGTACTCGGAGGGATACGGCACAGAGGTACTGTAGCTTCAAGTATATATATTTCTTCATAGTATAGCAAGAAGACCGTTATCTTCATTCATGAGTGTCAAATTGTCAGTGTTTAAGGTAAGATAAGTGACAGAGAGTTGGTAAATATACGCCTTTTTTAGGCCCTTTAGACTAGACAAATATTTTGGTCCCTTGTGTTATTGTGTTTGACACCCCTGGTTTAGTTGGACAATTTCCTATAGTTGCGTATGCACCCAAAGCTATGATTGATATGAAAGACAAATTTAGAGTGTAAGGTTCAATTCCAAGGCACCTTTGTTTCATTTAGATCAACATTTATTTGCACCACAGCCCAGTATTATGTCAACATTATATTCACCGACCGACCTTAAGATAAAACGATAAAAATAAATTGTATAAAGTTTGTGCTTCACTCATTTTCCATAGTTACCAGGTTTATTTATTAAATAAACTTGACTTAAACTAGCGTCTTGACGTGTCAGAGCCACAAGCTTATTTCACTACGGAGGAAATCTTTCTTTCTTTTTCATCTTTTTTCAAAACAAAACGTATTTCAGACAGTAATAATCAATAATAAAAATAGTTGTTCTTTCTATGTGGCTCGGTAACAAATGCCCATCAAAACATGTGTCTAAAGCAGGGGGAGGAATTAAATTTTCTCATTATATACTGTAATATATATAAGAAGTAAGGACAACTAAATATCAATAATGATGGAAAGCAAACAATAATAATGATAATCTAAAAATGTAATTTGTTTTTATTCATTTTATTTAGATATTCTTAAGAAAAATCAATGTATTTTTCATAATTTTACAATTAAAAAAATCAAATCAAATGCAAGTGTTATTATACCATACATTGAATTGTTGATGTATATTTCATTTTATAAAAATATATAAAAGCACTGCAAATAATCTAAAACCAACAACCATAAATAGAGAATTCTTAATTAAAGATCATATATTAAGTCACTATGTCCAGGTCTGGTCTACATCACAACTGCTGCGTGTGAAGAAAAATAATCAGATTATTTCTTCCAGCTGAAGGAATCTTGTCGATCATGTGACTGCGTGGGAAAATGATTCATGCTTGATTCAAATTCTGACGAACAATATGATGCACACACACACATAAATGTCAGCGTCAAGTGTTGATTAGCGTTTCAAATAGCAGCTGTGGATGAGTCATGGGGTCGCTCACTTTCAAAGTAAAAGACTCGCGGGTGATGGAAAAGACTAGCGAGCTTCTCTGGTGTGTTTGTGGTGCAGGAGGAGGGTGTGCTGTCCGACCCTCAGGGAGAGAGTGATGCCGATGCAGACATAGAGGACACGGACTGCAGGTGAGTTCACTGTGTTCAGTCACTCTACGTGGGGCTTCACCTGCTCCGCCTCAGACTGCAGGAGCCGGGCTCCCTCCAGCGGATCAGCTCACGGAGACGGAAACGCCCCCGTGTGGCGCGACAGGACACCACGGAGAGCGAGGACGACGGCGGGCGCAGTCACAGATCGCATCGCTGGAACCTGAGACTGAGTCCAGACAGGGAGAAGAGCAGAACCATTCTGGAGGTAACAGTCAGGAGTTTTGGGGTTTCTGCAGAAAACTGACCAGAGACTGTTTCCTTAGGAAAATGATGTCACAACACGATCTGGAGCTTGTAATCCATGCGTTTCTTTCTTCTCGTTTGGACTATTGTAACAGTTTATTTTCGTGTCTAAACAAGAAGGATCTGTCTCGCCTGCAGTTAATACAAAACTCTGCAGCGAGAATTCTGACCCGCTCTAGTAGAAGAACTCACATTTCTCCGATCCTTAAAACTCTTTAGTGGCTGCCAGTTTCTTTCAGGATCAATTTTCAGATCTACTCATGGTCCGGCTCCTCCTTACATCAGTGATCTGATCCAGCCTTACAGCCCAGCTCGGGCTCTGAGGTCTGTAGATCAGAATCTACTGATGGTTCCTGAACACGGTTCAGGACCAGAGGAGAGAAATCCTTCCAGGCTGTTGCTCCTAAGCTTTGGAACGTTCTTCCTCTCCCTCTGTGTTTGATGATCTACTGACTCCTTCAAGAAACATCTGAAGACATATTTATTTATGCAGGCTTTCCCCTGATTTTCTGGGACTTCTGAGTTTGTCTTATGTGTCTTGAACTTTTAAAGTATATATTTTGTATATAAGTATATATAAAGTATATATGTATTGTTTTTGATTGTTAAAGCGTTTTGTGACCCTGGTCTGAGAAAGAAGCTCTAGAAATAACCTTTAGTTACTTACTTACTTACTTACTATGGTTGTATTAGTCACTGAGTTAAAAGAGTCTTAGCATTTGGTATTGATAGAGAGATAGATATTTATAGATAGATATAGAATTAAAACCTAACAGCACGAGGAATGATTGAGTTCCTGAGTCTATTAGTGTTGCATCTGGGAAGGAGCATTCATGCTCCATCTGCTTCTCTGCTCACTGAGGACAGTGTTCAGAGGATGACTGTCATCACCCATATATTGAAAGAGTTAATCACAGTTATGGGAGGTGATTAAACAAAATCAAGCCCATGTCTGATATACTTGCATTTTCTTTTTTTCCCCCACCTCATTAAAACTGAGAACCATGGACGCGCGTTCAAGTTTATTGGAATCTTGTTCTCAAGTGATGGAAGAATGGAGTGTGAGATGGACAGTGCACTGATCTGTGGTGGTAGAAAGAGAGCTAAGCCAGAAGGCAAAGATCTCGATAAAACGGTCGTATAAAGCCGTTCATCAGCTGAAAAAATATCCCCTTAAATTGTTCATTTTTCTAAGATCTGAGTCATCCTTTTTTAAGTGTCGTAGTTTTTTATTCGTGGTTTTTATGTGGGAGAAGGATTCTATTCATTTTGTGTTAATTTTGCTGTGTCGGGGAGGCGGGGTCAGAGCTGTGGGTTTCCCCTTAGTCACACGTGCGAAGCCAAACACTAAACGCCCGGCGGCTCCTCTACGGTTGGGGAAATCAAAACTGTCAGCTGTTTTCTTCAGAGATAAATAAACAACCAAGACAATTAGAAAGATCTCTTGCCTCCAACATTGATGTTTCTCTATGTATGTAATACGATTGGCCTGATTAAATGTGTAATTCAGTGACTTAACCCTTAAATGAAGCTTCTTGACAACCTTGAAAGTGTCCATCATTCCTGCTGCTTCAACATGGAGGTGGATGTTTAGTAAAGATTAAAACATAACTGGTGTCACTTGTTTCAGGAGAGCATATCGCAGGTGAGGCCGCTGGTCATCTGCAGGAACGCTGACAAGCAGAGAAGCCGGGAACAGAAGAGCCGACTGTTCAACCGCCTGATGTCACTGTGGCCGCCCACCAACTCTTTCCTCTTCATCGTCCTGCTCCTCCTCCCTCTGTCGCTCTCTCTCGTCCTCGTCATCGTGTCCTTCTTCCTCCCCTGGGCCAGAGCCTGACCAGACGTCTGACCCGGTCCAACAACTCAAGGGAACCTTCCTTGTCTAAGCTTAGCTGTGTAGAAGAGTTCAAGAGCTCCACCAGCAGCTGGACTCGTCCCCGCACACGTCCTCCACCACTGACGTACAGGAAAAGCACAAATATACTGCAGCGATGATCAAATCTACAAAATTCAGAACTTATTGTAAAATCGTTTTATATATTTGTTTTGCTTTGATTCAATCTCTTACGGCGTGTATTCATGATTTTTACCAGACAGAACAAAGAAACCAAAAGATCCACTAATAAGATCTTAATGCTTTACCTTCTTTATTTTCACTCAAAGTCTTTTTCTATATTTCCACATTAACATCTCATTTTCTGTCCATTGGAATACAAAGACAAAGAAACGGGTTATCACTCACTCCTCCAGCGCTTGAGTTCGTTTGAGTTGATCAAAACATGAAGCGGTGTTTATCTGCTCCAATATTTCCCCCTCCCTCACCTCCTCCATTTTAAAAATAGCACTTCTTATCTCACTCCTTAAACCACAGACTCGCGGAGAGACGACGTGTGAACAGAACACTTTAAAGACGACGGTGCTGAAGCTATGCAAACCCCTCCCGCCCTCACCTTTGCTATACATTCGTGTCCCCTCCATCTCGGCCCCCCGTGAGAGCCCAGACCCCAGGACGGTCACTAGACCTGAGCCAACATCTTAAAGCAATAGCAGGAGAGAAGGCTCGCGATCAGACTTGACTTCATGTTTCAGTATTTTGTTCCGATCGGCCGACCTCAGTCCGTTCTTGTAACAGTCTTAAGGACCTTTTGTCACGTGTGTTTATTTATCCGACCAACATGAACTCGACAATCAGTCATGCTTCTGATTTCAAGCCGCAATAACAGGAAGAAGCCTTTTCTGCCAAACACGTTCCACGTTTTGTCCGTTTTGTCTCGTTCTTATTTAGTCAAGAAGATTCTGTTGAATGCATTCTAATGGAAGATAGTTTCAAACTAGTCTCTCTGTCTGTAGAGTTGTATGTGGTTGTTCATCCATGTGTTGGTTAAAGATCAATAAAATTCAATTGCATTTTACAAGTTTTACTTAATCTTGGTTTATTCTATGCGGGCGGTGACATCCTGGACAATCGTGTCGGGAGGAAACCCTGCAGCAGTTCGACACACTCAGGCGAGAATCATCAATTAACATCAATGTTTCTTCATCGTGGGAGGAAACCAGAGCGCCTGAAGGAAACCTGGCATGTGCTGGGAGAAAACCAGGAGCACCACAACATATTTTGGGTTATCCCATGAAGCCAGGACAGTATAAAGAAAGGCACATTAAGACAAACATAACCTGCAAACATATTTTCCAACTCAATGCATGAATCCGTTACAGACAAGATACATTCAATGTGAAATATAATACCGACTTTTATTTTGAAAAAATGTCATGTAATTCTTATTTCTTAATTCTTAATTAGCCATGATAGGACTGTTATTTAACTGTCATTTTACACTATTATTGACTAGCTTAGTTTGCATTACCTCAGATAATCATGTAATCCATCGCTTGATCCACATTAAATATAGTTCCACCAGATTAGCACTATTTGTACGGTTTTATCTTCATTTCTATGTTTGCTATCAATAATGTTTATCCCTATTTTACTAGTTGTTTTTTTACATCTATCTCTCTGTTGTTGTGTCTGTATTTATATGCACTTTGAAATAAATATATAAACATGCCATTAGTTTAAAATTAACCTCACCGTAAACGGTTGAAAAACAATGAAAAAAATACCTTAAATATTATGAGTCACTTAATGGTAAAGTTGTGCTTCTCATATGCTTAAGAAATCCCAGCTCATGAATCTACTGTATATTATAATCTACTGTATATGATATCACTTAAAGAAATAGTGTCCTTGTAATAGCCAGAACATGGTGGTGGTATTTAGACACGTAGATTTGGAGTGAGTCCTGACTTTTAAAAAAGAAATCCAAACAGAAACGAGGCCATTATTTTAAACAATGAAAATGATAATGAAGTGATTTGATGAAATAGCCTGAAGCTCATTGTTGTGTGTTTGTCTCCACACTGGGTCGAGTGCGAACAACAAGTAGCTGTTGATGAGGCAAAGGAACAAGTGTGTTCCACAACAACCACACGATAACAACCACACGGATGCCTGGTGTATTTCTGGACCAGCAAGCACCTTAAGGGACCCTGGATTAAAGACAACATCAGCTTCAAAATTCAACAAATTCATGATATGTAGGTTAAACCTGAAATGACGATCTGAGAGACGAACTATGAGAAGGTTCAGTTGCTTCAGTTTCAGTAACAATCAGATACACCCTCAGTGTGTGTACATGGAGATGTGCAGATGACAACATAGAGCTGTGATACAGTTGAAAGCTTGTGGGACTCTCCTGACCTCAGATGCACACGCAAGTCAAAACCACAACTCTCTGAGGTGATGGTGTCACATGGAGGTGACAGGGGGCCACACACCGTTGGCTGGAGGTCATGACCCAGAGAGCCACCACCATGAGTGATGGCATTAACAAAGTTCTTTTACTCTAAGAAATCACTATACAGAAATCACATCCAAGCTCCAGGAACTAAGCCGAGTAAATCCTTAAGATTAAACCTTCGTCCCCTCACGAGGTGAAGACCCTCGAGTCACAACCACAGCAGGAGTTGTGTGTTTGGCTGCCAGGAGCCACATGACCCGAGTATTTCTTTTCAACTTCAAGGTTGCATTGTGGCCCCGCTGTTTTCTTTCTTTGACATCACAACTATGACAGGTGTTAATGCGTTGGTCGCCACACACACACACACACACACACACACACACACACACACACACACACACACCCCCACACACACACACACACACACACACACACACACACACACACACACACACACCGCCTCCACGGCCTGCCACGTCCCTTGATCCCTGCCCCAGATTCCTCAGTGTTTGGATGATAAGAAGCAATCTGACCCTCCATGTGACCCTCTAGGTATTTAATACTGATATATGAAAGTGTCTGATCATAGCCAGGGAATTTTAATCCAGCAGCCATGAGAGGGTGAGCAGCCGGTTAAAAATAAATGACAATAATAAAATTAATAAGAAAGCTGACGTTCATTGTCTCAAGGCTCAAGCTTTACATAAAATAATAAATGTGATTTATTTAAAAAAAGGCTCAATAATAACAACAATATGATAAAAGACAAAATAAAGGTTCATCTTTCAGACTTGTTTGGTAGAAGATCCCATTGATACAACATTCTAGGTCTCAGTTTTTAAGGCAGCATCATTAAAGCGGTCCAAACAGTAAATGCACTGAAAAGTATTCAAAATGTTTGTCATTTTCCTGAATTCTTGTTTAAACCTCAGGAACCTATTTTGGAACCACAATTAAAGACACGTTGAGAAAATATATAAATGTAGGAGGATGACAGAGAGGTGAAAAAAAGAAAATGGCATTTGAAAAAAGAAGAGTAAAAGAGTTAAAGACATTGTTCTGAAAGTCCCCGCCTGCAAGCCACATCTGGACTACCTATGGCCTTCAACTTTATTCACAAACATGAACAAGGAAACCTCCACCACCCATACTATAAACTCTATAATGCATACAAAGACACGTCTACATTTCTATATATATTGTGACTCCAACACATCTGTGGTATCTTAGTTGGCCAAACCTTTAAGACTGACAATGCTCAAGACTTATGTCCTTGACTTGTATTTATAGAGCTTGTGTGTGGAAGCTTCATGAAGGCATTTGTCATTTAAACAGCTTCCAGCTTATGAACCGAATATAGACAGTTGTCTGGCTTCATAATGGCACTCCTACCACTCTTGTCATTCTCTTGGAGGAGGAGAGAGGGAAGGACAAGGGGTGAGAAAGGGAGGTGAAGGAGGTTTCAGTCACAGCTCTGCAGAACAACAGAGCCCTTTTTTATTTTCTGGTCAACAGTTTCAAGTGAAGGAGGTTTCAGTCACAGCTCTGCAGAACAACAGAGCCCTTTTTTATTCTGGTCAACAGTTTCAAGTAGGAGAATGGAAGTGGCCAACCTCCGCCAACCTGAAGGCTGGTCTCACTGGAACAGAGAGACGGAGGAGCAGAGGAGGCCGAGGTGGAGAGGGATGCGATGGAAGCAAGAAGACATGGGCGAAGGGATCGCAGGTGAAGATGATGATGGAGAGGAAAGTGAAGTGGGGAGTGGAGAGGAGTCAGAAATCCCAGGAGTTGATGAATTAGCTGCAAAAATGGTGGAAGAGGAATCGTACGAGGTGATGGATCAGGGGGTTGATCCAGAAGTGGCACACGATGACCGGGAGGAGAATAGTGATGAAGGTGCTAAGTTGAAGGATAGAATAGGAGAAATGGTGGCTGCGAGTGCATCTGAAGATGAAGTCGCTAAAGAAGAAGAAGAGTCCACTCAAGAGGAAGAAGAAGAGGAGCTGAAGGGAGACAATAGTGATCATCAGGAGGCGGAGAGGACTCAACAACCACACTTCTCTGAAGTCTCAGTCAAAGCTGGTGAAGGTTCAGGATTGGAGGAGAAGATTGAACAAGATGCATCGGAATATGATTTCTTTGACGGAAGAAACAAGATGCTGGAAGAGGAAGAGGATGAGTCTACAGATGATGAGATAGCAGAAGATTCAACAGAGGACGAGGGTTATGATGAAAGCGTTCAGACACTCTACTGCAAAGATGATCACGCGTCCGAATTGTTCCTCACTCTGTCTGCATTCAGAGAGTCATCTCTTCTCACCGACCTCTCGCTGATCACCAAAGATGGAGCAACAATGTGTGTCCACGCTCCCGTGCTGGCAGCTGTCAGCTCCCTGGTCAGGGAAGCTCTGTGTGACCTGGGTGTAAGGCACCACAGAAAGGTCGTCCAAAGGTCAATACGTTTGGAAGTCAATCAGGACGGGCTGAAAGCCATTGTTGAGTTTGCATACACAGGACGTATATCAAACCTTAACAACCGTACCATTGGAGACATTAAAGCTGCGGCGGAAACCCTTGGTGTGGAAAGAGTTGTGGATCTGTGTGCTAGAGAGAGTTGGGTCTCAAACCAGGAGCCAACAGACGACGGCGTGTCTAGTGTGCAGCAAATAAACATCAGTCTTCAGGCCATCCAGCAGCTTCAGGAGGAGAAAGTGGGCTGTGATGTCATTCTGGAGGTTCCTGGGACATCCTTCCATGGTGAGTTAGCTTTAATAAATGAATGAATGAAACTAACTTAACTTTAAAAAACAAATGCATTAATGACTTTCCACGATATTCAAACTAATTACCAAAAGGCAAAATAATACTTTATTTTGCATAGAATAGAATTCCGCATAGAATAAACCAAGACTAAGTAAAACTTGTAAATTAAAGTAATTCAGTTCATTGTTTGCATCATAAAACAATGAATAAATGTATAATAACAGACAGGTTTCATTAGTGTTGGACGTGTTATTGGGAATCATTTTAAGAAAAACATTATGAAAACAATGCACAAGATTGGTATCATGAATGAAGTGCACTTAAATATCAATTGGTATCAATTCTGGTGTCAAAGAGCAGCGGGAAGCTTCAGCATTCCTGTGGAGGCAGAACTGTGTAGATATTTCTGACCTTATGTTCATCCTGCCAAGTATCGTAACTTTGACCAAGTACTGGAAGGGTGTGCTCATTACCAAGACTGGAAAAAAATACTGTGAAAGTTCCACCAGCATCAAGTAAGTAAGTAATGGTTATTTTTAAAGCGCCTTTCTAGACCAGGGTCACAAAGTGCTTTAAGTTCAAGACACATAAGTCAAACAAAGGAGTTTTAATAAATCAGGGAAAAGCACAAATAAGAATGTCTTCTTGAAGGAGTCAGTAGATCATCAAACACATAGGGAGAGGAATATCGTTCCAAAGCTTAGGAGCAACAGTCTGGAAGAATTACTCTCCTCTGGTCCGGAAGCGTGTTCAGAAACCATCAGTAGATTCTGATCCACAGACCTCAGAACCCGAGCTGGGGTGTAAGGCTGGATCAGATCACTGATGTAAGGAGGAGCCTGAGATCTGAAAGTAAGAACCAGAATTTTTAAACTGATCCTGAAAGAAACTGGCAACCAGTGAAGAGTTTTAAGGATCGGAGAAATGTGAGTTCTTCTACTAGAGCGGGTTAGAATTCTTGCTGCAGAGTTTTGCATTAACTGCAGGTGAGACAGCTCCTTCTTGTTTAGACACCAAAATAAACTGTTTCAATAGTCTAAACGAGAAGACACAAACACATCATTCACAAATACATTATACAAATCACTCATTAACAACAAGTTTTCTCGCCAAAATCTAGAAGCTTGGAAATTTGAGTTTCCGAAAAGTCAAACCTAAAGGACCAAAACTTTTCAATTCTTTTCTTATCTGTTGCAGCAAAACTATTATTCTGAGGCGACTCTGACATAAACCTTGATAATGAATTGACAACCGCATGCATGTTTTGACCTACATTTGTTGGAACATACAAACAAACACTGCACACATCTCTCCTCTAGTCCACAGAGTCATCCTGGCTGCCGGCAGTGATTACTTTCGAGGCATGTTCACCCTGGGCATGAGGGAGTCCCTACAGCCACGTATCCATCTCCCCTTCATCCCCGCCGCTCAACTGAAAGTTCTCATTGGAGCATCTTACACGGGGTCGATCCTCCTCAGTTGGAGTTGTGTTTTCGAAGTCACCTGCCTCTCTCTCCAGCTTCAGTTGCAACCTGCACTGTCGTTGAGCCTGAAATACCTTCAAGAAGAACTAAACCCACACTCTTGCCTCGATGTTGCGTCCTTTGCTGAGGCCTATCAGATGACACATCTCCTTGGACTCGCTAATGATTATGTCCTGCGACAATTTCCGAATGTGTCGCGGACCGCCAAGTTCAAAGACCTTCCAGCCAAACAACTGCTGAGATATCTGAGAAGCAGCTCGCTCGATGTTCCTTGTGAACTGGTTGTATTCAGAGCCGTGGCAAACTGGATCCAAACAAAACCCAAGAGAAGGTTTCAACTTGCTAAACAGTTGATGAAGACCATCCACTTCCCTCTGATGTCCTTCAAGGAGTTCAAAGAGGTACGATCTTTGAAAATGTGGTCGGACCGAAGACTGGCAGATATCTACGAAGCCGTTCACGACGAGTTCTGGTCCGAGACAACGAGTCAGTGTCGTGTCTATCTGCCGAAAGAGATTCTGGTGGTGTGTGGTGGTGACCAGATCTCAGAGGACATGGCTGTCAGGAACATCACTGGAGATGTCTGGTTTGGAAATTCCCTGATGAACCAGACAGGGATAAAAAAAGCCATGGAGTGGAGATTGCTTGGTGAAATGCCAGAGCCCGCGAGGTTCTCCCACGAAGTTGCCGTGTTCAAAGAGCAACTATACGTGTTTGGGGGCAACAAGTATTACGGGATTGGTGACTCTCTTAATTCCGTTTACAGGTAAGAAATCCAGATGTTCTGGACAAGTAAAGCGCACTGACTTCTTATTTAAAACATCTTCAGATACAACCCTCTTGAAAACAGCTGGGAGCGATTGGCAGACATGAAGGAACACCGATGCACCTTCTCTATGGTGGTCCTTGACGGGTACATGTTTGCCATCGGTGGAAACAGTGACCCGGACTATCTGGAGAGCGTCGAACGATACAGTCCCACCTCAAATTCTTGGAGGTAGGTAACAGCTTCATATGAGGAATATTTGAAAAGTATTGACCATAAGTTGTCTGCACATCTAAAAGTGCCATAAAATTAAAAAAAAAAACACAAATTTAGATACTTAATATTTACCTTCTCGTAACCCATGAACCCATGTTCATGACCGTCTCTGAACCTGCAGAGTTTAAAACCCTCTCAAGCCTTCCATTTTTAGATATTCCTCGTACATTAGTGCATATGTTGTGTTCACCAGACACTGTAAAGCTTTGCTAATCTCTGTTCCAGCTTCACAAGGCCTCTAAATCTTCCCCTCGGAGGCCACATAGCAAGAGTCTTACACGGGCAGATCTATGTCTCAGGGGGTATGAACAACGATGTCAAATGTCTAGCGTCTATGATTCTCTATCAGCCAGACACAGGAAGTACCAACCTGGCGCGCATGTCAAAACCACGAGCTCACCACTGCATGGAGACCCTGGGTGACCATCTTTATGTAGCGGGCGGCTTCACAGCAGAGGATGGAGAGACTGTGGTGGACCAGTTGGACTGTGAGGTCTACAGCCCGGCGACGGACTCCTGGACCGCCTTCACATCTCTACCAGTACCCCACGTGGGAGCAGGAAGTGCTGTCTTAGAAGGAAGGTTTTATGTGCTTGGCGGCTACAGCCGAGAAGACTACAGCGAGAGAAAGATTGTGCATCGTTACGATCCAGCCGTCCGGAGATGGGAGAACATGGGCAAAACCGCCGGGCCTAACAATGACATCAGAGCAGCTGTTCTCTGTTTACCTGCACATGTGCGATTGTAGTTTATCTCCAAAGATATGGTGTTATGGTGTTAATGGCTGATCACTCGCAGTCAACTGATATTCAGGTAACAAGTGGTTTGTTATCTTTTGGGAAAAAAAAAACACATTTGTGAATTAGGCTGAAAATGCTTTATTACACGATTATTAACTTTAATTCTACTTTGTAATTTAACCATTAGTGGGGGAATATCAGGAATCCAGTGAAGGTTGTGTGTCCGTTCTGGTTATCAAACACTCGGGCGTGGTCCCACAATTCCACATAAACTCTGTCACCAGCAACAAGATGGAGGACGACGGAGTTGCTGCTGCTGTCCGAGCCGTCCACGGACACGCTTTCGTAGGTGGATGTCTGACGCTCGTCGTTCTTCATTAGAATGGCGCCCACCAGGTGAGTGTTGTAGCCGTAGGTGCTGAAGCTGAAGAAGTAGAGACCCTCTATGGGAGCAGTGAAGACCCCTGCAACATAAACAACGCATTCAGGGAAAGGCTTGAAAGAGTCATTCGTCCTGCGTTAGCCGTTGCACACTTGAAGTAATGAATCATTTTATTTTTGTCCAGTTATGTTTGTGTAAATATGTTTGTGTCTGATCCTGGTCTGTTCTAAATAAATATAAAATGCTTAAATGACTACCAAGATGGTTGTTCTGTGCCTGGAGGCTAAAAAAAACATCCCAGGGACTGCTAGTCAAACAAGTGACCAATGAAATGAAATTTACTAAGCGAGTGAAATTTGGCGCACTCTTGTGGTGAGCAGACAAATTACAAGGCTTACTATAACTCATTAGCTTGTTAGTGAAGCTATTGTTAGGATTTTAAGCATCTATAATTCAAGAGATGATTAAATCTTTGTGTCTCTTTTGTATGCTGGAAAAAATTAAGTGTAAGAGCTTTAGTTAGAAGTTCTTTCAGTACTTATAAGGAGCATTAATAACTTGAATTACCCGTCTCCACGTCATAGCCATTGCCAACATTCGAGAAGACTCTCTTGAATATCAGAGTTTTATCAGTGCACGGTCCTTGAAACAGCTCTCCAGACTGAGCCAGCGAGGTGGAGAATGCAATCTTCTTGAAATCTGTCGAGGACATCGAAAAAAGAATCCACTCATTGTTAATATATAGAACATACTTTTAAAAAATATGCATTGATCAAATTACTCTCGTTAGTTCTTTGTGTCACTTTCTCAATGGCCTCCTCCGCTGCAGCCAGCCTTGTTTGAATATCTGTGGATGTAAGTATTTAGTCAGCTCAACCGTCTCGATGATTCAAAGACTTTATTCAGGACCCCACCTACCTTTGTTCTCCTTCTTCAGACCCTTGACTTCCACCTTCTGTCTGTCAAGCTCATCGATAGTTCCATTAAGCCTGGCCTGAAGCGCTTCAGTCTCGTTCTTCCATCGCTCCACATCTTCCACCTTCTCCACCAGTTTCTTTACCAGGTCCACTATCGTCCTCTCAGTGGGGACACCACTGTCGCCTCTCTGGGCTGACCCTGACTCTATCAAAAATAAGCCCAGCAGAGGCAGAACCAGCAAAGCCCTGAGCTCCATGTTCTCTTGCAAATTTCCTGGAAGAACTTTCTCTGCCTTATATACATACGTCAGGTCGTCAGTTATGATGTAAACGCTAAGTCATGTTTAGTCATGTCAAACTTCAAGGGAATGTGCCAGACTGATTAGATCTCTGGAATTAGTTTTTTAAGACATAGGCTTTACATTAAATAGCTTTTCCAATGGACACAATTTAGACAAGAGTCATTGAGAACATTAAGAATCAACAGTAGCAACTTGAGTTTTTAACCCTACTACCTCTTTGCTCTTTTCAGAGGTTAAAAATACCAGCTGGACTGTGTGTCCACTAAAGAATAGTTACTCAACAATTTTCAGTGTCGAGTTTAAACAAGTCTGTTCAAAGTGTGTTTTAAAGCACTGAAGACTCTGAATGTTCTGATACGCTAGTGTCACTGGGCGAACTCGTCTGGACCAACACATTACTGTCGTGAATTTGATCAGATTTTAAACCAAAATTCCATCAAGTCTGAAAGAAATATTAACGACAACTAATAGGAAAACCAAATGCTCTTCACTCACTCACATGTTTCAAATGTTGGAGTCTTCCTCTCCAAGATGCAGTAAGTCTCTCATCATGACCATGTTAGGAAGTTTTTTTTCTACTGTAAATCTTTCAATTAAAAGAGAGTTTTGTACAAACAGACACAAAAGTGGTCCAAGATACACTTAAATTAACACATTAGTTACCCTTTAATTAACAGGTCTTTTTTCTAGAGTAAACCTGTCACAACAAATAAATCAAAACGTTTTTTAATGATATTCCTTCATCCTTGATGCCCCTATTTTATCGAGAAGGAAAAAATGTATCTTCTGCACTGCACCTCATCTCTTTCCTCAGCCATTTTGCGTTACACTTTGACTGCTTCAAATCCTTATATAAATTAAAAATATAATGTGCTATATTGCAGTCGAGTCAGTGGATGGAGGACGCTAAATGGAGGATTCGATATTTAATCATAATAAAAAAACCTGGCACTATATTAATGTTAAGCAGGTTTTGAACTATAAGTGAACAAAGTCTCACACATTTGAACCATTGGGACAGGATTTGATTTGCATCAAAGCCACACGGGTCTAACTGTGTAACTGACATGAGGAAAAAAAGACCAATCAGTAAACAAATTGATGCAAATAGCCTTTTAGTAAAGCAGAAATTCTTATTAATATACACATGTCTGTGTGCATTTATTTGCCCTTAGCCTTATAAATGAGTGTATGAAGTTAATTTAAATGTATTTCGATATTTGTTTTCACTTTTTTCTTGTCCATGTCTCCAATTGATTTTTCTTATTACCTAATTACTCCTGGCATTCTATGCTGGACGAGCAATATTCATATTTTAACCAAATTAGAAATCAATCCTGCTGCAGAAAGTATGGTTACTGTTGGTTTATTTCCCTTCAGAAAACAAAACTCTCACTCATGGAGTCTTTGCCTCAAGTGCTGTGGCAGCCTCAACAAACAGGCCTTCACATCAGCAACAGCACCTGGCAGACTGCCCATGTTCTCCCATCGCTGCATGCTGGTGTTGAAGCGGTGCACCAGCCCCGACTCGCTGTGATCCTCTAGGCAGTAGCCCCCCAGGACGTAGATCATTTCCTCCAGGACGGCAGAGGCGGCGCCTACGTGTGGAACAGGAAGTGGGGGGAAAGAGGTCCAGGATTGGGCAACAGGGTCGAACATCTCGCAGGTGAGTCGGTCTGTATAAAACTTTCTTTGATTACAAACTCCACCAGCTACATAGAGGCGACCCCGCAGGGTTTCCATGCAGTGCTGGGCACGATCCTGGTCCATGTCTGCCAGGTATGTGGCTCCGGTGTCCGGGCGGTACCTGAACGTGGATGTTAGACAAACATACTTGCAGTTGAAACCTCCCGTGATGTAGATTTCTCCTCGTAGCACTGTAGCAGCGTGACCACTCAGAGCACAGTCCAACGGCCGAACAAAACTGAAAGATAGAAAGTATCATCCAAGTTACACGGAATAAAGAAATTAAGAAAACTTAAACCTCAGTTGAGGATCAACATTTATGGCTAATTCCAGACTTATTTGAAAGGTACATTTTTGAACTGCTAAGCCTGTCGTACCTCCAGCAGTCGTCGTCAGGGTTGTACATCTCCACACTGTCTATGTTGGTATTAACTTCTCTGTCTCCACCAATTGCATAAAGTCGTTCCCCATGAGCCACCACTGAGAAATTACTTCTGACCTCCTGCATGTTGGCTAGCTTCCTCCAGCTGTTCTCCTCGGGATGGAAGCTGGCAGAGGAGAAGAAAAGCGCTTGAGGACTCAAGTTACCACGTCAACCCTGGCACAGAATCACCTGAAGCAGGAGTTCATCATGTCATTCTTGGTGTAGTAGAAGCATCCTCCCATCACATACAGACGCCCTCTCATCGATGCGAGGCCGTGTCTAAACTTTGGTTGTTCTGGAATCTCCCCCAGTCTCCTCCACTCCATCTTTCTCACTAAACCAGTGCCGCTGCTGAGCGAGTTTGCGAACCACATCTCTCTACTCGGTATTCTTTGACCCATGTTTGGGTTCAGCTGATCTCCACCTACCAGCACCAGCACATCTCTTGGATGTCGAACCCTGAATTGTTGATTATTCTGGAGGCTCACGCCAAATTCCTTGAGTGCAGAACTGTACAGTTCCATGTCCTTGGATCCTGAGCATTCCATTCGCAAGTTTATAGCTCGTACTTCACGAAACTCCCTGAAAGTCATTAGATTGAAGCGGACGCCTTTCATGAGAAGGTTGACTTTATCAAGCCTGTCCTGGGGATTCGCTTCTACCCACGAGATCACTGATCGGAAAACTGCCAGTTCAGACGGAGCGCAAAGACCATCACTGCAAAGTATGTCCAGCAGCTTGTCCACCGATAGGTCTAGAAACTTAGCCGTGGCTGAAACCTCCCAAAAGTTCACCAGTAGGTAGTCGTGAGCTTCTTCAAGAAGTTCTGAGAACCCATAGGCTTCGGAAAAAGACATCACATCCAGACAGGTGGTAGCAGAGAGTTCTGTTCTCATGAAGTCCAGGCAGGTGGTGATGGCCTGCTGAAACTGCAGCTGAAGAGCCAAGCAGGTGACCTCGAAAACACAGTCCCAGTTGAGCTGCAGGGATCCACTGTACGAGCAGCTGATCAGAGCCTCCAAGTCGGGGGGCGACAAGAAAGGAAGGTCGACACAGATCTGACTGGACTCCTTCATCCCACTCGTAAACATGCCGCGAAAGTAGTCGCTGCAGGCCGCCAGGACGACTCTGTGGACTGAACAAGACAGAGGAGCTGTTCAGACTTGAAAGCACACTTTACTATTGCAACCGTTTGTTTTCATGTCTTAACAAGAAGGAGCTGTCTCGCCTGCAGTTGATTCAGAACTCTGCAGCGAGAATTCTGACCCGCTCTAGTAGAAGAACTCACATTTCTCCGATCCTTAAAACTCTTCACTGGCTTCCAGTTTCTTTCAGGATCAACTTTTAAATTCTGGTTCTTACTTTCAGAACTATTCATGGTCAGGCTCCTCCTTACATCACTGATCTGATCCAGCCTTACACCCCAGCTCAGGCTCTGAGGTCTGTGGATCAGAATCTACTGATGGTTCTACGCACACGGCTCAGGACCAGAGGAGAGAAATCCTTCCAGACTGTTGCTCCTAAGCTTTGGAACGATCTTCCTCTCTCTCTGTGTTTGATGATCTACTGACTCCTTCAAGAAACATCTTAAGACATTTTTATTTTGTGCTTTTCCTTGATTTTCTGGAAATCCTGTTGTGTAATCAGTTTTATCTTGACCTTTAAAGTATATACTTTATTGATTGTTTGATTGTTTAAGCGCTTTGTGACCCTGGTCTGGAAAAGCGCTATATAAATAAAAATTACTTACTTACTTACTTTATTCAAAAAGCCAGGCTTAGACCCGACTGACCTCAGTAATTTCAGGTCTATTTCTAAGCTCCCTTTCTTGTCCAAGATCTTGGAGAAGGTGGTGTCTGAGCAGCTGTCTTTGTTCCTGGATCAATCGACATCCATGAGAAGTTTCAGTCTGGCTTCCGTAAACATCACTCTACGGAGACAGCTTTACTGAAAGTGTCCAGTGACATCATGATGTCGGCTGACTCTGGTCAATACACTGTTCTGGTTCTCTTGGATCTGTCCTCAACCTTTGACACAGTTGATCACCAGATCCTACTGAGAAGACTGAGGGATGAAGTGGGACTGTCTGGGTCTATGTTAGAATGGTTCTCATCATACCTTTCTGGGCACAGTTTTAGTGTATCTGCCAATCAAATGAGGTCTGAATCAGCAGATCTGCATATATTTATTACGCCTTTTAAGGTTAAAAGGAACAATGAAATCCTGTGAGATCCCTTTGATAACTGAGAACGAGAGGATGCAGTTGACTCCAGCAGCTTTTAAAGTGAATGTTTGGACATTCAAATTCAAAACAAATTTCGCAGTAAGGACTTTTCTCATCGCCAGAGTCAAGTACTCGAACAATTCTACAAATATATTGTATCATATCACTAGATTCTTGCCAATACAAAGCACTAATAATAAGTATATCAATGGAAACAAAAAATTGGGCGTACAGACCAGAGAACAAGGTTCCATCAACATTCAATATAACATCACATCCGATCCCGTCGGCCCACAGTTGCTGGATTGTCTTCAGTGTGACCTCCAAGTGCTCCAGAGACTCTTTATCATCAGCCTTCAGAGTCTCTTCTCTGCTCTGGAGAAGTCGAGGAACCTTCAGAGCACTCGCTGCAGAGAAGACCTGCTCCTTGTTGGACGGCACTCTTCCAGTGTAGGCGAACTCTATCACCCCCTGCAGGCCGACACGATTCACACCCGAACCCACAGGAAGTGACAGGGCCCCTGTTGACGAAGGCCCCTCTCTGATCCCCCGCAGACGTTCAGCTACCACAGGGCTGATGGCTGCCAAGAGAAGAGCGTGGACGTTGAAGCTGCTTCCATCTACAAGACTCAGGCTCATGTCTGTGAGGAGAGATGACGCCCGGAAACTCTCCAGGACGTGGAAGAGCTGGTGAGGGTGATTCCTGCAGGGATAGGGTCGGAGGTCATCGATCGTGTCCGGCAGCTGTCGTCCCTCAGAGGCACCTGTCAACCCCATCTTCACATCATTGTAGGCCACGATCCTCCTCAGCTCCCGTCTGTCCTTCTCGATCTCCTCTCCTCCTTTGTTAATGCTGCGTTTCTTTCGTTCCTTCTCTTGCCTCCACTTCTCTTCCCAGTCCGGCGGCAGGAAAGATCCTCCAGACGCCATTTTAGCCTTTTTTTTTTCTCCTGATCACATGTTTTATTCCTGTCTTGAGGAAAAGTTTGTCCAGATCAGATCTGACTGCCCGTGAGACTCAACTCTGCATGAGTGGATATAAATAAAGTGCTATTCATAGACACGCTCACACAGAGACACTTTCAAAAGTAGGTTGGTGGTTTTATTAGAAATCAAACAAGAAAACAACAACACAACTGTAGGTTAATAAATACTTTGAATTATTATACTCACAGTTCTCTATTATGGAGTCAACAGAATAACTCAAATCAACACAGTTTAAGAGGAACGTTCTTGTTTGTTTTCTTCATCCAAATGTCAACATGTTTAACTGCTGCAGTGAAGAGTGAGACGTCTGTCTCGTACGTTAAGTGTTTATTTAGAAGTGTTGAAGGTCTGCAGCAGGTTTCAGAGAAACAGATTCTTCCATGAGTAAAAAGATCCGTCCACAACTGCACGACAGAGCATGTCCATCAACAAGACACTACCCAGGTAGCAAAAATAAATTCAATTAATGTTGAAACATTGTCATCATTGATATATGAAACAACATTGAAACACTGTTGTATTTTCAACTAATTCTAGCAGCAAATCAACATTTATTCAACCATATATTCACTGACTACTTTGAGTCGCACCTCTGTCCAAACGCTGTCAAATTCTGGCCACAAATGTCCCCTCGTCCATCATCTGCTTGTCTTGTGTTGAGTAAATGTTGATTTGACGACAGATTTCAACATTGAAATGGTAACATTGAATCATGATGGCTCAACGTCGACTAAAATGTACCAAACTTAAGCAAAATTAGAAGAGTACATTTATTATTATTATTTATTTACATGTTTTAAAATACTAGTATGTGTTTTAGGCATTTTTTTCACCGCAACATAATTGAGATTAGAAAAACAACACATGTATTGATACATATATATATATATACTCCCATCAGTATGTGTGAATGGCTGTCAAAGCGCTTTGTGACCCTGGTCTAGAAAGGCGCTATATAAATAGAGATTATTATTATTATTATTATTATTATTATTATATATAATTATAGTTAATTGCCTTGGAGCCATCTCTCAACTTTCAGAACAGATCAGCTGATATTACAACTATTCATTTATTTTTTAATTTTACGATTCTGGCTAGAATTGTACTTCAATAGAGTAGTTTAACTACAAAAATCATCCAATAGTATGAAAGACGAGAGTTAACTCTCAGGGATTTGTTGTTCAAGCATGAGCCTCTCCCAACAATGACAACATGGAATCATCCGTCGACACATCGACTCACAGACAGATCCATCCGTCCTTCACAACCTCATCAGTAATCCACGGTGATCTTTTGAACACCTGTAACTAACGTAATGTTGAGTCTGACGTTTGACAATAAACAGGATTCATGGTTTTCACCGCCGCCTCCTTTCATAAATATTTGCTCTAAAACCAGATCCAACTTCAGCTCATCCTCTGGAGACCGGTTGACTTTTATAAAATAAAAAATAATCAGGTTTATTTTAATCCTTGAACTGCCTCCTCAACTATGTGGTGAACATTTCCAACTGATTTTCTGATGAACAAGACTAACAACACTGCTCACTGCTGCACAAGATGGTGTTTGTAGCTCTGGCTCTTCTTCTTCTTCTTCATCTGACATCACAGTCACGCTCACAAGAGCAACGAGCGGCAACAACAGTGTCTTCAATGTGTGGATAAATAAAAAGACAACTCCAGCAAATCTATCATCGTAACACCTGACCTTCACGTTCAACACTCACGATAACTCTTTTGTCTTAAGGTGACGAGGTATTGACTTGTTTATGCAAATTGTATCTTCCTTTTAAATATTATTTTCCATTATTATTGTTCACGTCTATAGACGAGACGATCATTTAGTTAAGATTCTCCTCTTGATGAATCTCTAAAATAATTAAATTTAATAAAGTCAATAGCCTGAGGACTTATTATGTATTAATAAAGTAATAATAAATAAGGAGCTTCCTTTGTTCGCTTCTCCCTTCTTTAATAATTTTTTTTCAGAAGATTGAAATCATTTAATTATTTGTCAGGAAAAAGGTTTTGGAATTCCGGAAAAATTTGCCTCGAGCATTTTGCCTGAAGTAGTTTAAGTGGCTGCTCCAGTTTTCATTCAAATTAAATAAATATTGAGGTTGGACTGAAGATTTGGTTAAGAAATTAAATAAGTGTTTTTCAGAAAATCATCATCACTTCCTGAGACATGATATGATAATGAAATATTTGCATCAAAATCATTTTAGTTTCAAACTTTCAAGTTCACAAAACATATCCAATACCAAACCAATGAAGAACATGATCTCATGAGTTACATTTGAAAGATAAAATGTACATAGACAATGTTTTATTTACTTTCCTGTTCTACTACAATGCTGTCTTTAAACCTGCAACCCTGACTTGCCAGACCAGACGATGGATCAGTAATAAAGAGACTGACGAAGAAATGGACTCTGTGTGACAACGACTGCTGAGCTGAAGATCACGACTCGATCCAACCAATCTAGAAAGAAGATCAGACGTACACGTGAGAATCCAAACATCTGATCTTGATCTGGTCCAGTCAGGAACGTGCAGGAGAATGAATGAGTCGCAGGTAAAAACCAGTGGCGACGTCGACTCACGTTTTTGTCAGAGGATCGTCTCTGAAGGTGGAAAACATTCTGGATTGTTGCTCAATTCCCCAAAAGGTCAAGATCTTCCTTGAGACCTTAGAGGAGGAAGTTTGTTAGACAAACATTAGACAATCCATTCTTACTTTACCTACTTCACTACCACCTCCTGCGGCGACCACCAGTGCCGTAGCCATGAGCACAGTGAAGATCCTCATCTGACGAGAAGCTCAACATCTACAGGTGCAGCAGGTTGAGCTCAGAGCGTCTGCAGGTGATCTTGATCCAGCAGCACCTCCTCTCGCTTGTTGTTCTTGCAACTGTTTGGTTTGAACGCTCAACAGTGGATCCTCCGTCTTGAACCATTTCTACACACACAGCTCTTGATTCTTCGAAGATCATCTTCAATATCAAGTTATAAAGCTGTGACCTGTTCAGTGTTTAGTCCCCTGCCTCTCACCCTGAGCAGCTGGGACACCAAGGGAAGCGGTATATAAAGAATAGATAAAACACATTTTCTAGGCCCCAGTTTTATTTTATTGCCTCTGATTTAGAGGTGAAACCAAACTCTCAAAATTATAAAATTAAAATCATTGAAATGTTGTTTCGTTGCAGGTTTATTTGAAGCGAGATAGTTTAGAGAAGGTCTTCATCAGCGAAGAGAAAAACAGTGGTAGATAAAGGATAGTCAAGACAGAATATTTAAGTCTTTCACAAGTTGGCAGTGTTCGACTGGATCTTACTCTGCAGCTGTGAAAGAGTGTCTGGACGTTCAAATGTTCTAATAAAACCAGGAGCTGAAGGTTTCTCAGCAGTGTTCGTATGGTTTACACTGGAGAGGGAGAGGAGGTGTCGCATGCTCCGGAACTTCTACCTCAGTCTGTCTTTTCTTCATGTGTTGGTGCTTCCCTGAACAAAAAAGTGACATAACTCAATAAACATGTTTTTCATTCGACAGAAAAACAAATCTGTTACTCATTACCCCGTTTCTTTTTTAGGTTATAATGAAACAGAACCATTTCTTTTTCCTCTTCTTCTGCTGAGATCACATTCACACTAACAAGAGAAATGAGCAGCAACAATACCAGCCTCTTCATTTTCTGGAAAATAAAAGCACAATTTGCAAAAAAATCCAACTTCATACCCAAACATCATCTGTTCGTCCAATACTCACAATAACTCATCTTCGTCAGAAAGCGACAAGAGATTGACTTTCCACGATCTCTCAAGTTTCTCTTCCTTTTAAACATTTTTGTAATGAAATACTGTTGACTGGCCTGTGTGTCTATAAACAGAACGTTTCATGAAGTCTCTTCCCGAGAATCAACTGAGTGCAAATATTTTATTTCATTGAATCATAAGCCAAAGATGTGAGAATTTATTTTCAATTCTTAACGTCATCCCGAGCAGAAGAACATGAACCCTCTGATCAAACTGGTGAATTTTACTAGAAGTAGGTACTGGTTGCTCCAGTTGAGACAAACGTTGAACAATTATTATTTAAATAAGAAAATAAATATGGAGGTCGGACTGGAGGTTTAGTTATGAAGTTAAATAAATGTTTGTCAGACGATCATCATCACTTCCTGAGACATTATTAAAGCAGCTCTGGGTAGTTTGGGTACCTTAATATTTTTGTACGAAAATATTTTCATAAAACTTATGATGACACATCAACTTAAAACTACTTGAATGACTCATGAACAGTATACGAGTCATTATTGAGGCGTTTTGTGTGATTTTTATTGTCACTGTAAAAGTTATTGGGGATGGTGTGAACTTACTACATATCGCAGTGGCTGTGGTGGGGGGGCGAATTACTGTACAAAAACAAAGTCAAAATAAGGTTGGTCTCAATCAAAGTACAAAACATTTAATAGCAAACAACTGAACTACATTTTTTTAAATTACAACATGGATACATGTGTGTGTGTGTAAAATACTTTGTACATGAAGTTCCTCTATTGATAAGCATACACTCGTTGATACACTTCTGGTGGGGGTGGACAAAAAAAAAGAAAAAAAAGAACTACACTTGTTGTGTGAGGCGTACATTTTATGGCATAATGTTTTCAAGTAATCAACAATCACCCTGTTTTCCTTCAGAAATACTTCATCACACCGTGGTCTTCCATGTAACAGTCAAGTATTGGGGCTTCGATCAGAGCTTACGTTCACATTCTGTCATGTTGCGGGAAGGATTGAGCAGAAAGCAAGAGAACATCAAACATTCCTCTGGTCTACATTTCTACGGAGCTACATCACTGCAAAGATTCACTGCAAACACCCGCGGTTGTGCTTCCATTATTGACAAGCAGTTGATGTCACTTGTGAGCTCATGTCATGTACCTGTGAGGCTGCAGCCCAAACTGCCGGCAGGTTGGACTTCTGTTCGATCAGAACACGTGTGGATGTGCCGAGATGAGACGACAAAATAATATGATGCGAGGCTGCGTACCAGCAGGGGGCGCCATAGCAATGACATTTCATCCAATCAGTCCAGAAACTGGACTGTAAACCTCATGTTGTGATTGGTTGACTTCAGGGACGGAAACAAAGTAGCTCAGCAGTCTGTGGAGATTTTGGCCGAGAGGTCCTGGATACGTCTGGCGCTGCAGCTCTTGCACAAGATGTGGCCGTCGAGCGGGTAACAGCCACGACCTTCGCCCTCCGAGGACAGAAGTAGGCCACATTCCTTAGAGGGGAGACCAGGAAATTCATTTATCATGTTGAATTGTTACAGCAGTATTTTAGAGACTGTGAGAGACTACACAGAAAAGTGCATTTACTATGGTAAGTTTTAACTAACCTAGTAAAAACGTACCTAATTTAAAAAAAAAATAAAATTAATTAATTAATTTAAATAAATATATTGCAATGTTACGTTTATATTTCAATAAAGTGTGTTTAAAATAAAATTGTATATATATATACAAACTTTATATTACTACATACAGTACAATTGACATGCAAGTATTGACGGCGGTTGTTCATTTCTGTGTTGCAATTAAACGTGTGGCCGCTAGGTGGCCTCAGTCATCACATCCTATGTAGCACACCTATGGAGGAACACTGAAATTATAATAGATCCCGGTGATGACTGAGAACGAGAGGATACAGTTGACTCCAGCAGCTTTCAAAGCTTTCAAGTACTATTATTATTTAGAAAATACTACAATTACATTCTTGTTCCTACAGTATCGTGATACATATCATGTTGCCAATACACCCCTTAAATAATACATTCAATTACTCGCAACTTTTTATTTTAGGGTATATAAAAATATTCTTGTCCTTTTCACGCTCCAAAACTTTGGAGTCTGAATAAAAAAGTTGGTTTTCTACTGATATTTAAAAGAAATAAGTTTTGAGTTCAAATGTAATCACGTGTTTGAGATGCATTACCTCACAAACGTAACAGTTGACATGGAAGCTGCGGTCCAGAGCAACTATCCTAACCGTCTCCTCCTGACCCACTTCAGGCATGATGGGCCCGCCGCATACGGAACAGCGAGGAGCGTACTTCCTGTTCACACCATCAGAGCAGTGAGTGGAACAACGCACCAACGCCACATGTTTGGATTGTTGCGTGTACCTGTGGAAGTCATCGATGCAGTGGATCTGAGAGGTGGCGTCCACGGTGAAGGGCACGCCGTCCAGACAACAGTTGCAGACGATGCAGGTGAAGCAGCGCGGGTGGTAGGCCTTCCCCATCGCTCGCAGGATCCGGTCCAAGATGGGTTTGGAGCACTTTGAGCATCGCTCTAAGGTACTCTAAAAGAAGTGCAAGGTTGGTTAGTTTCAGGAACCGTTGGATCAACGATCATCGTACTCACGATGTAACAAGTCTCGCAGTAACTCTTCTTGTCCAGGGCGTAGAAGGGCTGTCCTCGCAGCCGAGCGTGACAGGTGATGCACGTGAAGCACTCCACGTGGAACACCTGCTCCATGGCGATGCAGCCGCTGCCGTCACCCACCACGTTGTCACCGCAGCGAGCGCAGCGGCCTGAAGACGAGGGCGAGAAAGTTAAGTGTTGTTTTTGAACGACTCGTCAAGCAGGAAGGAGAAGTACCAAAGTAGTCCTCCGCGGGCGGGTGGTTCATGTCGTACACCAGCTTCTTGGTGAGTCGATCCAACTCCTCCTCAGGCTTCGATGACGCCGTCACCTGAGTCAGTGAAAAGAGGACTTGGATATCAAACATTGTAACGTCAGCATGTTGAATAATTGACATGCAAGAAACAACAAGACAAAGGAACACTCCATGATTTCCTGACAGGTATTTTAAATCAATACATTTGTGTCCTCCTACCTTACTGGACTGATACGCTGAACTCTGCACAGGCTGATTACTCTCCATCCCTCTTTTGGGCACGGACACCTGGTTCACTCTTCCACCGCTTCCTTTGTAGGCCATGTCGGGGTGCATGTCTGCAGTCTGGGAGTGTTGGGGGTACCAGCCCTGTGGACTGGTCTGGGGCGGGGGTCGAGACACGTGCTGCCGTGGAGGAGGTGGTGTGTAGGCCTGCTCCGCTTGCCTCCCTGTCTGTGAATAAGTGACCGGCTGGGCGGTCTTGACCTGCACGCTGAACCTGGGGCTGGTGGGCGTGGAGGCGGTCGTGTACGATGCTGGCACCGGCTGTGGGTAAGGTTTGGGGGCCGGAGGTGAGGGGGAGTAGTAGTCCTGCTGGTGGTGAGCCGTGGAGTACTGGGAAGGGTGGTGGTCACTGTGGTACATGGGGGCAGGGTGGTATTGGCTCCGGGGATGAGGAGGATAGTCCATGGAGGGCCGACTCTGAGGGGCGGGTGGGTTCTGGTGTGCAGACTTGTACTGATCCCCGCTGAGGTATTTGTTGTAAGGCACATTGTCGTACAGCTGTGGAGCCAGAAAAGATGACTGTGAGTTTGTGACGTGGGGAAATAGAAAACTTTCTAAAGTATCCAAGTATCACACTTGTGTGCTGGGGTCTTGTGGGTGGCTGTCCAGGTCAGCCAGCATGCTCGTGAGCGAGTCGATGTCTGCGTCGATCTTCGAGTGATGGCCCAGAGGCTTCTCAGGAGCGCGGTGCTGATGGGAAAATATATGCAGTCAAATTTAAATCAAAATGTAGCACTTTAGTCAGATACAAGTGGCACCACACTATACTGGAGTAAACGCCTTGTTCGCATACGGTACTTGATATTTTAAAATATCATAGAGACCAGACTGACGAGGCTACTAAAAATAACTTTATTTGGTAACTGATCCACAGGTGGCAGCAGACCACAGACATGATGTTCTCCTCTTGCACTGTTTACTCTCTCTCTCCTTCTCTCCTACTCTAGAAACCAAAACACGCTTCCTCCACCTATCACTCGCTCAGTCTCATGACACCTTCACTGACCTAGTAAAACCCTGAACCTAACCAATAGGAAAATAAATTAATATTCGTTTCCATATATAAAAAAGGGGGAAACATGGACACAGAGCAACCACAGGAGCTGCAATGTATTTAAAGGGGGGTCGGGAATCATTAAGAATATAACTCCACAATAAAGAAGGAACACTGTAGTAGTATTGAGATGAATATTTTTGTTCATTTTAAAACATACATGATCACCCCAGACATGGTCACGGGAGAATTAGCATGATTCTTTATGCAGCATGAGTATCGGATTGTTTTTTTTAAACGTAAAGAAAGATACTCAACTCCAAATTTCAAAATTTCAAGTGATTTACCACATTTGACTGTACATGAAAAATGCCACATGTCATTTTAAACAAACCTACCATGAGCTCATAACTGTCCATGTGAGGACTCCAGTTGCGCTCCTCTACTTTAGGACCATGAGGGGGAGAATAGTAATGATCACTTGGAGAATGATGAACGGGACCACCTGTTGGCAATTGACAAAAAAAAAAGCAAGATTCAAAGAGTGAAAGTGCAGTGTCACGGTGGGGAAACTAAAATATATACATTTTGTGCAATTATGATACATCGATACAAGCGGTAAAATAATAATTACAGTTGAGGACGGGGAAACATTTAATCGATCAAAGTATCTCCATACCTATGGGTCCCGTAGCCATGTACCTGTGGGCTACTCCATTCTGTTCATAGTTGCCATATTTAGGTGGGTAGTCAGATGCTCCCTTTTTGTTGGGGGCTCGGTAAACCGCAGAGCCAGCTACATGGGACATCTGTGGGACGGCTCTCTCTGGACTGTCCAGAGTTTTCGGTGGCAGCCAGGTGGGACCGGACATGACAGGATCTGCAGATTTGAAGAAAACAGAATAAATAGTAAATAAGTCACTGTATTCCAAATAACAAATACATTTTTTTTTTTTAAATGAGCACAAACATCTTCGTTTGGATTTTAGCAACATGTTACCAGTTAAGAGATGCTTTTGTTTCCAGTAGCAACACAGACAAATTGTAAACAATGTAGAGGCGGACAAGGAAGAGGGTAGACATTGTTAATTGTTCGGGGATTTCCAGCTGAATCACGCTGGAAAATGTTGCTTTGCAAAAGCACTCGCATTGACCATCTTTAGCGTACACACACACACAGACACACACACACACACAGACACACACACACACACACACACACACACACACACACACACACACACACACACACACACACACACACACACACACACACACACACACACACACACACACACACACACACACACACACACACACACACACACACACACACACACACACACACACACACACACACAGACACACAGACTTGTACAGAGAGCACAGGTGCCAGTGACAGTGCTTTGCTTGTTAAGCACAATAGTTATTGTCCCTAGATGTTTACAGGAGTATTGGTTTCCAGACCAGGACAAAAATGAGATCGGAAATGTTTTATACTCTCACGTCTCTATACAAGTCCACACCTGCCTGACAACAACAGACCAACATGTGGTGCACAGCTGAGCGGACTTGCACCTGACATCCTCATTTCAGCGCGAGAGGGGAAATAGGAACAACTTCTTTTGACGCCAGCCAAAACTTTAATCCTCCCTTGGACGCGTTAAATGAATGCTTATAAATGTGTCAGTTTTATTGTTGGTGCGTCTCATGGAGGAAATTCAAAGAACCAAATCAGCAAAGATGCGTGTTTGAATGAATCACTCTGGTCTAGGGATCATGTGGCCGTCCCAGTTGGTAAGAGGATTATATTGATGGATGGGAGGATGATTGAGCCTGCTTTCACAGTGAATTTAAGCTTTTCTCTTTAAATTAAAATATATATATATTAACGTAGAATTACTGACCGAGGCAGAAAGGTTTTTACATTTACACAACATAAATATTGACTAAAGATTGTGTTGTACCATGACGAACACATACATACAATTTTAAATGTGTAAAACATTATATATATGGTATTTTTATGCATTTTACTTCAGCACTTTAGAGACTGTCAAAGTTGATGATAGCCAGCAAAACAAAGGTGGATGAACAGAAGATATCGGGTGTTCATTTTATTTTACAAAATAAAGAATGGGTGCAATTTGACAGCACACAAAACACGACCCCAAACCAAAAAAAGAAAGAGGTATTCTCAAACCTGTGCATGTGAAAACTTCAATATATTTTTTTCCTTTTATTTCTTGTCGTATGTTTACTTGTATGGTGCAAAATGTTAGGTATTGTATTTGTCTGAACGAGTCGAAGGAGAGTTTAAACGTAACAATATATTCAACAAACATGCTTCCATAGACATAAAAGAAGATGTACATGATAACAGTAGCGGGATCCTATTGTCTGCAAAAGTACACGAAGTCTAGTAAAAACACAGAGTTTGAAATACCTTCACAACAGCAGGTCGCTCCTCAGCCTGGGTCTCATCTACAAGTGGAAAAACAAAATGGAGAAAAGAGACAGTTACACCCAAAATCCAACATTAACCAGTTCAACTGCAAAAGATTCTCACTGTAAGAGATAAAACAAAACATCCCAGTTGAGGGACGAGGAGGCGTTTTTGTGCGTCATGCGTGTTTATAAAAGAACAACTGAAGCGACTTAACGATCCATAACGAGGCTCGATTATCGATAATGAACTTTAATAGCAGCTTGTTTACTTGTTTGCTAGCTTGTTTACCTCCTGAGCTAGCTGTAGCAGCACGCGCGCGCACGCGAGCCTCGTGAGTTAGCTCGCTATCTACAGCTAGTTCGTCTGGAAAAGTCTCAGCAAGTCGCCCGAAAAAAAGCGAGTTTGTTGTTTTTATTTGGACTCGGTAACCTACTTTGTCGTGGATCCACAGGCCTGCAGCAGCAGCGGCTCACAGCATTCCAAACATGTGACGTATGTGTGCGCGAGAACGTGCGCGCCAGAGAGAGAGTGGGTCGTGGGGGGTCTGGACGACATTCATTTACAGTAGAAGACTGTGGTATTTCTGCGCTGCTCTTGAAACTGAACCAACTTGTCTCGATGAATGCACAAGAAAAACTGCTGTGAATGATTCAAGAAAGCTAACGGTATAGTAGTGACGTCACAATGTCATACAGGAGAGAAAGAAGTGCAGACATCAGTGAAGTCATCTGGGAGATGCTCAAAGTAGAGCCGCAGTAGACTCCTTAAAATGTAGTTTATGTTTCGTATTGTTTCATTTTAATTTTGTTGTCATCAAAAAGCTTTTTTTTCCGAATCAGTAAATAGAAGTAGAGGTTTTTAAAACACAATGGTACATTTCTGAACATCGTTGACAAGTCTGATTTTATACTTCTTTGTTTTATAGATCTGTGTGTCGTTACATGGTGAATTTTGTCTAATTCAGTCAAATTTTATTACAACTATCTGTAACTATCTATGAATCTAGCTGATATTTGGGCACTGGTGAGCAAGATGAAACCCGACTAACCTCAGTAATTTCAGGCCTATTTCTAAGCTTCCATTCTTGTCCAAGATCTTAGAGAAGGTGGTGTCTGAGCTTGTTCCTGGATCAGAGCGACATCCATGAGAAGTTTCAGTCTGACTTCCGTAAACATCACTCTACGGAGACAGCTTTACTGAAAGTGTCCAGTGACATCATGATGTCGGCTGACTCGGGTCAATACACTGTTCTGGTTTTCTTGGAAGAACTCACATTTCTCCGATCCTTAAAACTCTTCACTGCCTTCCAGTTTCTTTCAGGATCAATTTTAAAATTCTGGTTCTTACTTTCAGATCTGTTCATGGTCAGGCTCCTCCTTACATCAGTGATCTGATCCAGCCTTACACCCCAGCTCGGGCTCTGAGGTCTGTGGATCAGAATCTACTAATGGTTCCTCTCACACGGTTCAGGACCAGAGGAGAGAAATCCTTCCAGACTGTTGCTCCTAAGCTTTGGAACGATCTTCCTCTCCCTCTGTGTTTGATGATCTACTGACTCCTTCAAGAAACATCTTAAGACTTTCTTATTTGAGCAAGCTTTTCCTTGATTTTCTGGAACTTCTGTGTTAGTCTTATGTGTCTTGATCTTTTAAAGCATGTATTTTAGCTGTATATTGTTTTTGTTTGTGAAAGCACTTTGTGACCCTGGTCTAGAAAGGCGCTTTAAAAATAACGTTTACTTACTTATTTACTATTTAAATGATATATAAATGACATTTGATGTGTTGAACTTTGTTATTAACCATCTTAACCATCTTAACCATTTTAGTTGAACTAAAATGGAGTCCCTACGGCCCTCATGAGGTTAGAGTAGAACACTGACAGCAAACAATTTTATTTTGTATGTGTCAATATATTTGATAGGACATTTTTTATATATTTTTAGTTGATTTTTTCCATAATATTTTGGCTTATTGCTCCTCTCTTTTTGCTTGACAGTCCCTCCCAATAGTCTCAATGCCTAACGTTTGGCCCCCGAGTACATTTAATTGCTCACCCCTGCTATAAGCCATGTTACTTCAACAAATGGACAGAACATGTTGAGAACATAGAGAGAACATGAGAACATATTTTCTTCCTCACATTCCAATGTTTGTGAAGATACCAGGACTCATCAGACAAGAGCAGGAGTGGCTCCTCTCGAGGTTTTTATCTGCTCTAAACACTTTGTTTAGAGCTGGACAAGTGCTGATTTAAGCGATTGTTTCTTGTCTCCCTGACAACTGTTGATTCTTCTGACAGATTCAGCCAGAGATAATTGCTTCAAACAGATCATCTCTCGGAATCTTGAAGAATTTAGTTCAAAATCCACATTTTACTTTTACAAATACAGTGAACATGATGAGAGCAAGGAGGGGTTATGGTTGGAAATATCACTGTAGATTTAAATGAAGAACAGGTTTAAAGATAAACCAGGTAAAATGGTGTGATGTACTAATGTGACCTTCAGGTTAATACTCAACACAGCTAACGACTAAACTGCGAATGAGTGACTGATACAAACCTAAAACTACAACTGCATTCATTCATTTTATCTGTTCATTCTCACCGACGGGCAGAGCAGAAGAAAATCGCAAAACAGAAAAAATGCTTTTTAAAACCATATTTGAATGACAAAAAATAATCAATATGATTAAACCAATGCTGATTGACTGTGTAAAAGTGACTTTTGGTAAAAATATGAAAAAAGCAATTTATCATTTGTCTTCATACCATGTTGTTTTGAACCCCGAAAACAGCAGGAGGTATTGGGGTCAACTTCAAATTATGGTATTATATGGTGCATGAAATTTGGGTCAACTGTCTGCCCACCTTTGCTTCATCGTGAATATATATTATATATATATATATAATTTCCCCAAAAGGCCTTATTTTATGACCGGAACACACCATGGAATACACTCATGTTTACTCGAAGTCATATTCAAAACTAATTTAAAGTTGATATAAAATAACCTACATTATTACCAAACCAAGAGGTTGATGCACAAAGCAAATCATTTGATAGAAGAAACGTTATTTTGCATGTGTCCTGAATGACCTAGTAGTAATGTGAGTACAAGCAATTAATTCATCGTAATTAACATTTTTGCGTATATTTTTCATCAAACCTTTCATCTCAAGTTATTGTTTTTGTATATTTCACAATTTGTCTTCTTTCATTAAAAAAAACAAAACAATAGTTATAATATATAAATATAAATATACATTTTATAAATGTTCTTCACTACACGTGCAATTATATTCTCTTCATTTAAGTTGATTAAAATGTCTTTGGGAAGCTTGAGGATGCAGGCAGCTGAAACCTCCCTTAATTCCCTGGACTCTTGTATCCCTCTTCAAGGTCATGGTTTCATCCCATTTTATTTGTTTGTGTCTCAGAGTCCATCCTAACTAATAGGTAGGTAAACATCCGCGGCTGCTGCCTGGGATATCCCCGCTTCCTGCTCCTGTCTGCCCTTATATGTCCAGAGCCGAGCTGACAGGAAGAGACGGTTTAGACGTGATCTTTGTTATTGTTGCCAGGGTCATCAACACTCTGGCTCCAGTGGTCTGGAGAGTTTGAAGTTCTGATTCAAAGTGCTTCGGATCAGGAATGTGAACTTCTCTCCAAGCTTTGAGGAAATCCAGGGGAATCCCGCTTTAATCTGAGTTCATTGTGGTTTTGTTTTATCAATAAAAAGGCCAGTAGGTCGCTGATGGACGCTGACAGACTCGCTCAAACTCAGGAAGCCATTACAAGTTTGTGAACAACAGCCTCTGAGGCTTCCGTCCAGCCTGTTTAGTAATGGTCTCACTTTTCCTCAACCGCCCCCTATCATCCGGTCTTCTCACAATGCCTGGAAGTAGCTGAGACCAACATCTCGCTCACTGTTTTCCTAATCCTTGTTTTCCTTTATGGTTTGCCTTCATCACTCACCATTGATCTCCATCCATCCAAACAAATAAAGGCACGCGGACACGAGCTCCACACACCCAGAGCACACTCCACTTCTGAGAAAGACCGTCAAAGGCGACATGTTAAACACCTATTTTATCCAGTAACCTTCTGAAAAGTGTGGATCAGTTAGTCTGATCCTGAATCTGCCTATCTAGGTCAGCAACATCTTCTGAGGGAGCACTGGCGCGATAAATTGGTTCAACTATCCAAGGTCTGTCCAGGGGCCTCCTTACAGTTGACCACTACAGCTCTCAACATTTTCAGATATACTGTACCTAGAAAATAAATCCATATACACATAATTCATTCATACATTTTCTGACACCTAATCCTTTATGGGGGTTGAAGGGAACTGGAGCTTATCTCCTTCGGTGAGAGGGAAAGGAACCTGCAACCTTCTTGCTTTGAACTGAACTAAAGGTGGTCAAACTAACCACTTTGCCACTGCAAGCCACAAATACAGATTATAAAAATTGACGTAAAAATAATAATGATCTCTCTCTGATTAACTAATTATAATTTTGGTTTTCGTTTTTTATTTTGCTTGTCGGGAAGTCATTAACCCCAGTGAAGTTTCCAAAAACGGCATACAAGCAGCATGTCTTCACCATTACAAAGACAGAGAGATGTATTCTTGAGGGTCATAATTGTTAGGCTTTTTGGATATTGAGGCCTAACATTACACAATCATATCGGTAAGTACCACACTATATCTATCTCAATGAAGTTTGCCTGACCTTAAGGTCCTTTACTTGGGACAGGTCGCCTTTTTTCAATTCTTTGCTGACCGAAAAAAAGCTTCATTTTCACTCCTTTTTCTTGTTTCTGTGTGAAGTAATTTCCGCTTGTTTTTAATCTTCGTGACCCAACAACCCTTCAGAGCCAACGATCACTCTCCGCAACTGTATTTCCTCCATACTCTTTCACTCACTATTGTAGACGGATGTCCTGTGTCGGGGTTTTCCTTTTACATCTCAGTGAGCAGCTTTGCAGGATGCATTCAAATGTGTGATGTGAGGTTCCTGTACATCTGGATGCTGGATTTCTCTCACTCAGGTTGTTTTTCACGTCCAGAAGAAGGCGTGGCCCAAGAAGAACGATCCACTTTGTCTTGCTTCCTTCCTGTTTGCCCTCATAACATGTATCCGCTACTTTCAGGTGGCAAGCTAGAGCATCCAAACAGTGTCTTCCATTTACTCGTCCACAGTACCATTGCAACAAAAACAAGAAAGGATGGAGTAAAAAGTTGAGCCTGTGTTTCCTGTAGCCTACATGTGACAACGCAAGGACCACCAAGTCATGTTTTTTATGACCCGAACACACCGTGGAATACACTTACCCGCAGTCATATTCAATACTAATTTAAAGTTTATATATAAAGACCTACATTATTACCAAACCAAGAGGTTGATGCACAAGGAAGATAATTTGATAGAAGCAACGTTTTTTTGCATGTGTCCCGAATGACGTAGTAGTGATTCGATAGAGTACAAGCCACATAACTTCTCCAGGGTTTAAGGGTCAACATTGAAAAAAGGCTTACAGAGAACTGCAAAAATCCACCAGCAGTAGCGCCTTGGTTAAATCTAAGTCAATAGTTAATCTAAGTCAATCATGTAAGCATTCAAAATGTTATTTTTAAAATTCAATAATTGTATTTACATTTCTTTAAAATTTACTACACTTTATAATACAAGAGACTGTTCTTTTAACTGAACCACAAAAATATTTATCTTTTCCTATGGAATGACCGTCTTTCTGTATCAAGTTTCTAGATTGAAAACAGGTAACAGGTGTAAAGCAGCACCATATTTGTTTCTGCCTCCTCTTAGTGTTAAACCAGTGTAACTGCAATGTATTACAATTAAATCACTGCTGCTGCAGCTCACATGTGCTTTGGTAAACAAAAATATAAAAGCAAATTGCTCTTGTTGGGTGGGACTCACAGTTGTGTAGTGAATATTAACATTAATATTTTTGTACAAAATAATACATTTTAAAATCTGTAACTTTTTGGGTCGGATTTGGCCCCCGCACTACAAAAGTGTAAATACAGTTTCTTAATTCCTAGCAACTGATGCACGATTGAACATCCCTTCACAGTATTGTAGGAGGTTCAACCATTCAAAAAGTAAGAATGTTAGATATCACTGATTGCTCTTTTGATTTAGCAGTTTAATGGACTAGTCTGTAGACTCTGTCTATGTTGAAGAAAAAAGGGAAACAGCTGACAAGAGAGGGCTTGTGACTTACTAAGCTTGTTCATTAATCTCCATTAGCTCGGTCGTCAAGCTTCCTCTCAGACTCAGCTTCCTCTGTCCTGCAGAGAAGTTGAGGAAAGCGTTGGTGGGGGAACATTTGTGTTGTCGGACACCAGGCACGTACTCGCTCAGAGACCTCACAAGTGTGTTTTTTAAAAAACACACTCTGCCTTCCTGCCATTACTTTGCTCACAGCAATGGGGGTTTGGAAAAATAGGCCACTAAAAATACCAGGAGCCCACCGCCTGGGCCAGGGGCCTTTCCTGCGCTACTTCCAGTGCATGTGTGTGTGCCATTGAGGAAGGAGGAAACAAGCCACTCTGCTTGTACGGACACTTCCGGCAAGACGTTATAAAGACTTCCAGCCATCAGTCCTGCACACATTCTAGACAGGAGAGCCAAGACTTCATGTTTGTCTGCAGGCTGGATACCTCAGGGGTTTGACTTAAGGGGAGAAAGGAAAATCTCGTCCCTGCTGGTCGGGGTGAGTAAGAAAATATATATATATTTTAATTGTTATTAATATAGTGTATTTTTCTTTTAATCTATAATAACTGAGTTGTTTTTGTATTTTTTATATATATATATTTTAATAAAACTTTACAAAGATTTAATGATCAATCTCCGTATACATGTGATATGAAACGGGATCACTGATAAATATTGATGATTTGTCTTCCAGGTACGAGTAGGGAGCTGGTCTCACCTAACAGATGTGTCAGGGACACTCCAGTCTATTTATTCTCAGTGTTCTTACATAAGTAAGTTGTGTAAACACAACAAATATACAATTGTCTCTTAACATTTTATCTGTTTACACAGAGCATGGAAGGATTGCAGGGGTTCAGGTTGGGCCCCCGGCACACAAGGTCATCAGCTCCACCGGCGGCATATGTGAAGGAGTTCACTCGCCACTGCAGCGACGTGCTGATGAATCTGAACGAACTACGGCACCGAAACATCCTGACCGACACGACGCTGGTTGTCGGCAACACACACCTTCAGGCGCACTCGGCTGTGCTTGTCGCCTGCAGGTGTGCACAGACTAGACCCATCTAGAAAGAGTTGTGAGACTAATCGCTTTTCTCCTGCCTTTCCCTCCCAGTGGATTCTTTTATTCGCTCTACACCAGACATGCCTTGCTCCAGGGCTGTGGCAGCAGCAGGGAACAGCTCATGACTGTATCTCTACCCAGCAACTTGGATCCATCGTGTGTCTCACTGCTGCTGGACTTCATGTACACCTCTCGCCTCCCCCTGACCCCTGGAGTGGCCCCCGGCGTGCTGGCTGTGGCCGTGTACTTTCAGATGGACCATGTGGCTGAAACGTGTCAAGACTTCCTGGTGCTGCACTGGTGAGTGCTGCAGAGAGACAGGCTTTATATCTTGGTTCTGTCTTGTAATGTTTTGAACTATTATTCATCACGTTGTTTTATATTTATTTGTTTCTTTTCTTTCACGTGGGTGTCATTAAATGGATCAGAACCAGGCACAGAAAGATGTATTTTTGATAGAAGAACATTTTCTTTTTGCAGAAACAGGGAAAAAAATGACTGAAGTTAAATAAAAGATGAAAAAACAACAACACTTAATTATGATTGTATTTAAGGCGCTCTACAGAAAGTATGATTCGATCCTGCCATGTAAAATCTTTTAAATAGGAAGTACAATCAGTCAATCACTTGGCTAAAATTAAAAAATGAATCTGCAGCATTAATAAGAATTAAATTATATGTCATTATTTTTCATTTAACTAACTTTAGTTATCTTACAAAAGTTAAAGGTAGCTATAGTCAAGAAATAGGAATTTACAAAACATAACTTTTTCAACACATTATTTTTCATATTAAGTTTAAAGTTCAAAGATCTTTATCTCAAAATAATTACACGCTCTAAATACAGACCTAAGGTAGAAAAAAGAACCAGGAAGAAAGATAAATCTATAAATATGATATATTTACTTACAGAATTATCATCACTACTTAAACGAAAATAAACTTTGTTTAAATTAGATGATTTTTAATGATTTTATGTAAATAAAAACAACTTTTTCTCGAGTGAAGATGACTCATTTATGTTTTTGCAGCAGGGAGAAAAAGAGTGAGACACAACATGAATTGGAGCAGGACTCCATCACGTCTACACCTGCTCAAAGAGAAGCTGATCATTCTGAACCAAGGGCACCAGAATCCTCCTCAACAGCCGTGACCACCAGGTGTGTGTTTGTGTGTGTTGTCTCTGTTGACAGCCTTACCTAATCTCATCACTTCCTGTGATTCTCTCTCAGCATCCCTGGGGAGGATGGGGTTTTTCTGAAGCAAGGGGCTTTTCTAACCTGCCAGCTGAACTCCACACAGCTGAAGAAAGAGCCAGGATCGCCTCTCATGGGGATCCGGATTGGATCGCCAGACAGTCCTACCCGATCCAGCTGCCATCCCAGCTCCCCTGCAGAGTCAAAAACCTGCACCACCAGTCCAGTGGTCAGTGAGAGGAACATTTGACATGTTTAGTTTCAGCCACTTGAGTTTTCTGACTGTTTTTTCTTTGTGCTCCAGAGTGAAACTAAAGTGACGTCAGACTCAAAGACCTGGAACTGGAAGAAGTACAAGTACATTGTTCTCAACCCTCTCTGTGCTGCCACAGCAGTGAAGGTAGAGGAGACAGAGGAAGCTCAAGGTGGAACATCGGTGACACCAGAACCCCCCACAGAGCAGTGGCCTGGAGAAGTGCCCGGCCAGATTGATAGGTATGAGGATGAAGTCAACGCTTTAATCTTAAAAAAAACAAAAAATCACAGGTTTTCTAAAAAAGCCCATAGAGAAGATTCATGCTGACTTGACTGTGTCCCAGACAGGGGCGGGCCTCCTGCTACGAGGGTTCTGGCCGAGCCCCTCCCCTCGGGCCACCAACCTTCCATAAGAAGGATAAAGGTTAGTAATATTTTAAACGTTTTTCATGTTTTTATTTCACATGTGTGTGCAAAGATTAACCTCCTTAAACCTCTGACACAGACCCTGCTCATGCCCTGAAAGCAGAGAGATACTATGTTCCCTACTGTCATGCTGGAAACATGGCTGCCAAGACCGTCGTCACAGGTGAGAAGGTTTTAATGACGCCTCTCCCTCCATTAATGATCACCGCTTATACTGACCTTTGACCTGTGCATTAGACAAGCCGTACCGCTGCAACATCTGCGGTGCACAGTTCAACCGCCCGGCCAACCTGAAGACTCACTCTCGCATCCACTCGGGAGAGAAGCCATATCGCTGCGACACCTGCGGGGCAAGGTTTGTCCAGGTCAGTATCCCAGTGTGTCTGTGGAGGAACAAACTGAATACTACACAGTAGGATGTTCCCAATACATATAATTATGTTCAATAATTACGTATAATATATAAGAGACCATCAGAAAAATAAGTCATAAATTACCCCGTTTTTCCCAGCATTGAGTCCAGATTATTTATTTTAGTTCTTGTATTTACTCAAACATGTACAGGTAGAGCTAAGCCACTAGTCTACTACTTAAGTCATGAAAAGATATTTGAAGCTAAAAAATCCTTATTTTGCACCCTGACAAGACAAGTGTGTATTTGTAAGAATCCTTGGCAAAAATATTAAATATTGCAATATTTAGGATACTGTAGGAACAGGAATATATTTGTAGTGTTGTAGAGTACTTGACTCTTGTGTTGCAGAATTTACAGACTGCATGATTTTGATTAAGCCGTAACTGCTTTAATTTTTTTTAAACCAAAATATGTCAAAACATCAGCTTTAAAAGCTGCTGGAGTCGACTGGATCCTCTCATCCTCAGGCACTGCTTAGATATGGCAGATTTTTATTGTTCCTTTAACTGTGAAGGATGTAATGAATACTGCCATCTAGAGGCCGGAAGTTAAATTGCGACACAAAGAGGAACAAAAACTTTGAACATTTGCATGTCAATGGTAAATAAAACAAAATGTAATTATGTTCTTTTTTCCACACACTTTATTGAATGTATACCAATAAATGACGATGACAAAACATTGAACGTGATTTGAAAGCGAAAAATCGACAATATATGTATATATACTGTATATATATATATATATATGTATGAAGAAAAATATTGAGTGTATTGTTATTTTCATACAGCCATGATGACAAGATACATATCTTGTTCAAAAACTTAGTTGACTAACACATGACACAATTATCATTGTTTTATTCCATGTATTTTCTCTTTTCCATGTTCAAAATGAACAATTGATAGATAAAATTCACACAGTAAACAATTAGTGTGTCTTGCAGGTGGCTCACCTCAGGGCTCACGTGCTGATCCACACTGGGGAGAAACCCTACCCCTGCCACACCTGTGGGACTCGTTTCCGGCACCTGCAGACGCTGAAAAGTCATCTGCGCATCCACACAGGAGAGAAGCCGTACACTGTGAGTCACGGAGACCCTGCTGTGAAAACAACAGTGATATTATTTGTATGTAACAAGTTTGATTTTTGCCATTCTTGCAGTGCGAAAAGTGCGACCTGCACTTCCGCCACAAGAGTCAGCTGCGACTTCATCTTCGCCAGAAACACGGCGCCATCACCAACACCAAGGTCCGCTACAAGGTCCTGACTGAGCCCTACCAGGCTCTGCTGCAGGCCTGCTGAAGACCAGCGATGACTTCAGGATGCTGCGCTAGCGTCGTACTATCGAGAGGAAGAAAAAGTGTTTTGAATGTCCTTAGTTGTAAGAGAAAGTTTCTTGAAGGTTTGTGAAGAGAGAAGAAAGAGGGGGGTGTCGAGAAAGCCAAAGTTGAATGTTTGAGCATGTGATGGATAAGAAGAAAGATAAAGCAAAGTGCTGCAGATAAGCTTCAGTTTATGAACCTAAAAAAGTTTTTTTTTTTGTACTTTTGTCTATTTATTTCTGGCATATTTAACTTACGTGAGCTGAGCTTTAGGCCTGGAGCCCGCATACTAGAGGACGTTGATGTCCTGAACTGAAATGAAGAGTTAAAAATGGATCTGTAATTCTAAATGTAGTTGTGTTTGCTGGACAAAGATGCTTTTTTACAATTTAAGTTAAACATTTCTAATAAAGTGGAAGTCTGAAACACTGCTATCTTTTTTCTTCGCATCCGTCAATGACCTGATGGAAGAAGTCTGCAGGTGGCAGTGGATATTTCTAGGATGCCAAACAATGACTGCTTTGGCACCTGTTTCCCCCAGAGCTTTAATGCCGACAAAACAAAGGGAAAACACGTTTGCTGGCGTCAAGGGTTGCAAACTCACATGAACCCGTTCACCCTCTTTCACCCCAACTTCCTGTTCACTGATGAGTAGTGACTCATTGTCTTGGTGCAGAAGACAAACAGGTTTGTCGGACTTTCCATCTTAAACCCCGCCCCCAACCTTTGCTGATGAAACTTTTTTTTTAATATATTTAGAGTATAGTAATGAAAAAGACATACATAAAGGGCGAAGTGTGTTCATTGTTTTTGTTCATAGTCTGCAGCATTCAAGAAGCCCCCCATATCTACATCCTACCCATTCTTTTTAAAGGTATCTACTCGTTAGCTCTACCTGGTGTCTTCTTTTGGTATTGAGTCTCTATCAGCATCTTATCGCAACCAGGCATTATCTACAGTGGCGTGTCGACATTAGGGGCAGGTGGCAATATTCTATTATATTCTATCAAGAATTAGTTTTAAATAAAGAAAAAGAAATGTTACTAAGACAAATCTGTTATACACATTCATCATAATCCTCTAAAGGCTCACCTGAGGGGCCCCGATATTTCCGGACCCAGAGCCAACCAAAATATTGGCCTGACAAACGTTAAACTGTTTTTGTCTGTTTAATTTTCATTAAATCTACCTAACTTGATCCACACGTCAAAACTGAACAAGCTAAAACAAAGCAAGAACATCAACAATCTTATAAAGGCACATGAACAAAAATGATGGAACTGTAAAGTGTACACACGTGTGCCTGACTTAACCCTCCAGGCCACTGCTTATCTCTTAGAGACACCTGGTCACAGGTCACACTGAGGCTGACTTTGAAGCTTTGGCAGCAACTCGTCCACATCTCTGGTAAGTTGTGGGGGACACTTTGGACACACACGTATAACCTTTTTTTTTATTTTTTTTATGCAATTGTTATCCACTCAGATTTAAAGAGGGATTTTATTAAATACAACATTTAATACTCAAACTTGAAGTCACTGAGCACCATCAACAATACGATTTGAGACAGATAAAGGAATTTAAAAATGAGAAATGCTTCCATTATTTTTATAATTATTATTTTCTTTTTTAAATGTCAGTCAGGAGTTTATAATGTTGGGAATAACAGTAAAAATAAAAAAATGTAATACAGTGTCAGTATATGACATTTATCAGGAGGTGAAGTGATGCAACTCATTCATCTGGATCCTTAACTTCACCCTGAGAGCTGAGCTGGTTAAACATTTCACTGCTGGCTCTTGTGAAACATGGTCTCATGTGATACTGCAGACTGACCACTGACCTGCGGGAGTTCTTCTGTTTTTTCCCAGTCAGACAAGACGCCATAGACGAGCAGTTCTGCAATAGTTTTCTCCTGCAAACTGGAATAAACCGGATCGATGAACTACGAGATGAAGTTTGAAGGTTGACTTTGGACTCCTCTGGAAAAACTTTAGCAGGTGAGCAACAACTCAACTTCAAATAGTGTAATGTGTTCAAAAAGTCAACGAAAACGAATGATTCTGCCTGTAAACAAACACGAAAAAGTTTTGTTTATATATATATTTAGTAAACCACAGAAGCTCTTGCACTTTTTTTCCCCAAGGAAACAAAAACAATGACTATTTCAGAACCTGTTTTAAAAATATATATATTTTTAAAGCGCTGGTGTCGTCTTGTGTATAAGTATGAAGTACAAAATTATTGATATAAACTTAAAACATGTAAACAAAGAACCGGCATTTTACTTCCTATTTCCTGATAACCGCTATCGTATGACTGTCAAAATAAAAGCCGGACTTGGCCTTGCGCTAATACAGGGCGAGGGAACTCAATTTCCTCAAGGGCCACATTTTATACTCGGCTGTGAATGGCAATGAACCAAATAAAGTAAAGGAGTAAAACAGTGTTAATATAATGGAAACACTTAAGTTATAAAAACAAATCCAATACAATCTAGGTAAATAGGGTATTTTTCATTTAGTTGAATTTGAAATATTATTTAAAAATCATTTTAATATTTAATTTAATCTTTGTAAATACTCACAGAAATGGCTAAAGTCTGACAAAAAATATCCTAAAACAAAAGCCCTAAATTCATATTTAAAGTGGAACTAGTAATGACCTCATTAGGGCCACACAAATGAAGTCAGAGCGATAGAATAAATATCACGCCTTTGTTTGACTTATTTAAATGTTAATTTGTGCCTTACATTAATGAAAGTGAAGGCTAATCATTGCTATTTTTTGCCTTTAAAATGTGAAACCAATTCAATACATTCATTAACTTGGTAATTAACGTTTTTAAACCGAGGTGTTACACATTAAGTCGATCATCACCATGACATGACCCAGCTGTCGGATTTATTGAACCTAGTCTAGTTAATGATTGACATCTCTTGTGATACACAGATAGGACGCACACTTGAGCTTAAACAATGGTCTTCTGGAGACTTGTCTTGGTGATTACACTTTATTTTCCAGCCTTCTGAATTCTCCGCTCTCCCCTGGTGATCGTAAGTCCATGAAGAGCTTCAGAGTCAAGGCGCAGGAGCGGACGGAGGCGGCCGAAGGTCCTGATGGAGGCTGGGGTTGGGTGATGGTGGCCGCCCTCTTCGTCAGCACCAGCCTGGTGTTCGGCTTGATGAGGGCTTTGGGGGTGTTTTTTGTGGAGTTTGTCCACTACTTTGAGGAGAGCGCTCAGTCCATCTCCTGGATCTCATCGACAGGCCTGGCCTGCCAGCAGTTCTTCAGTGAGTCCTTCCAATTCCATCGCTATCATCTGTGTTACTTGTTATCTGCAGCAAACATTGAACATTTATTTGTCTTGGCTCTTTATCACATTTCCAAAACATGTTTCGGATAATGAACACAATTTAATTTTATTAATTTTATTAATTTTATTAATTTTATTAATTTTATTAATTTTATTAATTTTATTTATTTTATACGCCCACTTCAATTTACAAGTCTCGTTTTATTTTATTTATATTCATTTAAATTATATTCTATAATGTCAACACAAAATCCCTGTGTTGTGTTTAGAAAACTGGCAGTAAATGTGATCTGATTCTGGAATAATGTTCATTCATCTGTGCATTCGTTGTGAAGGTCCAGTTGCTGCTGCCTTGTGTAACGCCTATGGGACCCGAGTAGTGGTGATGACGGGGGGCCTCATGGCCGGACTTGGCTTCATTCTGGCCTCGCAAGCCACGACTCTACTTCACCTCTACCTCACTATGGGTGTCATATCAGGTAATAAATGATGCAAAAATCAAATGAAGCCTCACTTTAAAATATGCATCAGTGATCATAGAGATATCAATGCTATAGATGTGATTTCTATTTTTAAATGTATCATTCCATATGTAATTAGTTAGTTTTGGAATCATTTTTAAAGTTTAAAAATAAGAGTTTGTTAAGTCGAACGGGAAAAGTTAGACACTGTGTTGTGAACGTATTTGGTAATAAATGAAGCTTTTAAAAACCAAATTCATTTATCTGGCTAGAATTGAACCATTTTTTCAACACTATGCCACAGGGCTGAGACTTTTGACATTTGTGTTCACTGTTCTTCTCACAGCTACCCAGGGTAACATGCTACTTGTGCAAGTATTTAATCAGGTAAGAGGTTCATCAGAGGAAATTCACACTGGAGTCATCCTTCAATTTGTTCTATGGTTGAGGGTGTCTGGTGGAGCACGAGAGACGCATCTAGACCTAGAAAAGAAGATGAGTCATGCTGACCTAACCTGGGTTTAAACTGAGGGTCTTCTTCCTTGTGGCAGACATGTATCCACCATGCTGCTTTTTATCTAGAAGACTCTTGAATGACTCACAGCGACTGTGTTGTCCCCTCTAGGTGTGGGTTGGGGGATGGTCTTCTCCCCGCTGGTCGCCACCGTCATGGCCAACTTTACTCGCAACCGTAGCCTGGCAGTAGGATTGGCCTTCACCAGCGTCGGCATCTCCTCTTCCGCCTTCAACCCTTTGTTCCAGTGGATGTTGGAGGCCTACACCTGGAGAGGGGCTCTGCTGATCCTGGGGGGTCTGAGCCTCAACATCATTCCTTGTGGCGCTCTCGTCCGTCCACAGCAACGCTCCGTAAAACCAAATGTGGGGAAAAGGTCTTATCTTTGTACCTCCAGATTTGGATCATTGGTCTGTGTCGTTCTGAAGTTGCTCCTTCTCTCCTTCCAGGTGCAACAAGAAAATGAATCTTTATCCTGTGGGACGATGTTCCGGCGAGTGTCCTCGTACTTGGAGCTGTCTCTGCTCTTGGAGAGGCCTTACGTCACCTACACTCTGGCTGTGACTCTGCTCAACGTGGGATATTTCGTCCCATATTTCCACCTGGTGGCTCACAGCCAACAAGCCGGCTTCTCAGAATACCAAGCGGCTTTCGTCATGTCTGCCGCCGGTTGTACAGATATTCTGGGTCGTGTGGTGTCGGGTTGGACTTCGGATTTGGGCTACTTTCGACTGATCCACCTGCTTAGTCTGTGGACCACATTGGCGGGATTGTTTATTATGCTTCTGCCCGTGAGCTCCTTGACTGGCTCCTACCCGTCCCTGGTGGCCATTAGTATGCTGTATGGCTTCTGCTCCGGGGCGCTGACCTCCCTGGTCTTCGCCGCCGTTCCCATGGTGGCAGGAGTGGAGCGTGTGATGGGAGCTCTCGGCCTTCTGCAGATGATTGAGAGCGGCGCGGGACTGTTGGGAACGCCACTGTCAGGTACGAGCAAAGTCCACGTCTCTGTGGAGTCAATCATTACTCATTGGTTTTATGGGTTGTCTGGTCCAGGTCATGTCACCGGTCCATATTATCTGTTTGACCTGGTTAAGTGTCCAGACACACATTCACAAGGTTCAACACACATGTCAGAATATGGATGAGGCTTTTTGATATTTGTTTTCACAGGGTTTGTTTTTCAAACCTCAGACCAGATGGATAGACATTATTATATATATTTATATTATTATAAAAAAACATTTTGAATATGATGAATTTGGTAGATGAAACGAATACGGACCAAACCGTTTGAAAATCGGTCCAGAATTAAGCTAACAATTTTAAGATTGAGACGTACCTCCTTCCCTGTAGTTCTTAATATACACATCCGTTATTTATACACATCCATCTACAGTCGATGTGGCGTCTATGTATATACTGTATGTCTATGATTGTCTGTTGTTTTAGCTGAAACCTCATTGGTTAAACTGTCAAGCTTGATTGGTTGGAACAAAATCCTGCACCACCTCGGCCCTTTGAGGACCGGTTTGGAGACCCCTGGTTTAGAACGTCACCCTGGCCTCTACAGAGAAATCTCTTAAGGCACAATAAACCACTTTGTGACAAAAAAAACCTTGAGTAAGAAAAGTGTAGATGTAAAAAAACGATGTTTGAAACAAACAAAAAAATGGAAAACATTAAATCTCACTTAAATGAGGAAACACACACAATGTAGACATAGTTATTGTTTTGCAGAACAGAAGTTATTTTTGGAGCCGAGGCAGAGACACTGCTATATATTATTATTATGATACTACATCTAATGTTTAAACAAATTTATACAAACATGTTATACAAACATCAGCGCGTCACTGAGCTGTAGAGGAAACAAAGTTCGAGCTCCTCAGTAGAAGGATTTTTAATGACAATAGATGATGTCATGGTATCAGCCTGTTTTTTATCTCTCACCTGAAGCTCTGTCTGACTTGACGTCTTGCTCTACAAATCTACACTGGGGGACCCCTGGACGCGTCCTTGGCCCATCTCTCTTTTTAATCATCGTCTGCCGCAGATGTTTGTTCTCTATTCACATTTTTCCTCTGTGTTCTCAGGCTTCCTCAAGGACGTCACAGGCAACTACACCGCTTCGTTCCTGGTTGCAGGGTCTACCCTGATCCTGGGCACGTTGACCATGGCTACCCTGCCTCACTACTTCTCCTGCACTGATCCACCACCACCTAAAAGAAAGTCCGTCTTGAGCAAAAACATTGATCCTCACTTGGCGTTAGAACCCATGAACATTCAAACCTAGAGAAGTGATCGTTGATATTTCTATTTCAATGCACATATTTTATGATGAATGACATGTTTCAAACTTGAAGGTGCGTTTGTTGGTAGATTTTTCTGCTAAGAAATGATTGTTTACACAAACACACCAAAGTGAATCACATCGTTCAAGCTGTGGTTTTTACATTTTTTTTACATTTACAAAGATTGTACGAGGAACATAGGTTAAGGTCAAGACACAAAAACAATAATAACAGTATGGTATTAATTAAAGCCTGTTCATGTTGATTGTCATTTTAATATTTTACATCATTACACAAAAACTATTGTGGCCTGAGACTGACATTCATTCACTAATTTTCTAAATCTTGCAAATTTTTAACTCACCAGTTTTAATTTATCAAGGTCAAACTGAAATAATTAGAAAATCAATTTAATTAAAACGTTTTTGCCAATCAAATATCAACCTTGAACCATCAATTAACCTTATAGGCACAATAATCTGTTTGTACTGATTTTTAAATAAATATTGTTTTGGTTCGACGGAACTAAATAAATGTGAAATTTTATTTGTCCAGTTGTCTTGTTGAAATCCTTATTTAAACTCCAATGAACATGATAGATTAAATCACACTTTACTGTTTCACATGGTAGTTTATTTTATTTTATCTGGAATGCATCGTATTTAAATATTTGAATATATAACAATATATATTTTATATATACTATGTATAATACATATATATATAATAGTATTTAAATCATTTACTGTGAATGAAATTCTTTTCATAGTTTAAAAAAGTATTTACAAATGAGGTAAAATAGTTATAATAGATATAGGGTTATTTGAATTTATTTGACAAATATTAGGAGGCATCAACATTGATCGTTTTTTTATGATAAGTTTTTTATTTCTTCTATTCAAGCTGCAAACTACTAGACCTGATCAACATGGTGTTCATTTTGGTTTTCATTTCATCTATTCATGGTTTCTAACAGGGTGTCATCAGTGGTACCTCTGGGTTCATTTGGTGGAATAAAGTTTGTTTTTGTAATGTCCATATGTATGTGAAAGATCAATAAATAATGTAACAAACGTCTAATATGAGGAGCAAAATGTTAGAGACACAGAATCAAAAATTAGTTTGATTGAATTTTAGGTTCAAGTTTAGGTTGATACATACTCCTCATTACAAGAATACAGAATACATTCAATTTGAAAAAACAAAACAACATAAATACATGAAAAATAATAAATATTTAATCAATAACTTAATCCCTTCTTTACATTTAAGCCTAAATCAAGTAGCAACTGTAACTATACCAACTCTTGTTTGTGACACAAACACAACTGGAGTCACCTGTGTGATGTTTAACTGTCACTTTGTCAGTTTTGTGAGTCAGAGGTTGGCAAGGTAAACATGATTGGACCATAACATGTCATTAAGCATCAAATTCATCATTTCTTTTCGTATTGATACAATATATGTAAGTCAAGGAACCATCCAGAAGTTTCTCAGAAGTGACAAACTTTGTCTCAAAGTTGGGATCTATTGTTTTGTTCATTTGTTTGATCATTTAAGCCTCTTTTATCTCTTTTTCCTTTAAGCTTTCTATTTGTCTTTCGGACTAAAACATTTAAATTTTTGTTTTTTCCTGTTTGCTGTTGTTACTTGTGCGACTTTGAATATGTTAATGTTGACTTAGGTTGGTGTGACACATGTTCGTCACGGACGCTTCCATCTAAAATGTTCAGACGCTGACGAGGTAAGTGCTGATAAAATGCTCATTTCAATTTTCTGGGCTGTTTTTAAACCACACAGCAAAACTCTTGTCTTCTGTGATGTCAGACGCCAGTGTTAGATTCTGATCCTTCAGCATCAAAACAAGAGCTGCTGCCATGAATTTACAAAAACTTGAGGCAAACTCAGGTAAGACAATCTTTTCTAGGCTTATCTTTGTTTCAGAGTTTATCTTCGCTACATCTTCACACAAATCGATCGATGACGGTCTTTTACTTCCTGTTCTTTCAAAGCTGGATTTAAGTTCGTATTAGGAATGTTTTGATTACTGAAGTTTTTTCCGATAGGATCACTACTCCCCAGTGATTATGGTACATCAGGTACTTCCATCGTTGCAGGTCAGTTGAGTATTTTTTTTAGTTACACAAACATCTTACCTTTGTCTTTAAAAAAGATCCTGACTTGACTCGAGGACCATTGTGCACAGTTGAATATTGTGTTTATCGTCACATTATTTTAACATCTGATCCTTTTCAATCAACAGAAAACAGTTTAAAATGTGATTACAGTAATTCATTGTTTGATAACAGTTGAATAAAAGTTTTAAATTGTTAGATTACAGTTGAAAAAAAGTTAAAAATGGATAGATAACAGTTATAAATTGTTTGATAAACTTTTAAAAAAAAGTTAAAATTGTAAGATTAGAGTTATAAATAGTTTGATAACAGTTGAAAAAAGTTTACATTTTTTAGATTACAGTTATAAATAGTTTGATAACAGTTGAAAAACTGTTTAAAACGTGAGATCTGAAATGTATGATCGTATTAAATGAACAGATATACATTTGCGGAAATAAAGGACAAGATGAAATAGAAATAAAATAATGAATGTTCTTAGTACAGAACATATTTCGGTTCAGAAATGGGTTTATTTGCACAACTGTTCAATTGCTTCCCAGGTTTTCAGAATGACAAACAAACCACCACTCTTATGATGTTTGTTTTACAGGTTAAAATAAAATAAAACCTGTGTGTACCCCGTTCTTGAGCAGATACTGCTCTCGAGCCAGATCCAGAGAAGCAGAAAGACGACGAGGGTCCAGATGGAGGCTGGGGCTGGGTTTTGGTCGGAGCAGCGTTTGTCAGCACTTCTCTGGTCTATGGCACGATGCGGAGTTTGGGGGTATTCTTCGTGGAGTTTGTCGAATACTTTGATGCAAGTGCTCAGTCTATTTCCTGGATCACTTCAACGACCTTGGGATGTCAGCAGTTCTTCAGTAAGTTAATTCAACTACTGGGACCGCATAAAATTAATCCAGAATTTACTTTACATTGACCCAGTTAAGGTTTGCTTCAACACAACAAAAACACATCATATGACTTTTCAATTTGCCATAAAAAATACACAATGATTCAGGTGTCTAGACATTAGTCATCTCTACTGTTTGTGATGGTTGTTGCTGTTTATAATAACAGATGAAGCAAGATTTTGTTTCATACTTTTATAAACTGTAGCAAAACGATCACTTCTCTGGTTTGGAAGTGAAGACTTTGGATCCATGGTTGAACTGCAACCATCAAGTCTAGCTGATTTCAATAAATAAAAGGCCTGCTCGACAAGATATTTTTGAATAGAAATACATTACTTCGAACTTAAAAATAAGATGATCCTTAATGGGAAATTCCAGTTACAGCAGAAGCAGCAGAAACATACACAGAAAAACACTAAAACAAAAATATGAAACATATAATCAGCAACTTAATAATACTAGATGGTATTTATAAAAGATATTCACAAACATTATATCCACTACAAACATATATATAAATTGCACTGTTCATTTTGAGCATTGAAATATTTCTTTCTCACACTGTTAGGTCTGTCGGTAGCCAACCATGTGTTTGTTCTGCAGGTCCACTTGCAGCAGCTCTTTGTAAAGCATACGACCCTCGAGTGGTGGTGATGACGGGGGGCTTCCTGGGGGGGCTCGGCTTCATCCTCGCCTCACAGGCGAGGAGTCTCCTACACCTTTTTCTAAGTCTTAGTTTACTCACAGGTGAGTTTTCATTTGCTTATCAGCTTAAGGTTGTCATCTTTGTTTTCTTAGTGTTCACTAGTAACTGTTTTTTGTTCTATGACGCAGGATTTGGTTGGGGGCTGGTCTTCTCTCCCCTGCTGGGTTTTGTTCTGGCGAGCTTCACGAAGCGGCGCAACATAGCGTTGGGTGTGGTGTTTTGCAGCATCGGCCTTTCCGCCTTTGCTTTCAATCCACTCTTCAGGTTGCTCATCAACAACTACTCCTGGAGGGGCGCCCTGCTGATTGTTGGGGCCATGAACTTTAACATCTTGGCCTGTGGGGCCCTCATCCGCCCTCCGCCACGATCCAAGGCCAAGCCAAAGGTTGATGCAAGTCCAAGTTCTTCCTTTGGGAGACTTGACACCGATCCATTGTCATACACATATTAAATATTCCCTTTCTGATCTTTCAGGGGCAGTCATCAGAGAAGTGGTCTATAATGGGGGCCCTGCGTCGCACCTCTTCCTACCTGGAGCTGTCACTGCTTCTCGAGAGGGCCTTCTTGACCTTCACCATTGTGACGCTTCTCGAAAAACTTGGCCACTTCGTTCCTTATTTCCATCTGGTGGCGCAAAGTCAACAAGCTGGTTTCTCCGACTACCAGTCGGCTTTTGTCGTGTCGGTCTCTGGCATTGCGGAGATCGTGGGGCGCCTTTTGTCCGGATACATCTCGGACTTGGGTTACTTTCGACTTGTTCACCTGCTGAGCTTTTGGGCCATATTTGCAGGTCTGAGCATCATGCTGTTGCCTGTGAGCTCCATAACCGGTTCATACGTTTCCCAAATGGTTATGGCATCACTGTACGGCTTAAGCACTGCTGCAGCGTCCAACGTGGTCTTTGGGGTCCTGCCGTATTTCACTGGTGCTGAGCGTCTGATGGGAGGTCTGGGTCTCCATCAGCTGGTGGTGTCATTCGGAGGACTCCTAGGAACTCCTTTGTCAGGTATAAAGGAATTGACTCTGATTGTTACGATGGAAAGTCAAGTGAATGAAGATGTGTCAAACCCAACCACTCAAGGGGCCAAAATCCAAAAGTCTAGAAGTTGTGGCCAAAAAAATTATATTTGCCTTAAAGGAAGTCTGATTTTGTCTTTTAATTCTTTGAGGGCCAATTTATTTATCTCGGGGTTCGTCGTCTTTCACTGTCAAATTTGTTTTGACACAAGTGGTCTCAATGGAACTACAGGTTCCCAACAAAATCAAATAACTTCTAACTCTATTTCTAAACGAAAAATAAATGGAAGGGGAGCCTAGGTGTGTCTGGATGACCAGTGCCAAGAAGAGTTTTGAGTCTGAAAATTGTGAGGGTCAAGGCTGTCGAGCAACAAGCTTATTTTTGGATGTAGAAATTGAAGATCCTCTTTTGCCTTCGGTAAAATTCCGTCATAGAGTTAAACTGCAAGTCTGAAAATTGTCTTAGTTGATAATAATAAAAAAAGCCAATATGGTGATAAAAAAAGACATAATAAGGTTTTAAATATTCATTATCCAATTGGTACAATCACCTTTACTTAAAACGAAAAAAGAAATATTTCTTTGATTTCAGTTTTTGTAGCTTATTCATGAATAATTAAACCAGTATTTTAAATGTATCAATCGTGGGTGTTACACACGTGACTGTAAAAGAACTGCTTTGAGTTGTGTAGAGGTCAAACGTTTGATTAGAATGTGACAGATGTCTCTGATCTGTCTCCTCAGGACTCCTCAGGGACATCACAGGCAACTATCTGGTTTCGTTCGGGGTTGCCGGCTTCTTCTTCATCATCAGCTTCGGGATTCTTGCCACTCTGCCTCACTTCTTCTCCTGCACTGACCCGACATCTTGGAGAAGATTTTCCGACGAGAAGGAAGAATCTGATGTTAAACACACTCATGACGTTCACAATAAAGTTGATGAATGATTTGTTTATTAAGTCCAAACCTCTCTTGCCTGGTCTTGAAGGTAAACGGATACATGGTGAAAGTTTAGTGAAAGTAAAAAAAAAAATGTCAAGGAGACACAATTGACCACAGAAAGATACTTCAAACTTTAGCTTTAACTTTTGTTGGGATTTCGTCGTCTTTAATTTCCATCGTTTGGCAAAGCAGTTCTTGGTGTTCTGCTAGTTCATTTAGATTCTTTACATGATCATTATTTGCCAACTCATCATGTTGGCTTGATTCAGCGACAGAAACGATCACTGAAGTATCTCAACCACTGAACTCGTAACTATCATTTCACATATGTTTCACTTTATTTATGCCTGTAAGTTAGATAAATGTTTTTAAAATTGAAAGTGCTATGATTTTGACATATGACCGGTGAGCAAATTTTTGATGAATAATGTCTTTTAAATTTTATGAAATGTTGTTTTGTAATTGTGTTAATTTGAAGGTTTAAGATAAATGTGTGTGAAATAAAATGAACATTGGCATCGACACATGGTGGTGGTAAAGAAGGACACAGACACAGGAATGAGTTTTAGAGAAAATGCTTGTTATATAAAAACTTAGGTTTTAACCCATAAGAACATTTTAATAAAATTTAAATTAAGAAAACTAGGTGAGAAGAAAGTAAAGGTGGTAAATATCTACAATAGGCTTAAATTATGAAATTCATTCTTATTTATTATATGAAATATGCTATCAATGTAATTTCAATTATACTGATATTTAATTTTAATGACCGTCTTCTGCCTCCCATTACCGCCTTCTTAAAATTTGGGAAAGAACAGAATTTCAGAGAATCTCTCATAGTATGTTATACCTATGGTTTAAATTAATGGATACTGTGCGGATTTGAATTTTCATGGGGGTCCCTTGCCCCCCTTGTTTTCCCTTTTCTTAACCTGAACCTAAAACACTCATTGTTCTACAGTTTAGTTTTCAGATATTTTGTCTTCATCAAAATTGGACATATTTATACTTCATGCGGGTCTTTCGACCCCTTAACCGCCTCGGTACAAACAACAATACGGACTAAAATACTGAGAACTTCCCTCACTCAGTATAAAATACATCATAGTTCATCCAAAATGGACATATTTGAATTTTCATTGGGGTCACTTTGGCCCCCTTTCCAGCTGACCTGATCACGATGCCCTGATAATGTTCAATAGTCTACATGCTAGTTTGCAAAACATTTTTAAAAGCAATTTTGGAGTGTATAAGACATTAAGATCAGGCCAACACCAATCGTACTTATTTAAACGCGGGCATTTGTAAAAAACATTCTTAACTAGCCTGTATTTTGAGCCCGTTGGTAATGATCGACAATAAACTAATATTGAGAAGAACACAGATGGTTACCTCATTGCAAATGTATATATCACAGCAAACAACATCATGTGTCTCCCGCCAGGTCTGCTCAAGGACATCACAGGGAACTACCTGATGTCCTTTGTGGTCGGCTTGGTTTTCGTCCTACTCTTCGTTGTCACCAATGCAACTATTCCGCAGTTTTTCTCCTGCACTGACCCACCTCTGCAGCAGAGGCTCTTCGATGAGGACCACAAAGATCTAACGGACTCTTCAAAGAGCATAGATGTATTCGATGAGATCATTTGTCCTGGGAAAAGAAGAATATCCCTGAACACAACTGATGATTAGCATGTGTATCCAGTGTGTACTCAGATACTGTCAAACAATAAATGCAATGTTAAAACAAAACAATACTGTCACTTGATTTAGTCGAGGATTATCTTTGTTGTTTGAGGCGATGATCAACTGTATGGAATTAAAAGTCAAATAAGTTCAACGTTGGATCGCGTAGCAATTATTGTTTTGAGCCGTTTTTCTATCATTGTGAATTACACTCACAATAATCTTATTTGTATACATTTGTTTTCTTTGGCCAATTTCTGTTAAATGTCAAAAAAGGATAATAAAGGTATTCTATAAGTTTGGCTACATTTCCACCTTTAACCCAGCAACTTGTGTGTGTTTTACAGTTTTTTGTTTTATTTTCATAACTTTGACTTCAATTACAAAAATAATTCAATCAACTTCCTCGCTCTTCTTAAAGGAACCCTCCAGCCCTAATCTCAGGGTCCAGGTGTACGACCTCTCTGGCTTCAATAAATACTTATGCCGCGGTGAAGGTCGTTCACCTCGACCCTGAGACAACACAAGGGATATCACAAACACATTTGTTTGCGGGCCTTCGGGTCATCTTGACCCTGAGATAACACCGTGTTAAGCAAAATGTACCCCCATCCGAGCCTCAGGACACTTGACACTGAGAACTGTTCCACACACACACCCATTCATAAGTATATACAAGAACAATACAAAGAAATACAACTTAAAAGATCTATTTTGATCATTTTTTATTTTTGGGAAGAGACAGGAAGATGAAAATAATGTAACATTTGAAGGAAAAGAAGTGACGTCAGACTCACATTACTGTCCAACATTTGATATTCGGTCACAACTGGACAAGAAAAAACACTGGAGTGAACAAATAGGGTCCAGACAGGAGTAAACATGTGTTCAGTCTTATTTTTAAACGCACAGTTACACATATTTTACCAAGATTTAGTTAAAATTTGGGGTCTGCGCTGCGGCGTTTTAGCTTCTCTGGGTTGTTGGATGCCATGTGGGAAAAGTCTCTGAAGATGTCCTGGTAGGTTTCATCTCCTGTGAAACACAAACAAGTCAAAAGCATGAGAGGAAAACTTGGCAATGTCTGAAATGTTTGATCGTAAACATACTCAATACAATAGTTGGCCAGACATGCTTTAACATGATATTTCTACTGAATGAGAATGACTTCCTGTCCACCTTTCATCAATGTATTCATTTAAACCACAAATATATGATTAGTGTTTTAAGTCAGGTTCTAATGTATGTGTAAAGTAAGGACCATAGCTCAGCAAAACCATACATATTTGAACGGTTTAGACGATAGCAGTACAATTTCAAACGCATCAATATGTTGGCTGGGGAATGCAAGATAAATCACCAAATTTACACTTTTTTTTTTATAAATTTGTTTCACAATTTAGATTTTTTTTCCAGAGTTTAAAAAAAAAATGTTTTACCCTTCCCAGCCACCATACATTCCTGCTCTTTGTACTGTACAGCTCTCAAAACTCTGTATCAAATGCCAAACAAAAGCTCTATCATTTTGTCAGAGATAACAGCAGTGTTGTGCTGTTGCAGACAAACAGTATTGACTTGATGTAAATACCCCCAAAAAATATATTTTCAAGGTGACCGGCTCACAGCACAACTATGGGGTTGTTGTCGCTGTGTGGTTCAAATGTTACTCACAAGAGCTTGAATAGAAAAAAAGTTTACCATTCAAAACTGTCATTTAAAAGAGTTTACAGAATTAAAAGATGGAATTAAACTACATTTGATTATGAGACTGTTGTGCTATTAGTATGGGGATTAATAGTGAAGCTACACAGAATAAGGAGCGTGCAGGAGAGACGACCCTCGCTGGAAAGCATGCACAATATTGAACACACACAAGAGCCTTTTACCTCATACGTGACACGGGTGGCACACTGCACAAGCACTTCAGACCAGAAGGACATCTCAGTGGACAAAAAAAGACACACAGTGCACACAAAGACACACAATGATTAAGCAAAGTCCAGTACTGACCAGCAGTTTTTTGTCTCAAGCAGACACAAGCATCATATTTACAATCTTGTCTGAGGAAACTAATGATCAGGCAGGAATAGAAGGACATTCTATGGGCCTTTAAAAAAAAAAAAAAACACGTAATAAAGACACAAATCTCTGCATGAACACCCACAAATATGTAACAGTCACTATTCACAGAATAGTTGGTCTTGTGAGGACTAAATCCAGATCAGTTTGAACAACTGACAAGATGAGAACATGAACTAAAAGCCAGTGCAAATATGTAAAAAGATAAACAGTCTTCTTGCGCTTCTTTTATAAATAGTTATAAAACCGACTCTGTGCTGTACAAGTCTGGCCGTGAGTGGGTTTGAGAGAGAGAGGCAGTCTTGAATCAAAGTGCAGTTTCTTTTAAAGATATTTAGTGTCGAGTTGCCCTGAGCCTGTTGACCAGCAGGTGTAAACCCTGTTAGTCGTTCTGCCCTCCCAGAGCCCAGCCACTTATGTGGTTCTTTAAAGCCTGCAGGCTCTTCCTTGTACCCCCAGATCCCTGCTGGCGCCCCGAGTGACCTGGTTGGCCGAACGCTCCGTCCATCTCCCGCATCTCCTTGTTCATTTTGGCGATCCGCAGCCTAAAAACAAAGGAAATAATCAGCTTATATGTCATAGTTCTCTTCACCCGTGTTTGTGTTCTGGGTCACGTACAAGGTCACGATGTCGGCGTTGGCGCTGTCCACGGCGATGGTGATGGGGTCTTTTTGGTTTTTGTCTTTGGCATTGTAGTCCGCCCCTCGTTTCAGGAAGAGACACACCAGCCTGGCCGACGGAAACGATGGTTAAAGATGAACTACTGTAGTCTAAAAATGCTCGGTCAGAGACTTGGGAACATCTTTTAGTTCTGTACCATGCATGCGGGTAACAGGGCGATCCAGGCGGTCCAGTTTATTGCCGGACCAGCCCACAGTGGCATTAGTGACAATACTGTAAATTTTAATTTTTCTGATATTTTCTGTAAAGATTGGCTTAATTTTCAACACTCATGACATGCACAGTTGAACTTTATTATTTGAACAATGCTTTTAACCACCTGCCTGCACAGCGTCATGTGACCACCAAACTGATTTACAAAGACACTTTTCATACGAAGTACTGACTATCAGTGCTAGGAAAGTCACTTTATACATGAACTAGTTCAGTTCACCACTTTTTAAATAGTAAGTAAGTAAGTAAGTAAGTAAGTCATTTTTATTTGTATAGCGCTTTTCCAGACCAGGGTCACAAAGCGCTTAACAATCAAAACAATACTCAATAAAGTATATACTTTAAAGATCAAGATAATACTGAGAACACAACAGGGGTTCCAGAAAATCAAGGAAAAGCCTGAACAAATAAAAAATGAACTAGTTCAGTTCCTAATTCAAATTTTTCAAAAGTTTATCGCTCCAAGAATGAACAGGTTCATAGATCCTTTTTTTCCTTTATGATGCTACGAACTCTTCTTCTTCAAAGTTATTGCCAAAGCCATTATATAATCAAAGTCATCAATTATTTTAATCTGTAATCTAAAAATATTCATCAGATTTCATCATCATAGGAGTCAACAGTAGCAGTGATTCGTTCATGGTCCTGTCATGCAGATTTTACTTATTTACTTACATATAAAACCTAAATACATCAAAACTGGTTTACAGTGTGTTTTCGCACGTTTCTGACTCTAAGTCTCTGGCAACCTACTGGATAAAGATGGACGGAGAGACAGTGATGTTCAAGGACACTAGAACAAACGCGTTCACAGAAAAGATCATCAGGAATGTTCAGTTCAAGGTCATACAAAATATGAAAATCATGATCCATCCTTCAATGAACTACTTCAAGCACAACACTGTTGACCAGTGAAGTTACCAGGAAGATAGAACATAAAACAAGAGCCTTTATCTTTTTTTTGTGTGACGTTGCAGTTACACTATTACACCACTAGGAAACACAAGCAAACAAACTACTGATAGTTTTATTTAAATAAAGTGGCCAGTGCTCTGTACCCTGGAGGCTCTGCTGTCTGGGTTAGTGCGCCCCCTATGTGGATTTTTTGATCATTACATCTACTATTTATTTTATCGTTTTCAAACATGGAGCCTGATTAAAAACACATATATAAAAGGTGCTGCACAGAAAGAACAGCATGTCGGGAGATTCTAAATTATCTGTATATCATAAATTCATGTCAAATACGAACATCAACTGAATGTAATATAAACGTAAAGATTTGTTCTCTTTAACAGCAATTTGAAAATCTTTGTTGGTTACCCCGTGTGTCCCAGAATAGTGGCGTGATGAAGTGGTCCTCTGCCGTTGCTGTCCACCTGGTTGACGTGGGCGCCGTTCTGCAGCAGGAACTCACAGGCGGCCAAAGCATTCTAATGGAAAAAAAACACAAGCAGTTGGACAATGCTGCGACTCAGAAAAAAAGAAGGCTAATTGACTCTTGAAATTCCTCGACTCTCAGCTGAAATGTAGCTTTTAAAAAAGCCACACAAACGGCTCCAAACCTGCTGACTGGATGTTTGGAAAATAGCGGATCTTTTACGGAGAGGAACATGTGGAATCAGGTTTAATTGTGATTGCAGAAGACTCACCGCAGTGACGGCCTGTATCAGAGGAGTGCTGGACTCTTTGGCCGCATTGACCCAGTTGACATCTGCCCCGTGAGCCAGAGCGTCGGCCATGATGGGGAAGTTCTGCATGGCCGCTGCTCGGTACAGCAGCGCCCCGGGGTGAAGGTCGCTGAGGTCCTCGTCTTCAAGGTTACAATCTGAGAGGATTTGAGATCGACAATAGTCTCAAGTCTTGATTGAAAAGTTGATTTACCTTTATTGACGCCGGTGTTGTTCGTGGAGCCTTCACTAGGGTTCACTCCTGAGACAAGCGACGCAATGATGGTTTAAAAACATGTTGAATATCAACAAAGTATTTAAAGTAAGTTGAAGTAGTTTACCACTGAGCCGGGGCAGAGTGGCCCGACTTGGTTTTGGTCTCAGTGGAGGTTTTTGTCCGTTCTGATCCTGAGAAACTACTTTGGTCCTCCGGGCACTGACGTGTCTCACAGGAGGGTTTCTGGCGGTCTCTGGCAGTTTCTGGATGAACTTCTTCTCCACATACTTTGACTTAATCCAGCATTCTTTGTCTCCCCTAACAGACCCAGAGTTTAGTCGTCTTAAATGCCAAGAATGCAAACATCTTTTTCCCAAAACAAGTTCAACAATTTTGACCGTGAAAAAAACATTTCACATTAGCAGCCTCTAGTTTGGTACCTAGGACTGGAAGGCTGGGGTTTCTTGATGGTGATCTCATCGATCCGTGCTTCGTAGATCTTGTTGATCACCGCGTTCCCCAATTCACGCATCAACTGAATAAAAGATTAAAATGATAGTTTTGTTTTCCAGTAATGTGTCCCTGCAGCATCTTTACCTTCACCAGCTCCGGCTCCCAGGAGTCCAGAGTAAGTGAACGAACTTTGGAGAAATGGACTCCAAGACTCCTGAGAAGAAAAACAGAAAATGAAGCTCAGATTCAAAGACGTGTGTGTAGTTTTCGTGTTTTTCTACCTGTGTATTCCTGAGCAGATGATGCAGAGGGTGATGCCGAGGTTGATGGAGGCCCAGTCAGGACCCGGCTCTCCACAGTCGCAGCACTGCCTGTTCCCCAGGATGGCCTGAACTTCATCCAGCGCCTTGAGTCCTTCGTTCTCCTGATCCAGCGCTCCTCTTGGACTGTCGGCCGACACTGAGCTGCAGCGCTGCCTCTGGGGACGACACACGTTTACTACATGCTTCAAGCAACAAGATTCATTTTTGTTAAAGATCAAATCATGTGTCAATTTAAGTGTCTCTTGAATAGATGTTGGACACTATTGTATCATCAGTATGTGTCTGTTTGTACAAAACTCTATTTTCATTGAAATATTTACATTAGAAAAATGTGATTAAGCCCCGCCCACTGAAAAGAGCTAAAATCTTGGTTACCATAACCATGCTCACTCTGCTGTGATTGGTCAAACATCACATCATTTGTCATCAATCCAGGAAGTCTCCACCTCCAAGGGAATTTTTGTATAAATAAAGCAGGGTGTGATTACAGCTGGCTGGAGGAGGAGTGAAGACCATTATATAATATGGGATCTTGTAACCTCTTGTTTGCAGAGATTTCAGATCTTTCACTTCGTTTTTTTCCCCCGCCTTCCAACTATTTTGTCCCTCAAATTTAAGTCCATAAAATTATGAAAAAAAGATGTGAATAAGGACATTTTATATATCATTCAGACATTTTGTCCACAATTATTTGAAGCTTTAAATTTGGGTGAAATTTAATCCAATTAAATAGTGTACTCGTTTATTGTCGTAGCAAAATTGCAGAGTATCTGCCCTTTTTTTCTTTGCTAGTAAAGTTTTCCAAGCTTGAAGTATTTGGGACATTTTTCCCTCATACTTTGGTGTACAACGTGGCCAGGTTTGATGGACCAATCTAGGTCCAGACTTGGGTGCAAATAACCTCTTCATCTTCTCAGGCTGGTTACAAAGACTGTCGAAGGCAAGTGTCCTCACTCACCGGGCTGAGTGGGTCTTCTCTGCACTCTTGGAAAGCAGACGCGATGCTGTTTTGAACGGCACTGAACCAGGCCTGCTGCTGTTTTTCCGAGTCGGCCTGCAACAGACAGCACCTACGCCGACACAGAAGGAACCCCTTGAAACTCAGGCTTCGTCTGACGATCATGACAGGGACACACACTCACTTGGATGGAGACACGACCTCGAAGCAGAACCGCCTCTCGTTTTCGGTGTTGGTCTTGACGGTGCAAAGACGCAAGTCTTCCACCACCACAGTCGGCTGGTCCTGAGACATTTAAAAAAAACATCCTTTTGCTTAAAATACGACCAAATGTCATTTTTATTGTTCAGCTCTTCAATGATATCTGATGTCGTCTTATGCTCCATGCGTCTTATCACTGTGAACGCTGATAAATAAAAGGTTTCTTACCCTAAATTTCTTCTGGTACATCAGTTGACTTTTCTGAATGGAAAACCAGCGTCTGAAAAATATATATTCAGACGATTTCTTTTTGTCGTTGTAAAGCAACACAGTTGATTCTCCGCTTATGTCTGCACCTGTTCCAGGTCTTGAAGGCATTGCTGGCTCTCTTGTACAGATAACCTTCCATTGGAATCCCGTTAGCCGCCTCGCCGTTAAAATGCATGATGGAGTCATCATAGGAGATGTCCTGAGATGGTTGCGAAAAGTCAGGAAAAAAATGACCACAAACAAAACCTTCTAAAGATTTACCTTCTTCTTTATAGCTGCATGTTTCTGCTCCATGTCTCGCTTCTCTCGGGCAGAATTCAGGACAAACTTGGTGTGCTGATGAGAAATATTGAGATTCACACGTGAGAACTGAGACCACTTCACTGAACCTACATCAAAGGATCAGCCACTACATTATGACTACCTTGATTATTTTGTACTGGTTGTCAAAAACGTCAACAGTGGCTCAGGAGCTTCAAGTTTGCCTCGGAAGAATCGTCTTCTTGCCAACAGAAAGTTATTTGTAGTGACTTAAAGTCACATTTTTTTCTCATTTAAAAATGATTTTAAATTGTAAATTAGAAGCAAGTAGTACCTCATTTTTATAAAACCACAACATACATTTTATTAAAAAAGAAAATCATGTCACAAAAATAAAGCAAGCAAAAACAAATCCATAATAACTATTATTATTGTGATTCACTTAGAACCTTAAATACATTTGTAGAACGATTACTCGTAGTATAATAGCTTCACTATATACAGTACACACGCCAACGCACACAATATTTCATGTCCAGGGACCACTCAAGACAAAATGCATATTTCCTCTCTAACATGCAAACTTATGATGAAAACACCATTAGAGTTCAGTTCTGCACAATATATGACTATAAAATATATAAATATATATATATATATATATATATATTTTAAAATTGGAGTAGGCCTGTGTCATAGAAAGTAAATTAAATAATATAGCATTAATATATGCTAGAGAGTTAATATAGTTGAGTTACAAACACTAGAATTACACACAGGACACGATCAACATCTGAATTTAGATTAAAAATGATGACGGAATTTAAAATAACATGTTTAGGTTAATTCATTTTTCAATATTCTGTAATGAAAAATGCTTTTTTTTTGTTGGCATTGTAGAAGCAAGTATGACTATTAATATAACTTTAGGAAACATTACAAAAGTTGAACTGGATCCATTTCACTCTCTTTAGCTCATAGCAGCTTTTATTGTTTCCTCCTGGACAGGAAGAGACTTCAGCTGGTTTGATGCTGCCGTCTTATTCATTTCCTGTTCAAATCCTGCACTCGGCGTGACTGCTGATGCAAGAACAACCGTGCACTTCAACACACACACACACACACACACACACACACACATGCACACACTATACAGACAGGCCAAGTATTTCCTGTTGTTGCTCACGCATCTTGTCACGTTGACTGCGTGATGTCATGCGACACTTCAGGAAGACAACACAAGAGAATTATCGCCAAAGACACATGATCTGATAATAAGACACTTTGACTGGATTCTTCCTCCTTCGAGGTATGAAAGAAACAAAGACACAATAAAATGATTTACCTCGTCGTACAAGTTTCCTCTGTATTCGTCCAGCTCTGACAATGATTGGTGGCCATGTTGGAAAAGTTGCGCCTGAGCGTCCATCAGTGACAACATCTGACAGGGAAGGTGTGTTTACTCAGATTGCACAGGACAAATATTCAACTTTAAGGTACTGGGCGGCAATATTGAAATAAAACACAACTTGAACTTTACAACTCACTTACTTGTGAACTAAAAATAATTCAAACATTATTTATAAATCTCTTTTTTTGATTTGTGTTGCAACAAGTCTATGTTAATGGTCTACTTCTGCAATTTATTATAAATAATAATTTCCTGCTTTTCTTCAATAGGAAAGACGTCACCGTTTAAACACTTCTGAAACTTAATTTACAATGCTTGTGAAACTTAAATCACAATGGAGCGAGTAAGAATGTTTTATTTTCAACATTCTATTAACGTACTTGAAGAACTTGAACATCAAAGTTACAAGTAATATTCACAACTTATACAGGACAAGCTTTTATTTAATTTACAAAAGGTTGTTCCACGTTCACTAAAACAAACCTTCATCTTCTCAAAGATGGTGTAAAATCACATGACTTCTTTCAGCCAATCAACAAATCCTAAGTTTCAGTTTACTTGGCTCAAGAAATCTCGTTTCCTGCTCACTACTTTGTAATAAACTTCAGATCTGACCTTGTCCCGTAACTAACTTCGGAGAGTGACCAGAACAGTGCGTGTGAAGCATTTTGAGCAATTTGTTAAACATCTTTAAATAGGTCAACTTGAACTCACTGCCATCAGAATTTCAGTCTTTTTCTTGGCCTCGATGACATTTATCTGAAAGAAAAGAACGTCGTGGTTAGAAAGACGGTTGATGTTTCATGAAAAAAAAAGTCCGTCCTCAACCACAGCTCTGGGGAAAGAGAGAAACAGCATTGATCACAGAGGCTGCTGCAGACACAACTATAATCAGGCGGACTGATGAATCCACGGGATGTTCTGATGAAGGATATACTTCTGTTTCCTTTGACACGATACTGACTCTCACTCTATTTTGACTAAGTCAAATCGTTTTGAGAGTGAATAGTAGTGAGAAAGTGAGGGGAGAGTTGTGGAGATGTTGAATAAGATCTACTCTATTATTCACAAGATAAAATCATCTTTACTCCCATAATGTACTGCAAAAGTTTTTTAAGTCACATCCATGCCAATGAGCAGTGGAAATGTAATAGTTTTTTTTCTTGTTCTGCTCTACTGTGTTGCAATCTCACTCACATGCAACAAGTATTTGTCAAGTTGCAATCTTCTCTAGAAACCCTAAACCAATGTTGAAAGAACAAGAACACATTTTGGCTCAACAGTCACATGGAAGATGATTGTTTTAGTGACTGGATAGTGAAGTTATTTTGAACATGATAGTTTGTTTCTTGTAACATTCTGCATGTACTCAAGAAAACACTTTCCCACCTCCAGCACGTAGTCCAGCGCACTGGACCTGAAGGCCTTCCGAGAGTTCAGCAGAGCGCTGCTGGCCTCCTCTACTTCATGCGGTTTGTTTCGTGGCGCCTGAGCATTTTTGACTAGCGCCCCCTCCAGGACCTCACTACTGCGCTCAAATTCCTTCCTCACATCTTTGAAGCGTCGTACGTCTCTGTGAAGTGTAAAAAAAAATGAACAAACATGTCTGAAAAATCGCATCAACATTCAACTCTTTTCAGTCAAAATATTCATTTTCTTTTTGTAAAATATATTTCTAAAAGTATAATAAACACAAACGCTAAAATTACATTGAGGAGAATTCATTCATTAAGAGGAACAACAAATCATATTGTTTTAAATAGTCTTCTTCAAATCCATTTTAATTACGTTACCAGCGGCGATTTCACCTTTGAAATATCAGATGAAGTAATCACGCACATGTGTTGTAAACTGCTTTATTTCCCGTTTACTTCCTCCTTTTCTTTTGTAGAATAAGTGGAGCTTTATTCCTTCTTTCATCATTGATTTTGAGTTGCGTCATTTCAAACTATGATATTGACTCAAAGATATACAGTTAGCTCGTAGCCCGAGGAAGCATTTCTTTTTCTAATTAAAATCAAAGATTTATTATAATTAAATTTCTTCATGTAACTGAATAACAATCACTGACACTTGTGTTGTTGTCTGCTGATCATAAACACTGTTATTCTAAAAAAGAAGTTGTAACTAGGAGCTAACTTAGCATAATATAACATATTTCATTATAATTTCATATAATTCGCTTTTTTACTCTTAATATCTTTGGTCAAACGATACATTTATTTTAAATTCCAATATTATGCATTAATAAATCACAATTTCAATAAACTGCATGATTCCATAGTCGCTAACATTCGTTTTATTTAGTACCACAGACGCTAAAACTGTGTCCCGCCTTTTTTTCATTTGTAAATAAAGAGTTTGCTTTAATTAAAGTGAATATTACAAAACATAATCCCATGACTCACTCTTTGACAAAGGTCTGTATCTTGCTCTTGACCGTCTTTTGTGTGACTTCTATCACCTCCTAAAAGACAAACGTATATTATTTAAAAGTGCCGTCATCGGCCGAACATCAGACTCACCCCTTGTGCTTCCAAAATAAGAGTCAGTTTTTGGGAAAACTTCCCGAGGCATTCCTGCCGCAAAAAAACAAACAAACTATTGGTTAGATGCTGAACTTCACCACATCTCAACACTGTTGGAATAAAAGCACATTCTTGTTGGTTTTCTAATGACGACGGTAATGGTCAACGGTGTCCCTCACCGATCACCTACTACTGTGTGATCCAGACCCTGACACCACGATAAGAGTAGAAGAACAACAACAATAGATAAGCAGCCGATCGACAGCAAGTTAGATTTTCAATATGAATCTGAACAGCCATCAGCCGATAAAGCCTTTTGGATCAAAGCGATAAGAACTATTTAAACTATAATTTCTTCCTCCAAAAATCCTGCAAATCATTGTCAAGACTTTTATTTTTATTGTCTTTTCCTAGTTTTCAGTATTATCTCCAAAAGCATGAGATGGTGACCGTCAGTAACACTTGCTACCATACACGACTCTTACCAGAGATCAGACGTCTAAAAATAAGAGCACAGGTTTCAGTAGTCCTGCCACACAGTATGCCATCATAGAGGGAAGGACAGTATAAATAGAAAGGTTGCGTCTCACCGACATCATACTGTCCCTGGAGCAGTGATGGCCCAGATCCCTGAGGCCGCTGACGAAGCTCTTGCTGGCCTGGCAGTAGACGCGTCCGGCTTCCAACATGGCCTGGCATTGTTTCACAAGCTGGAAAGTACAAAACGATCAAGCCTGTCCCAGATATGCCTTTCTTATCATTTCACAAAATCATTTATACACCCGGACCATGGTTTCATGGGTGATGGTTAAGTTCCGGGTTGTGTAGCAAATTAAAAATTATGACAAATAAATGTTAATTAAATCTTTTGCAAGCTTTTGGAAAATATCCTTTTGTTGTATAAATCTGCTGTGGAAGCAAAGCAGTTGAATAAATATAGTGAGGACTATATTGTAAATAAAGCTGCATTAAATTAATGTTAAATCATGTTTACAACAGTGTCTTTATTCATCCCTGTGTGCTAATGTCATGCAAGTGAACAAGAGAATATTTGTTTTCAGGGAAAAACAAACATGAGACAGGAAACATACGATTTCTTTCATTACAATTACAGAAGCACTAATCCAGAACCAGAAGAGACGTAGTTATTTAAGGTGTTTCTGTTCGCTGTGGTTTTAGTTCACATGACTGCAGTATCGCTAGTTTCAAGAAGACAGTTAATGCCAACTAAACCACAAAACTTAAAACAATAAAGGATGAGGGTTGATGAGTGGATGCCAGTTAGAAAAACATAAAGGGGATGTAGCCATCAAACATCCTTCCTCTTTTCCATCAGGTGAAAATGTCTTGCCAGATATCACATGAACTTTTATTCGTATGAGGAACGAGAAAGAGTTATGATCTGACGTAAAATTAAATGTATTTTACTTCTCTCCTTCATTCTTTAAGGTATCATTTGTAGCGTCGGTTTGTATCTAAATGCAAGTATGACGTTGTTAATAGTTTATGATCATGAGATCAATTTGAGATAAAAAAAAGGATGTGAAGAAATATTAATATATACGTATACATACCTTTGCTTGCATGCATAATGCATTGACCAGATAATGGCATAACAGACTTTAAATTGAATTCTTCCTATATCTTGTAATTTATATACATTCAATTTATTATACAACATTTACAGGTGACAACTTTTTCATCAAATGCCATCTTTTAAAACTTGAAAGAAATGTGTAAAGTCTTACCTTTTCTAATCTTGTTTCTAGTTCACTCACTTCATTCTGGACATCTTCAATCTCAGCTCTAAAACACACAAAAAAAGATCGCCACATTAAAACTTTACTCCACACCTTGAAACATCTGCCCGCGGATTAATAATTGCAATATTTCCAAACGTTATTCTTAATGAAGAATCTAGATCTACGTTTGCGTTACTTTGATCCATCAGTTCTTCCACAGTGAGGAAATCACAACATACATTCCAAACATATATATTTTACAGATATATAAAGCAACAAGCTTGTTTTAGGAGGGAAAATAACGTCGTAAAATTATCTATATTGACGCAGATTTTTCTCCATCGCTGCTGGAAAGACACATGTGAATTCTGGGTAATGTCCAGTTATGGAGCTTATTAATGAGTTTGTTTAGATAGATGATAGATAAAACTTTATTGATCCCTCTAGGCGACCTACATTGGTCTGATAGTGTTTTCAATGCATTTACATTAAGTCTTATTACACAAATAGTAACTCAGATAGTAGACACTGAAACTGATAGAAAGAAGGTTTCTGACACAAACAAATGATTTGTGGATGCAGAAAGAAAAACATAGATATTAGTTGTTGTTTATTTATCAGTGACTGATAATGGCTCAGCGTTTATCTTGTTGAATCTTGTGTGACAAGTTGCAAGTTCTGATTGAATTCATGGGAACAGTCTCACCAAGTGGACACAAGTCTGTTGGCACATCTTGTTATTTTTGCGTATTTGCCAAAATCAACATGCAGTAAATGTAGGTCCACTGATGTGTTACACACAAACTTCCGAACGACTCCACACTTTCTAAAAGCTGTGAGCGTGTGAGAAATACATCCGTGTGGGTTCAAGTGCACTTCACGCGTAATGGAAAGTTTGAATAGGCCTGATATTTGGTTTTACTAGCCGGAGTTTGACCGTTAAATCTTGCTTCGTCAGACTCTCCATGTGGTGAGTTCTTCAGTTATTTGAGTGAGACCGTCAGTATCTCGCTCTGTTTCTCGTCTCCTCTCACGCCAGAACATCAACCGTGTGGTTTCCGCTGCCTTCCACCGACAGCACAGAGAGAGAGAGAGAGAGAGTAGAGCGAGAAGAACACACACAGTAGCTGTTTGTTTTTGTGTTTGTGTGCGAGGTTTGAATCAAAGAGGTCAAGTCCTGCAGCAATAGGATGATAAATAACACGACAAATTATCTGTTTCGTGTCGGTGTTTGAATCCTTTTTTGATTAGAAGTAAAGACATTGTGGATGTTATTAAACGCATCCGTGTCATGCACGTGTTGTACAAACATTGACTTCTGTTTGCTTTTAAAATATAATCCAGACACACGTTTTGAAAATATCAGCAGATGAGTCACACATCAGACATGACAACTAAATACTTATTGGAACCACATATATGCAGACGTGTAACCCTCACATGATTTTAATAAAGTTCTCTATGGTGGAGAACTTCCTAAAACTTGTTCTGTGTGTTCTTCAGCCATATTTTAGACTGCATTTCTGCTCACTTCTCCTTTGCTTTGCCTCGGTTTGAGGATTAACTGTGTCAAAAGCATCAGTGTCGTCGTGAGCAGGAACACAGGACGTGACACTTGAAAGGAAAATGTGAACGTCTCTCTCCTCTGTGTTGTTGAGCTAAGAAGCTACAGAACACAGAATAACTGGAGACACTGAACCACTTCCTGGCTCAGAAGATGGACTCACTAGAATAAGTCGAGCTGAGGAACATTACTATTCTAACTAAGCAACTACAACAAAAGTCAATTAAAATCCAGAACATGGTTAGCACTACCGACTCACAACTACTCACAAACGTGAAAACGTTTCAGCTTAAGCCTGTGTTTTATATGCTCTACCCATGCTTTGTGTGTTTACTCCAGGCACTCCGGTTTCCTCCCACAGTGCAAAAACATATGCCGAGCTGGTTTAGCTGCTTCCTCATCAATCAAACAGTATGTTTATTATATAGTCACCCATTTATTACTAAATGCAATAAAGTTAAATCCATGTTAACCACCTATGAACCAGCTAGCAGTCTGGGCTGAAAGCATAAGGGAATCGATTTTCTATCAAATATCTAAAGTTTGAATTAAGCCATCTTATTTTTCTTTAACGACAAACATGTTGACAAAATATTGTCGTTTTTGCACGAATAAGTACGAGATAAGTAAAATTCGATAAGTAAAAGTCTGTGTACAAAATGTAAACTTTAAATATGATTTTCTAAAATACAAGCTAAAGGTTCCGTCACGTGAAAAACACGCTTCCTCTCAAACATTAATCACTTTGGTACCTCTCGTCTCACTTCCTGTTCCACTCCACCTCAGTTACCTAGCAACAAGAACCTGAACACTTACAACCACAAACAAGTGCATTTCCGGCACATTCTAAGATTGACAGCTCGGATAAGTTCTTGCTGTTGAGACTTAAAATTAAATGAGCAAACAACATCTATAGGAAGCAAGACGTAAGAAATGTGCCTAATAAGCAGGTTTTCAGCGACAGAGTGACTCAGACAGGTTGCCAAAAACTTCCAGGACACACCCAAAGTCTCAGCCCGACTCCTTTCAAGCGACTTGCAACACTAGATCAGTGACACTTCCCTTGTTATTACACCAGGCAACGGTTCTGTGCTGCAAGAGGCGTCAATTACACATGAAGAAGACGTATTTGGAAACTACCAGAGCCGTGCATCGTGCTGGTGTCTCAGGCCTGCTGCTGGTGCTGACCCCTGCATGAGTCCAGGCCCTCATACAACACAACACATATGGCAGCACACACTGAAGTTTATCTGTTAAATAATTTGACTGATCTATACGAAAAGTTGATTTTGAACACCCACTCTTGATAGTATGTATTTAAAAATCATGAATATGTTTTTTGACAGTTGATTTTGGCACACAAATGCAACATGCAAATGAAAATAGTTTTAGTATTAAAGTTTTAATCTGCACAAAGGCTCCTTTAAATCGGCCCAGACTTTGTTACATGAACATGCATTTTTTATGTTATGCTTATACAAAGATGACGGCACAGTTAAAAGGAGAAAACTCTTTGTTATGATGCAGTTCCGAATTATATACAATTAAATATATACAATTCATAATAAAATGTCATTCAAAGTGTATTTCCCCTGATTTGAACAGCAACCACCAAAAACTTTTTAGTATATAGGTAGGGGAAATACATTGTTTTCTTGTGTACATTTTATTATTTTTCTAAATGTAACAACACACATAATGACAAACGCCACTATGGCGTGCTTTTATTTTGAAACATTAAATGTAAGACTTTTGACAAACAACTTGCGGTGTATTCATATAAAAAATGGTCTCGTTTTAAGTCATTTTTTAGCACAACCGGTAAATCCAGACAGGTTTTGAAGAGAATAAAGCGACAGAACAGACGACAGTGATCCTGGGATCTTACCTGAAACGTGGCGAGTCTTTCAAACACTCCTCAAAGTCCAGTATTATTGTCATCTTGTGTGTCCGCGGCGAGTTAAATACAAACAATCCCTGATGCTCTCGGAACTTTCCTGGCTCTAGATCCCTCCCCTGACACTCAGATCCTGACGCTTCTCACGCGTTCACAAACAATCCTTTCCGCCTCAACGACCGGAAGTAGCTTTTGACGCGTTAATATCATTTCACCCGCGCCTGGCACTGCTGTGTGTGCTCGTTCTTCTGCTCGAGTGTGTAACTCTTCTGTCACATGCGTGTAGTCCAGCCTCTCACAAGTACACAAACCTCTGGATTTCCGGGGTTTCAGTGGAAGCAGCAGTTAAAGTGACACGATGACATTTAAAGCATAACATAACACTTTTGAAAACGTCTTTAATTTCATGTTCGGTGTGGACGCCATTTTGTTTGTGCATTCTCCCTTTTGTTTCTATTGTTGCTGTGCGTGTCGACTCTCCACATGTTGGGTGTGTATTCTTGTCTGGCAACTTTTTGTGTCTTTGCTGTCTGCCTGTGAAGTGACACGAGGCCTGTGGAAAAGAAGGTTCCGCAGCAGGAGATATAAAGTCATTTCAGAATATTTATTTTAATTTTCCAAAAAGGCCCTTTTGGAAAACTTTTAACCTTTTTAAAAAAGATCAAGGCATGCCACAGGAGAAAACAATAATTGAAAGAAATAAATATATGACTATTGATGCACCTGTGGTCTCTTGGTTTCAAGTGCCGCAGTGGCCAGCACCTTTTAAAAAGGTTTAACAGATATAGGCAGTAAGTCTGTGGATTAGTTTCTATGGAGGGACAGTCGTTACTTGTTTATGTGACAAAATACACAAATAAGAAAACAATTCAGTCAAAAATGTCTGTAATTTTAGAGATTCCTCGACATGTTGCAAGCTCTTAATCTCAATAACTGGTTTTCCAGTAGTAAGTAAGTAATGGTTATTTCTAAAGCCCTGTGCACTCAATATACTTCCATAGATACCTCAGTCCAATTGAACTGTACTTTTTTTACAGAACAGACCTGTGTTCTACACCTGGGAACCATGATAAGATCCTGTTGTGTTATCAGTTTTATCTTGACCTTTAAAGAATACAGTATACTTTATTGAATATTGTTTTGATTGTTTAAGCGCCTTGTGTGCCTGGTCTGGAAACGCGCTATATAAATAAAAATGACTTACTTACTTACTTCATTGGCAAAGGTGTTGTTCTTAACAGCTATCTATCTATTATTTGGATTGTTTATAATTAAACATTTGGAAGGTTTAATGTGTGCATTCGAAAAAAATATGGTTTTCTTATAATACAAAAACTATGTTGTAGTTGAAAAATATATTCTGGAGGTGTTATGAAATGACTGTCTTCATCTCAACGCCAGTCTAACGCTATGGATTGTGCAACTGTGTTTGTGTGTATTAAGGCGGTGTTCGTCTCGCCCTCTGCTGGTCATACCGCATCACTACATGTGTATCAACACATCTGTTGTCTTCAACTGTATCGCATAAACTTACCATTACACAATAACAACCTCTCGTTTGAATGTATGTCTTGTCACAAAAATGTTTGATTTCAAAAAAATAATCTCCATAAACTATTCAGAAATGTCAGTTATGTTCACAACGCTTCAGAGTTCCAGAGAAATGCTTTATAGTTGTTGTCATGTGTCTTGCGTGCCTGACGTGGTGCGACACAGGGAATGTCCCGCTGGCTGTGCATGTGTTTGTCGTTCTTCTGACAGCAACAACAATTCCGGGTTGGATTTCAAAATAAAAACAGCATGTGGACGCTTGACTGATTTACACAGTCTTGGGAACACCCCGGGGTCCCCTGGATGAGGTAGACTAGTGTAGCTGGGGCGAGGAAGCTTCTGCCCCCACGACCCGAACCCGGATAAGCGAGAAGAAGACGAGACGAGATCTATTCTCTTTTACCCATTTTCATTTATTATACTGTCTTGCTTTAACATAATAATAATTAATTTTGATAGTTTTTATTTCTGTTTTGTGGAAAACAACTGAACTAAAGAGCAGTTTATACTTAATGTAAACTGAAAGATGGCTGATATACTGTGTTTTCAAACAGGATTTGTTTGTCACTACATCATTTTGTAGACCCAAATCATTTTATTATTATTATTATTATTATTATTATAACAAAGTTTTGATTATAACAGATCGGGGCACTACATCATTCTACATTCATTCATCCCACAGTCCAAAAACATACAGAGGTTGATTGAAAACTTTGGGAAATTGTCCGTAGGTTGGTTGTCTGTCTTTGTGTGCCCTGTGACGGAGTGGCGTCCTGTCCAGGGTGTCCCCTGCCTCTCGCCCTATGATACTGGGATAGACTCCAGTCTCCCCGCGACCCCAACCCCGGGATACAGCGGTAGACATCATTCTACATAATTCTTAGTTTAGTTTTTATCATTAATGTGTTTTAATTGGAATTGTTGGCGAGTCATGTGAAATAGGCTCCCGAGGGGCCACGTGAATGAATAGGGCCCCGCTGCCTTGAGTTTGACGGAGGGGTCAAATGTATTTATTTATTTTAGTGTTTGTATTTAAAAAAAAAACACTAACGAGTTATTAGTCTGCATATGTATAGCGCCTTTTCTATAGCATGCGTTTTTGAAAGCGCGGTGCAAATACATGGCGCTTTTATTTTGAAAATACAATTTCCGCACCGTCCACCGCTGCCCGCGCGCTTGACTGTCACTCTTGCGCGCAGCCTCCCGCCGGAGAGGCTCGTAGAGACCCTGCACGATGCGGCTGTGAGGATCCACGGAGCGGACCCGCACAGGCGCCCCCGGTTGACGCAGTCCCTCCCTCCCACCGGTGACCCGAGACCATGTCGAACCGAAAGCACCGGGACAACCAGGAGGTGTGCTCCCGTAAGGTCCGGGAGCTGGCCCAGTCCGGAGTCAACAAGCACTGCTTCGAGTGCAGCCAGCCCGGGGTGACGTACACCGACATCACCGCCGGCAGCTTCGTCTGCACCTCCTGCTCCGGAATGCTGTGAGTTGAACCTCCTTCAGAGCCTCAGCAGAGGGAGGACATCAGGCCTGGCATCGGAACCGTGCCTGAGACAGATTTATTGAGATTAGAAGAGGGAGTGCCAGGGCAACAGTAGGGCTCGTATTAATCCATAGTCTCCATCTCTCGTCATCCATCCCTCTCTCCCTCGCTCCCTCTCTCCCTCTCTCCCTCTCTCCTCCAGCAGCTACACTTGCTGCTCCTTTAGCGGCTCTTGCGTTTCATTGGCTCAGGTTTGAAAGCCTCTCTCCTTCCACCAGGCTCCAGTCAGAACCTTGTGTTGCTAGTGTGTTGTTAGTGTGTTAGTGTCACATTCTCTGCTGCATGTCCCAGCACTGCGCACGAGCACAGGTTCGGCACTTGCGTTATTGCGCAATCTTGCACCCTCCCGCCCTCTCACTCTCTCACTCCCTCTCTCTCTCTCGCTCTCACTCTCTCTCTCACTCTCTCTCTCTCTGTCACACCAGCATGTCAAGATTAGCGGGTGTCACTCAGGAGTGTGTTTGTGTCACCTGGTCTCACGGTTAATATGATATGACAGTCCGTCCGTGTGTGTGTGTGTGTGTGTGTGTGTGTGTGTGTGTTTGTGTGTGTGTGTGTGTCCTCCCTAAACCCTCCTCTCACCTGTGTCCCAGGAGAGGACTCAACCCCCCTCACCGGGTCAAGTCCATCTCCATGACAACCTTCTCCCAACAAGAGGTGGAATTCCTCCAGAACCATGGCAATGAGGTGAGTGACACGCCAGATGCATCCCATCATATGAACTGACCTTCTGTCCATAATGACCTGCGTCCAACACACTCTTAACTAGATTGACTAACCCTGTAATAGAAGTAGTTAATAACCGCTTTCAAAACACACATTTCAAAATAAAAGAGTCAGTTCGACTCCCACCTCCTCCATTTCCTCGCCGTGCTGTGGACGGTGCATTACAGCGTTCGAGTGCTCTTAGTGTAAGCGCCGGTAAGCGTGTGCACGTGTGTACGTGTGCACGTGCGGTGCTCATCGCACAAGAGCGAGATGTTCTATCGTGAATCACTGACTGGAATGTCTTCTTGTGGTATGAACTGTTTTTGTACGGATCATTTTCAAGGAATTTTAAACTCCCTGGACCACGACCTCATGTCACACCATCTATTGTCATCACTACTTAAAGTCCCATAATGCACTGCAGCAGTTAGTTATTTATATTTCAATATATACAACTTTCTTCTGAAGACCAAGTTTGGTGCAAGGATACAAATATGACATCATGGCTGTTTCTGTCCAGATCGGGAGAAGGACCTGGTTGTGTTTGTTCGATCCCAAAGCGGACGCTTGCGCCGACATGAAGGACTCGCAGAAGTTCAAAGAGTTCCTCCAGGACAAGTACGAGAAAAAGAAATGGTGAGGGTTCACAACCTGTTTGGAAATGTAGTGCCGGAAAACAAAACCCTTTTTTGTTTGTTTTTATTCTTCAGGCACTTTTCCAAAAGCAAAAACCGCAGAGATTTCGAAGGGCCCTGGAGCCCGGGGGTGCAGGCTGTGCCCACCGCTCACGGTCCTCTCACCAACCAAGCCTCCACCCACAACCTTCCTCCGAACAGCAGGAACGCGAGGACCCTGGTGAGGAAGTGTGAGGAGTGGAAGGTGTGTGGGTTGAGCAGATCAAAGCTCTGAGAGAACAGCGCTGGATTGACCCGACAGCGAGTGTTGGTCTCGCACATCAAAGCCTCGGCTGATGAATTATTGAAGAACAATGTCTTCTCCTGCTGTGCTGCCACAGATTGACTCTGTCTGCTTTTGTGCCGCAGTCTCAGTCCCAGGTGCCTTCGTGGGATAGGAACCCCGCCATCTCGCCCGCCGACATGCGCGCCGATGTGTTCACCGCCCGCTCGCGCGCCTGCACCCAGAGCTTCAGAGACCCCCCTCTTAAAGGTCAGCCTGGACCCCGCCCATCGTACCCGGTCTAACTCTAGCGCTTGTGTTTCAGATCCCAGCGTGTGTGGCATAGAGAGGCAGAGACCGGGGTCCCTGAACTCCTCGATGGGTGGTCCCACCCACGCGCCCTCCTTCCCTGCCCTCCCTCGGCCGTCAGGTAGACCCCCAACAATATTCATAACTTTCTATGAATGTCTAGTTAGTATCAGCGGTAACTAGAACTTACCACCTGCCCTATGTATGGTGCCAACAAAACAGTGAACTCCCATGATGCCTTTCTACGCACTGCTCTATTAAGTGACGGCTGATTGGTCGCTAACATACTGCGTTTAAATTGCTACGTTTATCTTCCTGTGTCAAAAGTGATCGACGACTGCGATTGGTTGGCTGGGCGGCAAAGCGTCACTATGAGAGCTGTTTAATGTGCTGTTACTTGAGAGGGATGGCACCTCATATTCAATGTTGAGTTTACAATATATGTTGTTAAATAAATGATGTTAATCTTTACAAAAATGTAACCCAAGCTTAATGAACGAAGTACCATTTTTATAAAAAATACTAAAAATACTGTTGTTTAAAATATGATGGTTGAATGAGTGAGTTAATTATTGTATCTCATGGGTGACGTGCTGCTAAAACAAGCTTAGTATTGACCTTTGTCTTGTTTACATGCCAGTGTTTTTATCTATTGACTATTGAGTCAGATTCTGTTTGCTTTGCTACAAACATGCAGACGTTACTTCTTCTGATCCGAGCTGGAAATCCTGTCGTACTCCTCCGTGACACTCAGCAGCTCACAAGCTAGTTTGGAATTCATGTTTGGGTTTCTGGTGTTTACACTGAGTCTGCGTGGGGGGATTTAGTGCCGCGAATATTTGAGGATGGTTTCTCATCGAGCCGATGCCTCGTGGCGGAGACTCCCCCGAGTCCCGGATGAGATCTCCATCTCTGCCTACGAGATCTGCCTTCACTCGATTAACACATCTCAACTATTTCCTCCCTCCTGCCTGTAACTCTCCTTATCTCTGCCCTCCTCTCCTCCCTCTCACCCTTCCAGCCAGTAGCTCTTTCAAAAACCACTTCACTTTAGGTAAGACATGGAACGTCAAGTCATATCCTGTCCTGTGTTTTCTTGTGTGGCTTTGGTTTTTCAAGATGGCGGGCAGGTCAGAAGCTCCATCAGTCACTTCAAAGCTGGTATCTAAAGGGCATGAGAGAAGACGAAGGATAAAAGTGATGCTATTTTCAGAGGGCGCTGCCCCCCCGACAGGCCGGGGTCACTGATATTTCACACCACATTGGTGTCGAGGCACTTGAGAACTCTGTTGGGAGTCGATCCAAGCTCACATCATCTCGGACACCCAGAGCCGCGCAGATTGAAAATACACTTGTTGATGCAGAAATTTGTAAACACTAAGTGTGTAAGAAAAAATTGATACGCTTAAATATCACATTTTATTTACCCTATTAATATCGATCAGCACTGTTATTAATTATGATTTTTTTTAATATTTATTATAATCACAGTCACTGAAATAATTTAACCAAAGTTACTGCGGGTAAAACTATGATACGTCAGATAATGTTGGGGCCGATGCTACTCGCTGCTGGTAGGATTTGCCTAAAATAATAGTCATTAGCGTCTGAAGAATTCATCCTATTTTTATTTATTATTCATAGTTTTTATCATAGTACTTCTATGGTTTATATTTCAATGACGTTTGTATAACATAATCCATTTTATATCTACTATTAACCTGTAAATATTCAAAGCAATTGTTCATTTTTGTGCTGCAAAGAAATATTATCGGATATTACATGCTCCACATTTAGAGGGACAATGAAATTCTGCAAGCTCAGGGGGGGACTGAGGACGAGAGGATACAGTTGAATGCAGAAGGTTTTAAAGCAGGTATTTGGACATATTTTGTTTTAAATACATATAAAAGCAGATACGACTTCACGCAGTCTGTAAATACTGTCAAGTTGTCGGACAATACTACAAACGTATTATAATAATAATAATAATAATTTTATTTATATAGAACTTTTTAAACAATAGTAACAAAGTGTTTTACATAAAAGCAATCAACTTCAGTTAAAAATGACACAATACATTAAAACAGCACAGTAGTAAAACAAGATAAAACAACACACGTTCCATTCAAAGAAAATAGTATTAAATAAAATGTAAACACTGCATATAAAGGAGAGTCAACGTCATTGATGAATCCAGTTAAGGGTTAAAAGGAAACATCACATAAAAGACAGTGTGTTTTTAAAATATCCTTGATCTTACAGTATCAAAATATGTTGTATTGTTGGACCTGTATCGTGATACGTATCGTATCTACAGACTCATACACACCCCTAGTAATCACAGCCTTCCAACATGCTGCTTGATACCTGCATGATTAATAACTCTGTGAATGAAGTTGTTGTTTCTCTGATGGAGTTCATTACCTGCTCACGCTGCTTATTTCCTGCCTTTGTTCTGAAGAATAGACTTCTTTTTTTTTTTTTGGCTGACCGTGAACCGTGTTTATGAGGAGAGAGCTTGTCACTTTGTTTGCTGAGGAGCATGTGTTGTAAGCATGTACCTGCATGAACAAGAATCCTGCAACAAAGAACTGGATGAGAAGATTAGCTGGTGAACAGTAGACATGTGGCTGTTCACCTGAACATTTGCTTCTTTTTACGATAACATTTTATTTAAAAAAAACATTGTAAACAGAACCTTGACAAACAATTGATAATTCTTTTGTTATTTTTTACTTTTTACATTCATTTTATCGTCTCTTAGAACTGCTGCCAAAGTCAGTTGCAGAGCATGTGACATACAGTAAACAGACCTCGAGAAGAGAGCTTTTTAAGACATTTTTATTAGTTCAGGCTTTTCCTTGATTTTCTGGAACTCCTGTGTTGTTCTCAGTGTTATCTTGACCTTTAAAGTATATATTTTAGTGAGTATTGTTTTGATTGTTTAAGTGCTTTGTGACCCTGGTCTGGAAAAGCGCTTTATAAATATAAATTACTTACTTACTTACTTACTTTTACATGCTTTACACAGCAACAAAGTTGACAATTAGGGTATCAATAAAGTTTTTTTAAAACATATTAAATCATATTTAATCCAGTAAATATTTACTTCAGTCAGCACTCTGTCTTGTTCTCTGTGTCTCAGGTCGTACAGTTTCTGCTTCGGGGTCCACCGGACCCTTCAGAGCCTTCCCCAAATCCATCAGCGTGGACTTCGGAGGTCTGAACCGGCCCCAGCAGCAGACCCTGCCTCAGTCCCTGTCGCAGCCGCAGACCGGCAGCGCTCCGTCGACCACAGCAGCTAGTTGCACCAACCATCAGGACCGCTACGCCGCAGTGTCACACCTGGACAGTGTTTTCTGTGACCCGCAGCCCCCCGCAGGTAAAACATAAATGAAGCAACAATGAATAATGACTAGGCAGGAACAGAACTTCAACATTTAAAGCAGTAAAATAGTGTTATTAGCGATGGTTATCATTACATTACTATGTTATGCTAACAAATTTCATCAACAACACACATTATAACTGATAATAAGATGATGAAAATCAACTTTGAGTAATTATTTAGACTTTAAAAATGAAACTTTTCAATCTCATTTTATCAATTCACTGCTTTTATGGGCATTTTTAGTTGGTGAAGCAAATGCAATCGAGCTGTTCTGGCCGCAGGAATCGGCAATGACTCTCAGAACTGGAGTTCACTTAAAGTTGCATTATTTAACTGCTGTTTAATGGATCTTATAGATAATCTCTTCTCATAATAATTACCCTTTATGATTTACTTTTACTTATTCAGCCTCTGTCTTAGTTTGAGGTTAAATGCCTGTGATATATTCATATTAATATTTAATCAATGATCTTAGTATATTATATATTTTTAAATACATTCATGAGTTACTTATTTATGGCTGTGATGTATTTTGCAATATGCTCAAAATAATTCTGTGATCTTCTCTGCTAATACTTTGCAACTGTACCCACTGTGGGAGGAATAAAAACTTGTCTCATCTTATCTTAGAGTTGTAATTAAAAACACTGCTTGCAATAGCTTAAGAGTAAGAGATATTGTGAGTTTAATGAGAATAAGGCAGTTAAGTTTAAGCTGTATAAATAAGCCTGAGGTGCATTTAGGGATGAAAGGCTTCAAGAACAGGATGTAAACGTGCTTCAGTATCATTTGTGTCAGTAAACTTCAGTCCCAGCTCAGTTGTCCTGCTGCAGTATTAGTTATTGGCTGGAGTGTTTTTCACCTGCAATGCAGAGTTTAGCGTTTAAGCTGGTGTTAAAGTTCAGAAAAAGATTTGTTGCAAGAGTGTTTTTGGGACCAGGCCAAGGCACAGAGTCTCTGGAGTGTATCCAATAATGACGCAAGTCTTTACAGCTGCAGGTACAAGGTAACCCACAACTCTACCCTTAAATATTTCCCACTAAAGTACCCCCAAAAGAAAAACATTTAATGTTTTAGATGTGGTTTTATTGGGTTTTCAATTGACTCACATTCAGTTATTGTAATGCTTATTAAAGAGAAGTAAGACAATAAGGGGCAATGGTGCAGTTTTAAGATTCAAAAGTATGATCTCTCTTTTCTAATAGAGTATGTCACGAAAAGCGTCCGGATATTTCGTAGCTGGATGGAGAAACATTGCAACATGTAAACCAGATTGTCACGCCCGGTTACGCTGGTTACATAACATTCCTACAAATGCCAAGACTTTGTGCTGCTGATTCTTGCTTGTTTGTATTGAACTCCAGGGCTCTCTGACTTGTTTCTAATCAGTTCTGCTGTTGTTTATTTCCACGATTCACCGGTCAACAGCTCAGTGTTGCTTGTACTTCCACCACCGTGAAATGTTGTTGCCTCTTCAACAGACAAACGTATTTAATCACTTTTAGTAATCTGTTAGCAGAATGACAGGGCTGTTGAAAGAGCTTTATTAAATACTCAAGGATATTTTCATTATTTACAGCGCCACCTGCTGGTCCCCCGCAGTATAGCACCCTATTTGGGAACAGACTGTCGTCCAGCTCTACTCCTGCCAGGTAAACATCTTTATTATAACACACATTAGCAACACTAAGCATATAGTTTAAACCAGTGATTCAAATTAATAGTATCTTCATCACATGACCTCAACATATCCGAGGTTATCCTAACAATGTAATCCTCGACATCTGAGAACAAACGGATGAACCACTATGAAGAAGTGTCTCCTCAACTTGTCTTGTTCATCCTCCCACTGAGCAGATATTGCAGCGGCTTCAGTGTTTGTTCTGAACAAATGATAGGAATAAAAGCGAAACATCTGCTACACAGTCAGGTTATTACTGTTGATAACATTTTAATATCCTCTCTCTGTTGACTCGTGTGTGTGTGTGTGTGTGTGTGTGTTTGTGTGTGGGTGTGTGTGTGTGTGCGTGTGTGTGTGTGTGACTCTTCTTTTTCTTCCAGCTCTCCTGGTGTCGACACGTCAACCTCACAGACTTTTACAAGTATGCTACACTCTGCTCTGTAGTGTTACAGATGTCGTATTACATTTTTATTGTGACGGCTTGGAACCATTTGATCCCCGCAAAGCTGTGTATAAAAAAATCCTATTATGTCAACTTTTTAATAAATGTTATATAGGCATACCATCAATAAATCTTTGTATTTATGGGCTTTATTATAAATTTAAGGTAAGGTAAGGTAAAACTTTATTAAGATCTAATATGAACTGTTGTGATGCTTTAAATGGCAGCAAAACATAAATAATAATCGGTTTTATCCTCTTGACCAATACCCAGCCCTCACTCTTGTGGTCATCAATCCGTACAGGTTGGGTCAGAAAACAGTGTGAAGAAGTGAAATTAAAGTTAATGCAACTCAATTTAATTAAGTTAAATGAGGCCATCTAGTGGGGATGTATGGGTATTGCAGAGCTAAACAAAACGAAGCGAGTGTTATGTGAAGCATTGAATACAAATATATTAGATAAATCAGTAAATTAAACTATGAATTTGCAGTTTGTGTTCATCGAACTTCATAGACTGACTTGTTTTTCACAGAAAGTGTTTCTAGTGTGTGTTTACATCCTTCGTCTCCCCAAACAGCCCTAATTACGATTCATCTGCGTTTCTCAATGTGTCTGAATAGTCAGGAATGTTCTCTGTTAACCCCCAAAACTGTCTATTATCTCGCCGTGACCCCCTCCCACTGTGTGTGTTTCTCAGATTTCCCAAACCCCTTCAGCTCCAGCTCTGCTTCCCAGCAGTCCATCGCTCTGTCCCCTAGTAACCCCTTCAGCAGCGCCTCAGGAGGTGAGACCCGCACAACAGTCCCTTTACAGGAGGGTAAACACATTTTTAAACACATTTTTAATTTGTATTATTAACAATCATTGTGCAAAGATAACAGAGAAAACCACTATTGGTGTTTTTTTCAGTTTAGATAGTAGTAAACATAATTTGCCTTGTTTTTTAAGTTTGGCTCTCCATCAGTGAAGCCACTGTCATGGTCTTGCCCCCCGTATCTTGCCTAGCAGCAACCCTGTCATGTTCAGAATAAGCAATGGAGATGAATAAATGAACAAGGTGATGAATAAAATAGAGCCTTTTAGAACCAAATTTTCCAAAGTCCACATCGAGCATCTTTTTTTTGCAGGTTGAACCTTTTTTTTTCTTTCTTGCATATCAAGTGTAATTTAATGATAATTCTAGTTATAAAACTGATGGCGATAATAGGAGTGATTTATCCACTAGAGCAAACTTTTCTTTTGTCAAGTTTTGCTTAAATCAAAACGATAGTTAATAAATGCAGCTACATATGATCAGGCCAAATAAGGCAATTTTGTTGAAGATGCAATCGTACCTGTAGTATTAGTATGTAACAGTATTCTGAGGTGAATAATAACTTTATAGACAAGTATTTGCAGTCACATGTGGATAAAGATTATAAGCACTGTTCTTTCTAACTGTGGGTAAGATGAACATTTAAACTTTTTTTAAAAGGTACGGTCGTACGTTTTCTCTGGTGTGCGTCCCAATGTTGTTATTCCATCGTGGCCGGCAGGGGGCACTGCAGTCAAATCTCTTTACACTCTGCAGGTGAGTCGGGTCCGGTGGTCACGTCTCCCACCTCGGTTTTCCCAACGTCTGCGTCGTTCCCAGCTCACACCTCCCAGAATGCATTTGCGCACGAGTCCGCTCATGACCAAGAAGCCAACGGTAATTATTTTCTTTATGGATTGAAAATGACAGAGTTTCTTATTCTTCAATCCTCATCTGTTTTGGGTTGAAACATGTATATATAATGAATATGTTTGAATTCAAAAAATGTTGAAAACATTAACTTCAGTATAAAACTTATGTTATTCAGTAACAAACCTATGCTAGTCTATTTTTTTAGTTGCAATTATATATATTATAAGACATTTAACTATGGCTTCATTCTGCATCTTTCAAATTTGATGAAACTGGATGTTCTGCCTTTTTTTCTCCCACTCATGTTCCCGACTCCCTTCCGTGATATTTTAGAGAAAACCTTTTCATATTAATACTTGATAAGCACGACCCAACGGACTAAATCAGGTCAAAGCATTTACCCTTCTTCGAGGACTCTTAGAACAAGCACTGGCTGACAGTGACGCCCATTAAAGATTGCTTTAACTGACATATTCTGGAAGCAGACTGGATATTTTTTGGGTTCTTTTTTCCAGGCTTTGGCTCCTTCCCTGCCTCCGATTCTCAGCCCAAAGTCCCTCGGCCGATGTCGGTGAACCCGTTTACAGTGAGTAGCCCTGTCGTCGCCTGGCAAAGAGGTCCTTTTTACTGGTTCTCACCCTTCTTTTTGTCTTTCAGGGGAATGTTTACCCCAGTAGAGGGACGTCACGAAACCCTTTCATCTGATCCCCCTTTCACCCCCACACACACCCATCTCTGGGAACCCTGGAAGAAGTGAACCTGAGGAGTCACTGCCATTTCAATGCCTCTGAAGTATTTTCAACCTCTGAGGGAGGGGGTACGACCTGCCGTCCCCCTCCCCTCCATGTTTGTCAGTGTTGGTTCATTTGCGTGGGTGTTGAAGAGAGCGATGGCATGAATGCTTCCAGGAAAAGTTAGTCTGCCTGCTGTCGGTATGTTTAACAAGTGTTGGTGTGCCAGTAGATGCCACCTCAGGGCTCCACGAGAGTCCCGAGCGAAACACGCCTAAATGATTTTTTTGCAGATCCTTCATCCGAGTCACTGCTGCTACTGCTGCTTTCATTCCCTGCTTTCAAGTGCAAACAAGCAGCTGCTCTTTAAACACATCAGCATTGTCTCCTGCCTTTTTTAGACATCCAGAGGGGAACGCCAGTTGATAACTTGACCCTGTTTCTGCAGCTCAAGTTTCCAGACGTGTGCTACTACCCCACCAGCTCAGTGATGCAATACACAGGTATTCAGTCACGAGTGTGTGTGTGCAGGTGACACTGTCTTCTCTCAGGCTGACTGAGCTTAGAGGGCTAAAAGGAGATGCTAGTGAATGTAAAAAAAAAAAAAAAAAAGCTACTTTAGATTAGATTTTAATGTCTAAGAAATGTCTTTGCTTTTCTGAACCGGACCAAATATTTTTGTTTGATTTAGGGAGACTGTTTATTCCCCCTCATCTTGCCAAAAATACCAGAGTGTTCCATGTTACATTTTTTAAAGTGTCAAGTTCGTCACGTTCATAAACAGTTTGTTGCTTCTTAACACAGATGGCTCCGGTTGTTTATTCGTGCGCGCGTTGGAGGTGGATTTGAACAGCAGGGGGCGGATGGAGCCCACCCTTCTGTGTCCTGGTACACGAGGTTACTTTTGGAAATGTATTGCATAACAAACATGGACGTTGTGCAAAATTAGAATCGCTTTCTGGGATCGCACCAGCTATTCTTAGATTTGAACGAATGTTACGTGCACTGTGCGTCTCTGGTTCGTCAAAAATATATAAAGATTTTATCGCAAAAAATGTAAAATGAGCAATTCTGATATAGATATAAAGGACTCTTTAAATGTGTATTAATTAAATTGGTTGGGTTTTTTTTCGTAAAAGCTGATTGTTTTGATGTGTACGAAAAAACACTTGGTTCTTTAAACGAGATTAAACAGATATATTACTTTTTGGAAATAATTGCACACACTTTTACTTTTCTAAATACATTTATTAACTTTTTTGATTTATTGCATGCATGTGACATATTCACGTGTCTATCAGAGCGAAAAGTGACTTATCAACTTACTTTGAAGTGAAAACATATAAGTGTGTAAACGAATAACTATTGTTAGTTTAGTTTTAAATAAACAGAACTGAACTGAACACTGGAGTTGTGCAAGAGAACACAATTGAATCCCCCTCGCTATCAACGAGTCTAGAACTATGTGTCTTCATATTTTTTTAATATAGCTAACCTTTATTTATTGCGGTGTGATTCAGTCTAAAAATAAAAACTGTTTCTTTTTTTTAAACAGACAAGAGTGGGATTTAATTTCGTAGGCATCTTAAAAGTTGTGCGTTCTCTTGATTTATAAGCATGTATGGACGTGAAGGCACCACGTCATTTCATATTTTTTTTTTATAAATACATTTAATTAAAAAAAACAGTCCAGTTGTTAAAAGGAACCGCCAGTACATTGGGAGGCGCCTACATCTGTGTGTAAATACAAAAGTGTTATGAAACGTCGCTCCATGTGCTCTTGGTAGGACCCTGCTGTCGGACTCTGGGCGGGGTCAGTGAACGCACCATGTTCTAGAGTGCGGCTCTGAGTGACAGTCTGACGGTCGCTGCTCCCGCGCCACGACTGAACCGGGGGACGAGGCGTGGACGTGGACGCGCGTGCACCGGCGGGGGACTCGACGCGGGCGCACGAGCTCGGTAGTAGAGTGGGTGTAGTGGACGAGAGAGTGGGGTGGGGAGTGTGTGGGGGGGAAGCTTTGCGTCGTGCTGGACCGCGTGGAAAACTTGCAGAAAAAAGAGCAAAAACAAATAAGAAAAAAACTATAAATAACCGTCGAACCAAACGCGCGCACATGCCTGGAGGAGAGCAGCAGCGCCGGGAGATGTTTGAGTCTCCTCGCTGAATTTTTGCAGAAGACAGAGGAGGAGAAAAAAGAGAAAAAGTTGAAGGAGACCATGGAGGGTCAGCCCAGCGACCCCCAGAGCTGCGAGGACGTGCGCCGGAGCGGCTACCTCCGCAAACACAAGTCCATGCACCGGCGCTACTTCGTGCTCCGCGCCGGCTCGGAGCGCGGTCCGGCCCGCCTGGAGTACTACGAGAGCGAGAAGAAATTCCGCGGAAAGGCCCCCGTGCCCAAGAAAGCCGTGGCCCTGGAGACCTGCTTCAACATCAACAAGCGCGCGGACGCCAAGAACAAGCACATGATCGTGCTGTACACGCGCGCCGAGAGCTTCGCCGTGGCGGCGGAGAGCGAGGCGGACCAGGACGAGTGGTACCAGGCCATGGTGGAGCTCCAGTGCAAAAGTAAGCGCAAACCCCCCCACCCCACACACACACACGCGCGCACACACACACGAGAAACGTGGCAGCGCAACTCGGGACATAACCTCCATTGAACACAAAATGTTTTTTTTCCTCCCTTACTTATCACTTCTTATCTGCTCCTGCAGACCCTCCTGACTTGTGTCACCTTCTTAACTTGTGTCACCACTTATTTACTCAATACTTTTCAGGACGTGTGTAAATAGCCCTGGTGACGTCACACCAGAGTTATGGGCTTTAAATGGTCAATTAAGATCAGCTTCTTGGAGGGTGTCTGTGCAAACACAGCTGCCCCGGTGATCCCGGCCATGAGCTCACCTGTTGAATATATATGTGTGTGTGTGTGTGTGTGTGGCCATCAGGGACACGTGATGCAATCTGGACAAACAGAGATAAGGGTTCAAGGTGCTTCTACACACATGACCTGCTCCTCTGTTACATAAAGCAGCTGATTGTTGGATTCACTTCTGAAACACCTGAGGTCCAGGAGTGAACCCGGCGGAGGAGGGTGTGGTGAAGAAGCGCATCACACGCTCCAGTCGTCGGTCTATGGCCGTCACGGCTGCACGGATCATGCTTCAGGACGAGAGTCCGACTGTGATTCTTCTGAAGAGGTGTGAGATGTTTTATTAATGCTCTCTCCTGCTGAGCCGACCTCTGTCCAGCTCGAGAAATGAATACTGTCACAGGTCAGCAGGTCAAGAATGGCGTTAATATTTCATAAACTGATTTTTCAGTAGGTATTTTACTCTATATGTAGCATGGCTGCAAACTCATGATATACTTCATGAACGTACCAGGGATGATATTACTCAGCATTTTTCCTTCCTCTGACAAATGTTTTTATTTATCACTGAATGCACCAGTAGATGCTCCAGAGCACTTGAGTCCTTCAAGAGAAAAGCAAGTTTGTAGGGTCGACTGGCACGGAGGTGTGCAGCCTCCACCGGCCAGCGGCTGCATGGCTGCTCGTCTCCACACATGTGGGATCTGTGTCAACACTCTCGACTCGCCTCGGTTGCTCTCGCACAACCGGCGCCCTGTGTTTGTGTCCACGGCACACTCAAGTATTTGACGGGTCGCTGTAAGACGGAGGAGAGACAGGAATGCGAGCGGACAGATGCTGGCGCTCCGATGCCACCCTGGGAATGGCGAGGAAATTAATGGGGGAGAAAGTGTGAGACCACTTCTTTGGAATGGTGCTTAAATTCACATATTTAATTTGGAGGGACCGACATCATCCTGGCAACGCTTCCGCTCACGAAGGATCACTTTGGGGTTGACTTAATTTTGAGGGAAACATGCCATTATTCCTACGCAAACACAGATCACCAGAGAAAGTTGTTGCTTGTAGTAAGAAATGAGTAAAAGTGCGATAAAGATCTGATCCTTTTTTTATTTTTTTTATATATATAAAAAGCGTCTTTGTTCTCATCCAAATATTGAACTTTTGGCATGTGGGAGTGTGAAAAGTGACAAAGAGAAATACTTGATTTCAAAGTTAACAAAAACTAGGATTCCTTTGCCAAATCGTTTCCTATGAATCTTTTAATTGGTAAGAAAACATGTAACTGTTTATTGCAGACCAACAACGTTATTGCATTGAGCTGGCAAAATGTTGAAAGTACAACAGGTGGTCCATTGGTAAAATGGATGACATTGACACGTTCTTTCCAGCGAAAGGGAAATGATATTGAATGGTGCTTTTTAAAAATTATTATTTTACACTGAGATTAATTTAAGCGTGAGAAGGGTAATTTGTGGCTATATCTGTCTTGTATACATTTCCATTTTTAGTTGAATAAATCAAAATCAATGACTATAATAACATCCAGGTGTGTCAATTAAGAGATAATCCTTAAACAATATATAAAAGGTACAAATACATGACATTATAAGGCAGAACAAACTCATCGATATTCATGTGACTTTGGTGAATAAACGTGTTGTTGTTCGGCGAACATTGCTTTAATGCAAGATACGTGGACACATTTCCGACAAAATGAAAAACGTTTAAAGGGTCAAAAATAGTTTTGACGGATGTAAACACTTGAAAAATTGAAAGGGGAACACTTGTGGTTGTTGATGAAAGTAGTGAATCATTAACTGGGCTGTTATGTTACGACATGAGTCATTAACCAGACTTTTATCCTCCAGACAGTTATTAAGTCTGGCTCTTAGTAACGGAAGTGAAAAATGATATTTCTCTGAGGTTTGCAGCTTCTGATGTCTTGGATGACTCAGTGCTGCGCAAAAGACATATCAATCGTGTCACGTTTAAAGACTTTATCCATTTAGAAAAACAATCTAAATGGTACTAGTGTAATGCAAATTAGTTAAGAGGCCTCAGTGAAAAAAGTGTACAACTATGAACTCTTCAAAATTAAATTCCAAAGTCAGCAGGTGGTGTGAAGGTGACAAGCGTTCATGTTAACCATTCTATACATGAAGGTCAGCACAGCTGGTGAAACTGTTCTCTCGACTGTCCACGCTGACTTGATCAGTTATGTCTCTGTAAATGTACGTCTGTTTAGATTCTTGTCCAGAGTCTGTTTTTAAAGACTATCAGTGTTTGTTTTAACAGTGCAAGTTCAAACAAACACCGAGGTGTAGTTGGTGACTTAATAACTTAGTTTGTTGACTCTCTGGTGTGAGGTATGTTTGCAGAGCCGGACAGGCTCTTAAACGACATTTAATCATTAAAGTTATTGTTAAAGTGACTTGACACTTCCTAAAGGCATTCATGATGGAACTGTTATAAATGTTTGATCACTATGGACGGTTCAGGTCTCCCTCTTCAAACTCTCAAACCCACTTTCAGTGAACTTCACAATTGGGTTGGACTCACAGCCATGTGGCTATTCTACCTCTTGCTGGTTGACGCTGCTACGATTGTGTCTCCTCTGCAGATCTGGCGCAGCTTCAGCCGCTTTGTTGGAGCGAGTGTTGGGTTTCACTGTAAATCCTCCTTGTTGGCGGTGACAATGAGCCGCGGCCGGCCGCTGTGTAAACTCCCATGTTGGCAGGCATTTCCGTCTGCCATGTGCTGGAGCTCACCGTCTAGTTTGGACGCGAGTCAGACAAACATGATCCGGCCTCTCGCTGGGAGGCTTTTGGAAACTTTAAAAGGTCTCTGCCTAAACTTGCACTCACCAAAAATAGCTTAAATGTAGACTTGAAGGTGTTTGAGTGTGGTAGCCTGTAATAAAGCTGCTGTGGTATGTGCACTTTTAGAGCTTTGATTGGTCCTTCATTCCTTTACTCCCTTCCTCCACCTCAGACCTAGTCACCCGAGTTCACTTGTGTAGATTAAAACTAACCACCTTGAAATGTCTGTGCAACTGTAAATATTGTATTTTCCTCTGCAGTGTCTATATTAGAAGCATTTGATCAACAAACAAAATCAACATCAAATTGACAGAACCATGTGATGAGACTAGTTCTGCCCGATGTTGCTCAAAAACGATACTTGATGACTTGCTAAAAACCTCACGATACGATGCATGTCACAATATGTGGCTCACAATACAATCATGTTACGATATGTCACAATATTGGGAATAAATATAAATTGAAAGGTCAATTTAGCTTTAAGTATTTTATTTAAAATCACTCTTACAATTTGTTTCATCCTCCGCGCCAGAGGTCCAGAAGTCATAGCTTACTTCCAACATGGCTCAAATATGAAGAGGGGTGGATATGTTTGTTTTTTATAGAGATGACATTATATTTTAATGGTGTATTGGAATTATTGTGTGCTTGTACTGCTTATAGTTGACAAACAATGGTTTGTTCACATGCTCATTGGCATGCGCTGGTTTTCTAATAAGAGTTGACATGATACTTAAGTTGTCAACTCGATACTGAAATGTTCGATACCATTTTCATTAGTGATTTTTTTTTTTTTTTTTTTAATGTTTCAACATAAAAAATCGCCTGTTACAACATGTAACGATTAACAGAACCAGATATGAAATATGTATAATAAAATACAGTTGTGAAAAAAGGAAAATGCAACTATGATAACAAGTGAAGGTCTCAGGTAGTGAAAAATGGTTAGGGTGGTAGTTATACTTTTGAAAATGAGTATCGTACCCAGACACCAGACCAATACTTTTTGAGAGGCCACAATTTGACAAGGGTTGTCGAAGGTAAAGAGCTAACCTCGTTGCCTTAGAGAAATGCCTCATTTCCGTGTACGTGTTCAATCTCATTGACCCATGCAAGTTAAAAGTTCAAGTATTTATTAAAAGATTAACATGCAGGCTGATGACAACACTCGCCTATCGTGGCTCAAATCTATACAAACGCGCACCACTAGCCGGTTCAGAAATGATGTGGGAAGGCAAATGAGAAACGACGCAGGATGGTGAGATCTAATGTGTGACGGAGTCTGGGAAAAAAACCAAGATGGACTTTTACCAAACTGTGTTGCCTTAATCTGGTTAAGAGCTTTGCTAGAGTCGCAGGCTTGTATCCAAGAAGCACATCAATTTAAACTGAATAGTCATATGTGACACATTTTATAAACCTCTGATCCAATGATTAGAAACGTCTATAAATAGTCCTGTATCAATAATCTCGTGGATCCTAAGCATAGTCTTCAACGGCGTGGAATTGTATAGAGACTTGTCCTCATGATGTAGGCGGTGCTACGGAATCCCCCTATGGTTACCACTGGCTCAAAGGCCCCGCCCCTGGCATTGGGAATGTTCCTGTTTGGGAGGCACAGGAATTCCGAGCCTGCCGAGTGAGAACAGGCAGGAGTTGATGTGTGTGAGCCAAGAGATGCTGCAGCGTCCCAATCATTTAGCTTCCAGCAGCCACTCCCTCCTTTCCATACCTGCTCAGCTGCCGGTGGAGGCCCTTGAAAATCTCTGCGGCTCGAAGGGCCGGGCAGAGCTCTCAGTGTGACGCCTCGGCTGCAGCTTTGGCTTTAAGTTTGGAATAATTGCGTTGCTTTGAAGCGTCGCGGCATGACTTCCTCGTGGCTATAAACAGAGGAAACTGTATAAACAGTATAGACGCCATACTCGGTATCTCGCAGAGCCTGGGATTCTCACCTGAGGCAACCCAGGAATCACGGGCTCACCTCGAGCAGCCCATCGCTACACAAACAGGGGCCAGCTGGCGTGCTGGCGATATCGGGATCAGAGTTATTTATTCAGCTGAGTCCAGTAAGACCCCCTCGGCAGCAAGTACAGTATCGGGCTTGAGGACGGCTATTTGCTTGGCTATTAGGAGGCAGTGGAGTGTGTAAAGGCTTAATCTGGAGGTGTTGACCTCGATCTTTGTTTGCCTATAAAGCTCGGTAGCTCGGACGCAGCATCCCTAATCATTGACCCCAATAAGACAAAATGTCAAGGCAATTAATGAGTGGAAAGATATATTCCTGACGTACAAACAAAACTGTGTTGCTTCATAGATGTTCCATACAAAAAAGAATGATATCAACTATTGTTTATGTAGCTCAAGCAACTCTTAATTTTTTTTTCTTGTATTGTTTGTTTGACCCATTTCTTTTAAATAGGTTTTAAATTATAAATGCATTATTCATATCAGCTGTCGGCTTAGGTTGTCATCACTTAAGAACGTGTATTTAAGCTTCTGTAACCTCAATTTAAAGAGCCGTTTAGACGACCGTTCAAAAGACTTTCATTCATATATTAAAGAATTGATAATGAGACGAGGAAAACATCTTCATAGAAAGACAGACTCTTTAGTTCTTTATAATGCAGTTTAAGAACGAGCTTTTTTTGCAACAGAAGGGTTGTTTAAAAAGCCACCAGTTATGTCGTAAATAACCCCACTCAAAAAAGCATATATTTTCTACACCTCTTGAAGACCTTGGTGTGAGCAGGACGGCGTGACGGAACTGAAGGGAAGCATCTCTTACTGTATTTAAGATGACGGTTGAGAGTAAAAGATTGTGTCAGATTGAGGACACAATGCAAAGAACCAAACGTCTTGATGTCAAACCTAAATTAGCCACATCTCTATCCTTTTATTTCCATATTCTCTTAATATAGACTGTTCTAGAGTAGCGATTCATCTCTGAGATGTATCCATTAATCATCAAAGTCTTAACAGTTTCTTGCAAGTTTTTATTCCCCAATTATCCTCACAGATATCTCTTTCCTCCAGTAACTTGATGTTATTTCCCACACGTTTGGTCATTTAGTTTCGATAAAGAACAACTTGTGGGTGAAAAGTTGGTTGACAGTCTGGAGTCTGGAGTGTCATCAGGTCCACAGATCGTACGAGCGTCCAGCTGAGCCGAGCGATTGAGCGCTAAGCTGCAGTTAATCTGCGCTCATCTCTCTAATTAGTTTGTAATTATTGTCTGGAGAGTCGGATGCCGGTGACACACTTGTGTTCTCTCGGGACGGCACAGGACAGAGTCACTAGGAGAATATCGTCGACTCTCTTCGGTGGCAGCAGCAGCAGCCTGTTGCCTCGGGGGATTTTCTCAGCTTAGATAGTTTGCTCACATTAACACCCTGTAATTTTATTAAACTGCACAAGCTGGCCGGTGAGCAATTATGTCCTGCTGCAGCCACTTGCATCAAAACACGACGGGCGTGAGTCAGCACCAGCCTTGAGGGCTTCATCAGAGTGAGATCCAAACCATCAATAGAGTGCCCACGTTTGATTGACAGCCAAGCAAGGCCAGGCAGCAAAGTGAATCATTTAGTCGATGTGCTTATGTACATTGATGCCGCATGAACTCGTTGCACTTTAAACACATTTCAACCTTCGGTTGTATTGATCCCCACCGGCTGATACCTGTCCATTAGTGATGCCATCCAGGGGTCAGAAACTGTAGCGGGAGACGGTGACCTTGGTGTGATGGGCTTAGAGCAGGAGGATCAATGAAGGGTTGCTGATAAAAAGAAGAAAATCACCACCATGCTCAGTATCTACAGTTCCAATCTATAACATCGATCATAAATAAATAACATAACAAAACAAATTAAATGGGTACAGACATAAGAACTTTTCTTCTCTGCTTTTTTCCTGTCTCTTAAAAAACCTCTTGTTTCTAGCACATTATCCCAGCTGCCTGGGGTGAGAGGCAGCGACACGCTGAACTGTTGCAAGAACCACAGTGACAACCGTTCACGCAAACACTCAACTAACAGACAATATCATATTTCACTTCACTGTTTGTTGCTGCTGTCGTGAGCTAAGATTGTTCCTGGTAGTGAAGAACATCTTGTGAGCTAGGAAGTATCGGTTTCATGGTTGTGGGCCAGGATCGGGGCTCCACAGATGGCGCGGGAAAGATAAGGGGGTTGGATGTAGAGGAAAATTGTGCACACATGCAAGCCAGTGTTTACTGCAACTGCTTACAGTCTTTCTACTACAACACTTGCCAGGACAAAACCCAGCTGTCTGCTGTCGCCCAGCGACCCTGATGTTGAGGAGTCGGTGGTCGGGGAACGTTTTTAGAAGTTTCCAGTCTTGAGGGTGATGTGTGGAATGCTGGGCCGATGAGGTCACAAACTTGAAACGGGATCAGTCGTTTCTTTGCCAGAGTTAACAGAACCTTTTGTGGATCTGATCGTGAATCTTGTGTTTGGTAAAACGCTAGCCTCAAGGTCATCTTAAAAAAACTACCTAAATATTAACTTATTCTTAAGTGCAGTTTGTATAGATAGTCATTTTTAGATGGAACTCTTGCTCTTTGTGTTTGCTTGGTGTCGCTTTTTAATTTTTAAAGAACCCTCATCCACTGTGTTCTCCTCTCACCACAACACCCTGCTATCTCGCACAATCTCTCTCTGCTTATATCCTGTATGGAAGTCTTACTTCCTAAGTGCTTGTGAGAAAACCATAACAATAATCTCCCTGTCACTCAGGGAGGAGTTTTCGGGCTCCCAGCTGGCATCCAGCAGGGTAAATATCAGCTCCGTATAGGCTGCTAAACACACAGTCCCTTATAGCAGGACGGTAATGAGAGAGCTCAGCCTCAATGTCAATATCTCCTCTCATATTTAAAGTCTCAGTAGAAAAAAAAATGGCCTCCATTACAGCCTCTTTGCACACAGACGAGGATCTCCAGGGAGGAGCATGAATAGACGGCAGTGTTGGCCGGCAAGGTTGCCATTCTCTAGCCACCCGCAGACTGCAGGTTTCACGTGTGGCGCTGGGGTAAACAAGTGGTGCGTCAATACGCTAGTGTAGCTTGTTTTCTTTTGACTTTATAAAGACATTGGTGTTCTCAAAATCAAACCTTGCATGAACAGATATTTGTTACAGCTTATTCGAGGTCAGCTCTCAAGACCAGGTCTGCTAGAAGGTTCAGCACAAATGTTGTTTTTTAATTCTATTTTTCATTTTCTTGTTACTCGTATAGACGCCTCAGTGAGGCTCACCGACGGATAACCTTATGTAAAATGGTAAAAAAAAAGGTAGTGAAGTCCCTGCAGAAATCTTCATTCCGCCTGCGCTGTTGATATCCCGGGGGAAGAACGTATCTCTATAATTTATGTGGTTCCATGTAAGATCAACCTCCTCATGTAACCACTTCAGTTGTGTTTGGTGGCATTTGAAGCCTGAAAGACTTCAGTGCTTTTGACAGTGGATGATTCCGTGTTGGAGTGACCCTCTTTTTTTTCCCCCTTTGCTTGGGAATGTGTGGACACGTGAGTTAAGCGAAGGATCAGGTTTAAGGCTTCACTGTATTCAAAACAAACAATACATTCTTCAGATTGTGTTTAAGGGCCTCTCGACGAGCAACGGAAGCAATACGAGACTCTTAATCTGAGTAAGGGTGTTGAAATTTAAACTGTCGATGGCAAATAAATCAGGATGCGGTGACCTGCTTGACCAGAGTTTTTATTTGTTATGCGTCGGCTGCGTTACTGTTATGATGTCATCAAGATGTTGACCTGACTTGCTCAGCACATTACTTATATGGCAGACAATACAATTTGACCATCACCACCATTCATGTGTTACGAATATGAGCTTTTACTTTGCAGAGGAAAATAAAGGAATAAATCACTAATAAAAAACATATTTTGAGTCCCATGCTTTCATAAACTGTTGTAACTAGACTAAAATGATATATGAAACTCTATTTAACTCTATTCTTTTTAAACCTGTTTGAACTTGAATATTAAGAATTTTTATTTATTTTACAAAAACTAGCATCTTTCAGTTGCTCTATATACACATATGAGAAGCTTGAGTCAGAAGATGTGTGTATCTATAGATACTGTATGTCTATATAGATATTTTTTATTTATCCTTGAAATGACACTTCCGTAGGGATCAGACCATAAAGAACAAATTAATATGAATTTATGCTGATTTTAAACATTCTTGACAACATGCTACTGCAATACAAACATGACTGCAAGCTCTGAAAACTGTTGTAAATCAACTTTAATATCTTGTAGGAGTGCAATTTGACTGGTTATTTGTTTCTGCGTTTAGTTTTCCGACTAAAAGCTGAAGGCTGCACTGTGTGTTGCCAGTAGAGAACAGTAATTACTGTCTAGCTACAAGGAACACGGAGCACCTCTCTGCTGTTTTAACTGCTGCTCTTCAGAGATGTATAATTGATGTATTATTGGTGAGACTCGATGTCGTGTTGGTTTTATATCAGGATTTTCAGTAAAACATTATACATCTAAGTGTTGACCCACTTTATAAAAACAAACGGGACACTTAATGTTCTTGTGAAAGCAAGAAATGGCAAATAAGAAAATCGTGTTTATATCTTCTCAATCTTCTCTTGCTCGTTCCCACAGTTTTCTTAGAAATCCCCAAACCTTTCCTTCCTGTTATAAATCTGGATCTCGGCTGGAATCATGGCTGCGTGAACATAAAACAGCCGCCATTGGTCCAGAGTGAGTCATCTAATTTCGGGGGAGTTCCTTCTCAAATGTGTCTACACACAAAGCCACAGCCTCTGAAGCCATCAACAAGACGTCTATTCCAGTTCTGTTTAAAGCAAATGTTCAGACAATGTTGAGAAAGTCGTCAGCAGGGCATGCAAGGCTTCTGTCTCCGGAGAAAGTTTGCCGGAACAGAAGCTTCAAAAACAAGTTTAATGTGGGTCGAGAGGTTTCATGTCTGCATCTGGTTGTCGTTGCAGAATTGGACACAAGAGGTTTTGATTAGGAAACGTTGAACTTGTGCAGACAAACAGCCTTTGGGTTGGACAGGTTTTGCACATTTAAGAACATTTGTGCCATCAACAGTTGCTGCAGGAGAGATTGAGCTAAGACGATCCTGGTTGACTTCCAAGTCTCACAGAACATCTTGTTCTCGTGGTATGGAGCAGGTGAGGCTCTCACCCTGTGATTGATTCCATGTTATAGACTGCTGATCCTTCTGTGAGTTCACAGAGTAAAGGGAACATTTCAGGGTGGCTCCTCACAAAAGAGTCATGACCCACAGAGAAAACTATGAGTCACATGAAGGCTTTTCTCTAATCCAGTGGTTGAGCTTTTCCTCTGGAATAAAATGCAGGTTGTCGGAGCGCTAGCACGTCATCAAGAACCTCCAAACCATGGACTCACATTTGTGGCAAATCTGACGTCCTGCCCTGTTCTTATGGTCCGGCGTGACAATTCCTCGCCAATGTCTCATTTTAGATCATTGAACCAGGAGTTAATTTTCTTTAGTGACATTTAATTTATTATGAATCACCTCAGCTCTTCAGCCAAGATTATCATTAGTGAATATGCATCTAGTTGAAGTAGTTTGTTTCATGAACAAAAAAACAAAGACAATCCTGTAACTCTGGTGATCACTTGGCATCTTTGGTTAATTAACAAGTTATTATGGATAAGTTCATCTTATTTTTGAAAAGATGGAGAAAAGGGATCTTGCCAAGCTACCAGAATCTAGTGATCCCCAGTAACTTCCTCTGTTACCTTGAAGGTCGAGCATTAAAGATGAATAGACTATTGACGAGCCAATTCTAGATCTAATTAGTTAACTAAACCATTTAGTGTTCCAGACAAACCCTTGTCACACTGGGATGTTCTCTGTGTGCCTCTCTGACCTTTGAGTGTTCGAATCAACGTTTTCCAGTTTCCTGCCTTTGATACCCATCAGCCTTAAGTGTCTTCAGCTGTCAGCACTTTCCGTACCTGCATGTGAGCAGTTGCAAAACACGACCCCAGGTACTGAGCCTGGAGGACCAGAGTAGGATTGCAAGCTGAAACATGCAGACTTCGCGCTCTTATCGTGTTCCATGATCTTTTAAAAGCAAAATATCAGCAGAGTTGTAAAATTTGAAAGGCACCTTGCCTCTGCAGGTGGGGGTATGTGGGTGCTGTTCTTTTGTTCAGGCAACCCCTCAATTTGCTACACACAACAAAACAGCAATTTAATCAGATTTTTATCTCTGTCCTACCCTCATAGGTAAAAACCTGACAGACGGTGGAGCCACAGGAGACTATGGTGTGCCAAATCCTGGGCCAGCATTCAAGGAGGTGTGGCAGGTGAAAGTTTGGCCAAAAGGCTTGGGTCAGGCAAAGAACCTGGTGGGAGTCTACCGCCTTTGCTTAACAGAAAAGACGGTCAACTTTGTTAAACTCAACTCTGATGCGGCTGCAGTGGTTCTGCAGCTAATGAATGTTCGGCGCTGCGGCCATTCAGAAAACTTCTTCTTTGTCGAAGTTGGGCGCTCTGCTGTCACAGGCCCAGGGGAGTTCTGGATGCAGGTATGCCTTAACGTCTTACAGTTGTACTTGTATTTGACGTAATATATAATGTTGTTTTTTTGTATTCCTCAGGTTGATGACTCTGTGGTTGCCCAAAACATGCATGAGACCTTGCTGGAAGCCATGAAGGCACTGAGTGAAGAGTTTCGCCAACGGAGCAAATCCCAGTCAAACTCAGGTCCTGGAGGAGGAGCAACTGCCTCCAACCCCATTAGTGTTCCTTCACGGCGCCACCACACTAACCCGCCTCCAAGCCAAGTAGGCTTTACCCGCCGACCTCGAACTGAGCCACCTGCAGGAACTAACAGTGTAACAGGAGTAAGCAGTGCCAATGCTTCCCCAACACCAAGACACAGCTATTCACGATCTCGCACCGCTAGTGATGGTTGTAAGGTTGAAGAGGGGATGGCAGGAACTACACCTCTTCCGGGAATGAGTTCCAGCCCTTCCATTAACAGTTCTTGCTCTACTACCCCGATACTCAGGTCAAAATCAGCCCGTTCAGCCCCAACCACTGCCACCAAAACTCCTCTTGGGCTAATGCGTTCTATCTCAACTCCGGCACCCTCTCCTGCTCCTAGTCTTTCTTCCAGCTCAGGACATGGATCTGAGTTTGGAGGCATATCATCATCTTCAACTATTGCAGGATCTAGTGCTTACAGTCGTGTTCCTTCAAATCGGGCCTCAGTTTCTGGGTCCCCCAGTGATTATGGATCCTCAGATGAATATGGCTCGAGTCCAGGAGATCACACACTTCTCCCTTCACCCAGCCTTCCTGGGAGTTCTGTGGGAAGTGTAGGAAGTCAGTCTCTTGATGACGAAGGTACTAATTATATTTTAATGGGACATCGCAGTGGTGCCGTCAGCGGCTGTAGTAATCCAGGTAAAGTGACCTCTAGCTCTTTACCATCACCTGCTTCTTCATCACAGACCCGAAGAGTTTTGCGACGTTCATCAAGTCGAGAATGTGAAGCTGAACGCAGATTGCTAAGCAAAAGGGCTTCTTTACCTCCAATGGCTCTTGAAAGGCTTGCACCACGGCAACGCAGAGGTGAGGAGCCTGCTGAAGAAGACGCTGCAGACTATGCCATTATGTCAAGGAGCATTAGCCGTGAATCTTTCTCTTCAGTTACCTCGTCCACACAAAGGGACTCTGTCTCTGGAACAGTGTCATCTTCAGTAGGAAGCGGTGGAGGGTACATGGATGTGGCAGGGGAGTTTAAAAATGATAGTATAACGGGGACAACTGTTAATGTGGATTTGGGAGTGGACAATGGATACATGTCAATGTTACCAGGAGTTACACAATCTCCAGCGACGGTTTCCCAGTCTTTCGCAGTTTCTGTCCCTGATTCTGAGCCCAAATCTGGAGACGATTACATGGCAATGACTCCTAACAACAGTGTGTCCCCTCCACAGCAAATTCGGCCTCTGCCTACTTCTGATGGATATATGATAATGTCGCCAAACAGCAGTTGTTCACCTGATCAACGTGCAGGCCTTACCGGAGGGCCTTGGATTGGCAGTGGAAGCTCAGAAAGCAGGGCAGGCAGTGACTATATGAACATGTCGCCAATCAGTTCAAGGTCTGCAAATGGTAGTCCACCACCTTCAGAACACCTTACTCATTTAGAAAATGGTTCCCAACAGCCAAAAATGGTATATTCTTATTACTCCCTGCCCCGGTCATACAAACATAATCCCTCCTCAAGACATTTTGATGAAGGCCGTGGCAGAAGGCCAAATGGGACTAATGCTAGAGGTTTGAGTGGTGCAAAGACTCTAGGGTGTCCTGATCAACCATCTTGTAGCAACACAAAAACAGGGCGTCAGCAGCCACTTTCCTCTTCTTCACATTCCTCTAGCTCTGCCAGTAGTGAAAGCCTGGGAGAAAGTGAGGATACAACACAACCAATGGGTGCTGTGTCCAGTGGATGCAAGGATGGTGCTAAGCTACAGCAGAGACGCAGCTCTAGTAGTTTGTCAAAACATTCAAACAACACTCGAAATCGACCAGTCAGCTTGTTTGTGGATGTTTCCAAGGCTAACACTCTTCCTAGGGTCCGTGAAAACCCTCTGCCTCCAGAGCCTAAAAGCCCTGGAGAGTATGTCAGTATTGAGTTTAAGGGCGAGAAGAATTCCCCAACTGGGATTGCTGGAGGACGAGGTAGGGTACTTAAACATGGCCTTTCTCTACCTCACAGCAGCCACAATTCTCATCCAAGGCAAAACACAAGTGTAGGAAACTTTATTACACTTTCCAGAAGCCCATCTGCTCCAATACCGCCAGCTGCTTCAGAGTACGTCAATATGGATCTTGGGCCTTCTCCTGCACCCTCACCTCTTTCCCTTACCCCAATAGTGTTCCCTCCATTTCTTACTCCTCCGACACCCCCTACTCTGGCCCTTGCCCCCAAAACACCTGATGCAGCGATGGCTGATCCATGTGAGGAGGTGGCTGAGGCAACAGTTAGAAAAAGAAGAGAAAAGGTTCCATCAGTGACTGAGTCGGAGTCACCAACATCCTGTGGTGACTACACAGTAATGGCTTTCAGCTTGAATAGCAACAGTGACCTAAAACCAGCAACAAGTGTCTCTCCCAAGGTTCCCTCCCCCACCAGGAATGATCCCCCTATTTCATCACGAGGACTAGACTTTCCTGCCAAACAGGGGCCCAACCCTGACCATGGGGCTAAAGTCATCCGTGCTGACCTTCAAGGGCGCAGACGACACTGCTCAGAAACCTTTCTTGCTTCACCGTCCCTCCCCACCACTGCCTCAACATCTTCGTCCACTGCTTCACTTTTCCCTGAACATGCCCAGGCGGTTGCCCGTCGTCTGGGCTTTGAAGGTATGATATGGGGCAATGGTGCTGTAACTGATAACCCATGTCAGTTTTCCCTCCCTGGACAACAGTCCCTAACCCCTAACTCTCAGACTCCTGTATTGGAACAGGGACTTAATTACATTGACTTGGATCTTGCCAACAAGGATTGCCCCCATTTGGGACTGGATGGACCCTCAGGTACCCAGGCCCCTCCTCGTATTTTCTCTGTGCTTGGTGGTGTTGGAGGAGTGGGTGCAGCAGTTGGCAGCAGCTCAAGCCTGAACACTTACGCCAGCATTGACTTTTACAAGTCAGAAGAACTGCGGACACATCAGAATGGAAGTAAAGAGGGAACAGGTAAGCAGCTTATATTAATTATTCCCCATCTCTGTAGGGGACCAAACTGTTCCGTCTCTCCCATCACTTTTATTTCCTTATCTCCATCCATCAAAATGCAATTTCCCAAATATATGAAACGAGTAAAAAATATTTCTTTCTGATGATCTGTTTGAGTCCTGCTGCTACTTGCATACACCTCGCACATGAAGCCTTCCTACATGAATGTTTTAACAGAGCTATGTTAGGCCTGATATTCTAGGAAGTTGTTATATTGAGTGTATGGATGCACTCTAAGATTTTGAATTTGCTCAATGAAGGGTATTTTTTCCAAGAAAATAATCGGCATCAATTTTTTGCCTACACCAAATAATCTTCCCTAAATCCAGTAGTTAGAGGCAGAACTTTTTAACTTAAGATGTGTATTTATATGCATCAGTGGAACACTCAGTAGTCCTTCTTATCCCCTCCACAGTGGAGCTTTTGTGATTAATGCATCCTGCCAAGCTGTGTTGTTTATTTAGCCTCAGTTGCTTCCACTTGATTTGTGTCGTGGGGTTGTGTTTGCCAGAAATCTCCAAGGTTTTTGGTGGGAAACGTTTCATAGCAGTTGCATTTGACGAAAGCACTAACAAGAATTTGTCAGTGGAAATTGTGGGTGCAGCAGTGATCAACAGTTGGCTTTCACATACTCCGCCGACATGCCTGCATCCATATATCAAGGTGTTTGTTTTATTGGTGCTGGTTGGTGTGTTCATTGTGTGTTTAAACTAGCCTTACTAGCGGTGCGACCATATGGCTCTCACCGTGGAGTATGTCAGTGTGGCAGTGTGGGGGAGAATGTTACACATTGGCTGTGAATGTTGAGATGAGGCCAGTGTTTCACTCTCACAGCTTTTGAATGCCTTTGTACAGTTGCCCCCCTTTATCCCTCTATTTTGCCTCCCCCTCTTTCCTCCTTCAATAAATGATCCTTTTGTTGAGTGTGTTTTCCACGGTGGGCTGGCAGGCCTCAGCAGGGCCTGAAGAACCAGAAGCCTCTTTTAGGAGTGTTTTCCCTTAAAATTTCATAACTCCATTTCTTTGCATCTTGTCTCCTATGACATGCCACTACAATACTGTCACAAAGAGTCAGACGTAATGTTTAAAATTCTCTTGCCCACGCAAACCATTGTTCGAAAAGTTTCTCCAGAAAGAATTTCTATATTCTGCTGCATAGTTCTCCCTCTACAGGAACAGACTTGTACAGCGAGTCCATGTATCATGTTCTTAAAAGCAGCTCAGAGCTAAATTTGAACAGTGGCCGTGAGGAATCCAAATTCCTCTTAGCCACAGTTTATGTAACACGATTTATTATCCTCGGTAATTTGACATGAATAGATAAAAGCTCTTTGTTGACATTTGTCCAAATAAATGAATGAATATGGGCAGAAGTTCACTAGAAAAAAACGTTTTGAGCACTTGGCTGTCGAAAACATCTTTAACCATAATTTGAATGTCATTGTCAAAGATCCTATTCCAGTTTCTCTGTGTAAAAAAAACAAACAAAAAAACGCCTCTTTTTGAGTCTTCTACAGTAAATCCATGTGAGAGTTCGATTTTGCACGCTTGCAGCTGTCCCTCACTCTACTAATATTTTATTTCTTAACCATCTGGTTGGGGTTTCTTGCGATCCTCGAAAATATGCCATAGTGGCCCAAGAATTCTCCAGAGATGGTGAGCTATGAGCAGTTAGGAATACTTTGAAGTGTATTGAGACTTGAATGGGTTGAAACCTTAGTTTTAATGCCTCAAGTTAAAGGGTTTGAAGTGGAGATACATCTGCACTTATCTAGGTTTGCGTTAAGTGGCTGAGCGAAGCGAGATATGGCTGTAATAAAAAGCTGAAAAGGCAACCAAGACCATCTAATCTTTATATTTGTTTAACTGATAGCTTGCCATTTTGTGCTTGACCCAGTTTATACCTACAGTAAATTGCAGTGAAGGGTATCTAGAGTCACTGGGTCAGAGATAATGTCGGTGGTTGGTCAGTCTGCTCGATTCCTTTCAGTAAACACATGGAGTCCTAGTGTCGAGTCAGTGATGTGTGCATTTATGGCTTCTTTATTGACGCACTAAAAACTGTCGGACGATGTCATCAGGTGATTGTATTGAACCGTAATGATCTGAGAAGTCGTAGGTACATGTTGTTCCATATTGTACATCCATCAGCAGAATATCTATCTTGGATTAGCGGCGCAGCATTATTTGCAGGACAGATTACACCTCATTGATTGATTTTTACCGTCACGCCTTTCTGTCGGATCATTAAACATGAAGAATGTTGATGAACAATGTCTACATTTAATCAGCAGATCAATAAGTTAAAACCCTTTTATGTGGTAATAAAGATGTTTCTCAGAGCCAGCAGAACACCTTGGCTTGATGCTCCGCGCAGAGACAGGTGTGTCCCGGCGGCTGCAGAATCTGGGCCAGCGCGAGGTCGCTTCTAGTAGTGTTGCGTAAACCAGTACCACGTGGACGCGACCCCTCCAGGGTGAGGCTCAGGCCACAGTGTGTGAGTGGACTTAGTTGTGAGTTGTGGCTTTTTAACCTCGTTAGCGCCGTCAGCTTGAGGCGGACAAAGCTCCAGTCAGTTGACTCGCCGGGTCAACGGGAGGAAACTTCTTGAACAAATCAGTTATTTTTGTGTTTTTTGCAACATGACTCGGTTAACATTTCCATTCTCTTGTCTGGGAGTCGCTCACTGACATCTTGTTAGACGGTGATGGGTCATTAGGCTGATGTCTCACAACATATACAGTATTATACTGTATATCCTTGAACACAAACGTCAATAACAAATGTGGAATAATCATCTGTCTTCAACCAATAATTCATGTTTTTACTATTTAATGTTGACATAATCAATTGACTCCTCTGGTTAAGATGTCGTTTGAATTCAAAGAATTTCAGTTGTTTTTTTTTAATAATATTTTAAAAACTTTGATTTAACTGCATTTATTCAGTAAAAAAGAAACTCATTTAGAAATATATTAAATCAAATCATGTGTGCCAAAATACAAGTAAAAAAATCTGTAAAATCTACAGGTATAGTTTGTACAACTCTTCTCTGCCCATGAGAAATGAAGAGAAATGGCACCTGTGTCGCATCATATTTATACCACTAGGGAACAGGATGTGATGAATTACTAATGAAATGTTCCTCAATACTTTCAGTCAGGTATTTTTTGACCCCATAAAATTGACTCGAATTTGTGCCTTTACAATAAATATTATTTTACTTTAATACATCTCAACTAGGGGTTACCACTATATACCATCATTTATTTGTGTTGCTTATTGAATTAAATTAATTCACCACATCCACCAAGCTATAAAGAAAACGCCTCCTTAAATAGTCCGATGTTTTGAAGAAATGGGCGTTTTAATGAGCCACGTGCGTCAAACTCAAGCACAAGGTTGGCTTGAATTATATACTAATTTAATGTCTACAAAGGTCAAGCTGTATTTCACATAAAGCAGAGTATATCCCTGACCTGCCACTGCAAGGCCTCCTGTCGAGAGACATTTCTGCTTAAATATTTTAGTCCAAGAAGGAAGAAGGAAAAAATGTTTTGAAAAGAAGCTTTGTTGTATCGGGCAGTGTTGCTGGCGAGGGCAGGATATTGTTGATTAAGTTTGACTGACCTATGTTGAACCATGTTCTGGCCATCAGTGAGCAGTTGTGTTTGTGTGCATCTCGTGGTGTGAAGTTGACGTGGCTTTAATTGAATTTGGCAAATAATCAAATCCCTCTATGGCCAGACGGACATGTGCTGCGAGGAGAGAACTTCACGTGAACACGGCAATTAAACTCTCATGACCTTGTTGACGCTGGCGTCGCTGGATAATTGCGTGAATATGTGGCGCACAGATTGGAGGAATGCTTGCATAACACACATCATCATGCAAGTAAGCTCTGATTTTACGCTCGAAAAGCTTCATTAGTGAGACGGATTAGTTCATAACTCGATCAATTGTCTCTCGTTACAACATCAGCTACATGCATGTTTGTATTCTCGTTGCAGCAGAGCTATGCAAGCATCTGTGCGTGACATTTCGTTGTGTGGTCTGCTCCGGGATCCTCACATAGCAACCAGGCTCCTGTGTTTGGGTGTTGTGTGGAGGGTTCAAGGCTGCCGTGTAACTCACCTCACTTTTATGTTCATTAGAAGGCCATTCCTCCACATCTGAAGACCGTGGTGATGTCATCAGAGCAGCACCACAGCAGCAGGGCTGTTGCAACATACGTCCGAGACACTTTAATTAGAAGCATCTGAGGTCTGGTGGGGTAACCAGAGTTGACTATCGAGAACATGCTCACAGCTTCACTGAGACAACAGAGCCGTCTCACAAAACTCATTTGTTTTCCGAGCCCGGCCTGAAGAATGTGGAGGAGAACGAGTTTTACTGCAGCATCGGGAATTTCAGTGGGTGTCATGTCACCACAGCGGGTCCTCGTCGGTAGTTTACAGAGGCACTGAGAAAACAGGTGCAGGAGGGAAACTTCTCACAGGTTTTAAAAGTGAAGGTTGTGTTGATAAGCAAGTGTTGCATGAATGGCATGATGATGCGTTTTTAGGAACAAGCTGTGCCCTGACGTTCAATACAAACCTGCTGTGAAAATCAACATTGGTCTGCAATATCTATTTGGTCCTTTGCTTCCAGCTAGACCTGTACAATTATAATTTTAGTAGTTATTGTGTAGTCCCACCAGAGATTTGTTTAATCATTTATGATGAGTTTCACTGTGAATGCGTGTGTGAGCTCCACCCTTGGAGCAACTAGGAGTTACTTCCTGTCCATTGACTTGCACTTGATAGTTTGTATGTAAGAATGTTGAGTGTTTATATAACTCCTGACGTAAACAATCGTAGCATCTAGTCCAGATGGCAGCAGCTGTAAGTGTTAAATACAATATACAGTATTTTATGTTGGTCATAGAAGACTCTATTAATCTACTCAAAAAGGTTCAAAATGCGTAGATGTGCTGGTCGCACACATGAGTGATGTGTAAATACTAGTTGAGGTGTTGAAAAGTATATTTGTTCAAACTTAAACGTATACCAGAGCAAGATGCATGTGTGGATTGAACACGCATTACACATGAATGTGTACACAACAACAACTATCTTTGTGTCTTCGATAACTTGTTGCATCTTCTTGACAGTCCTTGTTGATCCACCAGGAACTAATGGACACTTGAACTAAACCTCACTCTGCTTTCAGCATTTATTTAGGCATAAAAACCCTTTGAAAGTGAATTCTTTGTGTGTGTGACCTACTTCTTTGTGTTTGTTTTTCATACTAATGATATTTGCTGCTCTGCGACAGCTGCAGTTTAGACTTGAATAGAGCGAACGGTCCATGTTGACGGTGTTTCTGCTGGAGAGGTGTAGAGAATGGATGAGGACACTTACGCAGTGGAGAAGGAGCGCGGCTGTTGGGAAGAAAAGTCAGCGTGGAAATTGCTCTCTGTGGGTTCGAGAGGGAACAAATTGAAAATTTCCACTTCCTCGTCCAGAGTTCAGATTATTCAAAGTACTTTAGCCACTCCTGGCTTGGTTATATTTCAGAATTGAACTTGAAAACATATCTCCAAATATGCTTTTATTAAAAGCTTTTTTTAATGTGTAAAATAGATTCATGGATTAAAGTGTTTCTCAGGTTTTTATGCTATTTTTTTCATATTGAATTTGCTAGGTAAAAAAAAAAAGAAAAATTGGAGTCTCAATAAAAATCAATCAGTAATGGCCTTAAAAAATAATGGTGCACCCACAGCAAAAAGTAAATGGGAATTTATATTTATCAAGAATAAGAATTAATTTGTTTTTAAATCATGACTCTGATGCGATGTTTGAGCTTCACCAGGATTTCAGAGTTGCACAGAAAATAATAGTGAATTTCTTTTTTATTACATGGGAAAAAAAGAACACAAGTAGGAATTGCATAGAGTTAATTTCCATGTGCCTCAGGTTCATCTTAAATATTCCCATCTGGGAGATCATAGGAAGATGCAGAGGGAATTATAAGTTGGGCCTGAGTTATGCATTGAAGAAAGGATCATTCGTTTTCTCTACTGAGCTGAGGCATTTGTAAGCATACTTAAATTCATAATTTATCATATGTTCTCTTTTATTTCTGTTAATTTAGGAATAACTTTTTCATCTCTTAATTTCTTTGAATGTGGGAATATCGCAGATACACAACTAGGTTTCGATAAGAAGAAAAGTGTGAGTTGTTTTTGGCAGGAGAAGACAAAGAGTGACTTTGTCAAGTCAGAATGTATGATAACATAGATGACACAACAGTGTGTAGATGAGATCTGCTCCCCTCAGGGCGTGTGGAATTATTGGAATAGTACACACCAAGTGTTCACACACCACCTCGTCCTAACAGCCCGTCTGACCTTCGCCAGGCTTCATGTGACGGGAACAAGAATGAAGACAGTCCAGTTGCTAACTGGCAACGTTTTGTATTCGCCTTCCCCTGGCAGGACCACAACCATCGGGGGCCCGCTCACCAAAACCACATATGGGAGAAGACGGTCAAGGTCTTGTGAAGAATGAACTGATCATGTGCTGAGAGGAAGAGGGGGAAGGAAGACTTCCTTAAAATGTGACACAATCGGCCAACATGGAGTACAAATGCAGTGTTCTTCTTCCCATCAGTCTTAACTTCAAGTGACACAATTATTAGGATTAGATAACTCTCCCTGCAGCATGTCCTTATTCCCATTGGACGATCCAGCAACACGGATGAATGCAAAATACTTGAATTGACACTGCGCACTGAGTCGCACTGAACGCTGCTTTGATGGTCATTGCTTTTGGGCGTCGCACCTGACAATATTCAAGAAAAATTAGATGAAAAGACGTCTTGTTGCTAAAATTAAAACCACAGATCTTAGTTCTTCTTCCTCTAATTGTGTGCTTTGTTGTGAAGTTGGAGTCATGCTTGTGTTGGCAGGGTTTTTCAAAAGACCATTCCAATATGTAGGAGAAAGCTTTTAGAAATTCCAGTATTGAAGTAAACGAAAGAAAGCGGCACTTTAAAATCTATCAAAATATCCATTAGGACTCCACAGGTTTTACTGTTCTTACTGTTTCTTAAAGGGGTCTCTTTCTGCGGCGTGGGATCTTGGAGATCTTTTTAAGCCTCCATGATGCAAGTTTCGTCTGGTCATGATTCTCCTGTGGTCTTCTCACAGCTGGAAAAACCTCTACAGACGAGCTATGACTTAAGTCCAGGTAGATCACATGTGTTAGGTCTAAAGTCTGGCTTGGGTACCAATTGCAGCGGAATTCAGTGAGTAGTATGATGTCACCGGTCATATTTGGCCTCTGCTTATTTTCAAGGCATTCAATTCAGAGTTGCATGTCTTGCTCAACGGCAAAATCTCATCGTGGAGCTGAGATTGAACTTGCAATTTCTTGGGCCATAAACCAATCACTCTAACATCTGAGCTATGAAGCTAGATGTACAAAGCACTTTCTACTAAAATACTGCATCCAAATGATTTTATACCAAGTCACCCATTTACAAACGCACACAATCAGACACTAGTAGCAGCCATCAGGAACACAAGATTACCGTCTGACATGTGCTCCTTCGTAGTGGCCTGTGTGAAGTCAACTTCAGAAACGTTTAATCCTCTTCAAAGTTGCTCACAAGTCGTGAAAGTCTGCATCAAGGAAGGGTAACCATAGTCGCACAACTGTACCAGTTGTGGCATACACATAAAAATCGACGTTCAAGCAGATACGGTAGATTAATTCATCAACTTGGTTTAATAACTATTTCCGCTCCCGAGCTCCTCTAACATTCATGCAAAGAAGCACACATTGATAAAAGAACATCTTTTTTAAAGTAATAACTGGGGTAGGCAAAGTACATTTAAATCAAAAATGATCATCTAAGCCAGTACAAAGAAATGATAAAAGTGTACAATATTGGACTTTAAAATCCTGCTCTTCATTCGTTGTTGTCTTGACAGCAGTAGTCAGATCGCACACAAAGCATATTTTTACGTTTTAAATTTAAATCTACAAAGACATTTTTTGGATAGAACAAATCCTACTTTGTCTAAATGGCCTGGTTAAAGTTAATCAGCTTGCTCAAGAGCTCCTCGACAGGAGCTTAAGCACAATCCCTTTCACTTTTCTTGTGTGTTTTTTCTGGGTAGCTGCCTGGCCGAGCGGATGGTAATTGGGTAGTAAAACCACAGCTAATAGCTCAGTACTCCGGTCATGTTTTTCCCCGCTTTGATTGACTCGTGGGGCCTGATTCACATGCATATGGGACACGCACATGCAAGGACACGGCAGCAGGGGGAAGAATTGTGCTGGCAGCTCGGTCAGTCAAAGCGGCGCCTCCGGACAGAATAATGTGCGCTTGTGCTGCAAGGACTATTGGAGCCGTCAGTGGAAGTGACGCTCGGGGCCTACGGGTGCTACACCTGTGCATGTTTGATGAACACCCACGCATCCCTTTGTTACACCTTTATATACACATGATCGATGACTGGCTCTCCGGGTGGAAACAGACCGGCCGTGTCAGCTAGGCTTCCTGGACAACTCAGAACTCACACTTTCAATGCTAGTTTTCACATTCTGTCATGAACAAAAGCCTCCCCCCCTCCCCGCCATGGCTCACTTCTTCTTTCTTCCCTCCCTTTCCTGTCTTTTCTCTTCCTTTGTATCCTCAGTGGAGTGTGTGTGTTTCAACTCTTCAGTCTCCTTGAGAGTCCAGAATCCCACGTAAGACGTGTATGAACGGCTCCCTCTTGCCTTAGCATCCATGATCCACGGAGTAAAAGCTGATCATGGATGAATGTTTGGCTCGCATGTCCTTTGGCTGCCGACCAGCTCTTGTCGCCACCATGAAGGGAGTCCAAGGTAGTTCTCTTTTTAGCTCGGCCTTCATTATTCATGCGTGTCCGCGGACATGTCTCCGCGTTTGAAGTGTCACTCTGTCAACTCGCACATGTCTACTCCACGTCACGCTGCAGCTCAGGATCACGACGTGTAGGTAAACATGAAGGATGGAAAAGTCATACTAAACACCGGTCGTGCTCTAGCAGAACGTTGGGTACGTTTTAGGTGAAGAATCTGAACTTTGGTGTGAAAGTAACCAATCAGAGACCAGATTATAGCGACCACTGTCACTTGTGATTGGTGTTGAACTTTTGAATGATCCTCAGGGAAATACATTTGTGTTGGGCCTTGCATTCATCTTCTCTAGGAAGGTGATGATGACTGTGAAGTTTTCCTTTGAAATTGGGTCAAGAAAGTTAATTGTTGTACGGAATAAACTTGATTTTTCCTGGAAGGAAAAGTGATTTTAATTTTCTTCTAGAGACAGCCTTGATGGTATCAATGAATTACTTAGGAGGCTTGTATGACCTTGAAGATATTGTAACGTGAGCGAAGTCAAGTTTCTGTAAAAACTGAATTTCCTTTTTTTAGGTTTTGAAGTGTGTGTGTCGTATGGTTTTTATCTCGGAAAAGAAATGAATAAATGAAAATCTTAACATAGGCCACTTTCTGATGTTTTAGAATTTGAAACATTTACCGATGGTTGAATTAACGATCAAAAGATGACACAAGGAATTTTCATTCATTTTTTTAAACCATTTCTCATCATGGGGCTTCAATACAAAAGGAACATTTCAAAAGTTTTTGAGTATTTTTGGCATCTTTTAGGACAAAGGAAAGTGAGCCCTGGTCTTTATGTCATATTTAGACATGAGAGCGAGTAGATTATGAGTGAAATGAGAGTCTTGGGTGGAAGTATCCCTTTAAGGAGCTCCCTGATAAAAGCATCATCTGACTGTGTTTGTCAGTCCACAGACTCTGTACATCATTCACATCCCCGTCTATTTGTGTGTTTACTTGGCTGCGGTCCAGCCTCTCGTACGAGCATGAGCTTGGCTACAAAGTGCTGATTGTGCATTGTGGTATTGGATGTATGCCGGGCGCTGCCTAAAAAGAATGAAGCAGCCGCACACACACGCACACGCACACACACACACCAACCGGCCGGGGTGAGTGAGTGCAGCAGAGGAGGAGCGACTATTTTACTCTTTTCACACACTCTCCTTCTTATTTGTCTGCTGTTGCCTCCCTGGAAAACAGTTTGTCCTCTTCGACTCCCTGTTTCTTTTATGTTCCTCTGACATGCTGGGTTCCTTAGGAACACGTTTGTGACTGACATGACCTGTGCATGAGGAGAAAGTCTTCAGTGAGGTGACGTCATCACGGATGTTATGGCGAGAGTAACGCCAAGTGAGCACGTATGACGGGTGAGGGCGAGAGTGCCCAGATGTGGTGATACAGTTGAATATTTCATATTCATAACATGAATAAAAGACTCACTATGACTTCTAATCAATCTACGTGTCGCACAACGTTCCGTCCCGTGTCGTCGCCACCGGGTCGGCTTCTCCGCCTCACGTACTTGGCGTGATGTGTTGTGCGTCTGATTGTGTGCGTCTGGTCTGCTTCAGCAGTGCGACATCCCTCAGCCGCCACTGCCCTAACTGGGTTTGTCTGTAAAGAGCTTAGTGCCGGTGGGCGTCAGCGGGCGCTAAGCTGATTAGCGTCTGCTAACGAGCCGCCTCTCCTGCGGAGGCCCGTGCACGTCCGTCCGTCTGGCTGCACCGGCGTTTGTGCGTCCGTGTTCTTGGCGTGTCTTGTGTCGCGTCGCAGATCCCGGCTCGTTGTAGGGGAAGCGTGTCCAGAGCGAAGCCGAGGTCAGTGGAGGGCGACGCCGGTGTCACGCGGCGGTCAAGACTCCTGCGGGGAGTCAAGTTATCCTCTGAGGAGATTTGAGTGGATTGTTTGATCGGGGCCAAATCGAGGCCGGTTCAGACTGGACTGCGATTATTTCAAGTGAGGGTCAGGTGGGGGTCTGAGGGAGAGCTACACAGGAAAACAAAAAACACAAGGTAAAAAAAAAGTTGAAGATTGACAATCAAACACTAGTGAATTGAAGAAAATATTGATACAGTTACGCATCACATTTTCTACATGGAAATATTTGGAGCATTTGTAAATTAAAAACACTAAAATAAAGTGCTGGGACAACATAACAAATATATCAATGTTTCTACAGTATCACCATCGTTGCCCCTGTATCGTGATACGTGTGATATCCCCATATTGCTGCCAATACACACCTCTAATAAATACAGTGATGGCATGCAACAGTAATTTATTAAGAGACAAAACATTTACTTAACTTTGTTGTCAAAATTGTAGATACAAAGCTGTCCACTAGATTAATGACCTTTGACCTTAGTCTCTATTTACATTATAATCTGTGGCGAAAACGGTTTTATCGATTTAATACAACTGGTAAATAACCCTGAATATTAACAGCAAATTATTGAAGTAATGGATTTAACTTCTTATATGCCAAGTTTAAGATCTTGAGTGCCTCATGTGTACATTATTTTATACTTTATATATATATATATATATATATATATATATTCTTAATAAATGACATATATGATATTATGCTTTCATTGAACTGCGAAATCACTTTTTATATTATTAGATATTTTAAGTATTTAGTCCAACGTTTTAACATTAAATGTAACTGGAGTTTAAATATTTATAAATGAGTATAAACTTGTTTATAACTTTAAAGTGTTTATATTTATAACTTTAATTTGTCATCAATGTGTGAACCATAGCACTTTTTTCTTCTTGAATCTTGTCAGGCGGAAGTGGAAGAGCTTGTTCTGCTCTAATAATGAACTGACGTCCTCCAGTTGAATATCTTTTATTCATTACTTGGTGAAGATGAGGTTTCACAATGACCAGATAACTATCAAAAAGGTTAAGAATCATTCTCACTATCAATATCACAGCCTGGTTCAACTGGAAATGAGACCATTATTCTCCTGATGGGTTGTTGGTTTTTCAACTGAATTCACTACTGTTTTTTCAAGAAGGTGAACCTCGTAAGAGCTTCAGGAAAATAAATGGCATGTTAACTTATTTGTGAATTCATTGTTATCGTGAACCTCCAACCTGCAGCTGTAAGAAGTGACCGGACCACTATTGTGAATCAAGAAGAATCACGTGGCGTGTAAGTGGCCTCGCCGTCCTGCTACATGTATCGACAATGGAAAATACGGGCGTTACGTCACTGTGTGGACATTAGCGTGTGAGCTACCAGGAGCAGATGTGGGGACGGTGGAGCACCGACGGCAAACGCTGCCTTCTTGCGTCACTTTAGGTCGTCTGCAAAGCGAACGTTGTGTTCGAAAAGCTGTGTGTTTCGAATTAGACGGCGGGCCCTGGGGGGGGCATCAGGGCCTCACAGCGATTGCTCAACTGAGGCGGCTGAAAGGGGAAGCTATAGAGGGAACGCACACGCGGTTGCCTAACCAGGAGCCATCGACCGAGGTCAACATGCTCCGCAGGCGTCCAGACTGCAGCTTGTTACCATCAGGAAGGCGAATAGACAAAGAAACTAGAATCCGATTACATCTCCCAGACACAGAGCTTCTCCCGATCGGCATACATGGTCAGATTAGATTTCCTCTCCACTGCTCCCTCCACGCACACAGTCGCTACTCAATGAACCTCCCAAACACTTCTCTTGAAATCCACACAGATACGCAGATGTTCGGACGCGTGTAAGTGACGGTCCGACACTCTTGTTTTCACACCGCCGATGTTAATGGAACAAGAACGGTCGTTAACCTTTGCAGCGCTTCCGTGCACCGACGTCAGCTCGGCGTCACACGGCTGCTCCACGAGACGACTAACAGCTTCCCGTCCTCGGCCGGGACGCCTGTGACGCTGATGAGGACATCTCTCTGTGACCAATGTGCCGATGATAAGAGGATTCAATCAATTATAAAGACTTATTTTTTGCTCCAAAGAACAGGATTTTAAGGACATGCTGAGTTGTTTTATGCACCATCGTACTTTATTCTTTCTACTGACAAAAGAGCCACAATTTTAATTAACAGAAAGAAAACCTTAATGGTTTTATGGTGTAAATGGCATCTAAGTGAGTTATAACTGTATAGTAGAAGTAAGTAGTAAAGTAATAACCAACTGTCTCCATAAAATAACCTTCTTTTCCCCCCCCCAAAAAAACTATTCTTTGTGCAAAAAATTATTCATTTTAATTCCATACCATATTCAACGGGCAGGGCTCACGGGGGTGCAGTGGTTGGCACGATCACCACACAGTGTGTGGGTTTACTCCGGGAACTCCGATTTCCTCCCACAGCCCAAAAACATCTAGAGGTTGATTTGAAACTTGGGGAAATTGTCTCCAGAAAACTGGGATACAGGTCCCTGCAAACCCCATAAGAGATTAAGCACCATGTAAAATTAATGAATATAGTAGTGATAAGCAATACCAAACATAGTAATACTGTAAATAAGAGATTTTTTTACTAAACAGTATATACTGCATCTCTCACAGCAGTCAATAAGAGTGTGGGATTCTTCATATGATGCTGCATCATCGAGCTGATCATTTGTAATAAATGACACTAGGATTCACTGGAGGTTTGAGGAGATTGAAGAGATGTTGAGGTCCCTGGGGTTAATTCCTGATCTCCTCTCAAGCTTCAGACACGCACCTCTGCATCATCACACGGCTGCTGGTTGGACATAAGCCTCGTAAATTCTACCTTTGAGTTTCACAATAACTCACAGATGTTGGCACAGAGCGGCCACTTTCATTTGGGAGAAGCTCCTCCAGCCTGGAAGGATTTGTGTTGTGCTAATGCAGCGCTCACATGTGAGTCTTCACCGTGCCAGGTCTAATGATGCAGAAACCACAGTGGAACACACGGCACCACGTCTGCGAGGCTGTGGGTGGTTGTCTGTTTGTTGATCTTTAGGCCAGGTACTGAAGGATGTCATGTGTTTGTTGGGCATTTATTTGTAAGAGACGTTAATGCCAATCATGTCCGTGGATAAGGATGTGTAGAATTGTGTGCGTCGGTTCTTCATTTCACATAAAGCGGTGTGATGAATATTGCATGCATTACTATTTTAACATGAATAATAGATGTGGTAATGGTTGAAGATTGCACCAGCAGTAATGTGTCCTCACAGCTGTTGATGGTCTTTTCTCAGAAAGAGTTGCCGGTCTTATTTCCTGCTGCTCTCACCCACCCTCGCATTAAGACCTGTTCTCGACAAGATGTTCTCGCCGCCGAAGGCGAGTATTGAGAGCCGTTTATAAATTGTCTGTTTGCGTTTCCTGTTGACTCCTGGCTCACCTGTTGATGGAAGTAAATCAGTGGAAGTGAGTTGTTGACCGTGTTAATGTAGAAGACGCTCACTCCTGCTGGGACTGTTGTTTTTCTTCACGTCTATTCATCTTGCTTTAATGAAATGGCCGGTATTCATGTCAGGACACGTGGCGGTGGCCATCAATGTTGACGTGTGTCACCTTCAGTCAAAAGATTGATCTTCTCCTAAGAAATTATATCACTCTTTCAAACTGTTGCTTCTGCTCTGCTTGCTTTCACACTCTCTCATCCGACAACAGTTTGTGCTCCATTGACTCATGAATTTTACAAACTGTCTTATTGTTGTTCCAGTTCCCTGCTGGTCTTTATTATTCATCTTTTCAAGGGTTTCTTTCCTTCCATTCCACTTGAATCAATAAGCCAAAGATGCAAACAGAGCAGCATGTTTTGTACCAATTGCATATATTTAACATGTGCTTTATTTGAATTTTAAATTCTTTCAGCCACGATCAATGTAAACACGAGTCAGCCAGCCGGTAAATTCTCCAGTCACGCTTGTTTTCTGCTCATCTCGCTCCAAGACGGCAGAGAGAGCCCTCGACTAATGTAGTCTTCACTATAAAAGCTGCGTGTCAGACGCTTGATCCCGAACTACGGCGCTCTTACTTCGGCTCATGGTGGTTATATAACTGTGACACATTTTCTACGATAGGGAAATGGCTTAAGGATTATGGGAGTTTCACTGCTCCTGACTTCAGCCTGCAGCACATGGTTTTAAAATTTGGAAACACTGTTACCAGGCTGCATATTCCTGAAGTCATCGTTTGACTTTTCATTTTTTAATAAATCGAATAAATCTGTTTTGGTAATTACAAAAAAAAATGGAATAGTTAAGATAGTTTGGTTAAAAAGAAAATCTAAATAGAAAATGCATAAAAACACATTCATTTATATCCTAAGTTGGTATTTATATTTTCAGTGCATGTTAACATCAGTCACTTTGACTTGGACTTGGTTATCACATCTAGTGAAGCCTCACGCATTAACACCGAGTCAGCAAACAATGATCCTGAGTTTCTCATTACCCACAATCCTTCACTCCATGTGGCTTTAGTTCTTGCACCCCCATGACAAGTCGTCATATTTACACAGAGACAAGATCAAGTTCTTAAAATGACATTTGATTGGAAAGTATTTAGCGGCAGTCAAGCAAATATTTATTATTTAAAGCTCTTGTTGACTTTCAACGCTGGTGCAAGTATTTTTGAAAAAAGGAGCCACTTCAGTTATTGTCACACCCGCCCTTGAATCAACCGTTTTTCTCTGCCTTTCTGTGATGGTTCATAAACAAACATATCTCTTGAGTTTATTCTAGTGACATTTTGGTGTCATTCCGTGTTTCTCCGCGATGTTTCTTTATGCAGATGTATATTTACAAAACGACGTCTGCTTGCAGCAGCGCTACTACATGGCACGTCTGTGTTTGTTCTATCATTCAAGGAGAATCTGCTTCTCTAACAGAATATCTGCTCAAACGATGTGGGCACGCTGAGCAAAAATGAAAAATGAATCTGTGATCGAATGGTGACTCGCCTTTTTTTCCACGTACAATTACAGAAATGTAGAAACGGACCCCTGGATAGGAACACTTGGTTCTTTAATTGTTCTTAAAATATTTGCCAGACTCTGTGTGTAGCTGGAAGCACAGCAGACAGAGCAGCAAACACAAAGCGGCCATTCAGATTTAGTGCGAGGACGATCTAAAAATACTCGTCTGCATGTGGGCCACTCGATGTGATTCTCTCTCAAATGCTTTTTTTTTTTTCCCTCCCCACCCCCCGATTCGGCAGTGCCTGCGCTGCCTTCCTGTCCCCACACATTCCATCTGGTCTGTGTGCCGTAGCACGCCCACCCAGTCTCTCCCACTCCGCCGATGACACCCGCCTGCAGCCTTTTGTCATGATTTCAACTGCCAAATCTTCAAAGTAGATCTTTGGGGGGGAGACAGAAATCTCGCAGTGAGACTTGGGGAGGCGCACATGTCCTCACGGTGATAATTGCAGTGTTTAAAAAGTGGCAGCTTTTATTAGAAAAGTAAGAAATTGACTTTCACACATGCTTTCCCTCGTGATTTACACTCTCCTTAGTCCTAATGTTCTCGTCTCGTGCCGCCGCCAACGCACCTGCATACCTGCACAGACGACGGGCTGCTGACACATAAGATGGATCGCCGCAAAGTTGAAAGCAGGATCAACAGACTCGTCTTTCCAGCACAGACATCCAGCCCAATTACACAAGATTCACGACTCGATATCGGAGCAGATCTCGGATGACTTTCAGGGATGTCCCTTTTGCCAAATAAACCCAACAATCATGTCATGCACTTAGATTATACGACTTGTCACTCAGCTGGTTTTACAACAGCGTTTCGCTCAGGATTCTCTGCCAGCGTCTGCTGCCTTCAACTATGAGCCGCCGCCAGCATTTCTGAGAACATAAAGGCTTCCGGTGCCGCAGAGACAAGAGCCTCCTCTTCATCAGAGCTTTGAATGAACTCGTCTATTGACTGAGGCTTGAAAGACGTGTGAATTGCCATTAACCGTGACTTTATTACAGTCGGCTAGATTAAAGCAAACCACAGTTTGGGTTAGATGGATTAAAAAAAGGCGTCGGAAGCATGTGTTTGACGAGGGTGCAGGCATTCAGCTTTTCACATGGGTCATTATCACAAATCTTTTGTTTTGTAGTTTTTATTTCCCACGCTGCGTCCTCATTTAGAAATGATTTGCCATTTCTAAGCTATGTTTTCTCCTTCCAAACAAAAAAGACTACAGGGTTGCCATCATTGATTTTGTTGTTTAATTATGATCAACGAGTCACAGATGAAGTCATACATTCATGTGTGTTATCTTTTATTATTGTAGTCTGTACTGCCGCCACCTCTAGTCTCTCAATTGCACTTCAACCGACAAGGTGACCAGAGCCAATTATTGAAATGCTCCGTTTGTGGAACCTACAGTAGAGGGACTGTCCAATCATTTTAAGCGGCCCCTCGATCAAACTCTGACATTTATCACCCCCCTCTCACTTTTGTGATTTTTTTTTTTTTGAATTTGAAGATGCGCAGAAAATGTCTTTCTTCTGATGGAGTGCAACGGAATTATCAACATCATTATCAGGCCTCACTTAAACACTGTATAACTTGTATAAACATCTCATGTTTTGAGACAAAAAGGCTCGTTGCCATGTTGAATTCTACTTCCTACTAGAGCACACGAACAAGTCTAAGCAGTCAATGACATGACTTCATATGACGTCTTATTTTAGTTAAACTAAAAGTGTTTAATCAGAGGGAACTATATCTCAAAGATGAGCCATCAGTCATCCCTCAAGATTATTGTTATGTTTAACATGCTTCATCCAGCCTCGGGCCTTGAGTTCGACGCGTCTGCTCTGGACTGAGTGAATAACTTGGGATTCTTATTCAGGATTAAAATGAAGTCTTCCCTTTGCTGCCCCCCCCCTCCCCCTGTTGACAGCTGGGATAGACTAGTCTGGCGTTTGACAGTGACTACATTTGCATGAATTCTCACAGTTGCATAATCCTGGACGGGACATTCTGCTCTGGTAGTTGCTCCACTTCCTGTCTGATGGTTGTCAACACTGTGCCACAGAAGTGCTACTCCGTCTGTGTTGTTCTAAATGTGAACTCACGGAGAGGTCTTGCCCTGAAGGTGGACACAAACGGATTCGCCGCAAATGAGTACGATTGTCTTTGAAGCTGCAGCTGTCAACCAGTCCATCATTAAGAATGTCTTAAGAGCCTAAAGGAGGGGGGGGGGCGACATCGAATGATTCAGAAGGTGTATCAGTCACACATCACGGTCGCCAGACACGAACGATAACAAGCGCGGTGTAACCGGATCCACTCCGGTCAGAGAGAAGCTTCACAAGTGAGCCGACTCTCCGGCGTCATCCGGAAGAATCGAATGTTGCCGAGAGAACGATGCGGCCGCTTCACAACACCAGCATTCCAGCCGCGGGTCCAGCAGCTGTCGGGTCGGACAGTTCTGAGCTCATGTTGCGACGCCGGGCCCTGGTCCGCCCGCTCCAGGGAGGGATGATTTAAAGGGATCTGAAATAATAACAGTGCATGAGGATCACTGAAGCTCAAGCCGCCTGGAAAATCTGCAGTCAGTCGTTGCTGGGAATTTCCCGATGTGTCTGGAGGGATGGACCGGTCTTAAAGTCTCTTGTTTAAGGTCAGAGGTCAGGATGTGTTGATGCTGGGAGAAATCATCTGACTCTGTAAAATCAATAGTTGAAAAATTCTGTTATCTACAACAAACGAATACAAGTTAACGCCTTGGGATGTGTTGAAAAGACCATGGCACCAATGCAATATATCCTGATACACTAGTATATATTTGTATTATTACACAAGTACTTGACCTTTGTGTTGCAGAGTTTACAGACCACATGACTCTTGAAAAAGTCGTAACTGCTTTTATTAGTTTTGATACCAAAGAATGTTCAATTCAATTTTATTTAAAGTGTCTTATCATAACAAAGTTATCTCAAGACACTTTACAGGTGAAGTAAGACTATGGTGGAGAAAGGAAAAACGGATCCCAGCCATTCAGAATGTTCAACAACCTACTGTAGTCGACTGTATCCTCTTGTCCTCAGTCATCGCCGGGATCGCAAAAGGATTTCATTGTTCCTTTAGCTGTCGAAAGCGTAAAAAATGCTTCCATCTTGCAGCCGGAAATGTAATCGCAACATACACAAAAAATGCTCCAAATATTTGAATTTAAATGTCAAGTTAAAAAATTGGAATTGTTTTGTTTCACCCGCTTGAAATTGAAATGTAAACCATAAAATAACCATTATATGAATATTTATTCAGTATTGTGAGGAAAAAGTTGTGCTATTTAATCTAAATATTTTATCACTAATGACAATTAATGCCTTCACTGTTCTTGTACTTCATAGAAGTTAATTCAGTTGTTCTGCCAGTTCAGATGCAGCCGTTTTTTTTGCTGTCAATAGGACTGACCAGCTTTGTGGTCTTCCCACCCTCACTGACCCCGGCACTATAGAGTTCATTGAGACACTCAGAAATGTGAAACACTTGACGCTTCGCACTTCAACGCTCTCTTTCTGCATCTCACACACACACAGTAAACACATCACTGCAGCTGCTGTTCAGATCATTTACAAGCAATACGCTCTCAGAATCTGTTTGAATTTTTTAAATGATGGTTGCACCGAGAAGCTTGTTAAACTGTGTTGAGTCAGGCCTGTCTTTGTGGGAGACTGGTTTCTGAAATATGGCTATTTTCTCTAGATTTTATCAGTAATTACTGCACCAAAACCCGAAGATGAAAAGTATCAATCTTGCGAAGAGTCCAGCTATTCATAAATCTCTTGAACCATCTATTAATCATTCCATGACGATGACTCGAGGTCGCTGAGGTTAGGAGAGCTCATTTATGGTCGTCCTAGACTCTTAACTTCTGAGAATCCTTCTTACTTGATTTCTGAGTCAGCATTTGAAGAGTGGAACAGTATGACCACGGCGGGGTTCTTCAAAAGCTGGTTTAACCATAGCTGACTGGTAGTCGTGGTGAGTCACTGAAACCAGCTTCACACAAATTAGAAAGTTGCTGCAGGATTTACAAGCGAAAGAGGAGGACGCTTTCAGCCCGAGCCAGCCCTTAACTGAGACATCACACAGAGGCAGAATGTGACACAGCGAAGGGACAATAGGGGCAATAAACTCCTGATTCAACCGACGTGTCTGTTATTACATATCCGAGGTCGAGTCGCCGGAGATTTAGCTTGAATCTGATGCGTGACATTTGCTGTGTGGCTGGGGACGAGTCAGTGGACTGAACATGTGCGTGATCGGCACAAATCTAGAATCCTGGCTGCCTTGTGTGCGTCCCTGCAGCGGTGTGTGTCAGCCGCTCTGGTCCTGAACGTTGTTTGAGTCGTGGTGGCGGGTGAGCAGGATTCAACTGCTGCAGCTCCGCTCGGGCCACATCATGGCCGGGCCTGCTGGCGGGCACCGTCGTTGCTGAGGGGGGCACTAAATATATCTCACTGCACCAGGAAGAGAGTGGGAGGGAGGGGCATAAATACAGAGTACCCTTCCTGCAATTAGAGACTGAAGCTGTGCTGCAGAAATTTTCGGGAACAAGGCAAAAGAGCTATTCTCGTTTAAGTGTAGTTATATTTGAAGGAAACCAGTAAAAAAAAAAAGGTCATTGACCCATGTGTGTTTCTCTTGGCTTGATGGCACAACAGTCACTGTGATGTAGATCCTTTGGAAATGGAATAGCCAACCCTATGTTGAAATACTTTGAAATAGCTTGTGCTCTTGAATTGATATGCAACAGTTGTTTCAGTGTTATATTTTCTGTGCTTTTCTGCTGCCTCACTCACCTGCAACTTAACCCTAAAGAAACCGTAGTTACTTCCTGAGACCTAGAGCAGCAGAGCACGACTCTGTGCTGCTGAGCTTCTTCGACCCAAACTGTCAAATAAAGAAGTTTGTTGATTCATTTAACTCACTGAAGTGCTGCACAAGTTCATGAAGGTCAAGTCCTGTTGGGAGTTTACATTCTGCATGGATACAACGGCACATGAAGTGCAGTCACTGCTGCATTGTGTATAATAACTAGTCAGTTTGTAAATATAGTCGTAAATACCAGAGCGACAAGGTTAAAGCTCAATGAAGGCCACATTGCTATACTCTAGTAGTAGGGGTCTTCTTTTTATAACACTTGAATTAGTCTTGTACCTTTCCGGGAACAACTATGAGACTCAAGTTCTCCCATGGTACAAAGGCCCAGTCACTTTCAGCATCGAGTTAAGAGAAGCTCCAGCTTAGATCATCACATAAGGTTGACACGGAAACCAAATATTTAATGACAAATGGACAGAAAAATATCTAGGGAAAGCAAATGCACAAAGTATTTCCATTTGTGTTTTGTTTGACAATGTCTGTTCCGCTTACAAAAAGTAAAACGTGAGGAGAAACTTTGCTGTTGTTTTAATATATTAGTGCTCTATTATTTTATAACCATTTGTATCTGTTTTCCTAACCTTCAATAAACAATAGTAGAGTAGACCAAACCATGTCTGGGCATTCTTACGTGAATCTAGTGCTCGGAATATTTTATTTGCTATAGTCGATTCTTAGAACCACGAATAATATTAAATTAAGAGCGTCCCACAAATGGAAATTCCACAAAATTGGTAAATTGTTAGATGGATAGATACTGCTTTTTTATGGCTATAACCTTTCATGGTCTTTACTGGAATTAACTGGATTAAGTTGTTTTAGTTGTTCCCACAATAAGCTTTGTGGAAATGGATTAATGAACCACTAAAGGATCCGTTAGTCTTCGCAGAAAAATTCAAGGATTTACGTATGCAGCTTTATTACATGTGGCCAGTTTCCCTGACCTCATGTGACCCAGCTCCTGTTTCTCCTAACTTCCTCCTAACCTTTAATTAACTCGCGCCGGCGTCCGACTTCTCTTTATTCCCCACTGCAGACGGCTTCTTCAGCGCTCATCCATATGGATGATGAGGTTCTTAGGAAGGTTGTTCGAGCCTTTGTTGTCGGCGGTGACATGACATGTTTAATTTCAGGTTTTCCGGTTCACGTCAGACCAAGTTCATGAGATTAAAGGCTTTTTTTTCAGGGAGTGATGTAGTGGAATCGCTGAGACATCTCCCTGGTGGCTTGTTTCACCCCAAACTTGTCTTTTTGTAGCATGGACGTGTTAAGATTGAGCTCTCACTTCTTATTGTAAATTATATCGGAAATGGCCTGTCAATTCCTTTGACCCACATATTCTATTCAAATCTTTGAGTTTGAATCACGTCGATGGTCACATTACCTCCTTGGCAGGAAGTATAAAGAAAATGTCCATTGAATTAACTGTAATATTTTTATTTTTGTATTCATTTGCGTCAACTTTTGTCCTCTGAGTTTTGTGTGGCAGTTAATCTCGTGACATTGTCATGAACTTCCCTTGGAAAAGACTTTCTGAAAGTTTGTTGAGACTAACTTCATCACGGAGATAGTGCTTTGTCTAATATCTGCCCGAACTCTTTCAGGTTGTTTGTAATCTTGACTTTAGACCCATTTTTAAACACAATTATTGTGTTTTTACAGCGATATCTAACACTGCACACGCAGCTTCCAGGTCCTTTTATCACACTCCGTCTTTCTGCTGCCGGTCTTCTAAATTGTTTAGCTGTTGGTCGTTGTGTTCCGGTCCGATAAGCAGATATCTTCTGTTAAATATTATAAGTTGGCCTGATAATGTCATAATATTTATTCCTGCTTCATATCGGAGTTATGGTTTGTTTTTAACATTTCTGTGTTGTCGTCTTGCAGAATGCTGATGTCATGGCGGCGCCCTTGAAGACTCGACGTGGAGCGACGGCGAGCCTCGGCGGCTTCTGTCGACGCGACTCGTCACGAGGCGACATCGGACGGACTCTGCCGGAAGCATTTAGGCGGAGCTGGATGGAGTATTATTGCGTGACTCTGACCGTGCGTCTGATCCTGTTGGTGGTGGAAACCAATGAAGTGGTGCCAAATGAACTTTTTGAAAAGCTGCTCGCTGCTCTCGCTCCAGGAATGGAAGCCAATCAGAGAAGTGTATAGAATGACTCTAATCATGTAGAGTACGATGAATATTTAGTATATTGAACTCAATATAAACAACCGTGTACGTGTTTTAAGTGCCTCGTCATTGGAATGTTGACCTTTGCTATTGAGAGCATTTAATGGAAGCGGAGGACGGTGGATAGCACAAGTCGCCATGTTCATGATGGTGGATGAAAGTGAAGTTAGAAGATGTTAGAAATGGCCATTTTCCTCTCTGTTTAAATAGTGGAAAAGTGGAGAACAGTTAATTTAAACACATTTGAACAGGTTTTATCTTTCCAGCCATGTGTTTTTACATAATTTGTATTTAGCCAGTGACCATGACTATCACGCAGTATTTACCACGACCTACAATCAGGCTTTGATAATCGTACTGTTATTATCAGTCATGTTGATTTAAGTGAAAAGAATTTAAACTTAAATAAATGTTTAAACCATGGCAGCATTTAATTCAAAGTGTATTTAGCATGAAACTCTTTTAAAAACGACAAGCATTGACAAATCACCTTCGTTTTAACAGTCTTAAAGCTAACTGGCTAAAAGAAATTAGCTGCTCAGGATTCATATTTTCATGTCTGAGTCTTAACAAAATCAGTCAGACTTTCAAACTTCACTCAATGAAACATCGTCTTGGCGTTTGTGCTATCACTGCTAAGTTAGCATCTCCTAGCTTTTCCTTCTACTGTGATTTTTATTTTTAGCATAGCCGCTGCTAGCATTTGTTTACCATTGTTCCCATTTTTCCATTCTTTGTTTGTCTACGATGTCGACATACAGAAATCTAAAACTTCAGGTACTTTTACCAGGGATTTACTATCGGGCTGAAAAGATTAGAACTGTGTCTCAAATCGCATACTTGCGTACTACTTGTATTTTTAGTGCATAAGTGCGTCTCAATTCTTAGTATGCGAAATTTAGTGCGCCATGCACACTAAATTGTCGTACTAAAATGCCCACAAAACTGAGTTAGGATGGATGGACACTTTCTATGGCCACCATCTTAGTGACGTTGACATTGTTAACAGAAGTTATGTCATATATATATTTAGATATATATGTATACACACACACATATGCACATATGCATATACTTACAGGTGTATTTTCAGCAGTAGTAGAAGGATGACACAACTTCGGTGCTGATACCGGCGTAAATATCTCACGAATATTTTGTTTCTCATATTTCTTAATCCAAACAAAACGTGCTGCCAGCAGGTGTCGATAGCGTTCCAACAGCATCGTTAAATAGTAGTAGAAGAAGCTGTCGCGTCATTTCCTGTTAGTGTGTAGCGGCAGTGTTTGATTTGAGATATACTATCTGTCGAGAATTTGTGTACTAGTTAGTACGTACACTATTCTGATGCATACTAACCACCAGTGCACTTGGAGAATTATGTGATTTGAGACACAGCATAGGTCTAACTATTAGCTGTGTGCCAGAATAAGCATCTACTTCCTGCTGACCTCAGCTCAGCTGAGGCAGTGAGACTCCCGTCATAGACCCGAGCAATCCCATTATTGTTATTAGCTTCAGACCCTCTTCTCTCTTAATCCCGTTTATCTCAGGACACTAAACAACATACGGTACACACAGTGAACCTAGGATATAAAGAGACTATCATTAGATGTAGCTAATGCTAGCTCTGTAGCGCTCAGCATTTACAGGGTCAATCCTTTACGTCCAGCTTGCTCGGCAAAATGTTACCAAACATGTTCTTCTTATCAGTCTTTTATTTGAACTGTTGCTATGCAGCATTGAAGTGCCTGTCTGTCCCCCCACACGAGTGGATCTCACTGGACCCCTCGTGAGCACCTTTAGCTCAAGTCAGGTCGTCATCAAAGCATTTCTTTTAATCATAGATGTGTGAGGTACTCGGAGTAGAGCCACTGCTTCTATACCTAGGATATGATGTTCTCTCCACAACAGCAAAGTCACGGATGGATGGAGCAGGTCGTGTGATCAGGGCTGCTCATGTGTTCTATTGTCTTATCTGATTGTACACTTGTACAAAAATGTGTGTATCTTTGTTCATCTTGTTCAATGATCGACTGCCACGGCCCAGAAGATAAACATCTCACCTGCTCACAGAGGACTTGTGTGACGGGGCCACCTGTGCCAAAACAGTGGAACAGAATAAAAAAACTCTTCAAGTGTTGGACGTTGGATGTATTTTCCTCAGACTTTATTTTTTTTCCCCTCCACTGACTGATTTCATCGGTGCATGGAACGGAAGAGACGACCATCGTCAACATCATCCGCACAGCTTCAAATTGTACTCGTGTGTTTGTCTGCATGTGCTGTGAGGTCATGTGGTCACATGATGACGAGGAATCTGGGAAGCCTCTTGAACTCTGCGGCGTCCATGATAAGAAGGTTTTGGAGGCTGTGATTTAACTTCTCACATGTTCGTCAAACGAGCAGAGCGACGTCGCTGCTGCTCGCAAAACTGGGGTTTTGTCTCTTTCTTTTGTTCCCTGAAGGGAATATTTGTGAGCGCTGCCATTGTACGATGTAGACAGTTTTCTGCTGCTTGAAAGAAAAATGGACTTTGAAAAAAAAAAAAAGCTCTCTTTGCTCGTTTCTTCTTTTTGAATATGTGATGAAAGTGACGCTGAAGCGCTTTGACTCTGCTACTGTGTATATGTGACATGTACGTTTGAAAGTAGGGACATGAAATAAAAGATGGTTTGAATCTTCACCACCAAAAAGATCTGTTGAGAATCCATAAAAATACTTTGAATTATGAGTCGTTAAAGGTTGATATAGAAAGATCTGTGTGTAGCGCTGCAGACAAGTGTTTCCTGTATTTTCTCACACACTTCTGTTGTCGTCACACATAAAAGTTGTGCCATTTATGAGTGGAAATGACTCGGATTGTTGCCGATTAAATTGCTTCGGTCATTAAGGTCACATGACTAATGCTTTATATTAACACGTGCAGAATCTCTTCTCTGGACTGTTTTGCAAATTGAAACAACATCTGATAAGACGTTAGTATAAGAAGTATTTTTGCTGACACACACAGGAACAATACAGTGTTGAGCCCTTTATCGTCCAAACAGTGGAATCCTAGATCAATGTCAACAACCTGATTTTCAAACAACAATCTTTGGCATCATTTGACTCATGAATAACACTCATCGTTATTGACACACAAACACTATCTGTAACAGAAGCTCCTCCTCTTTAGCCTCAAAATGCTGCCTCGTGATTGGACAAAAGTGGCTCAAGTTTGATTAAGTCGTTCTGTAGCATAAAGTAACTGTTGCTCATGTGCGTGATGGTGTCAACAGCCTGGAGTGAGAGGGTTTCAGTTGAAATATGGAACCTGTGTTGTGTCTCCTCCACTCACGGCTATAGATGGTCGTCCCAGAGCTCCAGAGCAGCTTCAGCGACGACAGGATCCAGTTCTTTTCTCGGTGATGAATCAGCGTTTCTCCACAAGGCCGGTCCTTCAGACGTGTAAAGCGTGACTTCCAAGCAGCGCCGGAACATCTGCTCCGACACAGAGATGTGCATCTGTTGACCAGTTTAGTGGATCAGATGTTTGGCCTGAAGCCCTCGTCGCTCCCGCTAGTATATGAACCCCAGCTTGATTGACATGTGATGGACCAGTCTTCTCAGGCCTCTCACCTGCACCAGGTGCACAGAGGGCACACACCTGTTGACACTGAGTGAGGTAAAGAATCAGAACATTATTCATCCACCAGATAGATGTATAAAGACGCTCTTTCTTTGACAGGAATGCTCTTTTTGTGACCTGACGACGTGCAAATGTGCAGCGACTCCAGCTCCAGGCGGGGAAGGAAACAGCTGCCATCTTGTTGTCGTGGCAACACAGAGCGGCGCTTCTTCCCTCCGCTGTCTTGGGTCATGATGAGAAACTGGATGAGGGAGGACACCGAGTTCAGACCCATGGACTCCGGCAGGAGGATCAGTGTCTGTATCAGGTTCTCGTTGCAAATGCATGAAGCGGCGCGTGACGTGGATGTGACTCAAACACTCTAAAGAGCTCGAGTTCAATAAATCAAACAAACTTTTGCCCATTTCTTTTTTTTTTTAAGTTTCAAGTAAAGGTTGTAAAGTTTCCAAAGTTACCAACGAGCATCAAGAACACTTCCAAGGCTGCATTCCAAGGAGACCACGTCATGCTCCTGGAAAAAAACGCTTCTATTTGCCTTCATTTTTGTCTGTCAAGGTCTTTGACTTTGTTTCTGCTCTTTGTTTCCTTCGTTTGCTCGTGGAAAGAGAATTCACACTGAACTAGATTCTGTTCTCCGAACACACGTGTTCGTATCTACACGCTTGAGAGGAAGATTTCTCTGCACCAAGATATTCCAGAACTCCATGATTCCGTCATGTGACCTCAGACATATTTACAGACGCAGCAGAAGTGTGAACAGCTTCCTGTCTATGTGTGTGCGGGTGGGTGTGTGTGTGTGCGGGTGTGTGTGTGTGTGTGTGTGTGCGGGTGTGTGTGTGTCTCCTGACATGCTGAGTGAGTACTTCATTGAGCAAGTATTTGCAACTATCGCAACAATTATTCAAGCAATTCCGCTCATAATAAAGAGCACTGACGTTTTAAATATGGCCGCCAGATAACCATAGAGAGCTCAACCAAAAATAAATAGAATCATGACTAATATATATTATAATAATATGTATATATGAGTCAATTAAAGTACTTTAGTTGACAATTTTGGATATGTTAGTCTCAGATGCCATTTTTTACATTTCTTATGATACAGTAAATGTAACAATAAAAATAGTATTACATTAAAATAAATAAAGTATATCAGATTCAAAAAGAACCTTATTGCCAGTGACGTCAGACATTTGGTAAAAACAAAACAGTAATTTGGAAAAACTAACTGGAATTTTGTAAAAACAACACAAACAAAACATGAATTTAGTCAAAACAATACAGTAATTTGGTAAAAACAAAAAAGGAATTTATTAAAAACAAAACAGACATTTTATGAAAAAACAAAACACTAGTTTTGTTAAAACAAAACAGAAATTTTGTAAAAGAAAAGACAGGAATTTAGTAAAAACAAAAAAAGAATTTTGTAAAAACAAAACAGGAATTTTGTAAAAACAAATAATAATAATAATTTAGTAAAAACAAAATAGGAATTTGTAAAACCAAACGGGAATTTTGTAAAATAAAACGGGAATTTTGTAAAAAAAAAACAGTAATTTTGTAAAAAAAAAACGGAAATTTTGTCAAACAAAATGGGAATTTGGTAAAATAAACAAGAATTTTGTAAAACAAAACAGGAATTTTGTAAAAACAAAACAATAATTTTGTAAAACAAAACGGAAATTTTGTCAAACAAAATGGGAATTTGGTAAAATAAACAAGAACTTTGTAAAACAAAACAGGAATTTTGTAAAACAACAGTAATTTCATAAAAACAAACCAGAAATGAATGGTGGTGAATTCTAAAAAACCATATGGTTATGTGGTATTAAAGTGAGTATCATTGGAAGTGTGACAAAGAAGAATGTTAACATGGCACTGCTCTGACTCACTCGAACAGCTGAACACATTAGTCGTCATGCATGGATTCTAATGGAATTCATGTCACAGCGTCACCATCTCAGTTTACAATTCTTGATCCAATGTGATGTAATGTTTCAAACTTTGGAAGGATTAACAGAGGAGACAAACACAGTGTTTAGTTGAGTACGACAGTTATATTTATTCAAAAATATTTATCCGGTAAAACAAATATATATATAATAAATCATGATTTTATTGCTGCTAATTCTTTTCTTTCTGGCAGCACATCGCGGCCTCCTCGAGTGCATGTGTGTTCCGGCATGTGCACTTGTGTGTTGAAGAGATTTGGGTGTGGTGTGTGTTTGTGTGTGTCTAAAGTATGTGTGGGTGTGTCGGATTGATTTACTGCTGCTCGAACCACACAAAGCTGCAATTATTACTCTAAACTCATTTTTAATGACGTGTTCATTATGTTTGTCTGAGGGTCAGCAGGTCAAACCACCATCATACGCCGCCCCACGTGACCCCCAGACTGTAAACAATACAGGAAATATTCCCATCTTTATGACTTCCTCTCCTCCGTGGAGAACAGGAAGCTGCTGCATGTGAGACGAGGAAGCGACAGCTGCTCCACTGCAGATGTTCAACCTTCAGCAGCTCGTGGGACTTTCTGAGAAGACTTGATCCACCTTCTTATTTATGGTCTCATTTAAGAGAAATACATGGAAGTCCCATCTGAACTTATTCTCATTTAAGTTTTTTCCCGCTCTAGTTCGAGGGTTAGAATCTCAACGGGTGATTGGCTCGCATGGGGCCTGAGCGTAGTGACAGTGAGACGGGTGAGCTGCTGCCTCCTGTGACCCCATGAGAAGTAACCTGATCATCGCTCAGTGAAGCTCCATCTTCTCAAGTGTCCACTATGTGTGGATTCTTGAAGAGACGTAGAGAAAACCAGTTTTAAAAAAGAGGCCGAAATTGGACCCACGGAGATGGACGACTTTTGGTACACTTTAAAAACTCATTTATACCTCAGTTATCCTAGTTTTTTTTTACTTTTATTAATTGTCTTTACAATTTTAAAATCTATGAACTCAATTTGCTTAATTACGTTGTCAATAACAATGAAACACTAATAGACTCAGGGACTCTTTTATTCCTCATGCTATTAGGCTGTATGACTGTGTCCCAAATCACAGTGCACTATGTTCTTTATTTGACATTTGTTCTTAATTTAATCTATGTTCTTATTTTGATCTATGTTCTTAATTTGATCTATGCCATGTGGTGCAGCCTACTCCCATCAGTATGTGTGAATGGCTGTCAAAGCGCTTTGTGGCCCTGGTCTAGAAAGGCGCTATATAAATAGAGATTATTATTATTATTATTATTATGTTCTTAATTTGGACTATGTTCTTAATTTGATCTATGTTCTTAATTTGAACTATGTTCTTATTTTGGGCTATGTTCTTATTTTGATCTATGTTCTTATTTTGACCTATGTTCTTATTTTGATCTAGGTTATTAATTTGATCTATGTTCTTATTTTGATCTATGTTCTTATTTTGATCTTTGTTCTTATTTTGGGCTATGTTCTTATTTTGATCTATGTTCTTATTTTGATCTAGGTTATTAATTTGATCTATGTTCTTATTTTGATCTATGTTCTTATTTTGATCTTTGTTCTTATTTTGATTTATGTTCTTATTTTGATCTTTGTTCTTATTTTGATTTATGTTCTTATTTTGATCTTTTTTCTTATTTTGATTTATGTTCTTATTTTGATCTTTTTTCTTATTTTGATTTATGTTCTTATTTTGATTTATGTTCTTATTTTGATCTTTGTTCTTATTTTGATTTATGTTCTTATTTTGATCTTTTTTCTTATTTTGATTTATGTTCTTATTTTGATCTTTTTTCTTATTTTGATTTATGTTCTTATTTTGATCTATGTTCTTATTTTGATCTATGTTCTTATTTTGATCTGTGTTCTTTATACTTGCAATTTGTTCCTGTTCTTGCTTTGATGACGTCTGCTGTGAACTGGAAACTCAATTTCCCAAAGGAGATCTCCAGAGGGATTAATAAAGTTATGTATTCTAATCTAAAAATATATATATAATAATAAAAGGGAGTAAAGTTCTCACAGCTCTCTGAATTAATGAAAGAACTTTTTTTTTTATTCCTTAAAACAGACTTGATCAGACCTCTTGGAGAACAAAGTTGTGTTCATAGACGAGGTTTATTTTTATAATAGTTTGTGACAAGATGAAAAAATGTTGGTGAAAGAGTCAAAGTCTTAGTGAAATCACAACAACTTCAAATAGAAAGTCGAACTACAACGACGTTTGAAAATTACATTTCTGCTCAAACAAAGGAAAATCTTTGGAACTTTTATTAACCAGTTTAACTAAAATGTGTCTCACTGGGAGGATCTCATGCTGGAGCGGTGGAACGCCAGGGGGCGCCACACTGTGACACACACACACACACAGACACGGGGAACTAGACACTTGGCAGCACAAAGGGCAGCGCTGGCGTGTTTAAAGGAGTCACTGGGTTGATCCAGCACCTGACACACATCACTAGAAAACCACCTGTGGGAAAGTGGCCTGGATCTGCCTCCTCGTCCAGGGGGGCTGCAGTGGTCCAAGGAGGGCCGGGGGCCCCGCGTGGGATTAGTCCAATGTACACCGTGTGTGTGAACAAGTTCAACAGACAGTTCACGAGATGCCCCCCCCCCCCCCCCTCCGACCCCCCGCTCCTCAGCCGGGGGCCCCACGGTGAGGACAAGTTTAACTGCTATTGAGGTGCCGCTGGAAAAGGTGAAAGTTCGGGCTGTGAGAAAGGTCCGGTCGGGAACCAGGACCAAACGCCTCTTAATAGGCTCATGTGAGTGGCTGCAGAGAAGTCACGTGAAGTGAGATGAACTCATATTTTAGGACGAGCTCGCGCCTGTGTCTCCGCGAAGAGTTGGAGAACCTGAGCCCGGAGCTGCAGCGAGAGCTACCTGAGGGCACAGGTGGACCAGTGGCGCCGCCTAGTGGACGCCTCTGCTGACACGCGATTACTTTCGCGTCTTACCTGATCCATACTCGCGGAAAATACGTTTTAAAACACAATTGAAATTAATGTGAAATTAATGTGAAATTAATTAAGCAACACAGTCAATTGAGGTTTGTACTGAAAACTGAAAACGAGAAAAAAAATTGATTCATTATATTTTAATGAATATATATTTGTAAAATAGTATAAAATTAAAACTTTTTAAATGTCAGACAAGATTTCCATAACGCTCAATGTAAACACCACACAGTGAAGCTGTTAACTTTCCATGCTAACTGTCAATGCTTACTTTCCATGCTAACTGTCAATGCTTACTTTCCATGCTAACTGTCAATGCTTACTTTCCATGCTAACTGTCAATGCTTACTTTCCATGCTAACTGTCAATGCTAACTTTCCATGCTAACTGTCAATGCTTACTTTCCATGCTAACTGTCAATGCTAACTTTCCATGCTAACTGTCAATGCTTACTTTCCATGCTAACTGTCAATGCTAACTTTCCATGCTAACTGTCAATGCTTACTTTCCATGCTAACTGTCAATGCTTACTTTCCATGCTAACTATCAATGCTTACTTTCCAGGCTAACTGTCAATGCTAACTTTCCATGCTAACTGTCAATGCTAACTTTCCATGCTAACTGTCAATGCTTCCTTTTCATGCTAACTGTCAATGCTGACTTTCCATGCTAACTGTCAATGCTTACTTTCCATGCTAACTGTCAATACTTACTTTCCATGCTAACTGTCAATGCTAACTTTCCATGCTAACTGTCAATGCTTACTTTCCATGCTTACTGTCAATGCTTACTTTCCATGCTTACTGTCAATGCTGACTTTCCATGCTAACTGTCAATGCTTACTTCCCATGCTAACTGTCAATGCTTACTTTCCATGCTAACTGTCAATGCTTACTTGCCATCCTAACTGTCAATGCTAACTTTCCATGCTAACTGTCAATGCTAACTTTCCATGCCAACTGTCAATGCTAACTTTCCATGCTAACTGTCAATGCTTCCTTTCCATGCTAATTGTCAATGCTTACTTTCCATGCTAACTGTCAATGCTTTCTTTCCATGCTAACTGTCAATGCTTTCTTTCCATGCTAACTGTCAATGGTAACTTTCCATGCTAACTGTCAATGCTTCCTTTTCATGGTAACTGTCAATGCTGACTTTCCATGCTAACTGTCAATGCTTCCTTTCCATGCCAACTGTCAATGCTTACTTTCCATGCTAACTGTCAATGCTTACTTTCCATGCTAACTGTCAATGCTTTCTTTCCATGCTAACTGTCAATGCTTTCTTTCCATGCTAACTGTCAATGCTTACTTTCCATGCTAACTGTCGATGCTTACTTTTCATGCTAACTGCCAATGCTTACTTTCCATGCTAACTGTCAATGCTTACTTTCCATGCTTACTGTCAATGCTTACTTTCCATGCTTACTGTCAATGCTAACTTTCCATGCTAACTGTCAATGCTAACTTTCCATGCTAACTTTCAATGCTTACTTTCCATGCTAACTGTCACTGCTAACTGTCAATGCTAACATTCCATGCTATCTGTCAATGCTTTCTTTCCATGCTAATTGCCAATGCTTACTTTTCATGCTAACTGTCAATGCTTACTTTCCATGCTAACTGTCAATGCTAACTTTCCATGCTAACTGTCCATTCTAACTTTCCATGCTAACTGTCAATGCTTACTTTTCATGCTAACTGTCAATGCTAACTTTCCATGCTAACTGTCAATGCTTACTTTCCATGCTTACTGTCAATGCTTACTTTCCATGCTTACTGTCAATGCTGACTTTCCATGCTAACTGTCAATGCTTACTTCCCATGCTAACTGTCAATGCTTACTTTCCATGCTAACTGTCAATGCTTACTTGCCATCCTAACTGTCAATGCTAACTTTCCATGCTAACTGTCAATGCTAACTTTCCATGCCAACTGTCAATGCTAACTTTCCATGCTAACTGTCAATGCTTCCTTTCCATGCTAATTGTCAATGCTTACTTTCCATGCTAACTGTCAATGCTTTCTTTCCATGCTAACTGTCAATGCTTTCTTTCCATGCTAACTGTCAATGGTAACTTTCCATGCTAACTGTCAATGCTTCCTTTTCATGGTAACTGTCAATGCTTTCTTTCCATGCTAACTGTCAATGCTTACTTTCCATGCTAACTGTCGATGCTTACTTTTCATGCTAACTGCCAATGCTTACTTTCCATGCTAACTGTCAATGCTTACTTTCCATGCTTACTGTCAATGCTTACTTTCCATGCTAACTTTCAATGCTTACTTTCCATGCTAACTGTCACTGCTAACTGTCAATGCTAACATTCCATGCTATCTGTCAATGCTTTCTTTCCATGCTAATTGCCAATGCTTACTTTTCATGCTAACTGTCAATGCTTACTTTCCATGCTAACTGTCAATGCTAACTTTCCATGCTAACTGTCCATTCTAACTTTCCATGCTAACTGTCAATGCTTACTTTTCATGCTAACTGTCAATGCTAACTTTCCATGCTAACTGTCAATGCTTACTTTCCATGCTTACTGTCAATGCTTACTTTCCATGCTTACTGTCAATGCTGACTTTCCATGCTAACTGTCAATGCTTACTTCCCATGCTAACTGTCAATGCTTACTTTCCATGCTAACTGTCAATGCTTACTTGCCATCCTAACTGTCAATGCTAACTTTCCATGCTAACTGTCAATGCTAACTTTCCATGCCAACTGTCAATGCTAACTTTCCATGCTAACTGTCAATGCTTCCTTTCCATGCTAATTGTCAATGCTTACTTTCCATGCTAACTGTCAATGCTTTCTTTCCATGCTAACTGTCAATGCTTTCTTTCCATGCTAACTGTCAATGGTAACTTTCCATGCTAACTGTCAATGCTTCCTTTTCATGGTAACTGTCAATGCTTTCTTTCCATGCTAACTGTCAATGCTTACTTTCCATGCTAACTGTCGATGCTTACTTTTCATGCTAACTGCCAATGCTTACTTTCCATGCTAACTGTCAATGCTTACTTTCCATGCTTACTGTCAATGCTTACTTTCCATGCTTACTGTCAATGCTAACTTTCCATGCTAACTGTCAATGCTAACTTTCCATGCTAACTTTCAATGCTTACTTTCCATGCTAACTGTCACTGCTAACTGTCAATGCTAACATTCCATGCTATCTGTCAATGCTTTCTTTCCATGCTAATTGCCAATGCTTACTTTTCATGCTAACTGTCAATGCTTACTTTCCATGCTAACTGTCAATGCTAACTTTCCATGCTAACTGTCCATTCTAACTTTCCATGCTAACTGTCAATGCTTACCTTTCATGCTAACTGTCAATGCTTACTTTTCATGCTAACTGTCAATGCTTTCTTTCCATGCTAACTGTCAATGCTTACTTTTCATGCTAACTGTCAATGCTTACTTTCCATGCTAACTGTCGATGCTTACTTTTCATGCTAACTGTCAATGCTTACTTTCCATGCTAACTGTCAATGCTAACTTTCCATGCTTACTGTCAATGCTAACTTTCCATGCTAACTGTCAATGCTAACTTTCCATGCTAACTTTCAATGCTTACTTTCCATGCTAACTGTCAATGCTAACTGTCAATGCTAACCTTCCATGCTAACTGTCAATGCTTTCTTTCCATGCTAATTGCCAATGCTTACTTTTCATGCTAACTGTCAATGCTTACTTTCCATGCTAACTGTCAATGCTAACTTTCCATGCTAACTGACCATTCTAACTTTCCATGCTAACTGTCAATGCTTACTTTTCATGCTAACTGTCAATGCTTACTTTTCATGCTAACTGGCAATGCTAACTTTCCATGCTAACTGGCAATGCTAACTTTCCATGCTAACTGTGAATGCCAACTTTCCATGCTAACTGTCAATGCTAACTTTCCATGCTAACTGTCAATGCTAACTTTCCATGCTAACTGTCAATGCTTACGTTCCATGCTAACGGTCAATGCTTACTTTCCATGCTAATTCCTAAAAGAATTATCATGTCTCTGTAGATCTTAATTTTGTGTTGAACTGGATGACGATATAGAAGATTTTATTTTGAACTTCTGAATGAAACGACTGTCAGTTTTAACATTGGGCCCACACTTGCATCATTAAATGTGGCCCCTCCTCTACAAAAGTTCAGACACCCCTGCCCTAAATAGTTTGCTGACATAGAAAAAGAGTTTGCTAGAAAATATCTAAACATTTTCAAGAGAAATAGAAAAGACAGAACTGTTGTAAAAATATATATATATACTGTATATATTTTTTATTAATAAGAATTTTAAAAGTTCAAAGTAGTCGAATAAGATTAAAGATTGTGTTACAAGTGAAAGTCATGTAAAATAAATACAAAATTAAAAGTATAAAACAAAAGCAAAAATATGGTAACAGTTTTAAAAATGTAGAAATCATACATATCTTGCAATATCTTAATATAATTATTTAGATTTTTAATTTTAAAAACAGCTTTAGTTGAAAAGACACTAAACTATGGGATACGTTCTTCACTCATGAATATGAAAACATTAGTGAATC